>NC_056749.1:412025764-412690764 GCF_019279795.1 Protopterus annectens
GAAAGACAACAGACAGAAAAGCATAGAGAAGGCTTTTCTACAGGGCATTTCATGAGTGGGAGCTTTTCTATATATCCTCTTAGTTTCTCTCAACATCTTCCTTCAGGTCCTTTAAATCTTATTGGAGTATATCTTAAGTAGATTTGGAATGCATGATGTGGGCTTTTATAAAGATGCATCTCCTTTGGTGTCAAGAGTGGACAGGGTTGGCCCAACTTCTTTCATTTTAGCTCATTTCCTGTTGAGTATCAAGTGGAAAAAGGTTCTACTTTTGGCAAGAACCGTGAGTTAATGTGGCAAAGGGTCAGGACAAGGAGGCTGTTTTTGAAATTTACAGTTTGACCCCTCTACTTCATGGCTGATCCCTACTGCGGATTGCTTAATTGATCTGGTGGAAAGGAAATTATGCCAAGAGCCCAACACTTGCAGATATGTGCCTCCGAAGCTGGAAAAGATTCTTAGATCACCATGGGTAGGCACCATTGGGCTAAGGTTCCTGTTGTCAGTTCCATTATTGTGGCAGCTGCTACTAAAAAAAATCACTAAGGATAGCATACATCTTCTGTTAACCCTCACAATAAGGAATATAGGGCTATGAATAGATCAGGTAAGTGGAAGAATCCTTCAGCGACCTTTGAGCTTATGGCCTTAAATTACTCTAATAATGGGAATTACTTCCAGAGGGAATTGGTGCAACAAGCACTTAACACTCTAATGGAATCTAACATATGTGGCCTTATCAATCAGTTAGAAACTTTATTGAACACTATGATAAACTTTACCAATCTTTTTATGTGGCTCATGCACAGTACAGCCAATGGGAATTACTTGGGCTGCTGGAGAATGCATTGAATTTAAATACCGGTCCTGGTTTCACTTATGTGACTCTGCAGGCAACTTTAAAGTGTTCTTTGCTACTGCTCCTATAATGGATTATCCTTATGTGGCCCTTCTGTAAAAGAATGCAAAAGTGTGAAAAGGGTGGCAAAATTCTTTCACCCTTCGACATTCGGTTTGCGACCCTGCAAAGATTGTTTGATAGGAACTGAAAGGGTTCCAAATTGTTCTGGTTCAGGAAAGGCAAGCATTGGCCATTTGAGTTCGCTTCTGACAAGGATGGTCAAGGCAGAGGCTGCTCCCCCATTCAACGATTCGGTTGCAGGCCCAGTGGACAAGGAGTCAGCAGAGCCAGGAATCTTGTTGGCCTTTTTCCATCAGGCAACCCCATCATCCCTAAAGAGTTGCCTGACTGCTTCTCTTTGGAGGCAGTCGGGGTCGCTTATCTCCCTATTTACCTGCATGGATGACCATTACACAGGACATGCAGGCCTGGATGGAGAGATGAACTCAAAGCAGAAAAGGAAAAAGATGTTAACAAAAATCATTCTTTAGCCTTGGTGAGCACCTTCACATGGTGGGCCCATTGTTTATTAAGTGCCACCAAGGCAAAACCGAAATATCAGGACTGTCACATATATCATGGAAAAGAAAAAAGGAAGAGCTGAATGCACTCATCCCAGTATAAAAAGGTGTCCAGCCCTAGCAAAGGCAGTATGGCCAGTGCAGGTAGAAAGATTAGTGCAAAGTCCTTCAAGAATGTTAGAGATCTTCCTAGTGTGTAAGGCCATTTATCCTACAGATGATCTAAGAGGGCATTGTTATGGCAAGAAAAGCAGTCGTGCACGAAAAGTTAAAAAAAAATGATTGGCCAGGGAACATACCTGGAAACTGAGAAGTGGACACTTGACAAAAAAAGCATGTTTTGTTTTTTCTATTTAGCTAAGCCAGAATTCTGAAAGGGGTCACAATGCAAGAGCGAGGAAAAAAATTCAGAAGAGAAAAATCATTGAAGCAGAAAAAATGGCAAGCATTACTTATGTCATCTTAAGGTCCTTAATTCACAAAAAAAGAAAAAAAAAACAATAAATAGATAAGAAAATCTGTGAATTGGAAAAGTAAACAAAAACTGAAGTATAAAAGAGAGAGAAAAAAGTCCACAGATATTTGCAACATTAGAGAGAGAGAGGAATGAGCCTGAGGGAAGAAGCGAATGAATTAGAATAAAAACACCAACACAGTTCAGGAAATTGTTACACTATAAAAACAAATTACAAGTATTTCATAGGCTGAAAAAACTTAGGAGGTACATTGAGAAATATAAGGAAAGGATCCAAAGCAGATTAGGGATAACCCAAAAAAAAATCTTTAGGGAGCTAGAAAAGGAATAGAAGCAGTTAAAATACCATCAAGAATATAGGAAATTAATGCATTAAAGAGAAATACTGTATCTGTGAGGATCCAGTTGAGCACAGCAAAGAGGCTGGATGGATGAAAGAAATGAAAGAACAATTAAGAAATTCTGAATAAGAAGATATGAATTGGAATCAAATAACTGCTGCTGAGATGAGAGATAAAGTTAAGAAACATTCCAACTGGAAAACTCCAGGTCCAGATGCTGTACCTAACTTTTGGCTTTGCACTGTAATTTTAGCCTTGCGTAAAAACTACTTATATGTACACCCTGACAACTGGACTGGCTAACAGTGGGAAAAACCATACTCATGCTTAAAAGTGAACTTTCAAGTCACCCTAAGCACTACAGACCAATAACTGGTCTCCCAACAACATCTAATATATAGGAATTGATGCAGATTGAATTATCTAAATGGCTGTGTACTCTTATCATGGCCATAAAAACAGAAGTGTAAATAAAAGAAACAAAGCCATATTGGAGACCTGTAAATAGAACAGGAATCTCAGTGTGGCATGGATAGATTACAGAAAAGCATTTGATATAATTTGTCAGTCCTGGATTATAGCATGCTTACAAATGTACAAGATCTGTCACACATTGGTAAATTTTATTGCAGTTATTATGAAGAACTGGAAAGCCACTTTGCAGTTGAACCACAAAAAATGACAGTTTGCTGCCCACGGAGTGAAAATCCAGCATGAACTATTTCAGGGTGATTCTTTCTTCCCAGTATTCTTTTGTCTTGCTCTCTGTCTCTTAAGCTGTTTACTCAACAGCTTTAGGTCATGGGTTTAGTCTGACTCTAGAAAAGTCATCAAGTCAATGGATCTCTCTCCTACTTTTTGTGGATGATCTAAAATTAAGTAGTTCATTTGATAATCACCTGGAATAGCAGCTAGAATTTGCTAAAACCTTTTCTGATAATGTAGGAATGTCATTTGGTCTTGACAGATGTGCAAAACCAGCATTCATAAGAATAAAACTGAAGAACTGAGAAAGTAAAACTTGGGTAGGAAAGTGGTATAAAATATTTAGAACAAAATGGAGTGTATAGATGTCATGAAATAGATTAAACAGCAGTAATACTGCCTGAAAAATTAAAACAAAACTCTGTGAGGATGAAATCAGCTGTACATATAGGTCGGTGATTGTGGAACTGCTTACACATTATTGACATAATCGGATATTTATTGACATAACCAGATCCAAACTTTCGGAAAGTTATAAAATATGAGCAAAAATATAAGATGTCCTCTTTGCTTAGGTTAGCAGATGTCTTTAGGAAACAAATGTAGATGAACTTCAGATGGGAACAAACCGTACAAAACAGCAAAAGAAAGAATACAAAGAATGTGATGAAGAAAACATAAATGCAAAGACTACAATTATAGCTAAAAGTAGAGATGATCTGGAACTAGATGAGAACCCTTTTGTGATGAGGTGTGCCACATAGAAGGATTTCCTGACTACTGTGGCTGTGTGATTATTAAAAGAGAGACTACTGTCCACCTGTATCCCAAGGTCTCATCACATATTCGGTGTTAAGTAGACTGCCGCCGATGTGGTAGTTGATGGGTACAGAGTTTTTACCAAAGGGGATGACGGTGCACTTTTTGGCATTGAGCTTGAGGCCATGGCTCTGACACCAGTCATCTGTCTCAGTGAGGCCATTCTGTAGATGTCCACATCATTTGGGGACTCAGCTATGGCTCCTAGTTTGCAGTCATCTGCGAACTTTGTTAGCCAAAGGCCTTCTGTGTTAGCCTGTACATCAGAGAAGTATATACCAAACAGGAGAGGTCACAGGACTGAATCTTGTGGTACTTCACTTGTCAGTGGTTTGAAGTCACATTTGGAGTCTGCAACTTTTACAGTCTGGATTCTGTCAGTGAGCCATTTGGCAACCCATCTTGTGATGTAGGGATTTATACCTAGTTTAGTGAGTTTAGCTATAATTCCAGAATGGGAGATGGTGTCGAAAGCCTTGGCGAGGTCAAGATAGACTGTGTGAACCACCTTACCCTCGTCTTTGGCTTTGGTGACTGCCTCAAAGAAGTCGATCGGGTTCAGGAGACATGATCTGCTTTTCACAAACCTGAACTAAGTGAGATCCAGAGTTTGGATGTTACCAATGTCTTTGTTTATGAGTTCCATGATGATACGTTCCATGGCCTTACAGACCAGGCTCATCAGTCTAATAGGACGATAGTTCCCGGGATCAGTGGTGGCTTCCCCTTTGTGGAGTGGGATAACTGTTGTGCAC
The DNA here is from genome assembly GCF_019279795.1 of Protopterus annectens. NCBI lineage: Eukaryota > Metazoa > Chordata > Ceratodontiformes > Protopteridae > Protopterus > Protopterus annectens. The sequence goes on from NC_056749.1 coordinate 412,030,282, forward strand.
CGTTCAGTGGGCACAAAGCCTGATGTGAGACTGTGATTGAACATGGTGCTTAGGTGGGGAGCCAGTTCATTCTGAAGTTCATGTAAAACGCAGCCTGGGATTTTGTCCGGTCCCATGGATGCTGTGTTTTTGGCTTTAGAGAGTGCAGCTTTTACCTGCATAGTTGTGATTACAGGGACTCTGCAGTCTTCCTGTATAGATATGGGCCCTTTAGGGGTGAGAGGGGGGTGAAGTTAGCACTGAACTGATCTGCCAGGATTTTGGCAGTATCAGTTGGTTCTGTAATTTTCGTGCTGTTGTGCTGTAACTCAAAGCAGATCTGGGCGTTGCCATTGAGATTCTTGACATAGCTATAGAATGAAACCAAAAGGAGCAACTAGGCTGATGCAGAGTCACAAGTAGAAATGAAAGGCAAAATCCTCGGGTTAAAATCCAAATGAAAGGCAAAATCCTCAGGTTAAAATCCAACTTCAATTCCACTGCAGGTCAGATATGCGCTTTCACTCATTCATTTGAGCTTCATCAGATCATGTAACAAAGACCTTCAAGTACATAGGCTACATTTATACAGTTAAAACATCTCCTATTGGCTGCTTCTTGTTACATATTCATGAGTTAATCTAAGCTTAAAGATATATGCACATATAAGCATGCTAAGATGTATAAAATGACAAAGTGAATATAAAAAACATATAAAAACTCTCCATGAACACTCAAGATGCTCTAATAAATAGGTATATATATAAATATATATATCAAAAGAAATCTATTTCAAGGGGTAAAAACATATATGTTCCATCATTTATTATAAAATCTACAAACATTCCTCCGTTTGTTTAACATAGGTTTAATGGAGGCTCTCTCATTGAGACCTAAACCCCTATCTGCTCTCAATCTAACTATCCACATACTCTCCTTACTCTCAGTATGGTTCCTGATGTCACCTCCTCGTATACTGGGTTTAATATTCTCAAGAGCTCTAAATAGGAAATAATGTTCAGGACCTGCTTAGACTCGTGCTTAGCTAAGGCATTGTGAGGTGAAGCCTTCCTAATGTGGTAAAGATGTTCTCTTATCCTGTCTTTAAAAGCGACAATTGGTTTGCCAACATAAAATGCATCACATATTTGGCACACTGCCAAATAAACTATATGAGTAGTATCACAGGTAGCTACAGCGATGCTAAAGTTAGTGTGCATGTCAGGATGTTCAAAAAATGGACTGGGGTCAAGAGAATTACAATAATTACAGCGTCCACATGGTTTGTGTGTTCAAGAGGCATTGACCATTCATCCCTTTTGAATAGTAACATTCTCCTTAAATTTAATTTGTTCCTATATAAAAGAGGTTTAGTCCCCACAAGTTTACCGATGGTGTCATCAGTACAGAGAATAGGCCAGTGTTCGTAATAATATTCTTGATTGCAGGACAATCAGTACTATATGCTAATGCAACCCTTACATGAGTTGATCTTTCATCTCTACCATTGTCTATTGCGATCCACCAGTAATAACTGGTCCAAAATAAGGGCTGCTCTGTTCAGTCTAAGTTTATTGACATCTAAGAGGTTGGACTCAATCTCTTGTGAGCTATAGCCCGTTCTTCTAGCCTTATCTTGAGGACACTCACTTCAATTAGGAAGCCTTCTTCTGTGGCATTTAGCCTAGAGGTTCTCATCCCTGGCCTCTAATGATATTCTTAAAATATGCTGTGGGTGCATACTATCACGCTGTAATAGAGTATTAAAATAGCAAGGTTTCCTATAGACACCTGTATTAATCAAACCACATGCTAACTTTTCTATATACAAGTCAAGAAATTCTATCTTCTCTCTAGAGTGATTCATAGTGAAGGTTAAATAGCCAGTGAGGTTGTTCAATATAGTATGGAACACAAACAAATCATCAACACTGCCTCTCCATAAAACAAAAACGTCATCCACGAAGCGTCTATAAAAGTTACATGTTGTTTAAACATTTCTAAATTAAAGAGACTCTCAAATTCCCAAAATGCCAAAACATGTTTGCATAGCTGTTGGCACAAAGGTGTGCCATGGCTCCATTCACCTAAGCTGTTGGTAAAACTTGTTGTCATAGGTGAAAAGATTGTTATTCAAAATGAATTCAAGGAAATGTACAATGAGGTCTACTTTAACTGATGTATATTCGCTATGTAAGAGCAGATACTCAGTGATATAAATCAGGCCTATATTATTTGGTAACACAGTAATCAAGGACTTGATGTCAAACGTTACAAAAATCAAGTTATCAACGTCACAAATGCCACCTAAGCAGTCATACAAATCTGTTAAAAACTGTTTGGAATCTTTCAGTACAACTTTGTTCTTATTTAATATAGATTGTAAAATGTTTCTCAACATAGAAAGGTTTTCAGTGATCCAACCTGACCAGACACTATGGGTCTCATTGGTGGGTCAATGGAGTCTTTGTGAATCTTAGGTAACCCATGTATTGTTGGTACAAGTGGATTCTTAACAAAGAGACAGTCAAACAATTCTTGATCCAAGATATCACCTTTCAACATATCTAATAACATATTGTACGTGACTAATAGTGGCTTGCACTATTTGTTAGATTAACTTGTAAATAGAAATCATCTTCCAAGAGTTTAATCATAGCATCATGATATTTGCTAGTGTCCATAACTACTATCCGACCACCTTTATCAGCTGGTTTGATGGTTATGGACTGTAATGACTGAAGTTTAAGTAAGCTAGTCTGCTCCCCTCTAGTCAAATTACCATTCTTCCTATATTTCTTTAGAAAATATTCATACAAATCATCCTCAGTTAGTTTCAAATATGCCTCAACTGGATGATTAGGACAAAGTTGCTAAGCTTCTTAAACTTTGGTGGTCTAGTAGCGTTATTGTCTGTCAATTCACTATCAGTTTTATCATGAAATAGCAGTTTAAGCATAAGATTTCGACAGAAAAGTCTCATGTCTACTACAGTGTCCGTAAAGTTACTGTGTGCACTTGGTATAAAGTTTAGGCCTTTACATAATAATTTCTCATCACATTCAGTCAACAAATATCCTGAGATGTTATGTATCATAGAATCTGCTGGTATCAAAATTTCAGCTGTATCTAATTTACTTTGTTCTTCCACATCTTCTTTATTGTCTGATGTGGTACATACTCTTCTGATAATTTGCGTTTCTGTCTCCCCTAGCGTCCCTTGTTATATTCTTGTCCTTTGACTGGGAGGAAAGGAGCTCACTTACTACTCCTGTAGTGATGGTGGTATGTACTTTGTGAGGTAACTTGGATCTCACTATGCGTCATCTACTGACAACCTCTTATTGATCGGTCCCTTCACAGCATGTACTGCTGGATATAAGTTAGTTCTGTCTGCAATATTATTCACAGTAGTAGGCTGACTAACTTCTTTATTATTTGTATTAATAGAGGCTAGATCCACTCTCACTATGTAAAATAGTAATTACATCATCAGTATCATTGGAAGTAGTAGTGTTATTAATGTTAGCTATATTTTGTACCCTATTACTAGGCGATACATTGTTATGTACACAGTTAGTAATATCCACAGCTTCACAAGCATTATTAACAACATTAACATTTTCAGAACCAGTACTAGGTTCGGAACTCAGTTGTCTAACACTAGTATAGTCATTAGGTTTAATGGTAGCACTATAATGTCCATGTTTAGGCCAAACGAAGACTTGTCCTAAATTAAAATCTCTGTGATCTCTAATTATCTTGCTTCTCTTCTGTTGGAGAAGTTTCCGCTCTAAGGCTGATATTCCATCCAACAGGCTTTCAAGTAGTGGTTCTATTACAGTACTTGGGAAACGAGAAAAAATTCTCTTCTGTTGTTTCTTAATGTAATGGATAATGCATTTTCGTTATTGTTTGGACACAAAAATTGTACCGAGAGGATTACGTATATTAAACATGCCCAATCAGGGGGAACATTATCCAGAGTTGCTTTCAAGGTGGCAGCGCCTGAACTTGGAGGTAAGCAAACAGTACATGTAGTTACTTATTGACTTTTTTGCCTCTGAAGAGGAGAAACTCATTAATAACATTAAGAAACAACAGAAGAGAATTTTTTCTTGTTTCCCAAGTACTGTAATAGAACCACTATTTGAAAGCCTGTTGGATGGAATATCAGCCTTAGAGCGGAAACTTCTCCAACAGAAGAGAAGCAAGATAATTAGAGATCACAGAGATTTTAATTTAGGACAAGTCTTTGGCCTAAACATGGATATTATAGTGCTACCATTAAACCTAATGACTATAATAGTGTTAGACAACTGAGTTCCGAACCTAGTACTGGTTCTGAAAATGTTAATGTTGTTAATAATGCTTGTGAAGCTGTGGATATTACTAACTGTGTACATAACAATGTATCGCCTAGTAATAGGGTACAAAATATAGCTAACATTAATAACACTACTACTTCCAATGATACTGATGATGTAATTACTGTTTTACATAGTGAGAGTGGATCTAGCTCTATTAATACAAATAATAAAGAAGTTAGTCAGCCTACTACTGTGAATAATATTGCAGACAGAACTAACTTATATCCAGCAGTACATGTTGTGAAGGGACCGATCAATAAGAGGTTGTCAGTAGATGACGGCATAGTGAGATCCAAGTTACCTCACAAAGTACATACCACCATCACTACAGGAGTAGTAAGTGAGCTCCTTTTCCTCCCAGTCCGAAGGACAAGAATATAACAAGGACGCCTATGAGCAGGGGAGACAGAAACACAAATTATCAGAAGAGTATGTACCACATCAGACAATAAAGAAGATGTGGAAGAACAAAGTAAATTAGATACAGCTGAAATTTTGATACCAGCAGATTCTATGATACATAACATCTCAGGATATTTGTTGACTGAATGTGATGAGAAATTATTATGTAAAGGCCTAAACTTTATACCAAGTGCACACAGTAACTTTACGGACACTGTAGTAGACATGAGACTTTCTGTCGAAATCTTATGCTTAAACTGCTATTTCATGATAAAACTGATAGTGAATTGACAGACAATAACGTTACTAGACCACCAAAGTTTAAGAAGCTTAGCAACTTTGTCCCACCTAATCATCCGTAGTTGAGGCATATTTGAAACTAACTGAGGATGATTTGTATGAATATTTTTCTCTAAAGAAATATAGGAAGAATGGTAATTTGACTAGAGGGAGCAGACTAGCTTACTTAAACTTCGGTCATTACAGTCCATAACCATCAAACCAGCTGATAAAGGTGGTCGGATAGTAGTTATGGACACTAGCAAATATCATGATGCTATGATTAAACTCTTGGAAGATGATTTCTATTTACAAGTTAACGAACAAATAGTGCAAGCCACTATTAGTCACGTAAACAATATGTTATTGGATATGTTGAAAGGTGATATCTTGGATCAAGAATTGTTTGACTATCTCTTTGTTAAGAATCCACTTGTACCAACAATACATGGGTTACCTAAGATTCACAAAGACTCCATTGACCCACCAATGAGACCCATAGTGTCTGGTCAGGGTTGGATCACTGAAAACATTTCTGTCTATGTTGAGAAACATTTGCAACCTATATTAAATAAGAACAAAGTTGTACTGAAAGATTCCAAACAGTTTTTAACAGATTTGTATGACTGCTTAGGTAGCATTTGTGACGTTGATAATTTGATTTTTGTAACGTTTGACATCAAGTCCTTGTTTACTGTGTTACCAAATAATATAGGCCTGATTTATATCACTGAGTATCTGCTCTTACATAGCGAATATACATCAGTTAAAGTAGACCTCATTGTACATTTCCTTGAATTCATTTTGAATAACAATCTTTTCACCTATGACAACAAGTTTTACCAACAGCGAGGTGGCGTAGCCATGGGCACACCTTGTGCCAACAGCTATGCAAACATGTTTTTGGCATTTTGGGAATTTGAGAGTCTCTTTAATTTAGAAATGTTTAAACAACATGTAACTTTTTATAGACGTTTCGTGGATGACGTTTTTGTTTCATGGAGAGGCAGTGTTGATGATTTGTTTGTGTTCCATACTATATTGAACAACCTCACTGGCTATTTAACCTTCAGTATGAATCACTCTAGAAAGAAGATAGAATTTCTTGACTTGTATATAGAAAAGTTAGCATGTGGTTTGATTAATACAGGTGTCTATAGGAAACCTTGCTATTTTAATACTCTATTACAGCGTGATAGTATGCACCCACAGCATATTTTTAAGAATATCATTAGAGGTCAGGGGATGAGAACCTCTAGGCTAAATGCCACAGAAGAAGGCTTCCTAAATGAAGTGAGTGACCTCAAGATAAGGCTAGAAGAACGGGGCTATAGCTCACAAGAGATTGAGTCCAACCTCTTAGATGTCAATAAACTTAGACTGAACAGAGCAGCCCCTTATTTTGGACCAGTTATTACTGGTGAATCCGCTACAATAGACAATGGTAGAGATGAGAGATCAACTCATGTAAGGGTTTCTTTACCATATAGTACTGATTGTCCAGCAATCAAGAATATTATTACGAAACACTGGCCTATTCTCTGTACTGATGACACCATCGGTAAACTTGTGGGGACTAAACCCTCTTTTTTTATATAGGAACAAATTAAATTTAAGGAGAACGTTATGTTATTCAAAAAGGGATGAATGGTCAATGCCTCTTGAACACACAAAACCATGTGGACGCTGTAATTATTGTAATTCTCTTGACCCCAGTCCATTTTTTGAACATCCTGACATGCACACTAACTTTAGCATACGTGCTGTAGCTACCTGTGATACTACTCATATAGTTTATTTAGCAGTGTGCCAAATATGTGATGCATTTTATGTTGGCAAAACCAATCGTCGTTTTAAAGACAGGATAAGAGAACACCTTTACCACATTAGGAAGGCTTCACCTCACAATGTCTTAGCTAAGCACGTAGCCCAAGCAGGTCCTGAACATTATTTCCTATTTAGAGCTCTTGAGAATATTAAACCTAGCATACGAGGAGGTGACATCAGGAACCATACTGAGAGTAAGGAGAGTATGTGGATAGTTAGATTGAGAGCAGATAGGGGTTTAGGTCTCAATGAGAGAGCCTCCATTAAAACTATGTTAAACAAACGGAGGAATGTTTGTAGATTTTATAATAAATGATGGAACATATATGTTTTTACCCCTTGAAATAGATTTCTTCTGATATATATATTTATATATACCTATTTATTAGAGCATCTTGAGTGTTCATGGAGAGTTTTTATATGTTTTATATGTTTTTTATATTCACTTTGTCATTTTATACATCTTAGCATGCTTATATGTGCATATATCTTTAAGCTTAGATTAACTCATGAATATGTAACAAGAAGCAGCCAATAGGAGATGTTTTAACTGTATAAATGTAGCCTATGTACTTGAAGGTCTTTGTTACATGATCTGATGAAGCTCAAATGAATGAGTGAAAGCGCTTATATGACCTGCAGTGGAATTAAAGTTGGATTTTAACCTGAGGATTTTGCCTTTCATTTGGATTTTAACCTGAGGATTTTGCCTTTCATTTCTACTTGTGACTCTGCATCAGCCTAGTTGCTCCTTTTGGTTTCATTAATATTAAGTTTTTCTGGAGCACTGGGCATTTATCCTGTTTGTCAGCAAGTGGTTTGTTCCTGTTTTAATAGCTATAGAATGCTTTGTGGTTGTCTTTAGAATCAGTGGCGATTTTGTTTTCGTAGGTAGCTTTGGAGGATCTTATAATGGATCTCAGCTTCTTACTGAGGCTGACCAGGGAACTCCTCCACTCATGGGATTTTACTCTTTTTTTGCAACAGTTTCTTCCTTCTGTTGTAGAGTTTGTTTATGGCAGGGGACCACCAGATTGGCTTACTTTTTTTGGAGGATAGCGTCTTGGTTCATTTTGGAATAGCACAATCCATGTACTGGTGTAAGTGCTTATAGAGTGCATCTGTGTAGGATTCAGCAGTCCTAACTGTATTGTCCATCTGCATTGGTGTCATGACGTTCGCCACTTTTGTCTTAAGCGTGAAGCTGGCTTTGGAGAAATTTTTTACCATGATTTCCTTAATGGGGGGTGGGGGCAGGATGTGGATATCTAGGGTTATTAGCTTATGGTCTTATCTGACCAACGAGAAGTTGACTTCAGATGTTGAACACCGGTCACTCGTGTTGGTAATGACTAGGTCTAGGATATTGTTGCCCCTTGTGGTAGTGTGGATAAGTTGATCCAGGGCATTGGAATTTATGAATTCCAGAAAGTGTTGTGCGAAGGAGTTGGTACATGAGTAGTTTTCCCAGTTAATGGTGGGGTAGTTGAAATCCCCCATTATTAGGGTGTTTGGTTGAACCCTAATATTTTCCAGTATATCAAGAAAAGAGAAGTGGGAACCTGGGGCATGGTGGGGGATCTGTAGCAAGCTACAATTTGGATTGCAGTTTTGCCCAGAGTTAGTTGCACTTGGATAATTTCAGATGCATTATGCTCAGCAACTAGCCTGTAGGTGTGGATATCCTTAAGGAATATGGATACACCGCCGTCTTTGGTGTTCCGGTCCAGGCTAGGTGGCCGAAAAGTGTGGTATGAGTTATAGCCTGGTATTGCATGGGTGCTCTCTGGAGCCTTGAACCAAGTCTCAGTCACTGCACAGATATCAATGTTCTCCATTTTAAGGAGTGCCTCGAGGTACTGCATTTTGAGATTTAGACTTCTAGCATTGAGTAGCATTACCCTCAGTTTTTGCTTGTCTGTTCCTGTTACGGTGGTGAATTTGTCATTTGAACCTTGCCTAAACAAGGCACTATAAGGGTAGCAAGACCAGTAGCCAGTATCCGGACTCCCAGGGGCGACAGGTGCTGGCCATCTCTGGCAAAGCATCATGATCTGTCGACCATGTCGTCCCAGACAGACAGATAGTGGATCCCCTTAGAATGACACCAGAAGCTTAGCCAATTGTTGAAGTCAATCATATTGTCCTTGTACTGTGGTATCATTCTGGGCAATGGCAGGACGCTACTCAAGGCTAGGGTCATACCTGCCTGGGCTACAACATCAGAGAGCTCTTCCATGTTTTCTTCATGTAGTCAAGGGAGGTATGTCTCAGGTCCTTTACACCAACATGGACAATGACAGAGTCATATTTGTACATGTGGCATGACCTGAGTGGGTGGGTTATGTGGCGGATCCTGGCACCCAACAGGCAGCTGGCAGTAACCTTCTCCTTGTTAAGCCTGGTGAGTGGGACATCAATGTGCCTGACTATAGAGTCACCTATGTCTAGTATGTTGGGTACATTGTTTTACCTTATGGGCTGTGGTTGAGTGGTACACAGTGTCTGTGGGCTGTGTGTCATTTGAGTTGTATTGGGTGGGGGAGGTTGCTTGCGTTTCTGCTTTGGAGGTCCCTGTTGCTTGAGCAGATTATTATTGAGAGCCTCTGCAAATGTTTGTGTTTCTATGTGTGGATTTTGATGTTGTAGGTTTAGTGGGACTATGTGATGAGTATGGTGTGGTGCAAGTGTTTACCTTCCCCTCTTGACTGTCAAGTTCAGTCTTGGTTGGAGAGAGCTTTACCTCCAATTTGGCTAGATAAGTGCATCTCTCACAGGTTGTGATGTTGGGTGGTAGGAGGAGAGGGCTGTCTGTATACATTGCCCCAAGATGCCCAGATTCATCATATAGACGGGAGAGAACACTGGGAGCTGACCCTTGGACATGCCTGAATAAAAAACTACTCTCCTCTAGGTAAGTGAGGAAAGTGAGTATAAGAGCTTATTTTTCTCTAAGCAAGTGAGGAAAGTAAGTACAAAGCCCATCTTCCTCTAGGTAAAGAGGAAGGTTGAGTGCTGTAGTAATTTGTAGCTTATTTAGTGCTAACAACAAGTTCTGAACAAGTGCTGAGCGCGAATAAACAAATTCAAGTGCTAAAACTAAGAATCTGTATCTGGATCTTGTGGTAGATATTCTACCTAGTGGTTATCCCTTCCACTGATAAGCTAGAGTGCTTCCCTCCAACACAGAAAGGCTTGGGGGGGGGGGCTCAGAAGCTTACAAAAAGTCCTGGATAAAACAAATCTGTATTTGGACTAGACTAGTTACAGGAAAGGTGGGAAACAAACGCAAATACAGGCTTTTAAACCAGAAGGTTGAAAGAGATGGAAAAACTGCCCAAACGGCCAATAAATTACAATTTCTGGGCCAGAAACCACTCTTTTGGTAGATAGGCTACCTAGTGCTTACCACTCCTACTGATAAGCTACAAGGTTTCCCTCCAACACAGAAAGGCTTGGGGGGGGGGGAGCTCAGCAGCTTGCAAACAGTCCTGGATACAGCAAATCTGTATCTGGACTAGACTAGTTACAGGAAGGTGGGAAACAAGCGCAAATGTGGACTTTTAAACCAGAAAGTCGAAAGAAATGGAAAAACTGCCCAAACGGCCAATAAACTACAATCTATGTGCCAGAAACCACTCTTGTGGTCAGTAGGCTACCTAGTGCTTACCACTCCCACTGATAAGCTCAAAGGCTTCCCTCCAATGCAGAAAGGCTTTGGGGGCTCAGAAGCTTACAAACAGTCCTGGTTACAGCAAATCTGTATCTGGACTAAACTAGTTACAGGAAAGGCAGGAAACAAGCTTAGAATTTTTTTTGGAAAGTGGAAAGGGAGAAAGAAGAAACAGAAGATAATTCAAAATTAAGGACCCAAGTGGCTTGCCCTTCACAAATGTTCTCTCTGTATTAGAGTGAGCTAGTGACACTAGACTGGAATAGAGCTGAACAGATGGGACTGGTATTTTTTATCTTAAGTCTTAATATCTCTTGAACTCTACAAACTTTTCTGCACTGAAATTTAAGAATACTACACTTCTTTATGTTTTCCTTTTTACCATATAAATCCATTTACTTCCTGCAAGATTTTAGAGATACCAGAAGTATATAGACTTGTATGTGTTAATGTAAATACTTTACTGTATGTGCTTGTCTTATATTTCTTTTTCTGAGAAATGTAATTGATTTTGAAATTTACTTGTTAATATAAATTAGTGATGGAGCTTTTTTCTCAGTGCCTCCACTGAGAATGGACTGTGCCCAGTCAGACTTTCCCAGTCAACAAAGACAAATACAGTAAGTAAATAAGTCCTTATGAACTGCAGAAAGAGGCAATACACTGGGTACATTGCGGGTGCTGAGAAGAACACTTATATCAAACGTAAATAACAAACTTGCATCAAATACTGAAGAAAAACTAATTTCATGATCTTTAATTATGCCATGACTTGAGAATGGGTTCAGTTCCCATCAAGGTATGTATAAACCTAAACATTTGAAGAAATTAAAACACATAAGTAGGTTATATCCAGAGATTATCCAGTTTTCTTTTCCAAGGCACCCCCCAAACAGAAGTGTCCACCACCTAGATGTTGCACCCTACCAGTTAAAGGCAGCCGAAGGAGAAGCTCTTTCTGTGATCTAATAAAAGATTTCAGATACTGTAAAGGATTTACTTCCCCACCTGTTTGGGAGACCTCACCTGGATCTTCACAATCTCAAACTGCTTGGTTTCTCAAATGCTGATGATAACCAATAACCTAGCTTTATCAAATGATGCAGTTAGTCTGATGATAGCCAATAACCTAGCTTTATCAAATGATATAGTTAGAATTCTGTCAGCTTTCCAGAAGGAATCTACCCACAAGCTTTATTGTGGGAAGTTGAAGTATTTTGTGATTTGGGCATCTCCTCAGGATATTGACCCCTTTTCTGCATCTGTACCACATATAGCATGCTTCCTGGCTAACTTGTTTGACTCTGGTTCCAGCTACTTTACTATTAAAGTGCAGTTGACAACCATTTCAAATTTTCATGCTTCTCATAAATTTTGTAAGGTCTTCTTCAAGGGAGTCTTTCTGCTCTGCCATCTAAGGAGCCGGTGCCTGCATGGCATCTCAACCTTGTACTGGAAGCCTTAGCCAAGTCTTTTGTGCCAGCTTACTCAGCACCCTTGAAGTTTCTTTTGTGGCAGAGTCTATTTTCTTGGATGTTGTCATTTCAGCTAGGAGAGCATCTGAGTTACAGGCCTTGTTCTCTTCAGTCTCTTATTTAGCATTTCACAGCAGCATTGTGTCCATCCATACTAATCCCTCTCTTCTTCCCAAGGTGGCTTCTAAGGCAGATATAAACAAACTGATTAACTTGCCAGTCATCTTTCCAAATCATTCAAATAATGATGAATATTTGTATACATCCTGAATGTACTTGTTCGTCTTAGATTTTACCTGCATAAGGTCAAAATATTCCAGGAAGGGCTAACAGCTCTGTCTCCTTTGTAATCAATAAACATTTGTAAAAAGTGTCCAAAGTCATTCTCTGTTCTGGCTTTTGGATTGCATTTCTTATGTTTATTCGGCTGTCAGTTATCATGCTAACCCAAAGCTTGCTCCACCAAATCTGTTTCCACTGCAACAGCCTTCTTTAGTTCTTCAGTTGATGAGATTTGTTCAGTAGCAACATGGTCTACATTGCATATCTATTTAAACATTGCAAATTAGATGCTCTATCGAGGTACTTGAATCCACCTTGGCTAAATGATGCCAGATTTATTCTGAGGTATTTTCACACAAGTGACATTATGGAAGAATATTTTTAAAGTGGCTAGAGGCTGTAGCACTAGCTTTGCCAGCTCAGATCCAACAAACAGCTCAAGGACCCATAAGTCATATTTTGATGTACATGAATGAAATGATCCACGATTATGCATAAGTACAGAACTACCATTTATGACCCAACACCTACCACATCTGTGTTTATTTTGTACTGTATTTGTACAAAACAGGGTTGTAATTACTGGCTCCCAAGGATTTTACGTAGTTCATTGCCTTTTAGTGCAGTCCTACTATAACCACATTATTTGTAGACAAATGCAGACTTAATTCACACAGTTTCCCAGTAGGTGGTACCGATACCTCCCGTGCCAGCACTCCTTTCTTGTATTTGTAGTACATGCTGCCACCAGCTAGATGAGTTCTGACAATGCAGTCTGAATTGCTGAACACTATTCCAGTGACTCCACCAGTATATTGAATTATTGTACATTGTTTTGAAGGAGTCTGTCTTCAGAAAAGGGGGATGCCAACAGCCATACTCCTATGAAGTTACCTTTATAAACTAATAAATAAAATACAAGATAGAGTATTTTATAAGGTAATAAATGAAAGTACTTTCCTTTATAGAAAATTAGGTTACAGCAGAAAAAAGCAAACAAAAAAATTACTCCTTAAATGTCCAAGCCTGTAACTAATTGCATTGATATGAATTAAGAAAATATTTTAAACAGATTGTTGTCAAAAGAATAGCTCATAACTGCATCTGCATAGTTTTATTCTTGACACTTTTATAGAGAACACTACAGCCTAATGCCATTAAGTCACTAAAAATATGCAATAGTTGCTGAGTACACAAAGCCAAATTATCAAGTAATAGCTGGTGTATTTTCTCCTCCACTGTTCCTTTAAGAAATGCTTTACATTTGAGTAGCTTTTATCAAGTTCCTAAACAAAAAAGAATGAAGAAAAATGCAGGCATCTTAATACAGCTTTCTCTAGAAGTTAGTGTTTTGCAAATCCAAACAAATGAAAGTACAGCTGTCCTGGTTTAATATTTCTTGGGGTTTAGTGTTTCAAAACAAAACATATGTTTTCTCTTTTAAACCAAGCCATTAAGAGAGAGTTTCATTCCAACATTAATTAATGAAGCTTTTGACAAAAAGCAGTAAGTGTGAAAACAGTAAAACGTTTAAAATACAAAACCCATTACATTTGTTGAATCTAAGATAATATAAAATTTGTATCATTACCCACAGACAAATGCATGCATTCTTTTGATTTGCAAATTTGTTTCATTAGCAAAATTAGGCCCCCCACTGGTCTACACACTTGCTTAAGCACCTGGAGGTTTTTAATCATACTTAAGGCAGCACCTTATGCAGAACTTCTTAAAGACCATTTGTATATTTTTCATTCATCCCGTGACTGTCATGCCTCACTTTTACTCAGTTTCTTTTTCTTGCAGAAATCATGACTTTCAGCTGTGGAGTACTAGTGGCTGTTACTCTGTACACACACAATTCATATAACTTTACAGCTGCTTTTATGTAGCACTCTTCTTCTTTGATTATTTATGATAACACAATCACACAGTTCTTTGTTATGTTAATCATGCCAATGATTAATCTCAACTTTGAAAACTTGCAGTCTGTGGTTTATTTTAGTAATGTAAATATCTTTAGTTTCTCTGGGACCCTGTACTGGCATGTAAATGGTGAACAGAATGGAAGATATTTTTTTATGCTTATTATGACCCATTCTTCGGTATTGTTGTGGCAATGAATGTTAATTTCTGCCTCCCTCTCAAAATTAAAGGAAATAAACTTACAGGCATTCTTTCCCAGCAGTATGCAGAAATGTAGTACATTATACCTTTTTTAAGTTTCTTGGATGTACTACTCAGTCAGTAGTAAATATTTCTGCTCGACCTTCTCTTGTGAAGAACAGATTGTGGCTTTGTGTCAGTTATTTCTCTCTCTAACTATGAAGCCTCTTTCTTTGGCACTGCAGCATTCTTTCTCGCTTCCTCTCAAAACTAAATTTAAACTTTCAGGCTTTCTTTCCCTCCATTATGTAGACATATGTAGTACCCCAAAGGTTTTCAGGCCTTTCAGGTGTACTCATGGTTAGGAATAAAATGAATTGAATTTTTGATTCATAACATGTCTTTCTCAGACTGTCTTGCAGAGAGAAGGGGGAGTTTCAGGAGAGGCTGTATCTGCATAGTACTTAAATGAAAGATGAAATTAATTATTTTAAGTTACTTCTAACACCATGTAACATTTGACATCCAAAATAAGAAAAGATTAAGCAAGAGTAACTGCTGCCAGCTCCATCAGCTTACTTTCAGACTGCACAGCAGTGTACAGGATACCAGGCCACATCATGCACATTGATGACTATGAATGAGTGTAAAGCCACCAGTAATTTAAAAATATACAGTACACAGAGGAAAAATATGACTTTCTGGTACCCTTTTGACCTAAATGCATCATTAGCCCCATGGAAGTTTGTATGTACAGGCATCATTAAATTAATCTGTGATGATATATTTTACATGAGCTTGAATTCTGATGTCTGGCAGCTATTTAGTGTGAAGAGATGAAATAAGTCCCTTCACATCTCATATATATTTGCGACACATTTATTTCTAAGCTAGTGTGTTGTGCAATTAAGCATAACAATTTCACTTTAGTACTAATTCATAGATTAGATTAGTTTATGTGGGATAACTTGTCTCCCTGAAATGTCAACTTGGGTATTGTAGTAAGTTGCTGTTAATGCAACAGTCTTACCAACTGGAATTTTTGCTTGTTTGGCATATGTAAGGAGCATCAAATGCTGTCTTATGTTTGTGTTGCTTCAGTGATTTACAGTAATTTTTAGATTCCGCTAACCTGTTTACTTGCTGGAATGTATGCATTCGTTACAGTAGAGTACACCGTTATATACATCACAATTAGTTAGCTTTGTTGAAAATCTGAAAAAAAAATTAGGATCGTCAATGGCAATGGATTATGGGTTCCTTCAAAGTCAGTACATAGATAAGCCTCCTGTACTGCAGCACATAGTGCCACCAGATCTTATACGTGTATAAGTGGAGAGTTCTTTGTTCAGAGGTCAGTGTGAATATTCCTCTTCCATTTCTTTGGTCTCTGGCAACTCCTCAGCACAGCACTAGCTAAATTTCCTCTTGCTGACTGTTTAATTTTGGGATCTGACTATGGTAACCCATTAAGCATACGTGTGGCTAACCTCTCTTAATTGGAACAGAACAAGTCCTACAGCTACATATCACTTGGTTATGTCCAGCTTCTGTGACATTTATATTTGTGTTATTTTTTTAGGTAACCAAATCAATGGCAGAAGTTGTGAAATCCATGGATGCAACACTGAAGAGTATGAACCTTGAAAAGGTAAATAAAGAATTAAGACCAGCAATTTGTTTATCATCAAATTCATTTTCTAATTGTGTAAATGATTTAATTGTAATTCTTAGCTTTAGTACTTCTTACTACATGGTAATGATTAAGTGAAATAAAATGTAATTTAGTGAACTTGCTGATGTATTTGAAGGGCAAATTTTATTTAATTGTGATCAAGATCAGATGTCTTAAGGCAGATGGTAGAATCTTATTAAAAGTAATTGGGCAGGAAGAACACAGCCTAAGTTTTCTTTTCTTGAGTCTTAACAAAAATAGACATTATGGTCTTCCTAATATTGCAGGGTTTTTTTTCTTTCTTTAACTTCCACAGAGGCTGTTGGATCCAGCAAGAATGTGAGTGACAGGCCAAATGGCAAAAGAAGATTTAGCTGACTTTGCAGGTGGTGCAGAAGGATAAAGTCCCAACTATGATCCAGGCAACCCAGGTTTAATTAGCAGCTTGGGCACTTAAAGGCAGGGGATGGGTGTACCCTTCCTTTGGGGGAGGATGCATGCTCTTGGGCACACCGCAGTGATTTATTTCCAGTAGGTGGGGCCGCATTTTGGGGGGAATCTGTAGGTAGAGAAGGGCTTTGTTTGAGTCACATGAGGAGGCATGGACAATGTGCTAGGAATCCAATGCATAGCATTTACGTGAGCACAAGCGTAGGTGTGGGGTGGGGATCTGATTAGGTCTTAAGGGAAAAATTACTTCTTGATACCAGTGTGACGCTACCCTCAGGATGCTTTGATCACCTTACCAGCTGAGAATATTGATCAGAGTTAGTTTGGGGGTAGTCATGTCAGGTTTGGTAAAACAGGTGGATGTGGAAAGGCTATGGGAGTAGTTTATGGAGCCAAGCATTTAGTTAGAATTACACCGATACCTAGAACTGCATCTGTATCCTGGTCTACCCTCTGCTGAGACTAAAGTCAAGCTGTAAAGTTTCTTCTCTTGACTCGAGGAAACAAAATAAAGTAATGGAACTGTAAATTTAATTGTTTTGCAATAGATAGGGTTTGAAGACTGAGACTGCTACTTAAAATATTTTTGCTTATTAGCTTGCCTACCTTTTATGAATAGTCAGTATTTATAAAGAAGTACCACATCCTTAATGGCAAATGCTACTTTTGGAGGTCTGTCCCCATATTACTGATATACTAATGTCACAAGACATCTGAGTATGAAATTGTTTTGCATTTCTACATTAGCAGCAGAAATGATTTAAATTGGTAATGTCAGCTTTAAAGTCTGAAATTTGAATGTTCTTCTGTTGTTAAGAATTCAAACATAAAAAGTACTATTGCATTTTGAGAGCTGGGCAGGTGTGGAAGGGAGGTGCATTGGTTAATGTTACTGCTTAACTGTGTTTGCAGCGTAGTTTGATTTTCTGCTTGGGTGACTTTTTTTTAGTTTGTATTATCTTTGAGGTGCATTTAGTCTTCACATATACTAGTTATTGTTTTTAATCATTCCCTGCAGTGGTGTGAATTTTCTGAGCATTACCCAGGCTGGGATCGAGCTTACAAGGTGGTCTTGTCTTTGATAGTGTTGTTGGCTTCACACCAGCCATTTCAAAAACTATCTGCCTCCAGTTCTTCTTATCACTTAAGAGTTAAATAAGTTCCTCTTCATCTGTAAGCTGTTTCTCACGATTCTGAAGTTTATCAGTAAAAAGCCACATTTTTCCAGTTGACTAGTTAGACTTGTTTTGTATTATTATCTCTTTTGACTTGCATTGGTTTAGCTTTAGAATCACAACACCTACACTGATCTGATGTTAGGATTTTTCCCCATTGGTTTTGTTGTTTATAGACATACCATTATCTGACTAGAATAATTCAACTTACCCCAGAAGTTGCAGAGACTGTCAGGGTTAGTGTTATCTGCCAGTAGTGGCACACCTTTTATAGTGCTGTGCAATGTACAAGCATTTTAAGGGGCAACCAAACACCTTGGGACCCTTTTAACTTGTCCACTAAATATCCTGGAGATGAAATTTCAAAATATGTTTTACAGGTTCATAGTTAAGTACTAGACAAATTGGTCTGCAGACCATTACAAGCTTAAATGAAAACCCCTATTCAGCAGTTTACTCCAGCCTTAAGGAGGATAAAATAGGATAGATTGGAGGAAAATTTGAGGCTGCCCATCTGTTTATCTAGGCTTACCTTGAAATTGTAAAGGGTAGTACTCTGCTTGATATGTATTGTAGGGTTGTTCCAGATGTGTGATATACATTGGGATTTGAATTTATTACACCAGAGTGCCTTATTTAAATGTTGATGAATGTTTAGGTCCTTATCCAGGTATTTGTATGACCATTTGATTTGTGAAGGTATAGGAGATCAAAGGGGATTAGATCTTTTGTGGGTCAAAAGGCTAAACACAGATCTCCATGGAGGAGACAATGCTACCACTCTGATTAAGTTTTTTGAGGCGACTGAACTTTTCAGTTGTGAATGTCTGAGGTCTTTTGAGTGATGTGTTTAGACAGCTACATGACAAAAGATGCAATGTTCTGTAGTCCTATCTCGCCTCCATTCTTACATATGGGTTCGGAGCTGATCCTTGGTTCCTTGTTTGGTAAAACAGGTGGATGTGGAAAGGCTATGGGAGTAGTTTATGGAGCCAAGCATTTAGTTAGAATTACACCGATACCTAGAACTGCATCTGTATCCTGGTCTACCCTCTGCTGAGACTAAAGTCAAGCTGTAAAGTTTCTTCTCTTGACTCGAGGAAACAAAATAAAGTAATGGAACTGTAAATTTAATTGTTTTGCAATAGATAGGGTTTGAAGACTGAGACTGCTACTTAAAATATTTTTGCTTATTAGCTTGCCTACCTTTTATGAATAGTCAGTATTTATAAAGAAGTACCACATCCTTAATGGCAAATGCTACTTTTGGAGGTCTGTCCCCATATTACTGATATACTAATGTCACAAGACATCTGAGTATGAAATTGTTTTGCATTTCTACATTAGCAGCAGAAATGATTTAAATTGGTAATGTCAGCTTTAAAGTCTGAAATTTGAATGTTTTTCTGTTGTTAAGAATTCAAACATAAAAAGTACTGTTGCATTTTGAGAGCTGGGCAGGTGTGGAAGGGAGGTGCATTGGTTAATGTTACTGCTTAACTGTGTTTGCAGCTTAGTTTGATTTTCTGCTTGGGTGACTTTTTTTTAGTTTGTATTATCTTTGAGGTGCATTTAGTCTTCACATATACTAGTTATTGTTTTTAATCATTCCCTGCAGTGGTGTGAATTTTCTGAGCATTACCCAGGCTGGGATCGAGCTTACAAGGTGGTCTTGTCTTTGATAGTGTTGTTGGCTTCACACCAGCCATTTCAAAAACTATCTGCCTCCAGTTCTTCTTATCACTTAAGAGTTAAATAAGTTCCTCTTCATCTGTAAGCTGTTTCTCACGATTCTGAAGTTTATCAGTAAAAAGCCACATTTTTCCAGTTGACTAGTTAGACTTGTTTTGTATTATTATCTCTTTTGACTTGCATTGGTTTAGCTTTAGAATCACAACACCTACACTGATCTGATGTTAGGATTTTTCCCCATTGGTTTTGTTGTTTATAGACATATCATTATCTGACTAGAATAATTCAACTTACCCCAGAAGTTGCAGAGACTGTCAGGGTTAGTGTTATCTGCCAGTAGTGGCACACCCTTTATAGTGCTGTGCAATGTACAAGCATTTTAAGGGGCAACCAAACACCTTGGAACCCTTTTAACTTGTCCACTAAATATCCTGGAGATTAAATTTCAAAATATGTTTTACAGGTTCATAGTTAAGTACTAGACAAATTGGTCTGCTGACCATTACAAGCCTAAATGAAAACCCCTATTCAACAGTTTACTCCAGCCTTAAGGAGGATAAAATAGGATAGATTGGAGGAAAATTTGAGGCTGCCCATCTGTTTATCTAGGCTTACCTTGAAGTTGTAAAGGGTAGTACTCTGCTTGATATGTATTGTAGGGTTGTTCCAGATGTGTGATATACATTGGGATTTGAATTTATTACACCAGAGTGCCTTATTTAAATGTTGATGAATGTTTAGGTCCTTATCCAGGTATTTGTATGACCATTTGATTTGTGAAGGTATAGGAGATCAAAGGGGATTAGATCTTTTGTGGGTCAAAAGGCTAAACACAGATCTCCATGGAGGAGACAATGCTACCACTCTGATTAAGTTTTTTGAGGCGACTGAACTTTTCAGTTGTGAATGTCTGAGGTCTTTTGAGTGATGTGTTTAGACAGCTACATGACAAAAGATGCAATGTTCTGTAGTCCTATCTCGCCTCCATTCTTACATATGGGTTCGGAGATGATCTTTGGTTCCGACTCAACCTATTACAAAGCTCAAAGTCTCTTAGTTGGCTCGTGGCTAGGTAGGTATCCCATAGTGCACTAGTACAATCCCCGGGTCTCGTTTGCCGTGTCTACGAGTTCAGAAGTGCTTCTTGTTTGGCCGTGGCCAAGTTTAAACTTTTTGTATTATTATCACTTTACTGTTTTCGATAACTAGTTGTCTTATTACTAGATAGTGTTTAGTAGTTTTAGGAGTGCTTACAAGAGTTTAGAAGTGTTTTTGATATTTAAATTAGTTTGTTGAGAACTGGTTGGCCATTGTTGTTCTTCGTTGGTATCCTGTGTGCTAGTTTCTTGTTAACATTGATATTTCATAGGGCCTCGTTTAGTTAGGACCCTATTTTCTTGCTTTATATATATACATATATATTGTGTGCAGTGTTTGTTGCTAGTCTTGTTAGAGTTTTCTCTGCGGGTCCACGTTTTGGGCCTTGGTTTTTCTAATTTAGAAAATTTAGCTTGCATGCAGTGTTGTTTGCTCGTTTCCTGCCTGCTTCTAGTTTTCTGGCTTTTTTCTTTGACTTAGCCTACCTAGCTAGGTCTGTTTAAGTTTCAGGACCTAGTTCTCTGCTATTTTCATATTTCCTCAGGGCTAGGCCCATTTAAGTTAGAGGACCTAGTCCTCTTTACTCTCTTTTCTTGTGTGTGTGTGTGTGTGTGTGTGTGTGTGTGTGTGTGTGTGTGTGTGCGCGCGCTTGTTAGGGCTAGGCCCGTTTAAGTTAGAGGACTTGGTCCTCGTTGTGCTTGTTGTGTACCTTCTTAATTACATAGCTCGTCAACATATCTAAAGACCACAAACCTTTGGGTTTCAAAAAATGTATAAATTGCTCCCAGAAGATGTCAATTACGGATGGCCATAGTAATTGTGTATATCATCTCGGAGCCATTCATGTGCAAGAAACTTGTTTGTTCTGCCATTCCTTTAACTCCAGAGTCCTCCAGGAGCGGAAGAACAAGTTATTTTTGAAAGGCCTCCTCAAGCCTTCCTTTGAGGAATACTTGGTGAGTTCTTCTTCTTCATCCAAATCACATTCTTCCAAAAAGAGAAGGTTAAGTCGGCCAAGAGGCATTCTCCGGCGCTGACTAGTGTATCAGAACTTCCTCAGAAACAGTCTAAACTTTAAGACTTCTACCTCCTCGGCTCCACTGTCCTCAGAGCCAGTCGAGGTTGTCAATGTTGGCACTTCATTGTCGGCCCCAAGCCTTTCGGAGCTGACTACTGAAAAATTACATCAGAGCCGGTCCAGAGATCCTTTGCCGGTCTCCCCAACCTTAAGATCTCCAATTTTAGGGAGATCCAGATCGCCTACCCTATTATCCAGATCCTCCAAGAGACCTGTCAGAGGAAGATGTGGAGAGAGTAGTGCTTAGTCTCCTGAAGTCGTCTGCTTTGCCCAAATTGTTGTTGGCTCCGACCCAGTTGGTTCTGGAGCCACCTGAGTTCATCCACCCTGTTGTGGTTCCTCCTCCGAGCTGAGTCAGGCCTTCGGAGCCAATGTTTTCGGTGCCACTTGTTGTGGAACCCTTGGTTCCTGCTCCATCATGGCTGTCTTGGAGCAGAGTTCCACTCCAAAATCTTAGGCGCCATCGGTGGTGTCTAGGAGCCGAAGCTCACCAGTCGGGCCTGACAGGGACACTTGGACCCAAACCGCCTCTGTTCCGAGTCTCCCTCTCGGTGCGTTGGCTAGGGTGAGCTCCGACCCTACATCCATCTCGGAGCCGGTCACTCCAGAGCTGATGACTACCTCCATTTCCTTGGAACCGAGGCCGTCTTCGGAGCCGGAGAGATTTGCTTTCAAGATGATAAGGAGTGTGCTGTCTCGCTCATCAGCTCCACGCAAGGTTTCTGACGCTTTTCCCCCTCAAGCACAGACCTCGGTCTCAGCACCTACTCTCTCTTGACAGCAGAGACCCGCAGCCTCAGGAGCCCCCGTTGAGTGATCTCCAGTCTTCCGTGATCTCCCCAGAGTACCCTTCTGAGGAGCCCCCCTCAGAAGAGGTCATGCAAGAGGAAGCATGTAGACTGCCCGGATGAGTCCATCACTTCAGATACTGACCTCGAGAAGTCAGAAGGGTCCCCCAAGTCATCCTCTGATGATGTCTCCTTTGCAGACATCTTAGAGATCCTTAAGCAGAGGTGGCTGGCCCACTGTCACCCCTTCTAATGAGGAGTCAGTGTACCTGAAGGCTTTCGGGTCTCAACCTTCAGCCTCGTGTGTGTCTCCACCTTTCGATGAACTTTTAGACCTGGTTAGTCAGAAGGTGTGGGAGACTCCTGATGCTGTGGAGCCAGTTCCCAAAAGAGCCAATACATTTCTGTCTGCCCCTAAAGAGAAAGATTTTTTGTCCAAGGGCGTGCCTGTAGATGCCATGGTGGTGGCAGCGGCCACCAAGAAGGAGCTAGTGGAGACTTCATCTGTCCATCTGCCGAATAAGGAGTCTCGAACGATGGATAGATACGGGAAACGTATCTTTTCTTCAGTGGCTTTTACACTCAGATCGCTGAACTAGCTCACACATTTTACGAGGCTTCAAAGAGATCTCCTCAAGGAGTTAGGAGATACTCTTCAAGGTACATCTACTGAAGGAGTCCCTCAAAGTGTCTGCTCAGTTGTCCACCTTAAATTCTATCGTGAACTCCTCCATGAGGCTGATCGCTTATGCAGCCAAAGGAGCGAGCAGGGCAGCGGGTTCAGCAGTTTCTCTTAGGAGACATTCCTGGATACGCTTATGTAATTTTGCAGAGCCTTTCAAGTCTACCTTTACCAACACCCTCCTTTGACTCTTCTTCATTGTTTGGACCCAAGGTAAAAGATACGCTCACCAGATGCAAACAAGAAGGGAACACGCTCTCTGCCGTGGGAGTGCATTTTACTGTCCCCTCTAGACCATATCCTAAGGGTCAGAGAGGTGGTAAGATGTGGTTCAAGAAGTCCCAGAAGTTTTTCCCGGATGCACAGGGTGACTCCTCCTTCAGAGGCAGAGGAGGTGGAGCTAATGGTAGATGTCGCCTTAAAGGCGGGGGGGGGTCTGCAAAACCAGGGAAGCTGTGATTCGTTTTGAGGACGTCCCTATCAGCGCTCCTTATGTGGGGCCCGGCTGTGCTTCTCTGGAGCCAGTTGGGGGTCACCTATCTTTGTATCCAGAAGCCTGGCTAAATATCACCCAAGACAAATGGGTACAAAGAATTATCACCAGAGGTTACTCCATACCCTTTTCTCTTCCACCCCACACTCCCAAGAAGATCCCGGATGTTCCACCCAATCACAGGGATCAAGCAACTATAGAAGTGCAAATGTTGCTTGCAAAGAGAATTATCCAAACCGTCCCCTCAGACCAGATAGGATTCAGAACTTACTCCAGATTCTTTTTAGTGTCAAAACGTACATGGGACTGGAAGCCCATCTTGGACCTCAGCAAACTAAACAAATCCGTAAAGAAGGACAAGTTCTGGATGGTGACACTGCAGTCTATACTCCCTCTGTTAGGGGCAGACAATTGGATGTGCTCCATAGACCTCCAAGATGCGCACTACCATATAAAAATGGACAGAGCATTGAGGTGTCACTTACGCTTCTGGCTGAGAACCAGTCACTACCAATTTCGTGCTGTGCCCCTTGGTCTTACCACAGCCTCCAGGGTGTTCACCAAATGTATGGCAGTAATAACAGCTCACCTGAGACGTCTAGGATTCCAAGTGTTTCCATACCTGGATGACTAGCGCCTGACCGCCACCACCAGGCATCTACTCCTACAAGCCAGAGATTCCACCATCCAGCTTTGTTCCCAGCTGGGGATTACAATAAATTGAGAAAAGTCTGCCTTATTGCCCTGTCAGTTTGTGACTTTTATAGGCGCAGAAATAGACAGTCACCAGGTTAGCTCGTCTACCTGCATAAAGAATTCAAAACCTCACACAAATTCTCAGGCTACTTGCTCTACAGAAAGTCAAGGCAAAGACAGTGCTGAAACTCTTAGGGACCATGGCCTCCACCATAACGTTAATCCCTCTAGCAGATTACATATGCAAATTCTCCAGTGGCTTCTATCTTCCCAGTGGTCCTTTCAACAACTGCCTCTATCGCACCACATCATCATAACAGAGTCTTGCAAAAAGGACCTTTGTTGGTGGATTCAACCAGAGCAACTAACAACAGGCAACTCCATTCCTTCCTCGCCAACCCGTTGCTACTGTGACCACGGATGCCTCACAGGGTGGGGAGGGGGGCATTATCTAGGCAGGACTGTCTAAGGCATATGGCAAAATCACGAGGCTCACCTGCATATCAGTGCTTTAGAGATAAAAGCAGTGCTTCTAGCGTTGCAAGCACTTCACGACTTTCTTCCTCTAGGGACAATAGCAATCCAATCAGACAAGATGTCAGTGGTATGGTATCTCAACAAGCAAGGAGGAACCAGATCTTACCCCCTTTGTCAAGAGGTCCTTCGTATTTGGAACTGGGTAATTTCTTCCCAACACTTTTTAGTGGCAATGCACATCTGAGGGACAACCAGTGTGATAACCGACAAGCTCAGCATGGCAATCATGATGTCTCACGAGTGGTCTCTGAATCAGGAACTAGCGGAGCAGATCTTCCGCAAATGGGGACAGTCTTACTGCGATCTTTTTGCCAGTCTGATCAACTCCAAATGCAGCAGCTTCTTCTCCCTTATCCCCCCTCCGGGGGAGCCACCGAGAGACACACTTGTTCACGATTTGCCCCTAAGACTTCTTTATGCTTTCTCTTCCTTTCCTCGCATATCCAAAGTTATTCAGAAAGCAAAGTTATTGGGAAGCAAAATTATCATCATCACCCCTTACTGGCCTCGCCAGATTTGGTTCCCCTTTTTTGGGCCTCATCTACTAGATGATCCATGGACTCTGGACCCAGTGCCAGACCTCTTGACACAAATGTCAGTCTCCCTTCATCCCTGCCTCCACACCCTCAACTTGACAGCGTGGCTGCTCCAATTCCATCCCTAGTCAGGTTTCATGATTTTTCACCTGCTGTGACCCACATCCTCACGTCTTCGCACAAACCTTCCACTAGGACGTTACACACTAGCAAATGGAGAATGTTTTCCATCTGGGCAGAAGAAAGGACTGTAGATCCTTACACTGCATCCATCCCTATGTTTTTAGAATTTTTGTCTGAACTTTTCCATCAGAGATCTGCTGCAGCCACAATTAGGGTCCAATTGGCAGCGATATCTAATTTTCATTTGGGTCAATATGAATCTAACCTGATGTCCCATAGATTGTGTAAAACTTTCTTTAAGGGTGCTACTTTGCTGAGACTTCCCTTTCAGGAACCAGTATCTCCCTGGGATCTAAACTTTGTTTTGTACAAATTAACTTTACCACCTTTTGAACCCTTTTATTCGTGCCTATTGAAATTTCTGTTTTGGAAGACGTTGTTTCTAGTAGCCTTCACATCAGCTAGATGAGTATCAGAGTTACAAGCACTGTCTATTAAGCCTCCTTATTTGATTTTCCACAAAGACAGAGTTTCTCTTCATACAAATCCTTCCTTTATCCCTAAAGTTTGCTCTCTCACTAATTTGAACCAAACCATGAAATTACCTGTGTTTTTCTTTAATCATTCTAATGCAGAAGAATACAAATTTCATCAGTTGGATGTTCAGAGGCAGTTACGGTTCTACCTTCACAGGACGAAAGAACTCAGAAAGTCAGACCAATTGTTTGTATCTTTTTCTGATTGTAGACTAGGTCTGACAGTCTCTAAAGTGACCCTATCCAATTGGATTTCAAGCTGTATTTCCTTCATTTACTCCTCCAATGGAAAAACTCTACCGTTCAAGATTAAGGCTCATTCTACACAATCCCAGTCTACATCTGCTGCCTTCCAAGCCAGAGTTCCAGTTGACATTTTGTGCAGCAGCAACCTGGGCTACCCCTCATACCTTTATTACTCATTACAAATTGGACCTGACCTCAAGGAGTAGAGCCTCCTTTGGTTCCACGGAACTCAGGGGTATTTTCCTGAGAGTCACCCAAGAGAAAGGTGCTAGGGACACTGTCCCATATGTAAGAATGAAGGTGAGATAGAAGTTATGTACTCACCATAACGTTCCATGTTTGTAGTCCATCTTGCCCTTCATTCTTGAGAACCCACCCACCTACTCCCATCCTGGAAGGATCTGGAAACAGGATAGTATTACCTTGGTAGGGTGGAGACCTTTTATTGTTGTTCTTTCTGGATAAATTTAGTTCTGTCTTTCTATAGTTTAGCAGCAAACAAGATCTGGGGATTTTGCTAGTGCACTATGGGTTACCTACCTAGCCACGAGCCAACTAAGAGAACTTTGAGCTTTGTAATAGGCCGAGTCGGAGCCGTTGAACCCATATGCAAGAATGAAGGGCGAGATGGACTACAAACATGGAATGTTATGGTGAGTACATCATTTCTTTTTATATTCAATAATGGGTCCAATGAGATATGAGTAATGGGAAATTAAGACTTTTATAGTCCTAGAGAAGATGCCTTAGAAAATTAATTGAGCCAGATAGAAGGCTTTCTGATCTACTGAGGTGATGTGGTGGTCAAATGATAAGGAATCATGAGCAAGAATGGCTAGAGCCTATACTACAGTGTCTGATTGGAGGAGTGTATTAGCTATATGCTATGTGAAAATGTTTTCATTTACCAAAATGAATTGTACTACATTTTTTTCACATTTCATGTGAGACCATGGTCCTTGAATCAGTTGTTAACATGCTCTAATGCCCATGTTGCAGCATTTGTGACGCAATGGAAGATTGAATGTTTGTATCCAATTTACAGTTGGTTGCAAGTTCAGTTAACTGTAGGCCCGGGAGTGTTGTCCTAAAGGTCTGTGAAATAGATGTGAAATTGGAAAGAGCCCAACAGAGAGTCCTGTTGTAGACCGCTGGTAATTTTTATTTCGGAAGTGACATCCCTGAAGAGTTTGCTATATTTTTGATTATTGTCACTGTATAACATTGTACTGCTATTTAATGACTTGTAATAATCCTGTAACATTGATGTTTAATGCTAATTTGTAGTGAAAATTGTATAATATGTTGGAGCTTTTCTCCCCGGGCCTCCGCTGAAAAAAGGCTCTTCTGCTCAGTTGGACAAGCCCGTTCAACAAATGTAAAATAATAAATATAAGTACATTTTCAAGATGTGCACACACTGCTCAGTAGTTTAACTTCACCTCCCCCAGTATGAAAACAGAAACTGAGAAAAAGGAGTGCCATTGAATTTATTTTTTGTACAAAATTCAGTTACTCTGTAGTCAGTCAGTCAGTGTCTTTTGGCTATTCCCGGTTAGGGGTCGCCACAGCGGAACTGCGGTCCGCTAATGATTGGCAGTAGATTTTTATGTGCTGAGTTGTCAGCCTTGACGCACAACCTTTAACAAAGGTATGCCCATTCACGCATGTCTCCACACAGAAGACACTCTAGCTGAGAATCAAACAGGACAACGTCATACTGTGAGGTGACAACGCTGCCGCAGCACCACCACCGCAGTTGTACACTGCTTATATGCTAGCAAAGAAGAAATTTGGAAAACTTGAAAGATCATCAACCAGTAAAGCTGATGAGAAAGCTGTCTGGGAAGAATTCAGCTGATCACTAAAAAGCAGTTCAGATTTCAGCTTTGGTTCAAGGTATGTCTTTCAGTAATTTAGAGGAAAAAATAAATCAAATGTACTCAGAGGTGATTAAAATAAGCGAAACATTGAAGGAATACGTCAACTCAAAAAAAAAAAAAAAAAAAAAAAAAATGGCTGGAAAGTGGAAAAAGTTTTAGCCAGCTATTCAGATGAACTGGTAAAACTGCAGAAATCAGAAACTGAAATGAAGAAAAAGCTGGCTAAGTATGAGGCTTCTTAAGAAGAGCCGTTACAAATAGTAGCAGAGGTAGACAGAGCATGCAGAGAAAACCTGAGATTTTGTGCTATACCAGAGGAACTGGAAGGAAAAGACTATTTATTTTATGAAGGCACAAATAAGCAACTGATCTTGTGTTCCACAGCAAGACTTGTTAATTGAAAGGGTGCCTAGAGTATATGCTCAAACCTGGCCATGAGAAACAGTCAAGACCTATATTAGTAAAGATGCAGTCATACTAGCAGTAGAAGTTGATCCTGAAAAAAAAAAAAAACTGGCAGAAGGGCAAAGTATTAAAATTGGAGACAGCAAAGTGTTTGTAGAAAATTATTATTCATCGTACACCAAATTAGAGACGCACATTTATCCCAGCAATCAAGGAATGTCAACTGCAGGTGTGTGATTCAAGCTACTGTGTCCGTCTGTCTTCAAAGTGTTTTTCATGGAGGATCAAAGACATTTTTTTTGATGCAGAACTGGCTAAGGAGGAAATAAAAAAAAAAACTTCATCCAACAAAAAGTGAACCTGCAAGCAGAAGAGAATTCTGCTGCTCATTCTTCTGGCAGCAAAGCTCATGGAGGGAGACTTTGCCAGTGAAACCTTTTCCAGTTTTCCAAATGAAAATGCTTGAGAGAGAGAAAAAAAGCACAGGAGTTGACTAGAAGAATCAGGAGTACATTGGACTTGAACCAGAGTCTAATGTTGGGAGAGAGAGATGAACAGGAA
This sequence comes from Protopterus annectens, assembly GCF_019279795.1. Classification (NCBI taxonomy): domain Eukaryota; kingdom Metazoa; phylum Chordata; order Ceratodontiformes; family Protopteridae; genus Protopterus; species Protopterus annectens. The sequence continues at coordinate 412,059,329 of NC_056749.1, forward strand.
GAAGACCAACATTGAAATTAATGACTAAATGGGAGACTAAAACACATTATTCACATTTGGGAAGTATGGTTTTGTAAGACAAAATGGCTGAAAAAGATTGGGCTTTGGTTGCCTTTGTTAAACTTGAGTAGACTGTAAAACATATACTGCACTTTGCCATTAATGTTAAATTAAATTTAAGTAAAACAATTTTTATTAGTATGTGTATAGAACGCTTCACAATATAAACTGCATTATCGCTTCACAGCAAGAGGTTCTCTAGTTCATTTCTCAGCTGGGGTGTCCTCTGTGCAGTCTGCATATCCTCCCTCCATTCACGTAGGTTTCCTCTGGGTATTCCCGTTTCCACCCACATTCCAAAGACATGCGTCTGTAGCATTTCTCCCTGGGCATACTCTGAAAATGAGATTTGTCCCAGTTGGACATTCCCATTAAACAAATCTTAACTAAGAATAAGTAAAATGTTATATATTGTAAAGCAGTTTTGTATAATCTAGAGTCATGGGTATTTTGTATGTGTGAGAGTCTTTTCAGTGACGGTTGTATGTGTTAAAGATATTAAATAGTTGATTTTTAGGTGTAAGAAATATAGTCTTTACAGTATAATAAGAAAAAGGCTGGACAAAAGGAAGTTTAATGTTAGTATGAGTAATTTTGGGCTCCTGAGGTGGGGCTGGGGTGTAAAAGTGTACTGATTATATTATATGTAAAATTAAGATATTTTCTCTTATTTTTACAAGGATGAATATCTGGATTAATGCCATTGGCCTAAGCTATAAACAATTTTTTTTAGTAAGCAGGCTTTAAAAAATAAGACAAAGTGATAAAAGCCATGGAAAAATGCTAAGTTTATTATATCTGCAAAGATATTAGCTAGCATGTTTTTCCCCAGTAGCAAATGATCTGAATTTGTTTTTCATTTCATCTTCAACCTGTGGGTTCAGATCTGACATTGGATCCGACTCGGACGTAAACCATAGCTCTAGGATCTGAAAAGCCAGCACTCCTCCCCTACCCATAATGCCCTGCTCTCCCTTCTTCCCTCTTGTCTCGTTTGCCGTGTTTTCAAACAGCATAGGAATTGAGATTGTCTGAGCTCCTTTGGGGTTTAGTAAGTAGTTTTTTGATAATTTTCTTCTAATTTTTTCTACCGACTGTAGTTGTTATTCTTTGCTGAGGGAAACTCAGAATTTAAAGGTACTATGGCAAACAGTTCAGTGAAAAATAAAGTTTGAAATGATGGGAAATGGATAAGAGATAGCAGCTTTTAATACTTGAATGCATTTAGTAGAACAGGGTACAGTTTAATTTTATTTAAAGATAACTGATGCATTTTTTCTTAAGGTTAAAAGTTAATATTTTCTGAAACCATGCCAGCTGTTTTCAAATCTGGGAGGGGAACAGAGATGAGAAAAGAACAGACAACAACCAATGTAAGTGGGAACACAGGCTGTGGCATACATGTTGGTATGGATAACCTTAATTTTAGGTAATGCCTGTGGGTGCAACTGTTGATTTGTGGCAGATGTTCCTATCCGGAGGATTAGAGTTCATTTTTGAAAATGTACTTAGTTGTGTGTTTGCTCTAAGTTAATAGGAGAACCTCTTCTGAAAATGTATTTAGTTTATCTGATAATGATGTTTTCATTCATTCCTCAACCTGTCAGTTTGGATCCGAACTTCCTATCCAACTTGGCCACTTTTTTATAGCTTAGGATCCGACTCTCGAGCTCCTCCCTTACCAGTAATGCCCCTGTCCTCCAATTTACCCCAGGTCTCATTTGCCGTGTTTTTAGCAAGCTGGAATTTGTTCTGTCTTAGCTCCTTGTGGGTCATGAGTGATTTAAATCAAACTTTGTTAATTTCTAGCTCTTATTTGTAGCCTATCACCTTTCCTTAGCGTTCTACAAGCTTTTTATTTTTTTTTTCCGTGTTTCTCCGCTTAAGTTTTTAGATACTTCTATGCCTTTGGATACCACTCTCCCTACCACCGTTGTAGTTTCTTTTCCTGTTTCCTTTCTTTACCAAAAAGAAAATCCTCTTTCTCCTTACAATTTTGTTTTGCTGTGGTTGTTAAACTGGATTATGACTGAAAAATCTGAGAAGCCTGTTGGGTTCAAAAAATGCACTTCCTGTGGACACAAGGTTCCTCATTCTGATGCCCACAGGGAATGCGTTTACGGTTTAGGGCCCAGTCATTTGGATAGCTCTTGTGAGAGTTGTTCAGGTTTTATTGCTCTTGTGGAACACCAAAACACATTGATTCTTAAGGGTATTCTTCCTCAGCCTGCTTCTAGTGCTGGTCCATCATAAGAACCAGGGGTTCATACCCCCTACAAGAAAACATAAGGAGCCCAGGGAGCACATAAAATGCTCTCCTGCCCAGTCTCCACAAAAAAGGGCTACTTCTGAGCCACCAGCTAAGACTTTGAAACTGTTTGATCACAGGCTTTCAGATCCAACACAGACTTAGTCAACTCCTCGGTGCTGAACTGTTAGCCTTTCCCTGGAGGTCTTATCTCCTACTGTGAAGTCTCCCTTTCTTCAAGGAACTCTGAAGAAGTCCTCGATACCTCCTTCCATGTCATCCTCTGTCAGATCTTGCCAGAGCCTTTCTGAAGTGGAAGTTGGCAGGATGCTGAGGAGATTCCTTAGGATGCAAAAACAGATGGGAGTTTTGCCTGCTTCGTCCTCCACTAGATCTGTGAGCCATCCTGCCTTTGATTTCTCCTTTTCCAATATGACTTACCATTTCAGAGCCCTTGGATCCAGAGTCGACTCTTTGGATCCAGTGGCCCTTCCTTCCTTGGCTCTGTTGACATCTCTGATCCGATCGGCTCTGACTTTTAGAGCACGACAGATCTCCAGAGCCATTGTTTTTCCTAGGAGCCTTGGAACACGACAGCTCGGCTAAAGCTCCCCCTTCAGGGCAGGGGTTCCGTGAAAGTTTGGAGTTGTAAAGCCTCTGTTCAGGAGCGATTGCTTTTGGCTTCTACAGATCCTACTGCATTCAAAGTGGTGGAGGGGTATTCTCCCAGCTGATAATTATTTCGACTCTACCTCCTTCAGATCCTACTCCTGTTCAGTTTTGCACGTGAGCCTGCTCATCCTCCACCTCCGGGACAGCCAAACCCTAAGAGCCTCTGAAGAGCTCCCCCTGTGGAGTGCTCCATTTCTTCTGACACCTCCAGAAACATCCCACTAAGGAGGTTCCTCAGAAGAGACTGTACAAGAGAAGGCACCTGGATTCCTCTCAGGAATCACTGACAGAAGATGCTGACTTTGATGAAGGGGAAGGGTCTCCAAGATCTGTACCAGACATTGTCTCTTTTAGAGACATCCTTGACGTCCTCCGCCAAAATGGTGTGTTGGTGGTGTGTTGGTCTACCCAAAGCCCTTCCTCAGAGGATTTGGTGTTATTGGAGGCCTTCGGGTCTGACCCATCTACATCCTCTGTGTCTCCCTCTGTGGATGACCCTATCAACCTTGTTTCCTCCTGGACGTGGAAGGAGCGGACACTGTGGAGCCCATTCCAAAGAAAGCTGATAAGATACTTAGTACCCTGTCCGATAGGCAGCACTTGACTAAAGGTTCCCTAGTAGAAGCCATGGCTGTTGTAGCAGCCACTAAAAAGGAGCTTGCTGAACAGAGCTACTCTGTCCATACCCCTAACATGGTGTCTAGGGCTTTGGACATGTTTGGGAAGCAGGTGTACCCTTCAGCGACATTTGCATTGCGATCACTGAATTACCAAGCACACTTTATTGGATTACAGAGAGACTTAATTAAGGGACTTTCTAGTTCTGCCCCAGGGTCCATGTCTACCAGAAGAGCAGAAAACCTATTTCTCAAAATTGGCAACCCTGCACTCTGTCTCCAACATGCCCATGAGGCTAATCTTGCATACGGTAGAGGGTACCTCAAGTGCAGCCGGCTCAGGAATTTCCATAAGGCACCATGCCTGGATGCAGCTTTGTGACTTTGTGAACCCTTTCAAGGCATCCTTCATCAATGCTCCTTTTGATGGATCATCGTTGTTTGGCCCCACTGTTAGAGAGACACTCTCTTAGTGAGAATGTTGGAAAGACCATGTCTGCTGTCTGAATCCATTTTTTTTAACCCACAAAGACCATTCACCAGAACCAGCATGGTGGTAGAAAATTGTGGTTCAATAAGTCTCAAGGTCCTTTTCAAGGAATCACAGGAGATTTTTTTCCACAGACGCAGAGGGGGAAATAACTATAATGGTAGATGCCACCCTGGCAGCAGAGGGGGTCCGCAAAATCAAGGATCAGGTGATTCTTTTTCGGATAGGTCCTTTCATTGCTCCTGAGAGTTTTCCCAACTGTCCCTGTCTGGCGGCAGTCGAGAGGTGCTTATCCTTGCACCCAGATGCCTGGTTAGCCATCCCAAATGATTGGAGAGTGCAAAGGATCATATTCAGAGAATATTCTGTTCCATTTTTCCAAAGACCAAAACCAAGGAAAAATCTCCCAGATGTTCTACACAATCAGAGGAAGGAAGCATCATTACAAATTGCAAAGCTGCTAGAAAGAGAGAGTCATCCAGGAGTCGCCACAGAACAAGGCAGCTCTGGAATTTACTCAAGTTTCTTTTTAATGCCAAAGGAGACAGGGGATCTAAGGCCAATCTTGGACCTAACCTTACTAAACAAATCAATAGACAATGTGAAGTTCTGGGTGGTCATGCTTCAGTAAATCCTACATCTGTTATGAAAGGATGACTGGATATGTGCTTCATCGACCTTCAGGACATGTACTTTCACATCAGAATGAATAGGCACTCCAGAAAGTTTCTTCACTTCCAGCTGCGGCTCAGTCATTATCAGTTCAATGTATTGCCCTTTGGCCTCACCACCGACCCCAGGGTGTTTACGAAATGAATGATGGTAGTAGCAACTTACTTGAGACTGCATGGATTCAATGTGTTTCGTTATCTAGATGACTAGCTCCAGACTGCACCCACCAGGCATCCACTACTACAAGCCAGGGACTATCTACTACAATTAGCCCCTACCTTGGGCATCACAATCAACATTCAGAAATCTCAGCTACAACACGTACAGTTAATAGACTTTATAGGAACACACCTTGACACAACAAATTGTCTAGCCTATTGGTCTCCAGACAGGATTTCCACTTAAGATCGCCTATCAGACAAATTTTAGTAATTCCAATACCCCTAGCAAAGCTAGTCCTCCGAACATTAGGTCCAGTGGCTGCCACAATACCCTTGATTCCAAATGCACTTTTACACGAGAGTACTTCAGTGGACTCTGACAGTCCAGTGATCCTTACACTTCTATCCACTGAATGACCCTATCAGGTTGTCCTGAGTGTGCAAAGGCTCACTTCTTTTGTGGCTCCACTCAGAAGAAGTTGACTAACCCTTTGTCCCCCCCTCCCCCCCAATGTCATGTTAATCACGTCTGCTTCCCAGCTGGGCTGGAGGGGGGGCATTATCTGGGTTGGATGGTCCAAGGCACGTGGTCGACTCAACACCAATTTGCATATCAGTGTTCTAGAGATGAGTGGTGCTTCTAGTGTTGCAAACATTTCAGATCTTTCTACTTGTAGGAACAATTGTGATAGAGATGGACAATATGTCAGTGGTATGGTACATCAACAGGGAGGAACCGGTTCTTACCCCCAGTATCGAGAAGCAATGAGTGTTTGGTATGGGCGACCTCTTCCAACTGCTTCCTGATTGCACATTCTGGGTAATCCAAGATTCTGGTGGACAGGCTCAGCAGAGTTCTTCTGATGCCTCACGAGTAGTCTCTAAATTTGTGGCAAACATGATCTTCCACAGCTGGGGTCAGCCTTACTGCAATCGCTTTGCTTTGCCCCTCAACAACAAATGCAGCAGGTTCTGTGCCCTGATCCATCCTCAGGGATGGTCACCGAGAGTTGCTCTATTCCATGTTTGGCAGTCCTGTTTTCTTTATGCCTACCCTCCCTTAAACCATCATACCCATATTTCTTCAGAAAGCTCAGTGGTTGAAGAGCAAGGTCATCCTCCTTGCTCCATTCTGGTCTCAACAGATTTGGTTCTCCTTTCTTTGGTCTCACTTAGTATACCTTCTGTGGATGCTGGAACCACATCCAGATCTTCTGTCACGCCCATCAGGGCAGATTCACCCAGGTCTCCCAGGATTGAAACTGACTGCAGGTTTTCTCCAATTCCTAGAAATACCAGGCTTTCTTCACCAGTTCAAAGGATTTTAATATCCTGTCATAAAGCCTGTACCAGAAAGATTTATAAAAGTGAATGGAAGAGAATTTCTATATGGGCTCACCAAAAACATCTGGATCCTTTTACAGCCCCTATTCTTGCAGTTTTGGATTTTCTTGCTTCAGTTTTCCAAAGTGGGGCATTTTTTTTTTTATTTTACTATTAAGGTGCACCTGACAGCCATCTTGAATTATAACACTGGGGACAATTCATCTTCTCTGGCTTTATCTAAACTGTGTAAGACCTTTCTCAGGGGTACTGCTTTACTTAGACTTGCTGTAAAGGACCCCACTCCACCTTGGGACTTAACCATGATGTTACAAGTTACCTCCTTTAGAACCTTCAACCAAGATAGACTTGAAATTTCTGTCCTGAAAAAACTGCCTTTTAAGCAGAAATCATATTAGCTAAGAGGGTACCTAAATTGCAAGCTTTATCAGTCAAACCCACCTATTTGATTTTTCGTAAAGATAATGACCTTGTATACTAATACTTCCTTTTTGCCTAACGTTACCTCTGAAAACAGTATCAGTGAGGTCATTAGTCTGCCAGTTTTCTTACCTAGTTTCCAGAACAATGTGAATACACTCTGCTTACTAGATGTCCATAGACAGCTGCATTTCTTTTTAGACAGAACAGAATCTTTCCGGAAAATGGATCAACTTTTTGTTTCCTTCTCCAGTGTTAGAAAAGGAAGGCCGGTGTCCAAACTCACTTCGTTTAAATGGATCACAGACTGCATTTCTCATGTGTACTCTGCTAAAGGAATACCTTTGCCTGGTCATGTTAAAGCTCATTCTACTAGATTAATGTCTACATCTCAAGCCTTCTGGTCGAGAGTTCTGATAAGAGGATGTTTGTGCAGTTGATACTTGGTCAAACTCACATACCTGTGTTACACATTACAAGTTAGATATTGTGTCTAGAGGTAAGGCTGCGTTTAACTCTGCAGTGCTTTGGAATATCCTTCCATGAGGGCCACCCAGGGTTACTGAATAGCTGGGGACTCTTGTCCCACAAGTTGAGGAATGAATGAAAAAGGCAACATCAGATAAAGAAGTTATGTACTTACCATACCATTCCATCTGTGTTGTCCATTTTTGTTCTTCCTCAACCTCCAACCCCCCCCATCCATCCCCATGTCCCTTCTGGGAAGATTTGTGGAAGTGTTGTAGGAACTGCTGGTCCTTTTGAGCTCTTTGTTCAATCTGCACTGTATTTTCTGATAGTTCTCTAACCATCCTTTATGTATTTGCTTATATAGCTGCAGCAAACGTGATCTGAGGTAAATTGGAGGACAGGGGCATGATCAGTAAGGGAGGAGCTCAAGAGTCAGATCCTAAGCTTTAAAAAAAAAAAAACGTCCGAGTCGGATCCGAGGTTCGGATCCTAACCCACAGGTTGAGGAAGAATGAAAATGGACAACACAGACAGAACGTTACGGTAGTACATAACTTCTTAGTTTGTTTGAGGGTTTTCATTAAAACAAGTCTTGAAAAATGTGACAGATTCAAATGAAGATGAGAAGATACAGTTGTATGAAAAGTCTGTTTGCATGTAATACAAAAGTTGGAAATGCATATTTAAAAAATTGTAATGTATAGTAAGTGGGGAACAGTAGCCTTTTTATCAATTGCTATGCCATCCATATTGTCTTGGAATGTAAATGACCGTACTGGTATTGACAAAAAAGAAAGAGTACTGAATTATGTTAAGAAATGTAGAGTGCAAATAGCAGTGCTGTAGGAGACACCTTTGGAAAAAAAATGGGCTTGTGAATTTGGCAAAGAGAGGATTTCAGGATGGATGTTCAGCAGACTGTCATGTACAAAGGGAAAGGGGAGTGATTATACTAATTGCTAGAAGGGCTGTAATGGTGACAAAAGGTGAAAAAAGACAATGGAGATTTGTGGAAGTAAGGGGCTGTTGGCAAGGGAGGAGGATTATGCTGGCATGTACTTATGTTCCACAAAAAAAAAACCTGCTGTTGTGGGGCTTAAGAAAATTTTCGAAGAAATCCTCAACTTTCAGCAGGGAATATTACTTATAAGTGGGGAGAGGAACCTGATTTGCAATAATGAGGATGTATTGTCGGTCTAGAAGGGAAAATATAAAAAGAGAGAGTAGACTTCTGGAGATATTTATGAAAGTATTTAGTATGGAAGATGTGAATTCAGTAGTAGGAACTCCACTGAATTTGCATATTATTTCCGAGAGTAAAGCAACTTGGCTAGAGTACATAAGAATTATATTTCACAGGAACGTTTTCATTAAATTGAAAGCTCTGACACACATCCAATAACTGTTTCAGATCATGCACCAACTAAAACTAATATAAAAATACAAGGTTAATGAAGTAAAAATGAAACACTGCCACTTTCCCTCCCACCTGTTAAAAAGAGTGGAATTGGTAATGGAAATTATTCAAGAGTTATTAGAGAAGATAGAAATGTCTTCAGAAGTTATAGCTAGTGAGTGGGATAAAATGAAAGTGGAGTTTAAACAAGATAGAAATAAGAGCGAAACGGATGCAATTAAGAAGTAATAGGAATTACTTAGAGGAACTCATAAAGGTTAAAGTATTGCACAATAAGAGGCATCATATGGAACATGAAGAGGTGCCTATGCAGTGCTAAAGAGAAAATATGCTAATGTCTGAATAATATGCATAGGTTTGGAAAGATTGCTTTAAACTGTTTTATGTTAACTCTACAGCACAAAGTCTTTTAGCGCAGCAGCTTGAGCAACAGAAGGTAGAAAGGGTTGTTGCCATACTTATGGAGCCTATAAGAATAAATTATCCAGAGATTTCAGAAATTTTATGAACATTTGTATAAAGCGGAGGAATGTGGAAATCAAGAAAGAGCACAACTGAGAATATTTATTGAAGACTTAATTATGCCAAGGTTAGAGGTACATGTGGATTAACAGCTAACAGGCTAGTTGGAGATAAAAATGGAGATGTATAGCCAGTCTGCAGGAAAGTGTCCAGGAATGGGTGGTGTTCCTGTGGAAGTTTAGAAGTTAGGAGGGCAGAAATTAATAGAGCTCTGGAAGATTTTAATAGTATTTTAAAAGGAGGGGAGTTCCCAACATCTTGGAAGAAAGATATGGTGATTGTATTGCTCCAGTTTGAGAGACTCCAGTCACACTAGCAGGGAAAGACAACATTTTGTGTTAGCAACCAGGTGTCCACTTGCTCTATTGTGGGTTCTTGTGACCAAATGGGAAACGTGCAAGATGAGGGTCAGCTCCATCAGCATGAACATCTGATGAAATATAAGTGAAAACATCACAGCCTCATGGTTGGTTGGAGCCCTAAGGGTCTCTGTGATGCCCACCTTTGAAGAAAGTGATTTAAAGGTAAAAAAATAATTTAACCTGTTTGCAAGTGATACAATGTATATATTGTAAGTGTATGCAACCTCTGTTATGTGCAGGAGTGTCCAGATGTCAGCTAGAACTACCTGAATGCATGCCTTCCTAATCCACCTTTGGTTTTTAATATGTTACTACAGTTGAGGGTTAATTCTGTCATGGACAGAATATAACATTTTGTTGTATTCATTTCACAACTGGGCAATTCAGCCCACCCACCTTCCTCCCCAAAACTTTGATTTCACTAAAGAGCCTAGCAAAAAAAAAAAAAAATGCAGGTGCGTATCTGTTCTAGGCCCTTGCACATCCACCAAATGATTTTTCCTCCCAAAGTGTGTAGGACTCCCATCACCCATATGCCCTCTTTTTTTTGTTTAATAGTTTCCACCATAGCAAGAATTTTATCCCTTTCATGATGTATTTGCTCTGGCATTTAAGCAATGAATTGTCTCCCTGATAAGTTGTTTTATACAGTCTGGTATGCTTATTAGCTATGCTATGTTTTTCATAGGTTCATAGGTAGGTACTAGGCTGTGGGCCCTTGGGCCCATGCAAGCCTAGCCAAAACATGTACCCTGGCTTTCGCCACCCAAGAGAATTATTTTCCTGTGCCCCTGTCGAGCAGAGCCACAGAAGTGATCCCCGGGGTGAATTTCCCATTTCCCATCCAATCATCAAGATTTTTCTTGGAGTGTTAATGAGGAGCTCTGTTTGACATAGATAGGTAGTCTGTTCCAGAGTATGGGAAGTCTCTGGGACAGGAATCTATCCCTCCAGCATGTTCTGTTTATTGTGATGACAAGGTTTAGGTCCCTAGAGCGTGTAGCTCGGAGGGATTGTGATTTCTTTAAGTGGAGCATGTCCAACAGCTCTGGGTTTGACGTAGCTTTCTATGTTAGGCAGAGATCGCCCCTGAGTAGGCGATATGCGATGGAGTAAAGCTGTAGTTTTTTGAGACGGTCTGCATAGGGCATCTGTTTGAGGCCAGTAATCCTCTTTGTGAGGTATTTCTGTGTTCATTCCAGTTGTTGTAGATGTCTTGTGAGGTACATACCAAAAGGGGCGTTGTACTCTATAATGGGTCTAATGAGTGATGAGTAGAGGGGAACAATGACCTCTTTTTCTGGATGAGAATCCTTTTGTGATGAGATGAGCCACGTAGAAGGATTTCCTGACCACTGTGGCGATGTGATTATCAAAGGAGAGACTACTGTCCACCTGTGTCCCAAGGTCTCATCACATTTTCGGCATTAAGTAGACTACCAGCTATGTGGTAGTTCATGGGTACAGAGTTTTTACCAAAGGGGATGACAAAACACATTTTGGCATTGAGCTTCACGCCATGGCTTTGACACCAGGTATCTGTCTCAGTGAGGCCCTTTTGTTGTTTGTCCACATCGTTAGGAGTTTCGATTATGGCTCCTAGTTTGCAGTCATCTGCAAACTTTGTTAGCCAAAGACCTTCCGTGTTGGCCTGCACCTCAGAGAAGTAGATACCAAACAGGAGAGGACCCAGGACTGAACCCTGTGGTACTCCACTTGTCACTTGTCTGATGTTGGATTTGGAATCCGCTACTTTCACAGTGTGGGTTCTGTCCGTGAGCCAGTTGGCAACCCATCTTGTGACATAGGGATTTATACCTAGTTTAATGAGCTTATCTATAATTCCAAAGTGGGGGATGGTGTCGAAAGCCTTGGTGAGATCTAGATAAGCTGCGTGAACCATTTTACCCTCATCTATGGCTTTGATGACTGCTTCAAAGAAGTCAATCAGGTTTAGAAGAAATGATCTGCCTTTTACAAATCCAAACTGGGTAGGGTCCAGAGTTTGGAGATTACCAATGTCTTTGTTTATGAGTTCCACGATGATACATTCCATGGCCTTGCAGACCAGGCTCGTCAGGCTAATGGGACGGTAGTTCCCGGGGTCCGTCGTGGCTCCCCCTTTGTGGAGTGGGATAACCGCTGTGCACCATTCAGTGGGTAGAAAGCCTGAGGTGAGGCTATGATTGAACATGGTACTTAGGTAGGGTGCCAGTTCATTCTGTAGTTCATGTAGAACGCAGCCTGGGATATTGTCAGGTCCCATGGATGCTGTGTTCTTGGCTTTGGAGAGTGTGTTTTTTTACCTGCGCAGCCGTGATTATAGGAACTTTGCATTCTTCCGGTATAGAGATGGGCCCTCTAGGGGGTGAGAGGGGGTTAAAGTTAGCACTGAACTTATCTGCTAGGATGTTGGCAATATCAGTTGGTTCTGTATATTTAGTGCCATTGTGCTGTAACTCAGAGCAGATCTGAGTGTTCCCATTTAGATTCTTGACATAGCTATAGAATGCTTTGTGGTTGTCTTTAGAGTCGGTGGCAATTTTGTTTTCATAACTAGCTTTGGAGGATTTTATGAGGGATCTCAGCTTCTTACTGAGGTTGACCAGGGAGTTCCTCCAGTCATGGGATTTTACTCTTTTTTTTTGCAACAGTTTCTTTCTTCTGTTGTAGAGTTTGTTTATGGCAGAGGACCACCAGAGTGGCTTCCTTTTTTTGGAGGATAACATCTTCGTTCTATTAGGGATAGCATAATTCATGCACTCTTGTAAGTGCTTATAAAGTGCATTTGTGTAGGATTCGGCAGTCATACCTCTATTGTCCGTCTGCATGGGTGTCATGAAGTTTGCCACTTCTGTCTTAAGTGTGAAGTTGGCTTTGGAGAAGTTTTTTACGATGGTTTCCCTAATTGGGGGTGGGGGTGGGATGTGGATGTCTAGGCTGATTAGCTTGTGGCCGGATCTGACCAACGAGGAATTGATCTCTGGTGTGGAACACCGGTTTCCCATGTTGGTAATGACCAGGTCTAGGATATTGCTGCTTCTGGTGGGGATGTGAATAAGTTGATCAAAGGCGTTGGAATTTATGAATTCTAGAAATCGTTGAGCAAAAGAGTTGGTACAGGAGTAGTTTTCCCAGTTAATGGTGGGGTAGTTGAAATCGCCCATTATTAGGGTGTTGGGTTGTACCCTAATAACTTTCCAGTGTATCAAGAAATGAGGGGTGTGAGTCTTGGGGCATGGTGGGGGGTCTGTAGCAAGCTACAATTTGGATTGCGGTCTTGCCCTGAGTTAGTTGCACTTGGATAATCTCGGATGCATTATGCTGTGCAACTAGCCTGGAGGTGTGGATATCCTTAATCAATATGGACACGCCTCCGCCTTTAGTGCTTCTTTCTGGGTTAGGTGGCCGAAAGGTGTGGTATAAATTGAAGCCTGGTAATGCAGGGGTGCTCTCTGGAGCTTTGAACCAGGTCTTTGTCACTGCACAGATGTTAATGTTCTCCATTTTAAGGATTGCCTCGAGTGAGTGCATTTTGAGGTTTAGACTTCTAGCATTGAGTAGCATTACCCTCAGATTTTGCTTGCTTGTACCTGTTACGGTGGTGAATTTGTTATTTGAACCTTGCCTAAAAAAGGCACTATAGGGGTGGCAAGAGCCTTAGACAGTATCCAAAATCCTAAGGGCGAAAGGTGCAGGCCATCTCTGGCAAAGCATCGTGGACTGTCGATGATGTCGTCCCAGGCAGACAAATACTGGATCCCCTTAGAATGACACCAGAAGCTTAGCCAATTGTTGAAGTCAATCATTTTGTCCTTGTACTGTGGTATCATTTTGGGTGATGGCAGGATGCTACTCAGGGTTAGGGTCATACCTGCCTGAGATACAAGATCGGAGAGCTCCTCCATGTCTCTTTTCATGTAGTCCAGGGAGGTACGTCTCAGGTCATTCACACCAACATGGACAATGACAGTGTCATATTTGTACTTATTGTGGAGTGACCTGAGTGCATGCGTTATGTGGCAGATCCTGGCCCCTGACAGGCAGCTGACAGTAACTTTCTCCTTGTTTAGTCTAGTGAGTGGAACATCAGTGTGCCTGACTATAGAGTCACCTATGGCTAGAGTGTTGGGTACGTTGTTATGCCTTATGGGCTGTGGTTGAGTGGTACACTGAGTTTGTGGGCTATGTGTCATTTGGGTTGTGTTGGGGGTAGAGTTTGCTTGCGTTTATGCTTTGGATGCCCCTGATGCTTGGGCAGGTTTTTATTGAGAGCCTCCGCGAATGTAGGCATGTGTTTTGTGTTTCTATGTGTGTGTTTTGGTGGTGTAGGTTATGAGGGACTATGTGATGAGTGTGGTGTGGTGCAAGTGTTTACCTTCTCCTCTTGACTGTCTAGTCCAGTCTTAGGTGAAGAGAGCTTTGCTTCCAGTTTGGCTATATAAGTGCATCTCTCACAGGTTGTAGTGTTAGGTGGTAGGAGGAGAGGGTTGTCTGTGTACATGAGGCAATTGCTGCATTGCCCCAAGATACCCAGATTCATCGGGTAGACAGGAGAAATCACTGGGAGCTGACCCTTGGACATGCCTGGATAAGTGCTTATTTATTAAGTACTAAAAACTGCTTTCCACTAGACAAGTGAGGAAAGTTGAGTGCTGTAGTAATTTGCAGCTTATGTAGTGCTTACAATGAGTTCTGAACAAGTGCTGAGTTCAAAGAATCAGATTTGAGTGCTGAAACTAGAAAACTGGCTAGTTAATAAGAAATAAAACTAAGCTAGAAGGCTTCCCTCCAACACAGAAGGGCTTGGGGGCTCAGAAGCCTACAAACAGTCTAGACCACTGAACAGGAAAGGCAGGAAACAAGCTTAATTTTTTTTTTGTTCTCTTTCCCAGATGCTCTCTTTGTACACAGTAGGAGTGCCTGAAATCAGAATATGATCTCACTGCACTAAGCTGAGTGAGCAAATGAGATGGGCCTAGAAGTAGTATCCAAACACAAATTTACAAGAGGGTGAGCAGTTTCAAAGCCACTAAGAAAGAACAGAGTCAAAACTTCCAGTTGAGTTAATAATCATGCAACACAGTTAAATCAATTTAAATACTGTATTATTTGAAAAAGTGCAGATAAAGGTACTTAAATTCTCTTATACGTTCAGTTGAATACAGCTAGATCTTAGCCGGCCAAAGCTGAGGTTTTTAAGCAGAAAATATTTCAAACTGTACCACTTAAATAGGCAAGGACAGGAAATCAAAGGATGTGGCTACCCCCACACCTGCAATTACTAACAAATAATAAAATTCAAGCCAGCACTAACTGAAGAACAGAGTCAACACTTCCAGTTCAACAACTTCCAGTTGACGCACAGTATCAGTTTTTAATTTATTTATTCAGATTTTGATCCATCTACATTTAGCTATAGAAACCAACCCTTGTATGTCAGTTGTACACGTCATTACCATGCTATAACTGAAGTAATTTATTAATGTGAGCTTACAAATTCATCACAGTGGTGAAACTACCATGGTCAGTCTTTAACCCGTTTACCTTTTCTGTATTTTAATTGCTGCTGCAACTGGACAAACCTTTGTCTCCCTTTCCCTTAGTTCAGGCCTTCGATCAGAAGCTATATTCTGCCCACTCATCAGTTCCTCAAGGCCCACCTGTGCTTGTTTGCTCTCCAAGAGGGATTCAGGTCTATTCTCTGCTTGAATATCTGTAGAGAAAAGATATTTCTATAAGTCGTTATGTAACCTTGGAGAGTTTTACTGTTTGTTATTTTCTGTGGAATCATTTGCAGTAGTGTTTAGCAGGTGTGCCATGAGATTTAGAGGGAACTGCTTCAGACTTTCTGGGGCACAAAATTAACTTGACTCTCTCTTTATTTAAGCCATTTTCAGGAGCATCAGATACAGAACCCAATTTCTTAACTCTAGTGCCATTGACTATAACCTCTTACTGTAAATTATTCTTTAAAAATTCCTTAGCGAGGTCAGGATTTGTGAAGCTCAAATTGTTCCCCTTTATCTCAATGTGTAGCTTAGCCTAGTACATCAGACAGGTTGTGATCTTAGTTTCATAACACAGGAGCTGTATTTCATTGGGACTTGCCACATCTGTTGCATCATAGGGGCAATGTCCTAAAAGAGTTTAGCATCCAGACCCATTAGGAGAAATTATATAGCTTCTCTAGTCATTTTTAGGAGTCATAGCTCATCCTCTTCATTTAGAAGCCTGAAAATCAACTGCCTTGGAGGGTAATTGGTTCTGTAGTTTCCTATTTGATCAGGACATGTTCTGAAGGTGTCTGGAATACTAGCCCATTTAATTTCTCAGTCTTGGTGTTGTTTTCCTTCACCTGGCCACTCATTCCTGTGGTTCCCCCCTACATAGATAATGCATGTATTACTGACCTGTTCTCACTTGGGATCCCTATATGGGCTCATTGCATTTCCCTGACTCCTGAGACCGTCAGAAGAAAAGATTACAATGGGTAAGACTGAGTAATCTAAATGGTCACACTTTCATCACAAAACACCGGAAAGGTACTGCTCATGGCATGACTGATGGCTCCAAATGTTTAACTGTAACCATGGGATGTCCCAGTTGAGTGAAAAGATTAAAGGATATTCTGTTCTATTCTCTGTAGTGTTTCTTCATACATAAGCTTAGATAAGCAATCTGTGCAGGAGTCTATGACTTTGAAGGTCTGACATAAAAAATCTTCTACATAGTATAAATATTCATCATATTATTGTTTGTTGTAGTCTTCACTTCTTCAGCTATCCTGCATGCAGGTAGCCCAAAGGCATTTAGCCTTCCACAGGCATACCCTTCACTGGTGCTGTAGCTGAAACCCTCACATCCAGACATCAGCACATTGGTAGTATAAAAGTTGCATCAGCCAAATGCCATTGTAAGATCTTTCTTGCCATGCAATTAACATTGCAATGTATACTTTCCACAGAATGTGTAGTCTGTCTGCATTCCTCCAGAGGTACAGGTGAGTACCCCAATAAGGATTTTTTTTTCTTATCTTTTTTGATCTGTGTATTATTACATTGGTTAAGTGTCTGACTTTGAATCTGATCTAAGCTAGAAGAAGTTGCACTGAAGGTCAGTAGTTAAGTGGTATGTGGAAAATAAATTCTGCATATATATTTTAATAACATGTATCTGTTTTGCCTTGGCCCAGAGCATGACTCAGACTCCTGCCCATACTGCGCCTTTCACCCCAGTAACAGTCCATTGTCAACATTAGTCTCTCCAGGAGTTCACTTCCAAGAAAGCAGCCTCCCTTCAAAGAAAAAGCAGTTAGAAAAAAAGGAATGAGCATGGAGTGACTGAGGCAATGACTGACAACTCAGGTTTCCCTGGATCTGGCAGCTAATGCAAGATGAGGTACCTTCAAATCCCCTGACTGCAAAGCTTTTTTTCCACCAAGGCCTGTGGACTGCTTCTCAGGCCCTTGTGCCTTCATTTTCCTGGACAGGCATACTTGTGCTTCCTCAGGCAGCTGAAGATGTATCAACACTAAGGCATGTGTTATGATTTTGGAAGGGGAAGGTGGGATCCTCAGCTTATTTGTTCATGAAGAAGTTCCTGGGGACTGCATTGAAGTCTTGGTTCCTCTTAATGACAAAAGACTTTAAGAGCAGTTATTTTCAACCATGTAAGACCCAAAGCACCTCACGTCAAACAGGTGCAGCCTACTTTGCTTTGGTCAAGGCATGGTAGTGTCTCATATCAGTTCCCCTTCTTGCCTTCTTCAGATGTTTTAGTCCCTCTGGTAAAAATTTTGTGTCCTTGCTTAAGTGCAAGAGGCTTGAGCTGAAGACCCAGTTGGTGTCTGGAGCCTCTTCTGAAAGAGAAGAGTGGATGTTCATCATATTGATCACTGCTGCAGTAGCTTTAGCTATATGGGTTATATCCTGCCAAGATTATAACATCCGGCCAGCTTCCAAAGCTTCAGGACAACTTCCACATGAAACTGTTAAGCAGCTGACTTAAAGACAAGTTTGGAAGCAAAGCCCTTCAGAGCTTTACTGTAACCAAAGGGTATGCTCCTTTGAGGCTTTTGAGGATCGATGGATGGCTTGTGCTTTCCTGTGCTGGACAGTTAACTTCCCTTTGAGGAAAAGCCTTCCATTTTCTTAAGTTTGTTGATTTATTACTTTCCTCTTCAAGAAAGTTATTTTAAAGCTAGGAGTGTTGTGTTTTAATGGACTGTCTTGAGACTGACATACTTTTAAACTGAGCAGTCATCTTTTCTGTCAGTTTCATAGTAGTGTAAAGTAACTGTAAACATTTTTCTGTCGAGAAATTGTGTTTATTTTTCCTTTGTGTGCTGGTATATTGTTTTGAAGTGTTTTTATTACTGTTTGCTTTTTTTGTTAAAAAGTAACTTTTGTGGATTGGTAGTGTTTTCTGACAATTGCTGCTAGTCTTTCCTGAGAAAGGGGTGCCATTTTTCACTTGACCATGGAACAGACTACCTGTCCTACATTCGGTCATTCTTCCAGCTGCAAAAATAAAAAGTTAAGTAAATAGCCTTTGCCGCCACAACAGGCTAGCAATTTGCTTGAGCCGCAGATAGGTCACTCAGCTGTGGCCATTCATTATACATTAGATACAACTCATCATTTACCCTGGATCCCACTGGAGTAGCACAACAGCCCATCAGTGGGCAAGGAAGAGCAATCTTTTTGGTTCTGGGAGAGGGAACTGAGGTTTCCCTGTTGTCAGAATACTATACCCATCCCCTGAAGAAGCTGTTGTTGCCACTAGTAACATGGTTGGCCCCATTTTGTTCTGTCAAAAAGAAACAGAAAATCAAGCATGTGTCTACTCCTCTTCAAATTTCTTTGGATAGGAGTAGTTTATTGGGTCTGGCTCAAGGTTTAATGAATACTGTTGATCCTTCTTGTAAAGTAGTTTGTGGTAAATAAACAAAAAGAGGGGTTCCACTTTTCCTGAAGAGACTCAGGATTCTGAATCTGAACAGGAAGATGCAGGGAGTGATGCACTTTATTTCCTCAGATTTCTGATTCAGATTTAGAGGGAAAACTTGTGTCTGATTTTCCCTGTGGAGGGTGGTGATTCTTTTGAGATTATTGCTAGAGCGTGCCACTGGAAGAACATTGAGGTTTCTGAGTCCCTCATAAAACACTATGAGTCGTTAAAGAAGGATTTTCCAGAACCCACACTCATTCCTCCTGTTCTGTCTGGTATTGAGGATGTGCGTTACTGCCTTCAGTTTTCCTGATATTCAGTCAGCAGCCTGTAAAAATGCAGGTAGGATATATGAAGATGTCCTTCCATATCACTGTTGCAGTATTGCTTACTAAAGAGATCCCCTGCCAAGGGTAACCCAACGTCCAGCCAGTATACCAAAGCCTTCATATTTTTAAAAGAAAGTTGAACATCACATGTATGCTCCCTGCTCACAGTGTCGGACATAAAGGAGACCTATGGATGTACCTACCTCTGAACTTCTTTGCCAAGAGTCCAAACTCCATCTTCGATCATCGGAGTGAACACTCCTTTGTTTCTGATGTTTACCAAGCTTTTTTAGATAAGTGCCCCATTGGGGTTTTCTTCTTATCTTTATCTTTTTCTTTTAACTGTGAGGTTATATGTCATCCATAAAAGGAAAATGTCAATGTGGGAGACATTCCTAATAAGGACCGTTACGAGCAGTGTTTGTTTTGCTTGGGTGCTTTTCATGACCATACATTGTGTCTGATTTGTCAAGCGTTTGTTTCCAGTACTCTTTGTAGTCATTTCTCCTCCTTGGCTGCCTGCCTAAAAGACCACTGTCTTAAGTTGTTGGAGCAAGATGCGATGTTGAAATTGTCCCTTCCCAAGCATCAGCCGTTTGTCAAGAAGAAGACTAAAAAGTTAGGTTGGATCAGACTGCTGTACCAACTTCTCAACCGACTCTCTCAAGGCTGATGAAAGCCCCGAGGATCATCAGTTTATTCCATCGGATTCCTCTGCAGCGACCATTTCGGAGGCTGGCATGGATCTGGCTTCTTGCATGTCCTCAGAGGCTCTGCAGACGTCCGTTATGGATATTGAGGGGGAACCACAGTTGATCGTATCCAAGGGACCAAGGGGGTGTTCACAGATTATTGTTAGGGAGGAGATTCTCACTACGTTGATTGTAGGCAAGGGTCTGAACCTCCTAAGATCTTTAGGGCTGACATCTGTTTGAAAAAGAAGCAGAAAACAAAACATATTTTCCCTGCTCTTAAGGGTCCCCACCATGAATGGCAGGATTTTACACAGGAGTTGTTTAATACACCTGTGTCCTTTCAAGCCCTCTCCCAGAAGTTTCTGCTCCTGCCCCCCCCCCCCCCCCCCCCCGTTAACCATCCAATTCTCTTAAGAGGCCTAGGAAGCACAGAAGATGGACATCATCTCTTTTTCTTGGAAGAAAATGTTTCTGTCAGTCTTCCCTCCATCTCATATCAAGGGTCCTGTTCATGATAGAACAGGACTCGCTCAAAATCTATCAGTGACTCCCTTTTGTACAAGACATTGATTCCCTCTTCTTCTGCATCTAGTCAAGGGCAATCAATACAAGTTACCTTAAAGGATGGACCTACTTACACAAGATAAAGAGGTCTCTCATCCATCGCCACTTGTCCATTCTTCATCTGACACTGTAGATGATAGGTTTAAATCCATTTTATTCTCCTTTTTTTCTGAGGACATGCTGCGGGTTCTGCAGGAGGTCAGAAAACCCACTACCATGATATCCAAATAGAAGAGATTTTCTTTCTGGTGTCTTGCTCATAAACAGCATCCACTTTCTTTGGAAGTTCTTTGGATCTGTCTTATTTGTGTGAATTGCTCCATGTTGTGTTGGCATATTCTTCAGTTAAAGCTCACCATCTGATGTTGGTCTTCATTCATTCCTTACTGATGGGTTATGAGCCAGCCAATTTCAAGCTCGTGTCAGCCAAAAACTCTTGAGCCAAGGTCCTACCCAGAATGCTCTGCTCGCTGTTACACCAAGTCTCATTTGCCGCTTTGCTGTACAGCCGTGTCAAGCCACTCTCTCAGATGTCTAATTTTTTGAAAAGTTTTATACATTGTTCTTACTTTAAATATTGTCAATAGTTTATACTAATATTTTCTACCCTATCGTATACTTTAGACTTTCTCTCTTTAGTCTTTTCCCCTTTATTAACTTCTTTTCCTTACCTAGTGGTAATTCTTCATTGCCATCGTTGGTAATCCTTCCTTTCTCTTCTTACCCTTTTTGGGTAGCCTTTCTTCTTCCATTTGGTACTGTTCTTCTCCACACCATTATGTCAGATAAGAAAAGTAGAGTTGGTTTCAAGCAGTGTAAGGATTGCAGCTGTATGTTACTGCTTTCCGATGGCCATGACTTATGTGTCTACTGTATGAATGTCTCCCGCCTTACTGTGGATCCTCTGTGTGGGATTTGTAAAAATTTCTCTACCAGGACTCTCAATGAGAGGAAGAATAAGTTAATTTTGAAAGGTCTCCTCAAGTCTCCTTTCTCTGAGGCTATTTCTGGGTCGAAGGTCTCACCCCCTCCTGTTAAACCCCATAAGAGGCGTTCTTCTTCTTCTTCATTGAAGTCGCTCCCTTCTTCTCCCTCTGGAGATCTTAGGGAGTCGACTCATAAGAAGGTGAAATTGCTTACTACTTCAGCGCTGCCACCTATGACCCTGTCTGCTCCAGGCTCGTCACCATCTCAAATGATTCTGGCTCCAACCATGTCTTCCTTATCGATACTGGCACCAGAGTTTCCGGTGCAGACAACTATGGATGTCCTTCAAGGATGCATCTGCAGTCCTAACAAATGGGTTGTCCTGTCGTCAGGCAGCCTTCCAAAGTCTGGGTCTGGCCTCGGCTGGTGTCGCACTTCACCCGGCGTCATCTCTGCTGGTCTCGGGTATAAAGGCATCAGCCGGCGCCATTTTCCTCAGTCTTTCTTGCCCCGAAGCAGAAGCTGTTCGCAAGTGCCGGTCGGTCAGATCCAGAGATTACTACTACCGAATACCGCCGAAGACTTCTAAAAGCTAAGTACCCGTGGGAACTCTTTCTTGCCTCAGCCGATGTCAGAAAAAGTGAATAACTGTTTAACTTGTGGGAAACAAATACCTCATAAAGATTTCCACTCTTACTGCTTACCTTGTTTAGGCCCAGACCACTGTTTAGCCTGTGCTTCCTTCAGGTCGGAGTTTGCTGAACAGTTTTCGGCTCAGATTTTGCGTACATTATGCCGGATCCTCCGACTTCTCAAATTGTTAAGAACGCAAAGAAAAGACCGACGGTTTCGGCCGAAACCACGGTTAAACAAACCGCGAGTGTCTCGGTTCGGCGAAACCGAGCAAGCGGGTCAATCTTCAGCCGAATCCATGACTACTACCGAGGCTCCTGCTACCCTAGTTGAATCGGCCTCTGAAGTTTTGCCTACTAATGTGGTTTCTCTAGAATTATTGGACACCATCCCTTTGATGTCTCTACCCCCACGTGCTGCTAGGCCTCCTGCAGCCATGTCTATAAAGGCCTTTGCCAGGGCTAAAGCCAAAACTGCTAAGTCTGTGCCTGTTAAGCCCCTCTCACAGGCCCAGTTCCAGTTCCCAAATGCTTACTCTGGCAGAGGATCTCATCTCTTTAATAAGGGATCCCAATCTCACCCAGACATGGCCTCTCAACCTCCAGAAAAGAGACCCAGAGCAGAGCCCCCTGAGCCACTGTCCTCAGATGACTCTTCTGATGATTCAGACAATACAGACCATCCAGAGGCTCCTTTTTCTACTTATGAAGATTCCGATGCTGAAGAATCTATTCCTTCTGCCTCTCCACCAGAGGAATTTTCCTTTGGGGAAACCTTACATGCCATGAGAGAGCAATTCCAATGGCAGGGACAAGATTTCTCAGATTCAAGAAAAAGGCTTAGGACCTTTCTACACTTACCGCAACATAGGCCCTTAGCTATACCTCCAGTTCTTCCTGTTGTGGATGATGCATTTAATGATGCTTGCACTGCTCCTGATACTTTACCTCCAGCCCCTGCCAAGCCCGATAGATTTTACAGGGTACTGGACACTCATCACCACCTATACAAGGCTCCCCTTGCAGATCCTGAGACTATCTCCCAGGGGCCTAAGGCAGTAGCGACCTCAGCGAAAAACCCTCTCCCTTCTGAAGGGAATCCAGGTCCTTAGAGAGATGGGGTAAAAAGTACACCTCTGCTACTCTCTCAGCTAGAGCTTTGAACTGTCAGTTTCATATGATCCAATACCAAGAGTTTATGCTTGATCAGTTAACTAAGAAACTGTCCTCTGATGATTCCTTAGATAAGAAATATGTTTTAGAAATGGTGAATAACATTCAGCAGGTTAGTAACCATTCTTTAAAATGTGGCTATGATGCACTGGAGGCTTCATTTAGATCAGCCATGACTGGCACAGTTATAAGAAGGCATGCATGGTTGAAAGAACAGGTCTTACCGGATCATGTTAAAGCAAAACTATTAGATGCTCCTATGGATAAGGTCAGTCTATTTGGTTCTCCTGCCCAGCAAGTAATGAAGAAAATGGAAGAGAAGGCAAAATCTGTACAAACAGTTAAAGATTTCTTACAGGTTCAGCCCCCACGGTTTAGCAGGAACTGGCCTTCCAAAAATTGGTCCTTTCCAGACTCCTCTAAATCTCAGAGAGGCAGGAATAGACGTTCCAGAGGCAGAAATCGGCAGAAATCAATCCAGAGGAGGTGCCTACAGAGGACGCCAGTGGCAAGGCAATAACCAACGAGGCACAGACACAACCACTGGCACTACAACAGCACAAACACAGTGACTTGGCTCTGACACCGCCTTCCAGGGAACAAATAGCAGCACCCTTAGGTGGAAAGTTAGCCTTATTTTCAAAAAATTGGCACTATATCACAAGAGACAAGTGGATTTTGCAAACTATAGACCAAGGCTACAGGTTTCATTTCCACACCTTACCAGTAAAAAGAGGAATGCCAAACCTACCACCAAATCAAAAGACAGAAGCTCTAAAACAGATAGCTCAATTAACAAAGATGAGAGCTGTGGAAGGGTGCCACCTACAAAACAGGGCAAAGGTTTTTATTCCAGACTCTTCCTAGTACCAAGAAAAGAGAAAAGTTGGAGACCTATTCTCGACCTGTCAGCTTTAAACACATTCATCATTGTTCCAAAATTCAAAATGCTGACCCTACAGCAACTTCTTCCCATGCTGGGCAAGGAGTGTTGGCTGGTAACTCTAGATCTCAAGGAGGCATACCTGCACGTCCCAATACGACCAAATTGCAGAAGATACCTCAGATTTCTTGCAGGATCAGAGCATTATCAATTCTCAGCATTGCCCTTTGGCTTATCTACTGCGCCCAGAGTATTCACAAAATGCCTGGCATCAGTAATCGCTCATTGCAGGCTACAGGGAATCCAAATTTATCCATACCTGGACGACTGCCTGATACAAGCGGACAACAAAAGCAAGCTGACACAAGACTTACAAAGAGTCATTTGCTTACTACAAGCCCTGGGATACACAGTCAATTTAAAAAAGTCAAGACTGATACCATCCCAAACAAGAACATTCTTGGGTGCAGAATTGGACACAGTAAAACAGATGGCATTCCTAACTGCAGAAAAACAAGAACATCTCCTCTTTACTTCTTGGCATTAACAAAGCAGAACAAACTAACAGCAAGGAAAGTACTGCAGGCCTTGGGCTTCATGGCATCATGCATAATCCTGGTCCCCATGCCAGACTGCATATGAGAAAGCTACAGTGGTACCTAAAGAATTTATGGTCTCAACACAGGCACAGCTTAGAAACCGAAATACCACTAATCCCATGCCTGAAACAAGAGTTCCTATGGTGGGCTCAAGCATGCCAGTCAAACCCAGGTTTGCCCTTCCACAACATTCAAGCAAGCCAAACCATCACAACGGATGCCTCAGACCTAGGTTGGGGCCCACATGCTGGACAAATGCATTCAAGGATTATGGACTCCAGATCAGCTGCACCTGTACATAAATCAAAAAGAAATGCTGGCAGTAAAACTAGCAATCCAGAATTTCAGACCATTCCTCAAAGAAGGCCAATTAATGATAAGGACAGACAACACCACAGTCATGTGGTACATCAACAAACAGGGAGGCACTCATTCATACCCCTATGTCGAATGGCTCTGGACCTATGGAATATGGCTCTGAGCTACAACATCCAGTTACAGGCAATATTTGTACGGGAAAAGAAAACATCCTAGCAGACATGTTAAGCAGAACTACCTCGGATGCTCACGAATGGATGCTACACCCCGACATCTTCAAGGCCATCACAAAAAAATGGGGAATGCCACAAATAGACCTATTCGCATCCCCACTCAATCACCAGATCAAGAAATTCTGCACAAGGACATACCACCCACTGGCTTGGAAGGTGGACTCTCTATCCTTCAGTTGGAAAGACCTGACAGCATATGCATTTCCACCTCTTCCTTTGATGCACAAGGTACTACTGAAAATCAAAGAGGAACGTCCAAGGATAATTCTGATAGCTCCAAATTGGCCAAGACAACATTGGTATCCTTTGCTGAGGAACATGTCTCGGGGAGGAACGTGGACACTACCCTGATTCCTTTGATGTTAACTCAGAGCGACTACAACATCATGCATCCAAACCTGAAAACTCTACAACTGACTGCCTGGAACATTACATAAGAGCAACTAACCCAGATTTATCCCAAAGGGTTAAAGACATTATCCTTGAGGCCCGTAGACCTTCAACAAGAAGGAACTATGCAGGAAAATGGAAAAGGTTTGTCATTTGGAGTTCTGAAAGAGGAAAAGATGTGTCAAAGATAGATATTGCCAACATCCTGGAGTATTTGGCAGAGCTTCTCCATACAGGCCTGTCCTATTCCTCCATCAAGATACATGCATCAGCTATTTCTGCAGAATACAGCTTGATCCCCTGTCTTCTCACATCCTCTACTCAGGCAGTTCCTCAGAGGAATCAAGAATGTAAAACCTCCTAGGAAACCACCATTACCAGCATGGGACTTGAACTTTGTGCTAGAAAAATTGACACTCCCTCCATTCAACCAGCAGCAACAGCAGACCTTCAACACCTATCCTGGAAAACTGCTTTCCTACTGGCAATTACTTCAGCAAGGAGGGTTTCGGAACTACAGGCCTTAATGGCAGTACAACCCTTCCTAATCTTCCATCAAGATAGAGTGTCCATGAGAACTAATCCTACATTTATGCCTAAGGTGGTATCCAGAGTGTCTCTAAACCAGGCAATCCACCTACCTACCTTCTTTCCCAATCCACAGAACAGGGGGGAAAGACTGCTGCATACCTTGGATGTACACAGACAGTTACGCTACTACCTGGACAGAACCAAGGGCAATAGAAAAACTGACCAGCTTCTAGTAGCTTATGCAACAGGAAGGGAAGGAAAAGCAATTTCCAAACAGACAATCTCCAAGTGGATAGGAAATTGCATAAGATTCTGTTACTCCTACCATGGAAAGCAAATTACACAGAACATAAGGCCTCATTCTACAAGGGCTACAGCCACTACCACAGCTTTCTTACGAGGAGTGGCTACCAAGGACATTATTGAGGGCTACTTGGACCTCCGTGCATACATTTGCCAAGCATTATAACTTACCTCTATACTCTAGATCCCGAGCAGGCTTTGCCACTGCTGTTTTGCAAGGGATCCTAACTACACCATAATTCTTCTTCCTCCTCCCTAGTTTGGCTATGGTATTCTACCCATTTGTTATGACTGCAGATGCATCCTTGAAGGACATAGTACAGTTTTGTACCTACCATAAATGTAGATGTCGAACAGGATAGCATCTGCAGTCATACCCACCCTCCTTCCCTCTGTGGTACTCCTAGGGTATTTACCCTCCTAATAGCTAGCTGGGGATCTCTTATGGTGTATTTGTTTGTATATATGTACATACATGCTTATTTTTGTGTTTGCCTTCTACTTTTTGGAAACATTGGCATTTATCCAAAATTTAGCTTTCCAAGAGGGCAACTGGCATCTGGGGCAAGAAACACTGAGGAAAATGGCGTCGGCTGATGCCTTTATACCCGAAGACCAGCAGAGATGACGTCGGGTGAAGTGCGACACCAGCCGAGGCCAGACCCAGACTTTGGAATCCGGCCGACCGAAGGGCTGCCTGACGACAGGACAACCCATTTGTTAGGACTGCAGATGCTATCGTGTTCGGACATCTACATTTATGGTAGGTACAAAACTGTACTTTCTGACAGTTCTGTCGTAACCCTTACCGGCACTGTCCATACAGGTTCAGTCCCCTTTGGCACCATTGGTACAATCACCTTCGGCTCCGAGTATGACTCTTCTGTACTCCACGGCGCAGGCATTTTCGGCACTGACATGCTTCGGTGCAGTCCTTCTCTGCACTGTCCTTATTACCGATGCAGATACTTTCCACGATGGCACCATACCCTTCAGGGCAGACTTTTGCCTTTACGGTGCAGACGCCTTCAACTACTATGGTGCTGATGTTGGCGCAGACTACTTCCACACTGTTTTCTTTGGTGCAGACATCCTCTGCTCTGGCTTCTGCACCTATTGAATTAGCAAGGACCAAATATGCTCCTTCACTGGATACATTTACTGGCAGTCAATATAGTCCTTTCCTAGAAAGGCCAGAATCACCATCACCTTTCTCCATGAGGTCAACCAAGAGTCTTTCTGAACAGGATATGTTGCAGCTTGTTGACCAGTTGCTTGTGGCCAGTGGTCTCTCTCAAGTATCTAAGTACACGATCCCTCATCCAGGTGAATGTACATCTCCTCATACCGCAACGTACACTCCTCCTTTGACTTCTACTCAAGTTTTGAAGCCTATTACTCCGATAGCAGCTTCCTTTCCTCCGACTTCAGTAGTGGATCTCACTTTGGAACCAGAGTTGTCCATGTGGCCCTCAGTGCACTGGGCATCGGGCTCTTCTCAGGCCAGTGACTGTGCCATGGGGGAGGGCATTCTTGGCTCCATGCCAATTCTTTTTCTATGGCACCCTCCAGGGATCCTCCCTCTCTCTTATGGTTCATGGTCCTCTTGAGACTCCTGGTCTGGGGGTGGGCTCGTCGGGGCAGGGTGTGACCCCGGTTCCGAGATTGTCGTGCTCTGTTCCGGGCTCCCATTCCTCCTTGGGCGGGCCAGCCTTCCAGGCAATGGAGAGGATGCTTGCCTCCACTGGCAAATCTCACATGTTGGAGTCCTCTTCCCCCCTCTGTGCCGCAACTGTCACAAGCCTCAACCACCGGACACTGGGCACAAGAGCCTCAGGTTTCTCCTCCTCAGGAGACCCACGTCTTTGCAGTCTTCCCCAGAACCTCCCACTGAGGAAGTACCCCGCAAAGTGTCATGTAAGAGGAAGCATATGGACACCACTGAGGAGTCATTGGCTGAAGATACGGATTTTGATGATTGGGAAGGGTCCCCACGATCACCCTCTGATGAGGTGTCCTTTGGTGACATCCTCGAGATCCGTAGACAGATAGTGACTGGAAGTCCTCTAATCCTTCCTCTGAGGAATCCATATTCCTGCAGGCTTTTTGTGCCCGGCCCCCTGCCTGCTGATGAGCTCATCCAGCTCATCATCCAGCCTGCATGGAAGGCTTCTGACACCCTGGAAGCGATACCAAGGAGACCAGATAGAATATTATCGCCCCCAACTGAGTACCCACATTGGTCACGAGGTCTTCCAGTAGATGCTATGGTGGTGGCAGCTGCAACTAAGAAGGATTTGGCAGAAGAGAGCCAAACTGTCCATCCGCCCAACAAGGAGTCCCGGGTGATTGACAGGTTAGGGAAGCATATGTTTGCTTCATCGACCTTCGCCATAAGGTCTTTGAATTATTTGGCACATTTTACCAGGTTTCAGAGAGATCTTATCAACCAGCGTTCTGAAACCTTGGCAGGAGCTGTTTCTGATGAGGTCCGTGACAATGTGGCTTCTCAGATAGCCACCCTAGAGTCCAATTCGAACTCTTCCATGCGTCTTATTTCTCACGCAACGGAAGGGGCAGCTAGCGCGGCAGGCGCGGGTATAGTCACCAGACATGCCTGGATGCGACTTAGCAGACTCCTTTAAGGCTTCCTTCATGAATGCCCCCATAGAGGCCGCTTCTTTGTTTGGCCCTAAAGTCAAAGATACGCTGGCAAGGTGCGAACAAAATGGCAAGACCCTGTCTGCCATTGGTGTCAGGCACTCCACTCTTTAGTGATTCTACTCCAGAAGTCAGAGGAGCGGGAAGATGTGGCACAGGAAATCACAGGGCTCTTTCTGGGATGCACGTGCTGAGTTCTCCCCTATAGGCAGAGGGGGAAACTCCAATAGAAGATGTCCTTTTTGGGGTAGAGGAGGTCCATGAAACCGGTGTTCCAGAGATTCCTCCTTTGGCCAACCCTATCAGCGCTCCTGAAGCGTTGCCCGACTGCTCACTTCTGGAAGCGGTCGGGGATCGTTTCTCCTCGTACCCCGCTGCCTGCAAAATATAACCACCAACTCTGGGGTACAGCGGATAATATCCAGAGGCTATCGCATCCCCGTCCATCTGTGTCTAGTCTCATCAAGAGTATTACCCGACATTCCACCCAGTCAAAGGGAAGCAGCAGGACACAAAATCCAAAAGCTGCTACAAAAGTGAGTCATCCAGATGGTACCCCAGACCAGATAGGATCTGGACTTTACTCAAGGTTCTTTTTAGTGCCAAAAAAGACAGTGGACTAGAGACCAATTTTGGATCTCGGTAAACTCAACAAATTTGTAAAAACAGAGAAATTCTGGATGGTCATGGTTCAGTCTATCCCTTGCTCTTCTGGAAGAAGATGATTGGATGTGCTCTGTAGATCTTCAAGATGCGCATTACCACATAAAAATGGACAGATACTCAAGAAGATACCTCCGCTTCCGCATAGGAGCCAGTCACTGCCAGTTTTGAGGCCTGCCCTTCGGTCTCTCTACAGCCCCCAGAGTGTTCACAAAATGCATGGCAGTGGTTATTGCTCACTTGCAACTTCAAGGATTCCAAGCGTTTCCATATCTAGACGACTGGCTCCTCAAGGCCCCCACCAAGCATCTACTGGAAAAAGCCCTGCAGTATACTCTGTTAACAGCTCAAAGACTGGGAATCACTATAACCTGGGAGAAATCTAACACAACCCTAACTCAGTCCTTGGAATTTATAGGGGTACTGTTTGACACAAGAAATTGCACTGCATCCCTTCCAGAACACAGGCTTCAGAGAATAAGGCAACAAGTTCAACCACTGCTCTGTCACCATAAATCTCCCACTCAGTCTGTACTCCAGCTGTTGGGGTCAATTGCAGCCTCGATTACCATTGTTCCTCTAGCCAGATTCCACATGAGGCTCCTTCAGTGGCTACTTCTCACTCAGTGGTACACTCTACAACATCTTTTGTCCTTTCAGAAAAGTGTAAAGATGCAAGCAAGATTTACTCTGGTGGATGTCTCAAAATCCCCAACAATGGTCTCAACCCTTCAACCCCCATCAACCGATAGCCACAGTGACCCCAGATACCTCCCTGATGGGGTGGGGGGGTGGGGGGTCTATGTCAGGGAAACTCGGTCCAAGGCACCTGATCAGAGACAGAGGCCCTTTTGCATATCAATGTCCTGGAACTGAGGGTGTTGCTTCTAGCCTTGCAAATATTTCATTCCATCCTTCCGTCGGGGACTATTACAATCCAGTCAGACAATATGTCAAGTGGTCTGGTACACCAACAAACAAGGGGGCACCAGATCTTACCTGTTATGCCGAGAGGCCCTGAGAATATGGGAATGGGCGATAGCTTACAACCGCTTTCTAATTGCAACGCACATTCCCGGGAGCTCCAACATGAATAGCGGACAAATTGAGCCAGGTGCATTCTACCACCTCACGAGTGGTCCCTCAATCCTCTGATAGCGGCAAAAATCTTTAACCGCTGGGACCAGCCTTTGCAACTGATTTGCTTCCCGAACCAACTCCAAGTGCAGCAACTATTTTTCCCTAATCCCCCATTGGGGACAGGCACCAAGGGATGCTGTAGTCCACGCTTGGCCCACAGGTCTACTTTATGCTTTTCCTCCTCTTCCCCTTATCTCCCAATTTCTGAAGAAAGCACGACAGTTGAACAGCAAAGTGATCCTCATTGCTCCATATTGGCCTCGACAAGTCTGGTTTTCCTTCTTCTGGCCTAACCTGCTAGATCAACCATGGATCCTCATTCCATCCCCAAAGTTGATCTCCCATCTGCAGGGTCTGATTCACACCAATCTAACAACCCTGAAACTGACAGCTTAGTTTCTCCACTTCCAGTGATTGCCAGGCATGAAAACCTCTTGTCCCCTGTGCGCACTATTCTTATTGCATCTCGTAAATCATCCACAAGACTAATATATCCTAACAAATGGAAAAGGTTCTCTATATGGGCAGCAAATAAACAATTTGAACCCCTTGTCAGCCCCAGTTTCGGTGGTACTGGATTACTTATCACATCTTTTCCACTCTGGGGTGTCTGCCATCTCAAATTTCCATACTGGTTTTCAAGATTCTTCACTTATGTCACACAGACTCTGTAAGACTTTATTGAAAGGGGTTATCCACCTAAAACCTCCCTTTAGAGAACCGGTACAACCTTGGGATTTGGCATTCGTTCTGCAAGCTCTAACATCTCCACTTTTTGAACCTGTGTTGTCATGTTATGTAAAATATCTCTCTTGGAAAACTTTGTTTTTGATTGCAATCACATCAGCCAGACGATTGTCAGAATTTCAGACCTTATGCATCAAACCTCCGTATCTTATCTTCCATAAGGATAGGGTATCACTGAGAACCAATTCTTCCTTTTTACCAAAAGTGGTGTCAGAGCGGTCTATCTATTGACCTTCCAGTGTTCTTTCCTAACCATTCTAACAAGGGAGAGTATTGCCTGCACTCCTTGGATGTTCATAGGCAAAGACGATTTTATCTGGACAGAACAAAATCTACCTTAAAGCAGACCAACTGTTTCTGGCTTTTTCTGGACCCTAGACGGGGTCATCCTGTATCAAAAGTTACTTTGGTTTCACGGTTGAGAAATTGTATTACCTTTTCTACAACAAAAACAATCTCACCTTGCCTCATAGAGTCAAAGCACAAGATCTATGGCAACTTCAGCAGCTTTCCATGCTAAGGCTTCCCTCGCAGATTTTTGCTCAGCTGCAATTTGGGCCAAACCTCGTACCTTTATTCTTCATTACAAATTGGACTTGGCCTCCAGAGGTAGAGCTTCCTATGACTCCATGGTGCTCAGGAATGTCTTTCCATGAGGGCCACGCAGGGATACAGGTAACTGGGGACTCTGTCCCATCAGTAAGGAATAAACGAAGATTAACAACATCAGATAAAGAAGTTATGTCTTAACATAACATTCCATCTGTGTTGTTGCTCTTCGTTCATTCATTACTTTCCTCCCTCCATCCCCCATTCGGAGGTTCTTGGTTGATCTCATGTATTCCTTTATTGTAGATCTGTTATGACCAGAAGTAGCCTCTACTTTTATCTATCAACTTGCAAACTCGATCTGAGGCAACAGGAAGCAGAGCATTCTGGGTAGGACCTTGGCTCGAGAGTTTTTGGGTGACGCGAGCTTGATATTGGCTGGCTTGGTTCTAAGGACGGAACCGATAACCCATCAGTAATGAATGAACGAAGATCAACAACACAGATGGAACGATGTTCATCATGTTTCACTGTTGCAGTCATGACTGTAGGGTTCTCCCCTGCTGGCAGGCAGTCCTCGGTCGGCCAGAATCCCAAAGTCTGGGTCCAGCGTCGGCTGCTCAGCCATGCTCCCTGACATCAGAATGCCAGGAGTACAAAGCTGACAGCCGACGCCCTGTTCTTCAGTCTTTCTTGCCGTGCGGTGATAGCAGTTCGCATTTGCCGGTCGGCTGACTCCTGACAATTTTTTGCTAAACGTACTTCAGTCCGAAGACTTTCTTCTCCTACTCAAAGTTAAGTACCCTGTTGGGGAAAAATTTTTTCTTGCTCCAGTCCGATGTCAGAAAAAGTTAATAATTGTATTTCATGTGGGAAGCAAATACCTCATAAGGATTTTCATTCTTACTGTATTCCTTGCTTAGGCCCTGACCACGACGTAGCTAGTTGTCGGTTTTGTGCAGATTCAATCAACGTACGATTAAACGAAGGTACGATTTTGCATTTCATTACTTCGGTAGGCGTTTTAATTACAAAATGTCGTCTGATTCGGTTCCGGCTACCGGAGTTCACAAACGATGCAAGGATAAAGACAGGCCTCTGAGGTCCAAATCGGACAATATTGTACAAGCAGAGCCAGCTTCAGGTTCGGCCGTCGTCAGTGAGGTGCTTTTGCAGCCCCTGTTGTCAGCCATTTCGGAACCGATGGCCGAAACGGACTCCCACGAGGAGCCAACTAGGCCTTTGAATATTTCTGTTGCAGGACCTTCGGACCATGCTCCTTCAGATGGGTCCGGAGCCGCTGTGCAAGTACCGGCTTCCGAAGGGGATTTCAGGCCTACTCAGCTTCTAATAAAGGCAAAGCCAAAGACAAAGGCAAAGACTCCTTCCAAATCAAAGACTACAGCTCAGGCCTCTTCTGATCTGGCACCCAAGTCTCAGAAACAGTTACTTAAGATGGCGGAGGACTTACTTACTATGATTAGGGGTTCACATCCCCCTCCAGATAAAAGGCCAAGGCAGGAAGTGTATTATGACTCCTCTGATCAGGCTTCTGTTTCTTCAGTTTCTTCTTCTGACCAGGAATATTCTTTCCCTCCTTATGAGGATTCTGATGCTGAGGAATCCATTCCTTCAGCTTCTCCCCCTGAGGATTTCTCTTTTGGGGAAACTTTACATGAAATGAGGGAACATTTTCACTGCGAAGGACAGGAGTACTCGGAATCTAAGAAAAGACTTAGAGATTTTCTTCTTCTTCCCCAACATAGACCCCTGGCTATCCCTCCTATTTTGGATATTGTGGATGATGCTTTTTCGGAGGCTAACTTAACTCCGGACTCTCTTCCTCCAGCTCCTGTTAAGCCAGACAGATATTATAGGGTTCCTGATTCCCACCAGTTTTTATACAAGAATCCTACTGCTGATCCTGAAACCATTTCTCAGGGTCCTAAGGGGGTTAAGGCCGCTACTGCTAAAAACCCCATTCCCACTGAGTAGGATTCTATATCTTTAGAAAGATGGGGCAAAAAAGTGTACACTTCTGCTACTTTATCTATTAGGGCTTTAAACTGTCAATTTCATATGCTGAAATACCAGCAATTTCTTCTGTCTGTTTTGAAACAAAAGCTAACTTCCATTTCTGCCTGTGCAGATGATAAGGAATTACATGACTTAATGCATGCCACTGAACAAGTTGGGAAGCATGGTTTACACTGTGGATTTGATGCCTTGGAGGCTTCTTGTAGGGCTGCTGCCTCTGGTACAGTCATTAGAAGGCATGCTTGGTTAAAGGAACAAAACTTGCCAGATCAAGTAAAAGCTAAGTTATTGGATGCTCCTGTTGAGCATAATGTTTTGTTTGGACCTAAGGCTGAAGAGGTGATAAAGAAGATGGAGGACAAGGCAAAATCCATGCAAATGGTTAAAGATTTCTTACAAGTACAGCCACCCAGATTTAGTAGGAATTGGCCTACAAAAAATTGGTCCTTTCCCAATTCAGACAGGCCTCAGAGGGGTAGATACAGGCGCTAGGAAGGCCTCAAACGCAAGCCTCTTATAGACCAAGACAGTGGACTGCTTCCACCCCTAGGGGAGGAGAGGACAGGTCGCAAGCTCATAGAAAACAGGCTCAATGACTCCCTCTGTTGGGCTGCAGGAACTTCTTGCCTGGAAGCCCCTCTCGGAGGAAAACTTTCTCTTTTTCACCTAAATTGGACTCGTATAACCCAAGACAAGTGGGTTCTGGATGTGGTTTCAAGAGGTTACAAATTCCATTTTCATACCCTACCAAGACCTAGGCGGATGGCCGGATCTTCCAAAACATCAATGATTAGAGGCCTTAAACCAGGTGGAGGCTCTCTTGGCTATGAAAGCCATAGAACTGGTTCCACTTTCAGAGATGGGACAAGGTTTTTATTCAAGGCTCTTTCTAGTCCCCAGAAAGCAAAATTCATGGAGACCCATTCTGGATCTGTCAGTCTTGAACACTTTTCTCCAGATACCAAAATTCAAGATGCTTACTCTACAGCAGCTGCTTCCAATGCTGACCAAAAATGCATGGATGGTAACTTTGGATTTAAAGGAGGCATATTTATGCATTCCCATCAGGCAGGATTGCAGAAAATACCTCAGGTTCAAGGCCGGATCGAGGCACCATCAATTCTCTGCGCTGCCCTTTGGATTGTTTACTGCGCCCAGGGTCTTCACCAAATGCCTGGCTCCAGTAGTAGCTTATTGCAGACTCAAGGGAATTCAGATTTACCCTTATCTGGACGACCGTCTTATTCAGGCAGACAGCAAGGATGTCTTACTCCAGCATCTAGAATTTGTTCAGAATCTTCTCAAGTTCCTGGGATTCACTGTAAACATAAAGTCAAATTTGACACCCTCACAACAGATAACTTTTCTGGATGCTCTTCTAAACACAGCAACCCAGATGGCATTTCTGACATCTGAAAAACAATTACAGCTGGCTTCAACTTTCAAAGCCTTGGCAACTTTAACTCGGCTATCTGCAAGGAAATTCCTGCAGGCTTTGGGTTACATGGCCTCCTGCATCCTTCTCGTACCATATGCAAGACTACATATGAGGAAAATACAGTGATACCTAAAAAGTGTATGGTCTCAGCATTGCCACAGTTTAGACATACAGATCACCGTCCTGTCTTGTCTTCAAAAGGAATTCCTTTGGTGGTCCAAGGCATATACTCTAAACATAGGAAAACCCTTCAGTCTGCCTCCAGCCACTCAGATACTAACCACAGACGTTTCAGATTATGCATGGGGAGCCCATTTTCAGGGCAACTGTCTGCAGGGTCTTTGGACAAAGGATCAGAAGCACCTGCATATCAATTTAAAGGAAATGTTAGCCGTTCAGAACGCTCTATTGGCTTTCAGGAATCTTCTACAACCAGGACAGCTACTGATACGGACAGACAACACCACAGTTATGTGGTACATAAACAAGCAAGGGGGATCTCATTCCTATCCCCTTTGCAGACTAGCCATGAATCTATGGAACACAGCTCTAGCTTGCAAACTGGACCTTCAAGCTCAATTTCTACCAGGGAAGCAAAACTTCCTGGCAGACAGTCTGAACAGAAACCTGTCGGATCCACACGAATGGATGCTGGACACCGAAATATTCAGGATGATTACAGCAGTCTGGGGATGTCCTCACACAGACCTCTTTGCATCCCACCTCAATCATCAACTACAGATTTTTTGCACCAGGACATTCCACGAACTAGCTTGGAAAGTGGATGCACTATCATTCAGCTGGAGAAACCTCTCTGGGTATGCCTTCCCGCCTCTACCTCTTCTTCCACGGGTGTTTAATATTAAAGATCAAACAGGACAAGCCCAAGATGATAATTTTGCTGGCCCCAAATTGGCATCGACAGTTTTGGTACCCAACACTGAAAAACCTTTGTCTGGAGCCCACTTGGGTATTACCACAGACTCCGAACCTTCTGTCCCAGCACCAGGGTCAGGTTCTACACTCCCATGTCAAAACTCTCAGCCTGGTGGCCTGGTTAATCCAGGGTCTTTGATTCATTCTCTCCTACCCAAGCAGGTTATGGATGTCATTTTAGAAGCCAGATGTCCTAGCACTAGAAAATCTTATGCAGGAAAATGGAAAAGATTTTGCTTCTGGATGCAGGCTCAGGATTCAGATCCTCTTATTCCTAACATTCCTCTGATTTTACTTTACCTGACAGACCTCTTACATAAGGGTCTCTCCTTCTCTTCTATAAAGATCCATGCTACTGCTATTTCTGCTCATTATAATACAGACCCTCCTATCTTTTCCCATCAGCTCATGAGACAGTTTCTCAGAGGAGCTAAGAACTTAAGGCCCCCTAGATCTCCTCCCATTCCTGCTTGGGATCTCAACTATGTTTTGGAAAAACTCACCTTACCTCCTTTTGAGCCTGCTGCCACATCTGACATCAAGTTTTTATCTTGGAAGACAGCCATCCTGTTAGCTCTGACCTCTGCCAGGAGAGTTTCGGAGTTGCAAGCTCTCATGGCTGTGGAACCTTATATTATTTTTCATCAAGACAGAGTGTCTTTAAGGACTAATCCTTCTTTCATGCCTAAGGTGGTTTCCAAAGTGGCTTTAAATCAAACTATTCACTTGCCAACTTTTTTCCCCAGTCCTCAAAATAAGGGGGAAAGGATCTTGCATTCCTTGGATGTACACAGACAACTATGTTTTTACCTGGACAGAACCAAGGACATCAGGAAATCAGAGCAATTGTTTGTTTCTTATGCTTCAAGTTCCCACGGTAAAGCCATTTCAAAACAGACCATTTCTAAATGGATTGCTCATGGAATCAGATTTTGTTATTCACACCATGGAAAGCAAATCCCAGGGAGTATAAGGACTCACTCTACCAGAGCTGCTGCCACTTCAGCTGCCTTCCTCAGGGGAGTTCCTACCAAAGACATTTTGGAAGCTGCAACTTGGAGTTCAGTGCATACTTTTTCCAAGCACTACAATCTACCACTCTACTCTAAGTCTAGGGCATGCTTTGCTTCTGCTGTCTTGCAGGGCCTTTTAGCCACCCCCTCTTCTTTATGACCACCTCCCTTTTATTCTGCTTTGGGATTCAACCCTACAGTTATGACTGCAACAGTGAAACACGATGAACATAGTACAGCTGTGTACACTTACCATAAATGTAGATGTTCGAGTGTCTTCACTGTTGCAGTCTGGGTTACCCTCCCTCCTGTCCCCTCTTATTTTTTCTTTTGTGTGGTTCTCTTCTTCACCCTTCTTTTGAGATGTATTTGCAAAGGGTAGGGGATATTACTCATTTTGGAGCACCTGACATCTGGGGCAAGAAAAACTGGAGAACATGGCGTCGGCTGTCAGCTTTGTACTCCTGGCGTTCTGACGTCAGGGAGCATGGCTGATCAGCCGACGCCGGACCCAGACTTTGGGATTCAGGATGACCGAGGACTGCCTGCCGGCAGGGGAGAACCCTACAGTCATGACTGCAACAGTGAAGACACTCTGACATCTACATTTATGGAAAGTTTACACAACTGTACTTTATGGTAAGACAACTTCTTTTTTCCACTTTGGCTTCTAGGTTTGTGGTCAAACAATTCCTTAAAGGTGTCCTTCATATTAGACCTTTCAGGAAGACTGTTCCTCCTTCCTGGGACCTTAATTTTATTGTTGAAAATTTGACTCTGGCTCCTTTTGAGTGTGCAAGCTTCAGCTTCCTTGCAGCATTATACATGGAAGACTGTTCTTTTTGTCATTATTTCATCTTGAACAGTGTCTGAGCTTCAGGCCCTTTTGGCTATCCCTCTACTTTTTAGTTTTTCATAGGGGCAGGGTGTCTGTTTTAATCTTTTTTTTTGCCCAGTGTGGTTAATGAATTGTCTCTTAATCAGTTTATTAATTTGCCCACTTTTTTCCCTTTTCCGCAGTCTTCTAGCGAGAAGGTTCTTTACACCTTGGATTTACATAGACAGCTCAGATATAAATTTGTACAAGACTAAGGCCATTTGAAAGTCTGAGCAACTTTTAGTTATGTACTTACCATAACTTTAGATGTATGGGATCCATCTCGCCTACATTCTGTACAGATGGGTTCGGAGCCGATCCTCTGCTCCGACTCGGCACGCTATACTATAGCACGAAGTCTCTTATTGGCTGAGCCTCCTCATATCCCAGGATGCCCCACTACTGCTTCCCCAGATCTTGTTTGTCCGCACACATGCACACACACATAGACTGTTGTTATAAGATTGCCAGGTGTTTCAAGAGAGGAAAAAAACAGTTGTATTCGGATCGTTCAGTCTCTACTGGCCTCCAAGGCAGGGGGAAGGAGGGTGGGTTATTAGGAATGTAGGCGAGATGGATCCCATACATCTAAAGTTATGGTAAGTACATAACTAAAAGATGTAATGTGATCCTATCTCGCCTACATTCTGTACAGATGGGACAGCGTCCCTAGCACCTAATTCCTGGGTGGCTCATTGGAAAACAGTCCGGAGAACTGTGGAACCGAAGGAAGCTCGGCCCCTGGATGCCACATCCAATTTGTAGTGAGAAATAAAGGTATGAAGAGAAGACCACGTAGCAGCTGCACAGATGTCACTAATAGAGAGCTTGGAATGAAAAGCCGCCAAAGTGGACATAGCCCTGGTAGAATGAGCTTTCACAGGAATAGTAAGCTCTTTATTTGAAATGCGATAAATATGACTGATACAGTCTCTGATCCACTTGGCAATAGTGACTTTCGTGATGGCTTTGCCCAATTTATTGTCCGAAAAAGACACAAAAAGTTGATTTTCGTGATTGTTGTGTCCTATCCAAATAGAAACGTAATTGTGCACATCTAAGGTGTGAAATGTATACTCAGCCCTGTCTGTATACTTAGGGAAAAAAACTGTTAGTTCCAGGGATTGTTGCAAGCAAAATTTAGAACAAATCTTTGGTATAAAGGATGGATTTGGTCTTAGAGAAACTCTATCCTTGTGAAATATCAGGTATGGTGGATTGATACATAAGGCTTGAAGTTCTGAAACTCTCCTGGCTGATGTGATAGCAACTAGAAGGGCAGTCTTCCAAGAAAGAAATTTCAAGTCACAGGTAGCAGCTGGCTCAAAGGGGGGTGCTGTTAATGCTCCTAACACTACGTTAAGGTCCCACGGTGGTGCAGGATGCGATATAGGTGGCCTAAGAAGCCAAGCTCCTTTGATAAAGGCTTTGCACAACTTATTGCCTATTAAAGGTGGATCGACGTCCTCATGAAAATTGGAAATAGCTGCCAATTGAACTTTGATGATGGACACCGAACAACCCTGGTTGAACAGGGAGGTTAAAAATTTCAGAACCTCTGACACAGAAGCTGTCATAGGGTCTAATCCTCTGAGTTGAGCCCAAATAGCAAACCTCTTCCACTTACTGCTATACATCTTTTTTGTAGAAGACTTGTGGGCCGATGACAAAATATGCATAACCTCAGGGTCGAAAGAATGGCTCCTGACTATGGTCGGAAGAGGAGTAGCCAAGCTGCTAGCTCCAATGAATGGAGCAACTGATGGAGCTGTCCTGACTGATGTATCAGAAGGTCCGGAACTTGGTCCAGGAACCAGGGACCGTCCAATGCATACTTGCGAAGAAAGGGGAACCATACTTGACGAGGCCAGTATGGGGCGATTAGAATCATTTTGCTTCCCAAACGAATCGCCTTCTGAACCACCTTGGGAATAAGGGGAACCGGAGGAAAGGCGTATAGCAGACCCGGAGGCCAGGCTTGGACTAGAGCATCCTTGGGGGTCTCCCCCGGAACTGGAATGAGAGAGAAGAACTGCTGGCATTTTGCATTGAGGGGAGTTGCAAAAAGATCGCAACATGGGATTGCCCATCTCATGAAAATCTGTGTTACCACCTTGTGATTCAAGGACCATTCGTGTGGGGAGAGAATAGTCCTGCTCAGTCTGTCGGCTATCACATTGGATGTTCCCAGGATGTGTGTTGCCACTAGAAAGCGTTTGGTAGCAATCGCCCAATCCCATACCTTCATGGCCTCTCTGCAAAGGGGGTAGGATCTGGTCCCTCCTTGCTTGTTCAAGTACCAGACTACCGACATGTTGTCGGACTGAATGGCAATCGTCCCCTGGGGGAGGTGGTGGTGTAGTGCTTGCAACGTTAGAAGCACCGCCCTCATTTCCAGGATATTGATGTGGAGAAGATTCTCGTCGGAGTGCCACGTGCCTTGGACTGACCTGTCCAGATAATGTCCCCCCCACCCTGTCTGGGAGGCGTCCGTAGTCAACGTGGCTGAGGGGGATGGGGGGACGAAGGGTCGCCCCTGATCCAGGTTGGAGGAATGAAGCCACCAACGAAGATCCTGTTTGCACGTCTCTGTTACCAATATGTGGTGACTGAGGGGGAGGTCTTGATAAGACCATTGGGCTAAGAGGAGCCACTGAAGTATCCTCATATGTAACCTTGCAAATGGAACGAGAAGAATGGTGGCTGACATGGAACCCAACAGCTGCAGAACCATTCTGGCTGGAGCTCGACGTCTGAGGAGTAATGCCCGCACCTGAGACTGCAATGTTGCTATCCTTTCCGCAGGAAGATAGACTCACATCTGCCTTGAGTCTATTTCTGCACCAATAAACAGAATACGCTGTGATGGCAGCAATACGGATTTTGTCCAATTGAAGGTGATGCCTAAGGAGCTGCCTAGGGAGATAGTGGCTGCTAGAGTTCTTAAGAGTAGATGCCTTGAGGTGGCAGGAGCCATTCGTCTAAGTATGGAAACACCTGGAATCCTAGACTCCTCAGGTGAGCAGTCACCACTGCCAAACATTTGGTGAACACCCTGGGGGCTGTGGTGAGACCAAATGGCAGTGCACGGAACTGGAAATGACTGTCCCCTAGGCTGAAGCGCAAGTGTCTCCTCGACGCCTGATTTACCAGAATGTGATAATAGGCGTCCTTGAGATCTATGGAGCACATCCAAACACCTTTCTCCAGAAGTGGGAGAATGGTTTGCAAGGTGACCATCCGGAATTTGGACTTTTTCACTGATCGGTTTAATTTGCTGAGATCCATAATGGGTCTCAAGTCCCCGGTCTTTTTTGGTACCAAAAAGAGTCTCGAGTAAGTCCCTGATCCAGTCTGATCTGCGGGGACAGGTTGGATGACTCCTTTTTGAAGCAGCTTTGAAATTTCGATGGCTGCCATATCCCGTTGACTGGGTGGCGGGTCCGGGATTCTTTGGGACAGTGGGGGGGATTGAGAGAAGGGAATGGTCTAACCTCCGGCGATGATTCGGAGCACCCATTGGTCCTGGGTGATACTTTCCCAGGCCTTTAGATGCCTCGAAAAACGACCCCCGACTGGCTCCAGAGCTGCACAGTTGGGCACTCCTTCAGGGATGCTGGAAGGAGGAGGAGCCACGAAAGGACTCGCGGTCTCCAGTGTTGCGGGGGCCTCCGCCGCCTCTGGGATGGCATCTCCCTGAAAAATTTCCTCTTCCTCTGCCTCTAGAAGGGAAATCGCTCTGCTGCGATGAGTAAGACTTTTGAGACTTACGGAACCACATTTTCCCCCCTCTTCGAGCCTTGGGATAAGATCTGAAGGGAGTGGAAAACCGGGCCCCTACGGCAGTTAAAGTCTTGCCCTCCTGCTCGCAGTGAGTCAAAGTGTCCTTTACCTTGGGTCCAAAAAGGGAGGACCCATCGAAGGGGGCGTCGGCAAAGGAAGACTTAAAGGTCTCCGCAAAATGACACAGACGTAGCCAGGCTTGTCTCTGTTGAGCAACACCTGTGCCCGCCGCTCTGCTCGCTCTCTCGGCTGCATACGAAATGAGCCTCATGGACGAGTTGGATAGGGAGGATAGGGTAGCCAACTGGGAGATAACCGTCTGGGCCAACTGCTCAGGTAAGTTACCAGAGAGGGTATCTGAAAGCTCCTTGACCAGATCCCTCTGCAGTCTCGTAAAAT
Organism: Protopterus annectens; assembly: GCF_019279795.1. Lineage (NCBI taxonomy): Eukaryota > Metazoa > Chordata > Ceratodontiformes > Protopteridae > Protopterus > Protopterus annectens. The sequence continues at coordinate 412,101,557 of NC_056749.1, forward strand.
GCGTCAGGTAATTCAGAGACCTTAATGTAAAGGTTGCTGAAGCAAGGGTGCGCTTCCCGTACCGATCCATGCTCCTAGACTCCTTATTAGGAGGATGGGCGGACGTTGAAGCCTCTGCCACATCTTGTTGGGTAGCAGATGCCACCACCAAGGCATCTACAGCCACACCTTTGGTAAGAAAGTCCTTATCCGGGGGTGCCGAAAGGAATTTATTGGGTCGAGCTGGCACCGGTTCAACAGAATCCAGATGTTCCCACGCCCTTCGCAAGATCAAATCCAGGAGCTCATCGAAGGGCGGAGACACCCAGGAGGTGGAGGGTTGAGCCCCGAAGGCCTTGAGGAACACTGACTCCTCAGCAGAAGGGGGTTTGGACTGCCAGTCGCCTCGTTGTTTAAGGATTTCCAAGATGTCCGCAAAGGATATATCATCAGAGGTCGACTTGGGGGACCCCTCCGCATCATCGAGGTCGGTATCCGAGGTGAGAGACTCATCAGGGGAGTCGACGCGCTTCCTCTTGCACTGTTTTTTCCTAGGAGGTTCCTCCGAAGATGCTTCGGAGGGACATCCAGGAAGAAGGGAACCCCCGATGGGGGTAACCTCAGGCTCCAGGGCTCTGCTGTCAAGAGACAGGGGGACTGCAAAGGAACTAGTCTCCGTGCCAAGGGAAGGTGGTGGTGAGAAGGTAGAAGTGGCCAGAGAAGATTTGGCCAAGGCACTCCTCATGGCCGTGAAGGCGGGACCCCCAGAGTCCTGGGAAGGTTCAACCCCCAAGGCCACAACAGCAGACGGAACTCCTGCCGCCAACGCACCGAGAGGGAGGCTAGGAACCGAAAAGATCGGTCCCGAAGCGTCATCCCCGAGGCCGACAGAGGAGGTCCGTGTACCGAACACCGACCCGAAGGGCGGGGTTGGAGTTAGGGTCGGAGCCGACCCTGCAACTTCCACTGGCTCCACCAACACTGACTCCAACGGTGCCGAAACTGTTGGAGGAGGAACATGGCAGGGTGGGAAATCGGCTCCGGAGCCGAGACCAACTTTTGAAAGACCGGAGACTGAAAAAGCCTTTGAAGCACCCTGTCTACATCCGAATCGGACATCCTCGATGACCGAGAAGAGACCGACCGGGTCCGAGTTGACTTCTCTGCCAGCTCCGAAAGACTGGGGGACCGGCTCCGAATGGACTCGAGAAGTGTCGGTGCTGAGGGAGGTTCCACCACTACTGCAATTTCCCTTGGAGCCGATATGGACTTCGGCACCGAAGGAGAAGAGTCTGAGCAGGCAACCTTCATCGGCTCCGAAGGCAGTGGAGCCAATGAAGGTGACTCTCCTCTCGACGCCCGAGCTCTCTGCTCTGAAGTCAGAGGAGTCGAGGCTGGAGACATCGAGGCAGACCGTTCCGCCCTCGGCTCTGAAGTCCGTGGAGCCGACGGAGAAGCCTGCCTAGACTTTTTTGCTGTCTGGTCCGACGGGCTGGTCGGAGCCGAAGATTTTTTCTTCCTCGACGGAGAAGAAGAAGAATATAGGGCTTCCTCAAAAGAAGGGGTAATAAGCCCTTTCAAAATCAACTTGTTTTTCCTCTCTTGGAGCACGCGAGAGGAAAAAGCGTAGCAAATGCTACAGGATTCCTGTAAGTGCTTCGGCCCCAAACAGTACACTCAAAGCAAATGGTCGTCTGTAATGGGCATTTTGTAAGAGCATTTTGAACATTTTTTGAATCCAGATGGCCTATGTTCTTTTGACATGGCTGTCTACTCCCAGTAAACTTTAAAGAAAGCGAAACTTCAATACAGACTAAAAAAGAAACAGGTAGACTAAAGGCAAGGTCCCTCTAAGTAAAACGGGAACACTTGCCACCAAGAAAAATATAATTTACCACAAGTTCAAACAAATAGAACACGCACAATAAGTAGCTGTTAGGCAGCCCTAACTAAAGCGCGAGGGCTAGGCAAAGGCCCCTCTAACTTAAATGGGATCCTTTACCGTTGATAAACACAATATTTTACCACAAACTTTGAGAAAAAAAACAGTCACACCACAATAAGTAGCTGTTAAAACAGCTTTTGGGTAATTTTGACAAAATTTCTGACAGAAATTTAAATACTAGAGGCACTTAGCTCAGCCAAGTCCGAGACCACGTCTATGCTGTAGAAGCGGCAAACGAGATCTGGGGAAGCATTAGTGGGGCATCCTGGGATATGAGGAGGCTCAGCCAATAAGAGACTTCGTGCTATAGTATAGTGTGCCGAGTCGGAGCCGAGGATCGGCTCCGAACCCATCTGTACAGAATGTAGGCGAGATAGGATCACATTACATCTTTTTATTTCCTTTCATCCTAGATCTCTAGCTTTGACTGTTTCTAAGCAAACTATTTCTTCTTGGATTTCTAATGCCATTTCCTTTTGTTACTCCTTTCATGAAAAAAGCCTTTCTGCCTTTGTAAAGGTTTATTCTACCAGGGCTGTGGCTTCCTCTGCTGCTTTTTTCAAGGGATTAGATACCATCTGAATCCTTGAAACGGTTACTTGGATTTCTGTCCATGCTTTTACTAAACATTATAAGCTGGGTGTGGTTTCCACAGCTAAAGCTGGATTTGCCAGGGCTGTCCTGCATGTCTTTCTTAAGGGCTCTTCTGGGCCTTCTCCCTCCCAAGTTTCCTCTAGCCTTTGTACTCTCCCCTTAGTAAGGAATACTGCAACAATGATATGGAAGGATGTAATACAGTTGTGTAAAACTTACCATAACAGACTACACTCACTATTAAATCCTATGCAAAACTGAAAACTCCTTTAAAAACAAAGAAGACTGTACAGCCGTCTCCTGTACAAGGCCCAATGCCTAAGAAACAGATGCTTAAGATGGCTGAAGACTTAATTACCCTAATCAGGGGTTCCCATCCCCCTCCTGATAAAAGACCAAGGCAGGAGGAGGACTACGCTTCCTCTGACCAGGTTTCAATTTCCTCAGACTCTTCTGAGGAACAAAAATATTCCTTTCCCCCTTATGAAGATTCTGATGCTGAAGACTACTCTTTTGGCGAAACCTTGCATACTATGAGGAAACATTTCCACTGGGAAGGCCAGGATTACTCTGATTCTAAGAAAAGGCTCCGAGAGTTCCTTTTACTACCCCAGCACAGACCACTTGCTATTCCACCTGTGTTAGACATTGTAGATGATGTTTATTCAGAGTCTAGCCTTAACCCAGGCTCACTACCTCCTGCACCAGCCGAACCAGACAGATACTACAGAGTACCTGACACAGACAAATTCCTGTATAAAAGCCCTGTTCTGACCCAGAAACCATTTCCCAGGGTCCCAAAGGGGTGAAGGCCTCTATTGCTAAAAATCCTGTGCCCTCTGAAAGGGATTCTAGAGCGCTAGACAGATGGGGAAAGAAAGTATATATCTCAGCTACTCTAGCTATGAGGGCCTTAAATTGTCAGTTCCACATGCTGAAATATCAACAATATCTGATGTCTCAATTAAAACAAAAAATGCTCGCACATACAGACCAGCCAGATTACAAGGAAATGCAAGATTTGTTGAATTCAGCTGAACAAGTGGGAAAACATACTTTGCAATGTGGATTTGATTCATTGGAAGCTTCTTGTAGAGCAGCAGTGACAGGGTCTGTCATACGTAGGCATGCTTGGTTAAAGGAAGAAACTCTACCTGATCATGTTAAAGCAAAGTTATTGGATGCACCTTTACAGCAGGATGTTTTATTTGGTGTCAAAGCAGAAAAAGTTTTAAAGAAAATGGAGGATAAGGCAAAATCTATGCAGACGGTCAAGGATTTTTTACAGGTTCAACCCCCTCGTTTCAGCAGAAATTGGCCAACCAAAAACTGGTCCTTTCCAGCTTCTGCCAGACCACAGAGGGGCAGATACAAACACCCAAGAGGCAGAGGCCAGCCACAAGGCTCTTGCCAGCCTCAACAATGGAGTGCCACAACCCATAAAGGTGGAGAAGACAGGTCTCAAACTATCAGAAGACAAGCATAATGTCTTACCCCTCAGACTGCCAAGCAATACCCTCTTGGCAGCTCCCTTGGGAGGAAAACTAGCACTTTTTGCAGACAATTGGCACATCATCACAAAAGACAAATGGGTCCTAAATATTGTATCTCAAGGATACAGATTCCACTTTCACACTTTGCCAAGGATAAAAGGAATGCCAAACCTGCCAACAAATCAATGGGCAGAGGCTCAAAAGCAAATTTCAGCTCTCATGGACATGAGAGCCATTCAACAGGTTCCTACACAGGAGCAAGGACAAGGATTTTACTCAAGACTGTTTCTAGTTCCCTGAAAGGACAAAGCCCGGAGACCCATTCTGTACCTCTCAATTCTAAACACATACCTGGAAGTACCCAAATTCAAGATGCTAACACTACAGCAACTTCTTCCCATGCTGGGCAAGAAGGCTTGGCTAGTAACGTTGGACCTCAAGGAGGCATACCTGCATGTCCCTATCAGATAAAATTGCAGAAGATACCTCCGATTTATTGCAGGTTCAACCCATTACCAATTCTCTGCACTGCCCTTTGGCTTATCTACTGCGCCCAGGGTCTTCACAAAATGCCTGGCACCAGTAATTGCATACTGCACACAAAGAGGGATTCAAATATATCCATACCTTGACGACTGCCTTATTCAAGCAGAAAGCAAGGACATTCTATTAAAGCATCTGGCGTTTGTCAAGAACCTACTAAGTTGCCTAGGGTACACAGTAAACGAAAAGAAGTCAAAACTAGTGCCCTCACAAGACATAATATTCCTGGGTGCCAGCTTAAATACAACGACCCAGATGGCTTATCTCACGCCAGACAAGCAAGGACAACTGACTATACTTCAAAATGATGGCAACAAAGACCCAACTCCCTGCAAGAAAAATTCTGCAGGCCTTGGGCTTCATGGCATCTTGCATACTACTAATACCATTTGCAAAACTGCATATGAGGAAATTACAATGGTACCTGAAAAGCATATGGTCTCAACACAGCCACAGCTTGGAAACGATAATTGCACTCATTCCCTGCCTTCAACAGGAGTTTCTATGGTGGGCTCAGCCATATCACCTCAACAAGGGTCAGCCTTTTACCTTACACACAGCCAGGCAAACTGTAACAACAGATGCATCCGGATTATGCCTGGGGAGCACACATGGCAGGACGGTGTATTCAGGGCAAATGGCCTGCAAACCAAAGGCATCTCCATATCAATCAAAAAGAGATGATAGCTGTACAAAATGCCCTAACAGCTTTCAAGGACCTCCTACATCCAGGACAACTCCTAATAAAGACAGACAACACCACAGTGATGTGGTACATAAACAAGCAAGGGGGCACACACTCCTACCCCCTATGCAGACAAGCAATGACCTTGTGGAACACAGCACTGCCCTACCAAGTTCAACTACAAGCACAATTCCTGCCAGGAAAGAAAAACACACTGGCAGACGATCCAAGCAGAAACATCACAGATCCTCACGAGTGGAAACTAGATCCACAAGTATTCGCAATGATAACTCAAAAATGGGGGAGTCCAGACATAGATCTGTTTGCTTCCCCCCAAAACTACCAACTATGGAAATTCTGCACAAGGACATACCACACACTAGCTTGGAAAGTGGACGTCCTCTCATTCAGTTGGAAAACATTGACAGTGTATGCCTTTCCTCCACTGCCTCTTCTGGCAAAGGTACTGCTGAAAGCCAGATTAGAGAGGCCACACATGATACTCATTGCTCCAGAGTGGCCACGCCAACACTGGTGTCCAATACTAAGGAACATGGCTCAAGGCCCACCATGGATTTTACCTACAATTCCTCACCTGCTCACTCAGCAAAACAATCAGATTCTACACAGCCAGCTCAAGACTTTAAATCTGGCTGCATGGCAAATTACCTAAACAACCAGTCAACACTTCTCTCTAAAGCTGTGATGGACGTCATTCTGGAGGCGAGGAGGCCCAGCACCAGGAAAGTCTATTCAGACAAATGGAAAAGATTCTGCGCCTGGAACCAGGCTAAAGGCCAAAATCCCCTTGTCCCAAATATTCCTCAAATTCTTCAATATTTAACTGAGATGTTGCACAAAGGGCTTTCCTTCTCATCTATTAAGATCCACGCCTCAGCTATTTCAGCTCAATACAACACGGATCCTCTTATATTTTCACATCCATTACTAAGACAGTTCCTCAGAGGGGCTAAGAACATAAGACCGCCCCGGAGAGCACCAACACCAACTTGGGATCTCAACTTTGTTTTGGAAAAGCTTACACTTCCGCCCTTTGAACCAGCTTTCACAGCTGATCTACAGTTCTTATCATGGAAAACTGCCCTTCTGCTAGCAATAACTTCAGCACAAAGAGTCTCAGAACTACAGGCCCTAATGGCAGTGGAGCCTTTCATCATTTTTCAACAAGACAGAGTCTCTTTACGAACTAACCCTTCCTTTATGCCAAAGGTGGTATCCAGTGTGGCCCTAAACCAAACCATTCATTTGCCCACCTTTTATCCAAACCCGCAGAACAAAGGGGAAAGGCTCCTTCATTCTTTGGACATTCACAGGCAATTACGTTACTACTTGGATAAAACTAAGGCTTTCAGAAAATCTGACCAGCTCTTTGTATCCTATGCTGCAGGATCTCAAGGAAAAGCTATCTCAAAACAGACCATTTCAAAATGGATAGGACATTGTATCCGTTTCTGCTACACACACCATGGGAAATCTGTACTTGGTAACATCAGGCCCCATTCCACCAGGGCTACAGCAACATCAACAGCCTTCCTCAGAGGGGTATCAACCAAGGATATTTTGGAGGCTGCAACTTGGGAGTTCAGTGCACACCTTCACCAAGCACCATCACTTACCTCTATACTCTAAAACCAGAGCTGGCTTTGCCACTGCAGTTCTGCAGGGCCTACTAGCCTCTCCAAACCCTGTTTAGTTCCACCACCCATCCTTAGCTTTGGGATTCAACTCAAGTGTCATGACTGCAGCAGTGTAACACAATGAACATAGTACAGTTTTGTACCTACCATAAGTGTAGATGTTCGAGTGTTCACACTGCTGCAGTCCAGGTTACCCTCCCTCCATCCCTTCTGAACTAGCTGGACTTACCTATACCTTTCTATCCTATACAACCTCTGTGGTGTATTTGCTTGTGACTGAAGGTAATGTTTTATTTTTATATGTATATTTTTATATAACAATATGTTTTGCCTACCTATTGGGGGCACCTGACATCTGGGGCAAGAAAAACTGAAGAAAATGGCGTCGGATGCATCTTATATACCCCTGGCACACTGACGTAAGGGAAGAAGCGACAGCAACTGACGCCAGACCAAGACTTTGGAACACGGGCCGACTGCAGGACCACCTGACGGCAGGATAACCCAAGTGTGATGACTGCAGCAGTGTGAACACTCGAACATCTACATTTATGGTAGGTACAGAACTGTACTTTTTCCATAGGGACAGAGTTTCTTTGAGTAATAATCCTTCTCTTAAGTGGTATCCAAGTTTCCTTAAAGCCAAACTATCCATCTCCCCATTTTCTTTACTGAACCTAAAAATGGGTGAGAATGGATACCCTATACCTTGGATGTCCACAGACAATTTGTGTACTATCTTGACAGAGCTAAATCTTTCCAGTCTTCATGTCAGTTGCTAATTTTTGTAAAGGTAAGAAGAAGGAACAACTTGCAGCTAAACAGACCATTTCCAAATGTCTGGCTAAAGCTATTTATTATTTTATGTTGGACTCACCGTAACAAAACTCGTCCAGGCAGGGGCAAGGCTCACTCTACTATGGCTTTGACTACATCTATGGCTTTTTGGAAAAGGTTGGAGTCTAGAAGCTGTAACTTGGTCCTCGCTACATAGCTTTACAAAGCACTGTAAGCTTGATTCTTCTCTAGGTCCAGATCAAGCTTTTCTAGGACCATTTTCTAGGGGCTTCTGGAGTCTTCTCTTTCCACCTCCCAAATGTAGTTATCAGTGATTATCTACCCACATAGTTAAGGCTGCTGCAGCAGTGATCAATATGATGAACATAGTACAGTTGTGAAAGTAAATTTACCATAACAGTAGATGTTTAAATGATCACTGCTTCTGTAGCTGCATTCCCCCCCCCCCCTTGGTTTTTGGTGTTTTTTTAATGCCAGGGTGTGGACATTTATTTATTTATATATTTATTTATTTAGTTTGTTCCTAGCATTGTCCTTTCAGGCCTCTGCTTCCTTCTCTGTGTTGGCAGGAAAGTTCTGAAGGGCTTCACACCCAAACTTGTCTTTTAGTCAGCTCAACTCAAGCTGCTTGATAGTTTGGGCGCATGGAAGGTACCCTGAAGTTTTGGAAGCTGGCAGGCTGTTCTATCCTTGGCAGGATATAACACATATAGCTAAGGCTACTGCAGCAATGATTATGGTAAGTTCAGTTTCCACTACTTAATATCTTCCCCAAGAGGAATCATACTCGGTAGACTCTGAAGCTGATGAACTGGCTATGTGAGTAAGTTTCCATTGGCTGAGAACTTAAATTTGGGAATCATGTCCACTGACTCCCCACTAGAAGAATATGATATACCCAATTATGTGTTCAGGATAGGAAGAGATTCTTCTGGACCCTCACAGCCAGTGATGAATCTTATCGCAGATCCCTTGTATATTGCATCGACAGCTTATCTGGTGAATCTCCAGGTACAAGCAACTGGGGGGGGGTATGATCATGAAGAAGCACATACACATCAAGGAAGAGATGGCACCCATCCAAACCCCCAAATCATTCTTCTCTATTCTGCTAGAGGGATTGCTAAAGGTGAAGGCAGGCGTTGCCAAAATAATATGGTACATAAACAGGGAGAGAATTGCAAATTGTCCTTGCAGGCTTGGGAATAGCACATAAGTTGGGGAGGGGGTGTTTTTGATGGCTACATGCATTCCTTAAACAAAGAATGTGGAAGTAGATAGGCTGAGAAGAGTCTGTCAGACTCGCATGATTGAATGTTAAACAGAGATATTTTTTTTGGACTTGACCAGATGATACCAGGTTGACTGGTGAAAGCGCTCAGTCTTTTGCTATCGAAAGGAATAAAAATCTTTTTATCTTCGTGTTCCTAAGCTGGTGCCTTATTTGCCTACATTGTGGTCGAGTTGTTGTGGTGAGATTACAAGTTTGGATCCTGTATTGGCTCCTCATTGTTCGTATGTTTGCTTCCTATTAGAACAGGCAGCTAAGACTCTGAACAGCCATTTGTAAATAGTCTCTTTTGATACAAGTTATCCCTTCGATTAATGCCTATCTACCTACTGAACCTTCCTCATATTCTAGACTTCTGTTAAATCCATCTCATGTTCTTTTGCTCCACCTTGGAACCTTAGCTGTGTTCTAGAGAAAGTAACCTTACCCTCCCATTTGAACCAGAAGGATCATTTCCCCATTCATTTTTTTCTCTTGGAAGATGCTGTTCTTAGTGGTAGTTAATTCAGCTAGATGAGTCATAGAACTGATATGGAAAGAGACATTCCTGTTAATTTACCATAACAAAGTGGCGATATGTACTAATCTCACTTTTATGCCTAAGGTGGTTTCTGAATTGAGACTTAACCAGACTGTACAACTAACAATCTTCTTTCCTAACCACAGAAGCCTATATTCCCTGGATGGTGCAGAGAGCTGAGACTCTGCTTACAGAATAATAAGGATTATAGAAAAATCTGATCAGCTGTCCATCTCATTTTGAAAATAAATGAGGGTAGGTCTGTTAACAAATGAGCCCTTTCTAGATTGCTATCATATTAGACTTCTTTTTGTTTCCAGCATCAAGAGAAGCCACTTCCAGGCCATGTTAAGGCACACTCCACTAGAGCCACAGCTTCCACTGTAGCCTTGCTTAGAGGGGTCACCACCCAAACCATCCTTGAAACCATTATATAGGCATCTGTTCACACCCATTATAACCATTGCAATTTGGGGTAGTCAGGGCAGGATTTTCTGCTTTAATGCATCTCTGCCTGCATTTTTTTCCTGTCGCTAACAACCTCCTTGATACCATGCTCATACTGCAACTTATTGTACTGCTTGCACCTACAGAACTTACATGATATCACAAACCTCTGTGCACAAACTGTATACCTACTCCCACCTCTTAACATTCCCAGTACTAAATCCATTGCATCTGCTATTAGCATAGCTTATGATCTCTACAATGTTTCTTATCTCTAGCTCTTCATACATACCATCCTGAAACAAAAGAAGCTACACTGCAAACAAGGAACAAAAAACAAATATTGAATTAAAAAGTTGTTTCCTGGTTAGTATTTCCCCTCTTCACTACAGCTCTATGGAGAGATCCACCCTAACCCTGACCCAATTCAAGTCTCATCCCTATCACCTCACTACTACTAAAACACAAATCACAGGGTAATGGGTTAAAATTCATCAATATTAAGTTCAAAGATGCCAACTTGCATGTATGCATTCACATCATACCACATCCTTGAATGATAATTATGAGGACGTGGTTAAGAGCCACTGTCAGACACTGGAATTCTTCCACCAGGATATACCATACTTAAAGCCCTCTGCATAGGCAAAAAGGCAGCTGGAGTAGCAGTCATATAGCCTAATTATGTAAATGTCTCTATTTATCAGCACAACCAGTCTCAGTTTAACAATGCAGACCTCCTTATTTCCTTTCTTAGCCTTAGCTTGTATAAGAGCCTGTGTACTATTGCAATGTATATTCCCTTCCAGGAAATAACATCCTCATCACTGAGGACATGTTACCCTGGATGTCCTTCATTAGGGTCTGTATCACATAGTCGAAGTTTAATAACTTCGAACACAAAATGTTAGAACCATCCTGTTCGAAGTTAAAAAAAAACTTCGACTATGGATAAAAAACAAAAAGAAAAGAAAAAATAAACTGTTGTAAGCAGGGGGGCAAGCCCCCCCTGTACCCCCCATACCTCCTGCTACTTAAATATTCCAACTCCAAGATCGCACCACATTGAACAAAACGGAAACATCCCCTTACTCCGTTGAAACGCTCGAACTTCTGCAAATCCGAACGTATGGTCTCGACCATATAAGGTTCGAACTTGCAAAAGTTCGACTATCTGATAGGAATCCCCTTCATTATACCACATGAAACCCTAATCTTAAGAGACTTTAATATAAACTGGTTCAAAATTATATCTGATGCACAAACTGCAAGCTTCCACCTCTGTGGCTTTAAACAACTCAAACTCCCACAAGATACAGAAAACCCACTAACAGAGCATCACTGTTAGACTGAATACTATAATCACAGCCTTGTTATATCTCACCATATGTACCTTACCTGATATCTGTGACCATCTACCCATTTTTAGCAATAGAATCCCAAGCCACTCCCCTAGGTAACATCACAACAAGTTCATGAGCAGCATAATAACTCCAGGGTAGATGCCTTTACTTGTACTCTAAAGTCTTGCAACTGGACATTTCTGCAAACACTACCTTTAGATGTAGCAGCACTCGTATGGCAAGGAAGATTTTATTAAATTCTATATGAACTTGCTCCCCCTCCCCCAGGGGAAAAAAAAAGTTAAATTGAACCCTGCTCTATTGTGCAAAACTAAAAAAACTAATGACATTAAGGAACAAAGCATGTAAATCTTGGCAAATGCAAGAAAAAAACAAATCCAGAAAATGTATAATAATACTTGGGCACCTGAGAAATACATCCAACCATAGCATAAAGCTGTACAAAGAAGTCACTTTGTATCATGCAGAAAACTCACCAAAACAATGCAAAACTCTGTTGGGAATTCATCGCAAACTTATTAAACCCGGGTTGCAGTTCATAATCAGACATATCACCTGAAGATCCTTCTGCAAAAATAGCCGATACATTTAACAATTCACTTTATACAATCCAGCACATCAGTACTAAAAACCAGCACTATGTGCAATTCAGAACCTTTGCTGGAATCTAACTCTCACTCATCACTCAGCTTGTTTCTCTCTAAAAGTTATACGTGCCCTATCATTGGGAAAAAGAAAAAAAAATTCTTCCTCCTCAAAGTGAAAACCACAACCCTGGCTGCAGACAGTCTTCCACCAGAATATCACAAAATAGCTGCCAAGACCCTTGCCTACCATCCTGATAAAAAGATGCATTAACGTATGACATTTTCCCACTATGTGATGTGGTACTATATATTCCTTTTTCCATAAAGGAGGCTTGTCTAATGACTGTGCTAATTTCAGGCCGATTGCTATATTACCTTCCATTTCACAAATCCTTGAAAAAAATGTAAATACACTCAATTACTTGACCACCTCAGCATAAATAACCTTTCATGTTATGTTGTCCCATCTCATCTTCGTTCTTGCTGGTTTGGTTTGGAGCCGATTTACTATAGCTTGAGAGCTTATACTGGTTCGAGGCTAACCCCTATCCCAACATGCCTAGTGGTAACTACCCAGATCATGTTTGCCGCTTGCAGCGTCAAGATTGCAACTTCTGGCTCAGGTTAAGTATTTAGAGTTTTTTCACATATTTTGTCATCTTTTCCAGGGTTTTACTGTTTAATTACCATGTTAGTGTATATTTATCCCCCTTCTTACACCCTTCTTCTACTTGTTGTTGGGTGTTCTTGGCCGCCGTCTTTTTTTTTCTCAGGCCTTGCTTTCCCCTTTGAGCCCGTTTAAATTAGAGGTTTATTCTTCTTCTTCCACTTTTTCAGAGTAGCCGTTTAAGTTAGAGGCTCTCCCACTGAGGGAGTCGCCGTTTTACTTAGAGGCGCTCCCCCTTTTCTTCTTTTTCCTTTTGTATTAACAAAAAAAAAAAAACATAGGTATTTTTTGTTGTTTGTTGCTAGCCATTACAGCCTTGTTGGTAGTGTTAGTTGTTGTGTGTTGCTAGCTGTTACAGCCTTGTTTTTTTTTTGCTGTTGTGTTTGTCTAGTTATCCAGAAATGTCCAAAGAGTCTAAACCCTCTGGCTTCAAAAAATGCGACTCGTGTTGCCAAAAAGTGTCCCTTACGGGGTGGGCACACGAGTTGTGTATACTGTTTAGGGGCTATTCAGCTGCAGGACTCGTACTCTGTCATGCTTTCACTTCTGGAGGCCTGCAGGAGAGAAAGAACAAGCTAATTTTGAGTGGCCTTCTGAAGAACCCTCAGGATCCTTCGTCTCAGGGTCCTCAGCCAGCTAAATTGTCTGAAAAATACCCTAAGTCATCCTCATTGGTTCTGAGCTCGGAACATATCTAAATCCACTCTCAAACCCTCAGCTCTGTCAGTTCCCAGTGTTAGCTCCGACAAAGCTAGGTCTCCGGTGGCTCCATCAGTGTCTTCGGAGTCAGTCTGGGCCCATAAAAGAACCAGGTCTCCTCCTTTGGAGCTGGTGCACTCTGCTCCACAATCTCCTTTGCTGCAATCTGGGGCGGGCAGTCACCAGTCTTCTCACTCCTCTCGGCCCTCCAGACTTTCGGATCATGATGTGGAGAGAGTGGTCAATAGGCTCCTCAAGTCACAGGCACTTGCCAAATTGCTATTGAGCCCAGCCCATAAGGAACTGGCTCCTTCGGCCCATCCAGCTTCTCCATCAGTTCCTCCTTCGACTCTCTTGAGCTCTGAGCCGGAGTGCATGGAGGTCGTGGTGGTGGAACTGTCGGCTCCGGTTACTTCTCCTTTATCGGTTTTGACCCCTGCTCCGATCTCCTTGATGTCTCGGTCCATTCAGGGATCTGGGCGCCGAAGCTCTCTTGCCGGCTCTGAGGGGGAAGTGGCATCGGACCCTTGTCCCAACCCTGCTGTCCCCCTCGGAGCTTCTGCGCAGTTGAGCTCGCCTCCCACATCAGCCTCGGAGCCATTGCTCTCAGTTTGCAGGAGATCTCCGGGCTGTTTGGAGCCGGAGGCTCTTTCGACTCGGGACCATGGCACCTTCGAGGTGATGAAGAGCGTGCTGTCTCCTGAGACCACTCCACCCTTAGCTCCATTGGCTCCATCTCCCTTGGTGCCTGTGCCTGCCTTTAACTCTCTTCCTTCCTCCAAGCATAGGGAACCTATGCCCCAGGACGCCCCATTGGTCGACCCCACTTTTTCTGAAACCTCCACCGAACATTCAGAGGAGGTGTCTCAAAAGAAAAAATGTAGGAGGAAGCATCTAGACTCCCCTGAGTCCATCACTTCAGACACAGACTTGGATGAATCGGAAGGGTCCCCATGGTCCCCCTCTGAGGATGTCTTTTTCGGACACCTTGGAAATCCTTAGAGGGGTGGCTGGAAGTCCCTAGCCCCTTCTGAGGGCAAGTCTGTCTACCTGGATGCATTTGGTTCCCGACTCTCCACCTCTTGGGTGTCTCCGCCTTTTGGCCCACTTTTGTTTGTAGTGAGTCAGAAGGAGTGGAGCGCTCCAGAGACCATGGAACCAGTTCCGCAGAGACCATATAAATTTATTACTGCACCTGAGGACAAATCCTTCCTTTCCAAAGGGGTTCCTGTTGATGCTATGGTGGTGGCAGCAGCAGCCACTAAGAAGGAACTTGCGGAAACTTCATCTGTCCATTTGCCAAACAAGGAGCCCCATACGATGGACAGGTATGGGAAGTGTATGTTCTCTTCAGTGACCTTTACTCTCAGGTCACTGAATTACTTGTCACACTTCACATGACTTCAGCGGGATCTTCTAAAGGAGTTAGGAGACACCCTGCATGATTCTACAGCTGAGGGAGTTGCGAACAGGGTGGCTTTCCAGCTTGCAACCTTGACTTCAGTGGTCAACTCCTCCATGAGGCTCATTTCTTATGCGGCAGATGGAGCGAGTAGGGCAGCAAGTATGGAGTTGCTTTGCGGAGACACTCCTGGAGGCGTCTTTGTCAGTTTGCAGAACCAATACCCCTTTTGATGGCTCATCCTTGTTTGGGCCTCAGGTAAAAGAGACTCTCACCAGGTGTGAACAGGATGGCAAGACTCTCTCTGCCGTAGGAGTCCATTTTTCCACTCCATCTAGACCCTATCCTAAAAATCAGAAGAGTGGAAAGATGTGGTTTTGAAAATCCCAGGGAGCTTCGCCTGACACTTGTGGAGATTTTTCCCCCAGGGGCAGAGGGGGAAACGACAACGAAGATGCCAGCCTCATGGCAGCTAGAGTCCTCAACAGCAGGGCGACAGAGATACATTCTCTGCTAGGCCTTTCCAGCAGTCCTGAAGGGAGGCCTGACTGTCCATCTTTGGAGGCAGTTGGGGGCATACTATCATTGTACCCAACAGCCTGGCAAACTATCATGAAAGAAGCATGGGTACTGTCACTAATATCCAGGGGTTACAAAATTCCATTTTCCCAGTTGCTCCTCAAGAGAAAAACGTTTTATCCCAGATGTTCTACCCAGTCTTTGTGATCAAGCAATTCTGGAAGTTCAAAGATTGCTAGAAAAAAGAGCCATCCAAGAAGTCCCCGCAGACCAAATCGAATCCGGAACTTACTCAAGGTTCTTTTTAGTTTCAAAAAAGACAGGAGACTGGAGACCCATTTTGGATCTCAGCAAGCTAAACAAATCGGTAAACAACACAAAGTTCTGGATGGTAACACTGCAGTCCATTCTTCCCTTTTTGAGTCGAGACAATTGGATGTGCTCCATCGATCTCCAGGATGCATACTACCACATAAAAATGGACAGGCAATCCAGGAGATTCCTATGCTTCCAGCTGGGAGCCAGTCATTATCAGTTCAGAGCTCTACCCTTTGGCCTCACCACAGCCCCCAGGGTGTTCACCAAGTCTATGGCAGTGGTTACGGCTCACCTGAGGCGTCTAGGATTCCAGGTGTTTCCATATCTAGACGGCGGGCTTCTCACTGCCACCACCGAGCATCAAATAATCAAAGCACGGGACTACACAATTCAAACTTGTTCCCATCTAGGCATCACCATAAACTATGAAAAGTCTGCCTTTTTGCCTTGTCAATTTAGTACCTTCATAGGGACAGACTTCGATAAAAAACACATGATAGCAAAGCTGCATCAAGACAGGGTGTCATCCATTCGTCAGCAAGTTTCATTTCTCGTAAAAAAGATGAGAGTTCAGACAAGAGAAGTATTGCAGGTCTTGGGCTCAATGGCAGCAGCAATTACTCACACATGAGCAATTACCACATGAGGATTCTGCAGTGGCTTCTTTTCGCTCAGTGGTCTTTCCAGGATTTAGCAATGTCACACATGATCTTGATCATGGAATCTTGCAAAAAGGATTTAGTATGGTGGCTTGTTTTCCCCCCAGGTGACTCTGGGCAGACCCTTTCTAGACCCCCCATCCAGTAGCCACAGTGACCATGGACGTCTGCCAGATAAGGTGGGGGAGGGGCATTATCTGGGACAGAGTGTCCAAGGGATGTGGCAACCTCACGAGTACTATTTGCACATCAGTGTTCTAGTGATGAGAGTGGTGCTTCTGGCATTACAAGCACTTCAAGACTCTCTACTTACCGGGACTATTGCAATTCATATAGACAATATGATGTCAGTGATATGGTACATCAACAAGCAGGGTGGGACCAGATCTTACCCCTTGCGTCAAGAGACCCTTTGAGTATGACAGTGGCTGATATCTTCCCAACGCTTTCTGATTGCGGCGAACATTCTCGGGAAATCCAACGTGATAGCGGACAGGCTCAGCAGGGCTATCCTCATGCCTCACGAGTGCTCCCTGAAGCAAGAAGTTGCGGACTTGATTTTTCGCAAATGGGGCCAGCCATGCTGCGATCTTTTTGCCACTCCCCTCAACAACAAATGCAGCAGCTACTTCGCCTTAGTCCCCCGACTGGGACAGCCATCCAGGGATGCACTTGTTCACGATTAGCCTCCGGGACTACTCTATGCCTTTCCACCATTCCCTCTAATCCCAAAGGTACTTTAGAAAGCAAAGGCGCTGGGTTGCAAACTCATCCTCATTGCTCCTTACTGGCCTCGTCAGATATGGTTACTGTTTCTCCACCATTATCTTCAGGTGGAGTCTTGGATACTGGACCCAGTTCCTGACCTCCTGATGCATCAGTCAGGCGGGCTCCATCCCTCCCTCCAAACTCTCAAGCTGACTGCTTGGTTTCTCCACTTCCAGCCTTAGTCAGGCTCCCCAACATTTCCCTGGCAGTACAACACATCCTAGTGTCCTCTCACAAGCCCACTACTAGGAAGATTTACACTAGCAAATGGAAGAGGTTTTTTATTGGGCAAAGAATAATGATATTGATCTCTTCACTGCTCCTGTTCACAAGATTCTTGATTTTCTGGCTGAAACTTTCGAACAAGGGGCAGCTGCAGCTACTATTAGGGTCCAACTGGCTGCCATCTCCAATTTTCATGTAGGAGAGTTGGGCTCTAACATCATGTCCCATAAGTTGTGCGGAGCATTCTTACAAGGTACAACTCTTTTACCCCCCCCCCCGGGACCTAAACTTGGTTTTAGTCTCTCTGGTTCTTCCACCCTTTGAACCAGCAGCATCTTGCCCCTTGAAATTTCTATCTTGGAAAACCCTTTTCTTGGTTGCCTTCACCTCAGCTAGATGGATTTCTGAATTACACGCTTTATCTATTTGCCCGCCATATCTCCTTTTTCTCAGAACCAGTCCTTCATTCTTACCAAAGATATGTTCAGAGTATAATTTAAATCAGTCCATTGAGCTTCCTGTATTCTTCCCCAATTATGGCAACAAGGCAGAGTATAGACTCCACCAACTGTATGTTCATAGACAATTGTTTTTTTTTTTACACAGGACTAAAGACCTTAGAAAATCAGATCAATTGTTTGTATTCTTTGCTGACAATAAACAGGGTTCTTCAGTTTCAAAAGTGACCTTATCAAAGTGGCTGTCAGACACAATCAGTTATTCTTATGATTTGCATAAAAAGAAGCTTCTAGGGAGGGCCAGAGGACACTCAACCAGGACCTTAGCTACCTCTGTTGCCTTCCAAGCCAATTTGCCTTTAGATTCAATCTGTGCAGCAGCAACATGGGCAAATTGTCATACCTTTATCACTCATTACGAAGTGGATGTTGTCTCCCGGAACAGGGCATCCTTTGGTTTCACGGTCCTGAAGAGTTTGTTCCAGTGAGCCACCCAAGAACCAGGTGCTGGGGACAAGGTCCCAACCAGCAAGAATGAAGGCGTGATGGAACAACATAGCATAAAGAAGTTATGTACCTACCATAACTTTCCATGTTTGTTGTCCTTCATCTCACCTTCCTTCCTGCGTCCCCCCCCCTTCCCCCTTCCTGGAGGATCGAGAGGAATTCCTTTCACTGGTTACACTGGCTGAGTTTCCTGTTGACATACCAGGTTAGTTAACCATGTTTTGTTTTTTTCCTCTTTCCTTCCTAACTTCTAATGTAGAACAAAAACTTCTGACTCTCCACGTTGCATAAACGATTTATTCAGAAAAGAAAAGACAAACGGTGAGCGCTTTCGCGTATGCTATGATACGCTTCTTCAGACAGTGTATTATTAAAAACAAACAGCATATTTATAGGGAGGCTTAGCCAGAAGAAGTATATTTAATTAATTAATTAATCAATTTGCTGATAATTCAATTAAAATTAATCATTTTCTATGAAAGGTTTTTAAAGCCACAGAACAAAGTGCAAACCAAAAGGGAAGTACTAAGTACATTAAATACGGTGAATCATACATATATTTAAGCACATTTTAAAATCACCTAAATGTATATGCATTTATTCCATATATAACCTTATATACCGTTTACCCTTTCATAAAATAATATTTGACATATGATAAATAGTAATAATAAATAGATATGTATATAAATAAAAAATACATAAATGAATATGCTTAAAATGAAATTGGAATAGAATAAAATTGGAATAGAATAAAATAAGTCAGTATATTTTATAATGTCAAGGAAATCTAAAATAACATTTCTATTCTAAAATTTAATACTAAACATGTACATCCTACCAAAATAAGTTGGTATATGAAAATATAGATGTTAAATGTTTCATAAACCAGCAAAAATCAGAAAATATCAATTCATATATTTAATCATAGATTATTATTATCCATCCATTTATATAAATTAATCAAGTATCTACGTGATAAATAAATAAATAAATAGATAAACAAATAAATAAATAAATAGATAGATATATACATTTGTAAACTTGTTTAAAAACCACATTTCAATAATACTTTGACATACTCAATAAGAGGAAGTGCCATATACCACTGAATGAGATAAAAATATGTAAATATAATACAAATAATAAAAGCATATGTGTATATATATATAATAGACCCCCAGATAAAAAATAGGAAAAACATATAAAAGATGTATATAAGTAATTATGCATCAAGCTATAGAATCATCTCCGATTATTCAGAAAAGATCTTATTGTGATATAATTATTCAATCCTGGAGGGCAATGGCCTCTGAGTTTAAGAATCCATTTTAGTTCATTTAATTCAATCAAGTTTATATAGTCACCACCTCTAGCGTTAGCTTCCACAGTTTGCAATACTCTAAACACAAAAGTATGTGATGGATTAGATATTGTGTGTTTAGCTAGAGCGTTTAATTCATTTTTCTTTTTAATATCGTACTGGTGATTATATATTCTATTTCTAAGTTTCCTTTTGGTAAGGCCTATATAAAACGCAGTGCAGCACTCACAAGTGGCCAAGTAAATTAGGCCCGAAGTATCGCAAGTAGCTCTAAATCTTGGTTTGAAAACATAATTAAATTCTGGATGTGTAAAGTCTTGCAACTTTGAAATGAACCTACAATAATTACAGTGTTGACAAGGATAGGTTCCAAAAGAATTATTTAATTTTTGCAAGGCATGATTTATCTGGGGTGGTCTATCACATAATAAGGATTTCAGGTTTTTGTTGCTCCTATAAATTATATGAGGACTAACGCCTACTATTTTCAGTGTGGATTCATCTGTTAATAGGACTTTCCAGTTATTAAGTAGTATTTTCCTGATATTCAAAAAATCATAAGTATAAGTCGTAATGAAGGATGCTCTCTCCCTGTAATTATATGTATCACTTTTGAAAACAGGGGAACAATAGTTGTTTTTTATATCATCCAATTTTGGATTTTCTTGAAGTAAAATATTATTTCTAACTTCCATTATCAAGTCATAATCATAGCCTCTTTCTAAAAACATATCTACCATATTATCTGCTTCTCTTTTTAAATCATCTATATCAGTACATATTTTACATAATCTAGTGAATTGACTTCTCAGTATTCCTTTAAAAGTATGACGCGGGTGCATACTATCATATTTCAGGATTGTATTCCTCCAACATTTTTTCTTATATAGAGTAGATACTAATCTCCCTTTCCTGATGTTTAAACTAACATCCAGGAAATTAACAGATAAATATGATGTTTCAACTGAAAATCTGAGAAACATGGTAGTAGTTTCTAAGTATGTTTTAAAAGTAAGAAACTCCTCTACAGAGCCATCCCATACGATTAAGATGTCGTCCACAAAACGCCTATAGACTAAAACTTTATGAAATAAAGTATGTTGAAAAACATGATTCAATTTCCAGTGATATACAACTAAATTAGCATATGTGTTTGCACAGGGTGTTCCCATAGCCACACCACAATATCTAACTTCTAATGTGTAAGAGCTTAGTAAAATTTGCATTTGCTTTGATTGTCTAGTGTGGGCTATCACAAACTAGATCTGGGTAGCTACTGCTAGGCATGTTGGGATAGGCGTTAGCATGGAGCCAGTATAAGCTCTCGAGCTATAGTAAATCGGTCGGACGGAGCCAAGGATCGGCTCTGAACCCAACCAGCAAGAAGGAAGGTGAGATGAAGGACAAAATAGGAAAACATATAAAAGATGTATATAAGTAATTATTTGACAGAACTAAAGGGTTCAGGCAGTCTCAGCAGTTATTTGTTTCTTTTGCTTTGAGTTCTCAGGGCAAGCCTGTGTCAAAACAAACTATTTCTAAGTGGATTGGGTTTTGCATTGCTTTCTGTTATTCCCATCATGCCAAGGAGATTCCAGCTGGGATTAGGCCTCATTCCACTAGGGCTACTGCCACTTACAGCTTTTTAAGGGGTGGCAACTAAAGATATTTTGGAGGCAGCTACTTGGAGTTCAGTGCATACTTTCTCTAAGCACTTTACTCTAAATCTAGGGCTGGTTTTGCCACTGCTATTTTACAGGGCATTTTGGCAGCTCCTGCTTCTTTATAGTTTGCCATCCCCCTTACCAGTGTTTAGCTAGAGCTGCTTAATCTATTTTTCTTTTTAATATCGTACTGGTGATTATATATTCTATTTCTAAGTTTCCTTTTGGTAAGGCCTATATAAAACGTGCAGCACTCACAAGTGGCCAAGTAAATTAGGCCCAGTATGTAAGTAGCTCTAAATCTTGGTTTGAAAACATAATTAAATTCTGGATGTGTAAAGTCTTGCAACTTTGAAATGAACCTACAATAATTACAGTGTTGACAAGGATAGGTTCCAAAAGAATTATTTAACTTTTGCAAGGCATGATTTATCTGGGGTGGTCTATCACATAGTAAGGATTTCAAATTTTTGTTGCTCCTATAAATTATATGAGGACTAACGCCTACTATTTTCAGTGTGAATTCATCTGTTAATAAGACTTTCCTGTTATTAAGTAGTATTTTCCTGATGTTCAAAAAATCATTAGTATAAGTCATAATGAAGGATACTCTCCCTGTAATTATATGTATCACTTTTGAAAACAGGGGAACAATAGTTATTTTTTATATCATCCAATTTTGGGTTTTCTTGAGGTAGAATATTATTTCTAACTTCCATTATCAAGTCATAATCATAGCCTCTTTCTAAAAACATATCTACCATGTTATCTGCTTCTCTTTTTAAATCATCTATATCAGTACATATTTTACATAATCTAGTGAATTGACTTCTCAGTATTCCTTTAAAAGTATGATGGTGCATACTATCATATTTCAGGATTGTATTCCTCCAACATTTTTCTTATATAGAGTAGATACTAATCTCCTTTCCTGATGTTTAAACTAACATCCAGGAAATTAACAGATAAATATGATGTTTCAACTGAAAATCTGAGAAACATGGTAGTAGTTTCTAAGTATGTTTTAAAAGTAAGAAACTCCTCTACAGAGCCATCCCATACGATTAAGATGTCGTCCACAAAACGCCTATAGACTAAAACTTTATGAAATAAAGTATGTTGAAAAACATGATTCAATTTCCAGTGATATACAACTAAATTAGCATATGTGTTTGCACAGGGTGTTCCCATAGCCACACCACAATATCTAACTTCTAATGTGTAAGAGCTTAGTAAAATTTGCATTTGCTTTGATTGTCTAGTGTGGGCTATCACAAACTAGATCTGGGTAGCTACTGCTAGGCATGTTGGGATAGGCGTTAGCATGGAGCCAGTATAAGCTCTCGAGCTATAGTAAATCGGCCGGGACGGAGCCAAGGATCGGCTCTGAACCCAACCAGCAAGAAGGAAGGTGAGATGAAGGACAACAAACATGGAACATTATGGTAGGTACATAAATTCTTTTTTTTTCTTTCTTCAACGCAACTGCTTTCGACCAAACCAGAACCCCTCACAACCTCAGTATATTTTACTAGCATCATCAATAAAACCAGAAATTCTAGGAATCTAGTTTCCTCACTATTTCCTGACTTGTCAAAAGCTTTTGACACAGTCTCCACTATGCCTTACTGCAAAAGCTGTATTCATGGCCTCTTATCCCTCTCTCACTGTTCTAGTTTAAATACTACTTATCAGACATACCAAGCTGTCACATGGCAAAATGAGTATTCCTCCTTCCTGCTTGTCACAGTTGGAGAACCACAAGGATGCATAATAAGACCTCTCCTATTTAATGTGCTCGTAAATGATCTGCACACTGCAACCAAACATGTTACTTTGATGCCGTATGCAGATAGTTTCACATTAGTCTGCTCTATCTGTACCCGCACAGATTACAAAAGACAGCCCAAGAATCCTTCACATCCTTTAAAGCCTGACTAGGCAACTCACAGCTACTACTGAACAAAAAAAAAACAGCCTACTCCTTATCTCTCCTAAATTACACTCACAAAGTACAGATCAGTTTAACATCACCTCATTCAACAACACTAAGGTAGAAATTGTACCACATAATAATTTTCTTGGAGTCACAGCAGATGATATGAAATATGATCCCTATATCCAAGTAACAGTCAAAAAGATGCACCAAAAGTATGGTTTGCTATATAGAGCTCTAAACCCTTCCTTACAGATAAAACCAGAGAAACAATTGCAAAAAATCGACTTACTCCCTGAGCTACTATACACCTCTCAAATCTTCACAAACCTGTTACACCTCCAGAGAACAAAACTCAAACAATATTATAACAAAATTTGCAAGAAATTTCTCTTACTGTACCCACCATTGCCAAACCCTCAGACTAAACTGAATGAACTACCCCACATCCTTCACCAATCCCAGCTTATAGTAGTCCACAATTTAATATTTAAACTGAATAAATGCCCAGCACCTAAATCTATAATCCGACATTGTAATCCAAGCAGATATTATCACTCCTAAGACGAAGCTCTGCTCATTGTAAATAAATCTCTAAATACAGAAGGAGATGCACTCTACTTCACCTGTGTTTCCAAAATTTGGAGTTCACCCCCCCCCCCCCAAACTAAACTACTACATACTTTTAAAGCAGATCTTAACAATCACCTAAGACAAACCTGGATCTTTCAACTTTCATCCCACAGATATAAAATGTGCACGTACTTTTAAATAAATGATTTTATACAACATGAAAAACTACAGTGTAAATGTATATTTATCCATCCATTTTTTGCATGTCTCATCATCTTCTTCTTTTGGCTGTTCTTGTTAGGGGTCGCCACAGTGGATCATCTGTTTCCATTTCTTCCTGTCCTCTGCATCTTGCTATGTCACACCCAACCACCTGCATGTCCTCTCTCACCACATCCATAAACCTTATCTTAGGCTTTCCTTTTTTCCTGTTACCTGGTACCTTCATCCTTAGCATCTTTTTCCCAATATACTCTGCATCCCTCCTCAGCACATGTCCAAACCAACATAATCTTGCCTCGCTGGCTTTGTCTCCAAACCTTCCAACCTGGGCTGACCCTCTAAAATACTTATTCCTAATCCTGTCCACCCTCGTCACACCCATTGCAAATTTTAACATCTTTAACTCTGCCACATTCCAGCTCTAACTCCTGCCTTTTTGTCAATGCCACTGTCTCTAACCCATATAACATAGCTGGTCTCACTACCCTCTTGTAAACCTTCCCTTTCACTGGTACTCGTCTGTCCCAAATCACTCCTGACACACTTCTCCACCCACTCCATCCTGCCTGTACTCTCTTCTTCACCTCTCTTGCACACTCACCATTACTCTGAACTATTGATCCCAAGTATTTAAACTCATCCACCTTCACCACCTCTACTCCTTGCATCCTCACCATTCATCTATCCTCCCTCTCATTCACACACATATATTCTGTCTTAGTCCTGCTGACCTTCATTCCTCTTCTCTCTAGAGCATATCTCCATCTCCAGGGTCTCCTCCACCTGTTCCCTACTCTCACTACAGATCATACCGTCATCTGCAAACATCATAGTCCACGGGGACTCCTGTCTGATCTCATCTGTCAACCTGTCCATCACCATTGCAAATAAGAAAGGGCTCAGAGCTGATCCTTGATGTAATCCCACCTTAAAACGCATCCGTCATTCCCATCGCAGATCTCACCGCTGTCACACTACCCTCGTGTATATTCTGTACCACTCTTACATACTTCTCTGACACTCCCGACTTCTTCATACAATACCACAACTCCTGTCTAGGCACCCTGTCATATGCTTTCTCTAAGTCTACAAAAACACAATGCAACTCCTTCTGACGTTCTCTGTACTTCTCCATCAACACTATGAATGTTATACATAAGGATTTACATGCTATGCTTTGTTCTTGCGTGTAGCCTGTATAGTCTTACTATATATTCTATTGCTATTTGCCATGTAAAGCTTGTTTAGTCTATTATTTGTCATATAGAGATTTTCTCCTTGGGTCTCCACAGAAAAGGCATCTAGTCAATGCCAATTAACAAATGTGAAATAAAAATAAATAAATAAAGGGCCTTCAAAACAAACTTCTCAGGAGAACTCTCAGATGTTTATGTACTTTGCAAAAATGAGTGGAGAAAATATTACTACACATTACCTGTCCACGTGGTTATCAGATTACATTTGTTATTGTCATTACACATGCAACAAACTTTTAATTTTCTAGACCTGGCTAGCTCACTACTAGACTAGTCTACTTCTGCATCTTCCTGCATTCTCTGCGTTTGTCATATCTGAGCGCCATCTACTTGGTATCAGTCCATACCTTCATTACCTTTTGCAGGCTGAAGTGCATTCATCCAAAGTTTATTTTGGTAAAACATTGGTCCAAGAGGTTCATTTTACTGCTTGCTTAGAATGTTGTCAGTGTCTGTCTTCATTCAGTGAGTCCATTTAGTTCTTGTGACACTGTCCTTTAAGTTCCTGCTGACGGTGCAAGTCAGTGTAAGATGCTACAGTTAAATGAGGTGCACACCATTACACAGGATCTTTAAGGTTATGTTTTTGCTGCAGGAAAATTCTTCTTTCCAATGTACAGTGATTTGATGAACCCTATATTACTGGATCCTGAGAGTCTCTGATTTCTGAAATGCGATTAATGGGAAAAGCAGTAGTGGTGTGTGACATAAGTTGGATACTTCACTTCAGGCAGTGTTTAAAAAAAGTAGAGGGGAAATTGGAAGGATAGCATCATATGTGGACTCTGGAGTAGACAGTTTAGACAGTCCAAGTTCCTCAGTGGTTTGAGAACAGAATGTCTGGTGCTACACTGTTTGACCTTGCATCTCACAGTGCAAGTCCTGAAACAAGTTCCTGCTGCAAGAGTGTAATCTTAAATGTTTGCTAATAAGATGAGTATTTCACATAACTGCTTTCATCCTCTGCAGTGTTATGGTAAAACTGATATTTCTTCAAGAATTAGCATTTAGTATAAACGATCACGTGAGCCTGATTTCACATTTCTGAATGCAGATTTTAATGTGAATATATCTTGGTGTTGTACTCCACTATATGTGCATATGCACACTGTACATATACAGTTGCTGGGGACTGTGCGTTTATCTTAGCTTGTTGTATTTATTAACAGATATCTGCCTTGATGGACAAATTTGAGCGTCAGTTTGAGACCCTAGATGTTCAGACACAGCAGATGGAGGACACAATGAGCAACACTACAACCTTAACAACACCACAGGTATGGATACCGTAAAATGTATTGTTCTAGAATGAAGGGTACTAGAATTGTTAGAATAGTTTACCAAAATACAGTTATACATTTTACTGTTGTCAGTATTCAGTAAGGTACTTTGGAAAATGTTTTCTTTGAATACATGAATCTTGATAGCAGTGTTGTATGTTAATGGAGAATGGGAACATTTGAGTACAGTCTTTCCAAGGAGATCAGAGTTAAAAACTGAATAATAAATGTGTTGTTTGATGCATTAAAGTGCTGGATTTTGCCTAAGGTACAACTCATGTTGATGAAGCATGAGAGCCAGTTCCATCGAATTGTGGATCGCTTAGCCTGTAATGTGAATAGCTTGTTGCTCACATCGAAAACATTTAATGACCAAAAGCATTCTGAGCAGCGTTTCATTCTTTCCTTGGTAACACAAATTACTTAGATGTGACCACATTATTTTCTCAAAAAATATTGAGAGATACTTTAATAAGATATTTATGTGCACTACAATCACGTTCATGGTCTAATAATATTTTAAATAATTTTGCTAAAAACAGTCTGTTTTAAATGATATTTATATTTGTGTTGAAAGTAAATTTCATTTCCACTTTTGATTTTAGCAGTTAAAATTCACTCTTGCAATCTTTAGATATTGTGACCCATGCACAAAAGGTGCAGCCTTAAATTCTTTGGGACAGTGTTTTATGCTCATTATCTGTATGCATTATGTTGAATTTTGTAATAATACCCTTCATTAATTACATTTGGCAACTGTCATTTCTACACAAATTCTAACTTCACTAGGACTGTTAGGTTAACAAAGCCCATGGTGCAATGACTGTTATTTATCTGTGGTGGTCAACTTTCTCAAGCTTCTCTTACTCTTTTTCAGCATTTATGCATAAATGACCTTAATCCTTTTACAAAGCTGTGCTGTTGGAGGTCAAATGGGGGTCTGTGTGCATTTGCATTGTGATCTTAGAGTTTTAGTGCCATTAA
This sequence comes from Protopterus annectens, assembly GCF_019279795.1. NCBI lineage: Eukaryota > Metazoa > Chordata > Ceratodontiformes > Protopteridae > Protopterus > Protopterus annectens. The sequence goes on from NC_056749.1 coordinate 412,128,922, forward strand.
ACAAACTGTTGCATTCACCAAAGACTTTATGTAAGTTGTACCACTTCTGTTTATTTTCATCAAAGCTAATTTGTATTTGATCTGATTTGACTGATTTGTATGCACTGACCTTTTTAATATTTCCCCATTCTGTCTTTGGTCTGAAGACAAAAATCTGGCTTACCGAGGTTTCTGTGTCTGTGAGCACTTTCCTCTCCTGCATTTGTATTTTTGCATTGAGTTTTGGTTTCCTACCCTTTATTTCTTATTTAGAGTGCTTAGTATCTTTATTACTATCCATTCTGTGGTTGTTCTTGGCACATGATGTATATGTTCTTCGTGTTTCACTGTTGCAGTCATTACATTTGGGTAATCTGCTGGCAGGTTGCCCTCAGTCGGCCTGAATAACAAAGTCTTGGGTCCTGCGTCGGTTGCTGTCTCCTCTTCCATGACGTCAGGTCGTCAGGGGTATAAAACATGCAGCCGATGCCATTTTATTCAGTCTTTCTTGCCGCGCGGTGCCCGAAGCCAAAGCAATTCGCAAGTGCTGGTCGGCCATCTCCTGAAATTTTTGTATTCGTGTTTCATAACCGAAGTCTTCAAATTAAAGCTAAGTACCCCATTGGGGAAACTTTTTCTTGCTCTTTACTGATGTCAATAAAAGTTAATAATTGCATTACTTGTGGGAAGCAAATACCTCATAAGGATTTTCATTTGTACTGTATTCCTTGCCTAGGCCCTGATAACAACATGCCTTGCTGTCGGTTTTGTGCTAGATTTAACCAACACACTATTAAGAGTCTGTATATTTTTGCTTCTAAATATTTTGGTTCAAGATTTAATTATCCTGAAATGTCATCAGTTAGCAATCCGACTACCGGAGTTCATAAAAAATGCAAAGAAAAAGACAGAGACAGACTGTCGAGGTCCAAAACCGACGACGAAGCTTCTCCTAAGCCAGTCGCTGGTACTCAGTGAGGTGCTTTCGCAGCCCGATACCCACTACTTTTGAGTCGCAGGCCTCTACCAAGACCCATTTGGAGTCCGGTATGCCGCAAGATTCTCAGAGTATTGATCCCGTGGATATCTCTCCCTTGGATGTGTCTGGAGCATTCTGAGCAGGCACCGGCTTCAGAGGGTGTTTTCAGGCTTCAACATTTTTGTATTAAACCGACGCCAGCAACAAAAACAAGGTCAAAAACAACTTCTAGGTCTAAAAAAACGACGCATAAGCCACATGCTCAAGCCCCTATGCCTAAAAAACAGATGATCAAAATGGCTGAGGATTTAATTACCTTGATCAGGGGTTCCCAACCCCCCCCCCCCTGCTAAGAGGCCTAGGTAAGGCACTGATTATGAATCTTCAGATCAAGTTTCCATTTCTTCTGATTCCTCTTCTGATGAGGAATTTTCCATTCCACCCTATGAGGATTCTGATGCAGAGGAATCCATCCCATCTGCATCTCCTCCTGAGGATTACTCTTTTGGAGAGACTTTGCATACTTTAAGGGAAATTTTCACTGGGAGAGTCAGGACTTCTCTGAATCAAAAAAGAGGCTTACGGATTTACTTCTTCTTCCCCAGCATAGGCCTTTGGCAATACCTTCTGTATTAGACATTGTTGATGATGTGTTCTCAGAATCAAGCATGGCTCCTGATTCCCTGCCTCCGGCTCCTAGTAAGCCAGACAGATATTACAGGGTTCCTGACCCCCACAAATTTCTTTTCAAAAATCCTGCTGCTGATGTCCTTCAAGGATGCATCTGCAGTCCTTACAAATGGGTTGTCCTGTCGTCAGGCAGCCCTTATTCCAAAGTCTGGGTCTGGCCTCGGTGTGTCGCACTTCACCCGGCGCCATTGCGGCAGTTCGGGTATAAAGGCATCAGCCGACGCCATTTTCCTCAGTCTTTGCAGAAGCTGTTCGCAAGTGCCGGTCGGTCAGATCCAGAGATTACTACTACCGAATAGGGGACTCTTTCTTGCCTCAGCCGATGTCAGAGAAAGTTAATAACTGTTTATCTTGTGGGAAACAAATACCTTATAAAGATTTCCACTCCTATTGCATACATTGTTTAGGCCCAGACCACGTAGCAGCTTGTCTAGCCTGTGCTTCTTTAACCGACGGACGCTTAGACGCCGCCGACTTTGCTGAACAGATTTTCGCCCGATTTTGCCTACATTATGCCGCCGGATCCTCCGACTACGCAAATAACCAAAAGCGAAAAAAGGACCGACATCATGGGTCCGCGGTTTCGGCTGAAACCGCAGTTAAGCAAACCACGAGTGTCTCGGTTTCGGCCGAAACCGAGCAAGCGGTTCTTTCTTCAGCCGATAACTTGCCTTCTACCGAGGCCTCTTCTATCCTGGTAGAAACGGCTTCTGAAATCCAACCTCCTGATGCGATTTCACAAGATTTATCAGACACCATTCCCCTAGATATTTCTACCCCTGCACATGGAGCTGCTAGGCCTCCTCCTGCTATGTCTATTAAGGCCTTTGCCAGGGCTAAAGCAGCCAAAGCTTCTAAACCTGTGCCTGCCAAGCCCCCCTCTCACAAGCCCAGCACCAGCTCCCATATGCTTTCTTTGGCAGAGGATCTCATCTCTTTAATTCGTGGATCCCAGCCTCATCCAGACAGGGCCTCTCCTCCTCCAGAAAAGAGGCCTAGAACAGAGCCCCCTGAGCCAGTAGCCACAGATGATTCCTCTGATGACTCAGATCATACAGACCCTCCTGAGGCTTCTTATTCTCCTTACGAAGACTCTGATGCTGAGGAGTCCATCCCTTCAGCCTCTCCTCCTGAGGAATTTTCCTTTGGGGAAACCTTGCAAGCTATGAGGGAACAATTTCAGTGGCAGGGCCAAGATTTCTCAGACTCTAGAAAAAGGCTTAGGACCTTTCTACACTTGCCACAGCATAGGCCCTTAGCTATACCTCCAGTTCTATCTGTTGTTGGTGATGCATTTAATGATGCTTGCACTGCTCCTGATACTTTACCTCCGGCTCCTGCTAAGCCCGATAGGTACTACAGGGTCCCGGACACTCATCACCACTTATATAAGGCTCCTTTTGCAGACCCAGGGCCCAAAAGCTGTAGCAGCTACTTCTTCTAAAAACCCCCTCCCCTCTGAAAGGGATTCCAGGTCCTTAGAGAGATGGGGTAAAAAAGTTTACACCTCTGCTACTTTGTCAGCTAGAGCTTTGAACTGCCAATTTCATATGATTCAATATCAAGAGTTTATGCTTGACCAGTTGACTAAAAAGCTGTCCTGTGAAGAATCTTTAGATAAAAAGTATATTCAAGAAATGTTACATAACATACAGCAAGTTAGTAACCATTCTTTAAAATGTGGCTATGATGCACTGGAGGCTTCCTTTAGATCAGCCATGACTGGCACAGTTATCAGGAGACATGCATGGTTGAAAGAACAGGCTTTACCAGACAATGTCAAATCTAAGCTTTTGGATGCACCTATGGACAAGGTCAATTTATTTGGTGCCCGCAGGTACTAAAAAAAGATGGAAGAGAAAGCAAAATCTGTGCAAACAGTCAAAGATTTCTTACAAGTTCAACCTCCAAGGTTTAGCAGAAACTGGCCCTCCAAGAATTGGTCCTTTCGACTCCTCTAAGACACAAAGAGGCAGGAATAGGCTCTAGAGGCAGAAACCAATCCAGGGTACAGGGGTCGCCAGTGGCAGGGTAACAACCAACGAGGCACCGATACAGCCACCACCACTACAACAACTCAATCACAGTGACTTGGTGGCACCGCCTACCAGGGAACAACTTGAAGCACCCTTAGGCGGAAAGCTATCATTATTCTCAAAAAACTGGCACTGCATCACAAGAGAAAAATGGATTTTGCAGACTATAGACAAAGGTTACAGGTTCCATTTCCATACACTACCAGGAAAGAGAGGAATGCCAAACCTACCACCTTCTCAAAGGACAGAAGCTCTAAAACAAATATCTCAATTAAGGATGAGAGCTGTAGAAAAGGTACCATTTTCGGAGCAAGGGAAGGGATTTTACTCCAGGCTCTTCCTGGTACCAAGAAAGGAAAACAAATGGAGGCCTATTCTAGACCTGTCCGCTTTAAACACATTCCTCATTGTTCCAAAATTCAAAATGCTGACCCTACAGCAGCTTCTTCATGCTGGGCAAGGAGTCTTGGCTGGTAACTCTAGATCTCAAGGAGGCATACCTGCACATCCCCATCAGACCAATTTGCAGAAGATACCTCAGATTTCTTGCAGGATCAGAGCATTATCAATTCTCAGCATTGCCCTTTGGCTTATCTACTGCGCCCAGAGTGTTCACGAAATGCCTGGCATCAGTAATCGCTCATTGCAGACTTCAGGGAATTCAAATCTATCCCTACCTGGACGACTGCCTGATACAAGCGGACAACAAAAACAAACTAACAGGAGACTTACAAAGAGTCATCTACCTGCTGCAAGCCCTGGGATATACAGTCAATACAAAAAAGTCAAGACTGATTCCATCCCAAAGAATAACCTTTCTGGGTGCAGAATTGGACACATCAAAACAAATGGCATTTCTAACCACAGAAAAGAAAGAGCAACTTCCTCTCTACTTCTTGGCATTAACAAAGCAGAGCCATCTAACTGCAAGAAAAGTGCTACAAGCTCTAGGCTTCATGGCATCCTGCATAATACTGGTCCCTCATGCCAGGCTGCATATGAGAAAGCTACAGTGGTACCTAAAGAATTTGTGGTCTCAGCACAAGCACAGCCTAGAAACAAAAATTCCAATGATCCCATGCCTGAAGCAGGAGTTCTTATGGTGGGCTCGGGCCTGTCAATCAAACACAGGACTGCCCTTCTGCAAAAGCCAACCAAGACAAACCATCACGACAGATGCCTCAGACCTCGGTTGGGGGGCACACATGATGGGCAAGTGCATTCAAGGCCTATGGACTCAAGACCAGCTGCATCTGCACATAAATCTAAAAGAAATGATGGCAGTAAAATTGGCAATCCAGGCATTCAGACCTATTCTCCAAGAAGGCCAGTTGATGATAAGGACAGACAACACCACAGTTATGTGGTACATCAACAAACAGGGAGGCGCACACTCATACCCTATATGCCGGTTGGCACTGGACCTATGGGATGTGGCTCTGAGCTACAACATTCAGCTACAGTCAATTTATGTACCAGGGAAGGAAAACATTCTAGCAGACATATTAAGCAGAACTACAACAGATGCCCACGAATGGATGCTGCATCCGGACATCTTCAAAACCATCACAAGAGAATGGGGATTACCACAAATAGACTTGTTTGCATCCCCACTCAATCACCAGTTGAAGAAATTCTGCACAAGGACTTACCACCCACTTGCTTGGAAGGTGGACTCACTATCCTTCAGTTGGAAAAACCTGACAGCATACGCATTCCCACCACTTCCTTTGATGCACAAGGTGCTTCTCAAGATCAAAGAGGAACGTCCGAGGATCATTCTGATAGCCCCAGACTGGCCAAGACAACATTGGTATCCACTGCTGAGGAGCATGTCTCGGGAACAAATATGGACACTGCCCTGATCCCATTACTGTTGACACAGAACAACTACAACATCCTGCATCCAAACCTAAAACTCTTCAGCTAACTGCCTGGAACATTACCTAACAGCAATTAACCCAAATTTTTCCCAAAGGGTTAAAGACATAATGCTGGAGGCTCGTAGACCTTCAACAAGGAAGAATTGTGCAGCAAAATGGAAAAGATATCTCATCTGGAGTACTGCAAAGGGCCAAGATGTGACACTGGTGAACATAGCCAACATCCTGGAGTACTTGGAGCTTTTCATACAGGCCTGTCCTATTCCTCCATCAAGATACATGCATCAGCTATTTCAGCAGAATACAGCTTGGATCCTCCTGTCTTCTCGCATCCTCTGCTCAGACAGTTTCTGAGAGGAATTAAAAATGTAAAACCTCCCAGGAAACCTCCATTGCCAGCATGGGACTTGAACTTTGTGCTAGAAAAACTGACTCTACCTCCTTTCGAACCAGCAGCTACATCAGAATTGCAATACTTATCCTGGAAGACTGCTTTCCTGCTGGCAATAACTTCAGCAAGAAAGGGTCTCTGAGCTACAGGCATTAATGGCAGTACAACCCTTCCTGATCTTCCATCAAGATAGAGTGTCCTTGAGAACAAATCCTACATTTATGCCTAAGGTGGTATCCAGAGTCTCTTTAAATCAGGCTATCCACCTTCCTACATTCTTCCCCAATCCACAGAACAGGGGAGAAAAGCTCTTGCATACCTTGGACGTACACAGACAATTACGCTACTACCTGGACAGGACAAAAAACAATAGAAAAACTGACCAGCTTCTGGTAGCATATGCAACAGGAAAGGAAGGAAAACCAATTTCTAAACAGACAATCTCCAAATGGATAGGAAATTGCATTAGATTTTGTTACTCCTACCATGGAAAGAAAACTCCAGAGAACATCAGGCCTCACTCCACAAGGGCTACAGCCACTACCACAGCTTTCTGAGGAGTGGCTACCAAGGACATTATAGAGGCTGCTACTTGGACCTCCGTGCATACATTTGCCAAGCATTATAATTTACCTCTATACTCTAGATCCCGTGCTGGCTTTGCCACTGCTGTTTTGCAAGGGATACTAACTACACCATAATCTACTCTAATTTCCTCCTCCCTTAGCCTAGCTATGGTATTCTACCCATTTGTAAGGACTGCAGATGCATCCTTGAAGGACATAGTACAGTTTTGTACCTACCATAAATGTAGATGTCCGAGAGGAATGCATCTGCAGTCAGGATTACCCACCCTCCTTCCCCTCTGAGGTTCTCCTAGGGTACTTACCAATCTTCAGCTAGCTTGGGGGGGATCTATTATGGTGTATTTGTTTGTATATATGTATGTACATGCTTATTTTGTGTGTTTGCTCTCTACTATTTGGAATATTTGGCATTTATCCAAATTTAGCCATCCAAGAGGGCACCTGGCATCTGGGGCAAGAAACACTGAGGAAAATGGCGTCGGCTGATGCCTTTATACCCGAAGAACTGCCGCAATGACGTCGGGTGAAGTGCGACACCAGCCGAGGCCAGACCCAGACTTTGGAATCCGGCCGACCGAAGGGCTGCCTGACGACAGGACAACCCATTTGTAAGGACTGCAGATGCATTCCTCTCGGACATCTACATTTATGGTAGGTACAAAACTGTACTATCCTGAGACTATTTCTGAGGGTCCCAAGGGTGTAAAGGCCTCTACAGCCAAAAACCCTACTCCTTCTGATAGAGATTCCAGGCGCTGGATAGATGGGGTAAGAAGGTTTATACGTCTGCAACCTTGGCAATCAGGGCTTTAAACTGCCAGTTTCATATGCTTAAATATCAACAGCTTGTTATGGGCTTACTGAAACAGAAAATGATGTTGATTTCTGATTGTGTGGAAGATAGAGTTACAGTAATTATTGCATTCAGCAGAACAGGGTGGAAAGCTTACTTTGCAATGTGGTTTTGATTCCTTGGAGGCCTCTTGTAGGGCTGCCATTACTGGATCTGTGATTAGAAGGCATGCCTGGCTCAAGGAGCAAAATCTGTCTGATCATGTTAAAGCTAAATTGTTGGATGCCCCTTTGCAGCATAATACTCTATTTGGTAGTAAGGCAGAAGAGGTTTTAAAGAAAATGGAAGACAAAGCTAAATCTATGCAAACTGTAAAAGATTTCTTGCAAGTGCAGCCACCCAGGTTCAGTAGGCACTGGCCTACTAAAAACTGGTCCTTTCCTGTGTACAACAGAGCCACTCAGGGCAAATCCAGGCACTCAGAAGGCTCCAGATACCAATCACAGGGTTCTTACAGGTCAAAACAATGGGGTGCCTCCAAATCAGGAGGAAACAAAGCCCAACCCTACAGTAAGCAGTCTCAATGACTTTCCTCTACCATCACCAAGCACTTATCTTTTGGCAGCCCCCTTGGGGGGAACACTAGCCCTTCATGCTCAAAATTGGCAGTTAATTACCAAGGACAAGTGGGCATTAAACATAGTATCCAAGGGGTACAGATTTCATTTCCACACTTTGCCAATTTCAAACGGATGGCCAGATCTGCCACAAAACCAGTCATGTCCCTCATGGATATGATGGGGGCTATTTAACCGGTACCAGAAAAGGAAAAAGGACAAGGTTTTTATTCAAGACTTTTCCTGGTACCCAGAAAAGACAATTCATGGTGTCCAATACTGGACTTATCGATTCTGAACACGTTCCTGGACATTCCAAAATTCAAAATGCTGACTTTACAACAGCTACTGCCTATGCTAGGCAGGAATGCTTGGTTAGCAACTCTAGACAAGAGACATACCTGCATATCCCAATAAGGGAATCATGCAGAAGATGCCTCCGCTTCAAAGCAGGTTTTTTGCATTACCAATTCTCTGCACTGCCCTTTGGCTTATCTGCTGCGCCCAGGGTCTTTACAAAGTGCCTGGCACCAGTAATTGCATTCTGCAGACAAAGAAGCATTCAAATTTATCCTTATCTGGACGACTGTCTCATTCAAGCAGAGGACAAGGACACTCTTCTTCAACATCTGGCATTTGTAAAAACGCTTCTAGCATGCCTAGGGTACACCATAAACGAAAATAAATCACAACTGGTACCATCTCAAATAATTACATTCCTGGGTGCAAGCTTGAATACAACTGCCCAGATGGCTTGCCACACACCAGACAAACAAAGGCAACTGACAACATATTTCAAACAAATGGCATCAAAAACCCAGTTATCTGTAAGACAAATTCTGCAGGCTTTGGGGTTCATGGCATCCTGCATTCTACTAATTCCATATGCGAGACTGCATATGAGGAAACTTCAATGATACCTAAAATGTTTACGGAGTCAGCATTGTTGCAGCGTGAAAACAATGATTCCTCTCATTCCCTGCCTACAACAGGAGTGTCTTTGGTGGGCAGAGACATGTCACCAAAACAAGGGACTGTCATTCACTCTCCCCCCCTGCCACCCAAACCCTAACTACAGACGCATCAGACTAAGCTTGGGGGCCCACCTGGCAGGGAGATGCATTCAGGGCAAATGGAGCCCAAACCAAATGCATCTGCATATCAACCAGAAAGAGATGCTAGCTGTTCAGAATGCTGTGACAGCCTTCCAGGACTTACTTCATCCAGGACAACTACTGATACAGACAAACAACACCACAGTTATGTGGTACATAAACAAGCAGGGGGGTACACATTCCTACCCCTTTTGCTGACTAGCCATGGCTTTGTGGAACACAGCTTTGACTTACCAAATACATCTTCAAGCTGAATTCCTGTCAGGAAAGCAAAATACTCTGGCAGACGACCTAAGCAGAAATCTTATGGACCCGCATGAATGGAAACTGGATCCACAAATCTTCATCATGTTAACACAGAAATGGGAGAGCCCAGACATAGATCTATTTGCCTGTCCCCAAAATGATCAGTTGGACAAATTCTGCACAAGAACTCATCACAAAAAAGCATGGAAAGTAGATGCTCTATCCTTCAGCTAGAAAAAACTATCAGTCTATGCATTTCCCCTTCTGCCTCTACTCTCCAAGGTCTTACTAAACTTCAGACAGGAAAAACCAAAAATGATCCTAATTGCTCCGGACTGGCCTCGCCAGCACTGGCACCCGCTTCTAAGGAATACGTCTCACCTTCCTCCATGGTACTTGCCTCAAATACCTCATCTACTGTCTCAGCAGAACTATCAAATTCTGCACAGTCAGCTCTAAACTCTGAATCTTGCAGCATGACTGATCAACTAATTATTCAAACAACACCTCTCAGTAAATCTGTGATGGATGTCATTTTGGAAGCCAGAAGGCCTAGTACTAGAATATCTTATGCTGATAAATGGAAGAGATTCTGTGCTTGGAACCAAGCACAAGGAATAGACACAGCAAAGCCCAATATTCCTCAGATTTTACAATATTTGACTGAGATGCTTGACAAAGGCCTATCTTTTTTCTTCAATAAAAATCCATGCCTCTGCCATCTCGGCTCATTACAGCACAGAGCCTCCCCTCTTTTCTCATCCACTGCTTAAACAGTATCTTAAGAGGGGCCAAGAAAAACTCACCCTGCCTCCTTTTGAACCAGCAGCTACTGCGTATATAAAATTTCTATCTTGGGAAAACATCTTTTCTTTTGGCAGTCACTTCAGCTAGAAGGGTTTCAGAACTACAGGCTCTCGTGGCATTGGAGGCTTTTATTATATTTTATCCGGACAGGGTGTCCCTCAGGACCGATCCTTATTTTATGAGTAAGGTGGTATCCAGTGTGGCTCTTAACCAGACCATTCACCTTTCAACATTTTACCCAAATCTGCAGAACAAGGGGGAGCGGATTTTGCATTCATTGGATGTACACAGACAACTAAGATTCTACTTAAATAGGACCAAATCTCTACGAAAGTCTGAGCAACTACTGGTAGCATTTGCTGCAGGGTCAGAGGGGAAGGCTATATCAAAGCAGACTATTTCTAAATGGATAAGCCACTGCATTTGTTTCTACTATTTGCACCATGGTAAACCTCTGCCCAAGGAGATCAGATCACATTCCACCAGGGCTGCCTCTACTTCAACAGCTTTTCTCAGAGGCGTCCCAACCAAAGACATTCTAGAAGCTGCTACTTGGAGCTCTGTTCATACCTTCACAAAGCATTATCATTTACCTGTCTTCTCCAAATCCAGGGCAGGCTTTGCCACTGCAGTCCTGCAGGGCCTTATAGCAGCTCCTAATGCTGTTTAGTTACCTCTTCCCATCCATAGCTTTGAGATTCTACCCAAATGTAATGACTGCAACAGTGAAACACGAAGAACATAGTACAGTTTTGTACACTTACCATAAATGTAGATGTTAGAGAGTATTTACTGTTGCAGTCCGGGTTACCCACCCACCATCCCCCTTTCTATACCTTTTCTTTTCTTCACTATACTCAAAACCTTTTGTGATGTATTTGCTTTTAGTTGAATGTAAAGTTTGTAATGTTTCTAAAAGTGCATTTACATATTTACTGTTTTTATAAATATATATGTTGTTGCTCCCCATTTGGAGGGCACCTGACATCTGGGGCAAGAAAAACTAAATAAAATAGCGTTGGCTGCATGTTTTATACCCCCTGACGACCTGACGTCATGGAAGAGGAGACAGCAACTGACGCAGGACCCAAGACTTTGTTATTCAGGCCGACTGAGGGCAGCCTGCCAGCAGATTATCCAAATGTAATGACTGCAACAGTGAATACACTCAACATCTACATTTATGGTAAGTGTACAAAACTGTACTTTCTTGCTGGCTTGGCTCATTATCTATGTTTGCTTCTGTGGCTTGGAATCTCTGGAGAGTTGGACACTATCCCTTGAAGGTGGGACTCACTATCATAGTACCCAACATACTTCTCAACTTTCAACTTCTTAACACAAGAAATCTAGACAAAGGTCCAAATATAGGGACAGATTTTAAATATTGATATTGTAAACCAGTATTATTGTTATGATAGTCTTACCCAAAAAGCTGAATGCTGTAATTAAATCAAAAGGTGCTTTAACAAAGTATTAGTTTAAGGGTGTGCACACTTATGCAACCAGCTTATTGTACATTTTGTATTTTTATATTTTTCCCTTAACAGATTTGTTTGTTTTTCAATTGAATTGCACAGGTTATAGATCACATTAAAGGTGGGAAATGTTTTGAAATTTGTTGTGGTCTCATTTTTATATCACAAAAACCTGGCATTTTAACAGGGGTGTGTAGACTTTTTATATCCATGGTATATGTATAGATTGTGTCTGTGTGAGATATATAAAGTATGGGGATGTGGGGAGCCCCCCCACACACACAAGCAACAACAAAAAAAAAAAAAAGAAAACTAGTTCGAGGATCACTGAAAGCCACATTCAGCAAGTTATTGTAATACTTGCTGAATGTTCTTTCAGATGATCTGAATCCTAGGATTCTTTTTTATTTCTTAAACAAGAAACATCTTATTTAAATTATCACGTATGACTTAGGCAATCATACATTTATAAAAATAATAATCCATCAGAACATAAAAACAAAATTTCTGTAAAATGGGTACCACAGAACACCAAGCAAATATATTTTAGTGCTTTCATTCCTTTCAGAACTTCCTCAGAAGCACTACAGTAAAAGAAGCATACTGCTTAAATGCCTTTAACAATTCAAAATAACCAATCATATAAATTATAGTACATGATGTCACTTCCTTCAATGGTGCCAGTTTAAAATATATTTGATGTTTAAATTTTCATTAATCCCAGAAAATGTGTCCGCAGCTAACTGCAATTGCCATTTTAATTATTTTACTTCAAGAAGACCATTTACATCCCCAATACAATTTTTAACTTGGTTAAGTAGCAAAAATTCAAACTTTCTAAAGTCTGCACAGTTTAAACCTTGCTTTGCTAAACCATTTTGTCTTATCTTTATTTTTAATAGACAGATTACGCTCCCTAATTCTTTTAGCCAGGGGTCTTATGCTTTTCCCCACATAGGACCCCTGGCACGAACAGCAAATAGCAGGCTATATATAGTACATTACATGAATTACAGTCATATTTCTTTCTAAAAATTACCTCGATATCGGTATGGTTAAAAGTAAAATGTCTGCAGTTGTAAATAAATCTACATCTTTTACATTTACCACATATAAACTTCCCCCATTAAGATAAAGAACAAGTAGTATCAATTTTAATATATTTTTCAAATAATTCTCAATGTTTTTGTCATTTTATAGGAAAATCTTGGTTCTGTTCCTATAATTTTATGTAATTCTGAATTCCCCTGAATTATTCTCCAGTTATTCTGAATGACTTTTTTAAAATAATTATCATGACCCTACTAATCGGTAATGGAAAAATACAAGTAAAATCTTGAACATTTTTCTCATTTTGTTTACTCGAAACTCATAAAGAATAATGAGACAAAACTTGGTACACCTATTCTGAAGCACTTTATATATAATTCTTTCTATTATATCCCTGGGATAATTCTTTTCTTAAAACATTAATTTAAGTTTATGACTTTCTAACATATAATTTAAGTCATCACTTATAATCTTGGACAGTCTAATAAACGGTCCTATGACAATATTGATTTTCATAAACTTCAGGTGTTGACTTAATCTAAATAATTGTTTGTAAAAGTTTTCTTCCTAAAAATGTTGGAATGAAAGCAAAAACTTTGAAGATCTAAAGTAATCTCTACATATAAAAATTGGTTTTCCCTTTGTTTCCTATAACAAATTTTGAAAAAACTGTTCAACTTTCCATATTTGTAATAAAATAGCGCAATTCTTCTTCAGTCCCCCTGTATATAAAAATATCAATTAATTGACAATAAAGAGATATATTTAAAGCTTTCCATTTTTATTAAAAATTCCCTTTCCCAATAACTCAGGACTAAATTTAGCGTATGCTGGAGCCATCTTAACTCGCATCGAAACTCCTTACTTCTGTTAATTTTATTTTTAATGAAATAATATATCATCAGTCACTGTTTCCAATAAAGTACAGATGGTGTTTATTTCTCTGTTATCAAAATCAGCATATTTATTAAAATATTGTCTAATAAATCCTGTTCCTTTGTCATGAATAATACTATACAGTGATTCGATATCCAAAGGGACCAAAAATGTATCTAACAAATTCACTTTATTTATGTATAACTCATTTGAATATCCCAGCAGTCTGTAATGTAATTTTTTTTTCTTTCTGCGCAGTGGGGTTAAATATTCCAACTAGGTATTCAGAATAAATTCAGTTTTAGTTTTATGCTAAGTGACAATAAGGGGGATCAGTTTCATTTTTATGCAGATTTGGAATTCATAACATTTTACCTAAACTGGGATGTTCTACTATCGTACGCCTATATAATTCTACAGATAAAAAACCTTGTTCTAATAAATCGAAAAGACAGCAGTCAGTTTTTCTAAACCTAATAATTCCTTTTTTGTTACACTTTCATAACTTATTACTTAAATGTTCTTCCATTTTCTTTACATGTTTGTCCTATTCCATAATAACTATGCCTGTACCCTTATTAGCTTTTATAATTCTTCAGTGATTATCTTTACTTAATTTGTTCATACATTTATATAAATGAAGGCAAACCAAATTGACATGTTTTCAATTGGAAAAATTATGCATCACTTATCTATTTAGTCATTGTCAGTCAAACATTATATAGCTCATTCAATCACTACCGTCCCTTAAACCTCATTCCTCCTCCAAAACATTATTCTGCATGTATTGTTCCCACAATTCTCTTTTTCTGTGCAATTTGCTCCTACCCTTTTTTAAAGATCTCACTTCCAGTTGTTTTATCTCAGTTTCTGTATTCACTGTCTAATACAGTTGGTTTAGACTTGATTTCCATTTTCTAGTAATTGCTTTATGGCAGCCACCAGAATTAAACACAGCAACGCCTTACTATGTCTAGGCATTTCTGATTCTGTATCACAACCTAAAAAACAATTTCCTTAGTTACACCAGTTTGCTCACCCAGTATTTCTGATATAGTAGTCTGTAGGGAAGTTTTAAAGTCTGCTAAATCATTACACTCCCAAAAATCTATTCCCTTTTACCACTTTATTCCCTATCAAGCCACCAACATTTACAGTCTACCTTAGAAAAAATTATTTGGAGTAAAAAATAGTCACTGATGAAGGCAAAGACTGCCGAAACCAGTCTGATTTTTTACTATTTGCATTAAACACAGTTGTCGCTCTTAAGGTGCTGGCCTCTGTTGTTTGACTTTGTGTGTTCTCCTGGCCCGGTGCACCTGCCATACGTGCAAAGTGTGCTTTAGGTGTAAAAAATTCTTTGGAGTCTGCTTGGGTTGTAAAGGTACCTAAGCGAACAGTTCCAAGCAAAGGTCCTATGTTTTCTAGACTTAGTTGCATATTCGTGAACCATAAATATATTCCCCATTGTTTCTTTGCAAATTGCTTATTCGAAAAACAGAAAACAGTCCCAACTGAAGGTGGAAAAACAAACACAAAAAAAAAAAAAAAAAAACCACCAAACTGGCACTAAAGGAAAAATCAATGCAAGGAATTATCATAACCTCAGTTTTATTACTGCTTTCATCCAAGAATGGACTTCATCAGAATAAACACCATTAAAAACTTACATACATTTATCCAAACACATGACCAATGAAATTCTAAAACTAATTAAACAATTAATGAATAAATTTAAAGAGATGTTCACTTTTTAAACAACTTTAATAACCTCTTCCCTTTTAGAAAACATTTAATGTTAACATTTTCATTCAAACCTGGTAACTTGTCAGCACCCAGTTTCAACTGCCATAAAGTTTCTCTTTGTTCAACAGTATTTTTATAATCGCCCCCTCTTAAATCCAAAGGCACAGCTTGTAAAGGTATTAAGGGTACTACAGCCAAAGGCCTTACTCCTTCAGAAGGGATTCCAGAGCTTTAGACAGACTGGGTCAGAAGGTATATACTTCTGCAACTCTGGCCGTCAGAGCATTAAATTGTCAATTTCGTATGTTGAAGTGCCAGCAACATATTATTGAACAAATTAAACAAAAAAATGGTGTTCCTTCCAGATTGTGCAGAAAATAAAGATTTACAAGAGTCAATACATTCTGCAAACCAAGTTAGTAAGCATACTTTGCAGTGTGGCTTTGATGCCCGAGAAGCATCTTGCAGGGCTGCAGTTACTGGATCTGTACTGAGAAGGCATGCTTGGCTGAAGGAACAAACCTTGCCAGACCCTGTCAAATCACAGTTACTAGACGCTCCTGTGAAGACTGGTAGAGAAGGGGTGAAGGCTGCCAGCCTAGTCAAATAGAATTTGATGCACAATTCTGGAATTTGTAAATATAAATGTAAAATACAGGCTTGTTTCTTAAATGAAAGAAAACACTGTAAAATGTTGAATTTAAGATTGTAGTAACATTGCCATCTGCTGTAAGGAAAATTAAGCCAAGCATTTCAAATGTTCTTTGAAATTGAAATTATGTTTTGTATGTTCTTTGATCTGTAGAACTCGGAGTCATTTGGTCTGGGCTATCACATTCTTTCTATTGTTTTAACTTAAGGAATAATTACAGGAGTGTACATGTGAAATGTCTTTTATTGTTGTAGTTTCCTGAGTAGGTGTTAGATTGTTAAATAATGTAGCCTGTTGGCCTGAGAACTCCAGACTACGTGTCAAAATGATGTAATGTGTATACTGAGAAAACCTAAGTGTCTAAATGATGTAATCTGGGAGGGCCCAGCAGAGATGTTGTTAGTGAGTTTAAAAACTATTCCTGAGAGAGAGACTGTAAGCATGCTGTCTTGATATCCATCTTCAGCACTGCCTTGATCTATAAAAGTAAGTTACTTTAGAAGTATGTTTTCTTATAGAAATAGCTAGGACTATAAAGACTAGACTTTTGTGTTTTCTGTTATATCAGAACTTTCCTATTGTATTGTTTTAAGTTTCTGTATGGTCTCTGAACTGTTGGATAGCACTGTGGTGTAGTAGTATTGTATTGTGTTTTTAATTATTTATTATTAAATATTTTAAAAACCTTTTCCCTGCGGCTGGTTTGTGTAAAGTTAAGCTCTAGAGTACATTGCATATTTAGAGAGTTTATTGTACAAGGCCACTCTAATAAGCCTTAGACTGATTAGTCACACTTAGCAATTGGATAATAATAATCAAGAGTAATAATTGGATACCGTTTTAAGGGCCTTTGGGTAGCAGATAATTATTAGCTGGTGGTGGCAGTAATTGCTATCATATAGTCTGGGTAAAGGGACACAGCTGGAGAATGTGTCTGCCTTTCCCAGGAGTGTCTGTGAAGTTGTATAAATACTTATCTCAAAGTGTGTGTGTGGTGTTTCAGCTACCTGGGCAAGGACACAAAGCACTGGTGGGACAGAGAGGGTACTGGAGGTTAACTTGCCAGCTAGGCTGAGATCTGGACCCTATAGGTGTGCCAGTGGGGAGTCTTGTTGGGGACCTGGGGAGCAAGGGAGCAACCAGCCCCAGACTGACTGTGATCTCTGTGTGCACTTAAGGGAAATTGTACTTAACTGTGTGTATTGGTTATCATTTCCTCTTATATGAGACACCCTCCCTGGTGTTAATGGTAAGGATTGAGGCTCCTTGATTGCTGGGCCAGGGCACAGCTGTGACATTGTGGTGGCAGTGGTGGGATCCACTTTACATACTAGTTGGCTTGTGGTGTGGGTAGAGTGAATCCTGTAGCTTATGTGCAGTGATCTCTGAAGGTGTTTTGTACTCTAAATCAGCCACGCAGTGAATACTTAGAGGTCAGATCACAATTGTTTTATTTCTTTTGTTAGCTTAGTTAGTCAGGGTAAGCAGGCAACATGTCAGCACAGAAGTATGGAAAGCTGACAAGGAGCCAGCTGGTGGTGATGTGCCAGGCTAGGGTACTGGTACATGGAAACCTGACTAAGGCAGACCTGATTGCAGCCTTGGTTACAGCTGCATCAGAAAACAGCATCCAGAAAGACAATCAGACTGGCAGTGGAGATGCAATATCCTCGGAGAATGGACAGCTCAACCTTTCTGCGAAGGACAATCAGACTGGCAGTGAAGATACAGCATTCTTGGAGAATGGACAGCTCAACCTTTCTGCAGTGGACTTAAAAATCCAGCTGGAGCTAAAGAGACTTGAGTTGGAGGCCAGGCATTTGGAGATAGAAGCTGAAGAAAAAGAGTGTCAGAGGAAGCATGAGAGGGAAATGCTGACTGTTCGCCAGAGTCATGGAGGTAATGGGGAAGGGAGTAACTGGACCCCAGAAGCACAACAGGTCAGTAAATTTCTTCCGCAATTTAAAGAGGGGGATCATTTTGATAGTTTCATTCATATGTTAGACAGGGTATGCAAACAGTATAGTGTTGACCAAAGGTTTTGGAGGTACGGTTCCTGACCACCTTTCTCCATGGGAAAGCTGTAACTTGTATATCACAAATGCCTGACTCTGTCTGTTTTGATTATACTGCTATAAAAAATGTCTTTTTAGAATATTTTAAGCTAACGCCTAAAATGTATAGGAAAAAGTTTTGTGAGCATAGACGCAAGGCAGATGAAAATGTATGTCAATATGTTGCTGAACTGAGTACTTATTTTCATAGCTGGGTGAGTGGATGTCAGGTCACCACTTTTGAAGGGCTGGCAGACCTTTTGGTGAGGGAACAAGCCCTTAGCACTTTGCCTGAGGACATGAGGATCTGGTTAGCTGATAGAAAATGTGTTACTTCAGATGAGTTGGGTAAGAAGGGAGACCTATACCTGGCCAGCAGGGCAGCCCTGCACAATAAGGGGGCCCCCAGTGCAGCTCATGGGTCTAAAGAAACCCATGGTGAGCAGCACAGACTGCCACAACAGAATCTGTCAGTAGCAGGGGAAGCCACTAGTCCAGATGCACATCCAGGAGCTAGGGTTAAATGTTTTGAATGTAACCAGTGGTGCCATGTGGCATACAGATGTCCATGTAGGCAAGATGGGGAACCAAAGGTGAGGTAGCCAGTAAGTGGGAAAGACAAAATGCCAATCGTAGGTTGTCTTGTGACAACAGGAGCACTAAACTACCATCCTGCAGATGTTCTGAGAGGGAAGGATTTGGATGAGGCAGTGCCATGTACTTATGCAGTTACAAGCAGTGAGGCTGGGAGAAAAGCATGTGGGTCTGGTAACCTAGGGGAGACCCAGACAGACTGCATAATTGCAGCCAGGACTGCTGACGTGGTTACTTCAGGGAAGGAGCTACACTGTAGCAGTGATAATTAATGTGAAACACAGCTGTTTGTGGGTACTGATGCTCCCTTGGACAGGGTATCTACAAAGGTAGAGGTGAGTAGTAGTAGTACCCAGGCTGACAGTGCGACACCACTGTCAGAGGACGCCACACTTCCTGTGGAGGGGGAACTGGGAAAGGTTACAAGGAGAGAGTTGAGACATCCTCAGCTCTCGGACCATACATTGCAAGGCCTGAGGCAGGTAGCTAGGGAGACACCTGATTCTCAAGGCAAGGGGGAATCTGTATACTGGGACAAAGTTCTACTGTACAGAGAGTGGACCCCTGAGGGAGGGCTAGAAGGTGAGAAAGTACTGCAGGTGGTAGTGCCTAGAGCCTACCGTCTGGCGCTTCTAGCCATAGCCCACGATATTGCCTTTGCAGGTCATATGGGCATAAAACATACAAAGAGGCATATTATGCAAAATTTTTATGTTCCTGGAATTTCCAGAGATGTAACAGAGTACTGCAGGACCTGTGAGCAGTGCCAAAAGGTAGGCAAGGTAGGAGACTAGGTGAGAGCTCCTTTGATGCCTTTGCCTGTGATTGAGGAGCCATTTCAGAGGGTAGCTATGGATATTGTGGGTTCTCTGAGTACCCCAAGTTCCACATGGAAAAAGTATATCCCAGTGGTTGTAGATTATGCTACACGATACCCTGAGGCAGTGGCTTTGTCCTCCATTGAGGCAGAGAAGGTGGTAAATGCTTTGGTAGAGATTTTCAGCAGGGTAGGTTTCCCAAAAGAAATACTGTCTGACAAAGGTGCCAATTTCATGTCAGACCTGCTGGCTTGTCTGTGGAAGTCCTGTGGGGTGAAGCACATGAAGACCACCCACTACCATCCCCAGACTAATGGTTTTGTTGAGAGGTTAAACTCAACAGTCAAGTCCATGCTACGGACATTTGCAGACCAGTTTAAGAGGGAGTGGGACAAATATTTGCCCCATCTGTTTGCTTACAGAGAGGTTCCCCAGGAATCCAGAGGTTTTTCACCCCTTGAGTTGCTGTATGGACATGGGGTGAGGGGACCTTTAGATTTAATTTGAGATAAGTGGGAAGGTGAGTGTGAACCTCACAAGGAGTCTGTTGTGGCATACGTCCTAAACCTCGGTACAAGGCTCAGGGAACTCATGGGCTTGGCCCAGGGGAAACTGGCAGAAGCCCAACAGCAGAAAAAGGTGTGGTATGACAGGAATGCTCGAGCTAGAGAGTATGCTGTGGGGCAGCAGGTAATGGTTCTCATTCCTGTCAGACACAACAAGCTGCAAGCAGCTTGGGAGGGACCCTACAAGGTGGTAAGAAAGGTAAGTGATGTTAATTACATGGTGGAACTGCTAGGCAGACAGTAGAGGCACAAATTGTACCATGTTAACAGGATGAAACCTTACCATGATAGGGAGGCCCTTGTGCTAAGCATTTGGAGTGGATTGCAGGAGGAGTCTAAGGGAGATCTGGGGACTGATGATCTCAGTGAGGCTTGGGCTGACACCTCAGTGGAAGGGGTAGCAATGTTCCAGCAGCTATCTCCTACCCAGGTTCGGGAAATCCGAGCAGTGTTGCAGGAATTTGGGGACATGTTCACTGGGAAACCAGGGTGCACCTACCTGGTGCAGCACCAGGTGGATACAGGACCACAAAAGCCTATTAGGCAGGCCCCTTATAGGGTGCCTGAGAGTGTCAGACAGACCCTTAGGGAAGAGGTACAGGAGATGTTGGAACTAGGGGTGATTCAAGAGTCCAACAGTCCCTGGGCCTCCCCAGTGGTGCTGGTGCCAAAGAATGATGGCAGCACCAGGTTCTGTGGACTACAGGAAATTAAATAGTCACACAGAGTCAGATGTTTACCCCATGCCTAGGACAGATGAGGCCCTAGAGCAGCTGGGTGGGGCTAAGTATCTTGCAACCATTGATCTTACCAAGGGTTACTTCAGAGGGAGAAGAGGACCCAGTGGTCTATCTCAGTCATAGGCTTCAACCCAGGGAGGAATGCTATGCAGCTGTAGAAAAGGAATGTCTAGCCATAGTGTGGGCACTGCAGAAACTTCAGCCTTATCTGTATGGAAGAAAATTCACTGTTGTGACAGATCACAACCCCCTAACATGGGTAAACAGAGCCAGCCAGCAAAATGACAAGTTGCTAAGATGGAGCCTAGGGTTGCAAGCATATATGTCATGTCATTGCAGCACCACAGTGGGATTAGCAATGCCAGTGCAGATTAGCTCACAAGACAGGGAATGGGGTGAGGTACACCCAGATAGACCTAACCTCTCAAGCGGCGTTTATCAAGGGTCACTTGAAAAACTAGCTTGAGTTCTCCAGTGGGGGAGAGATGTGAAGACTGGTAGAGAAGGTGTGAAGGCTGCCAGCCTAGTCAAATAGAATTTGATACATAATGCTGGCATTTGTAAATATAAATGTAAAATACAGGCTTGTTTCTTAAATGAAAGAAAACACTGTAAAATGTTGTACTTCAAGATTGTAGCAACATTGCCATCTGCTGTAAGGAAAACTAAGCCAAGCATTTGAAATGTTCTTTGAAATTGAAATTATGTTTTGTATGTTCTTTGATCTGTAGAGCTCTGAGTCATTTGGTCTGGGCTATCACGTTATTTGTATTGTTTTAACTTAAGGAATAATTACTGGAGTGTACATGTGAAATGTCTTTTATTGTTGTAGTTTCCTGAGCAGGTGTTAGATTGTTAAATAATGTAGCCTGTTGGCCTGGAAACTCCAGACTAAGTGTCAAAATGATGTAATCCGGGAGGGCCCAGCAGAGATGTTGTTAGTGAGTTTAAAAACTATTGCTGAGAGAGAGACTAAGCATTCTGTCTTGATGTCCAACCTCAGCACTGCCTTGCTCTATGAAAGTAAGTTACTTTAGAAGTATGTTTTCTTGTAGAAATAACTAGGACTATAAAGATTAGACTTGTGTTTTTTCTGTTATATCAGAACTTTCCTACTGTATTGTTTTAAGTTTCTGTATGATCTCTGAACTCTTGGATAGCACTGTAGTGTAGTAGTATTGTCTTGTGTTTTTAATTATTAAATATTTTAAAAACCTTTTACCTGTGGCTGGTTTGTGTAGAGTTAAGTTAAGCTCTAGAGTACATTGCATATTTATAGAGTTTATTATACAAGGCCACTCTAATAAGCCTTAAACTGATTAGTCACACTTACCAATTGGATAGAATATTGCACAGTAATAATTGGACACCCTTTTAAGGGCCTTTGGGTAGCTGATAATTATTAGCTGGTGGTGACAGTAATTACTACTGTATAGTCTGGGTAAAGGGGCACAGCTGAAGAATCTGTGTCAGCCTTTCCCAGGAGTGTCTGTAAAGTTGTATAAATACTTATCTCAAAGTGTGTGTGGTGTGTCAGCTACCTGGACAGGGACACGAAGCACTGGTGGGACAGAGAGGGTACTGGAGGTTAGCTTGCCAGCTAGGCTGAGATCTGGACCCTAAAGCTGTGCCCGTCGGTAGTCTTATTGGGGACCTAGGGAGCAACCAGCCCCAGACTGACTGTGATCTCTGTGTGCACTTAAGGGAAATTGTACTTTACTGTGTGTATTGGTTATCCTTTCCTCTTGTATGGGATGCCCTCCCTGGTGTTAGTGGTAAGGATTGAGGCTCCTTGATTGCAGGGCATGGCTGTCAGAGCTCCATTAAATCAGGACCATTTGTTTGGCATCAAAGCAGAAGAGGTTTTTAAAAAGATGGAAGAAAAAGCTAAATCTATGCAAACTGTTAAAGAATTCTTACAAGTGCAGCCACCTAGATTCAGTAGGCATTGGCCTACAAAAAACTGGTCCTTTCCAGCCCCTTCCATGCCTTCTCGGTCCAAACCCAGGGGAACCAGACCACCAAGACTACAGTTTCAGGGTATGCAGAGATCTAAACAATGGAGTGCTCCCACCTTAAAAACCGGGAGTGGCAAGCCACCCTCTTATGGTAAAAGTTCACAATGACTTGTCAGTTATCCTTCCCAGCCCTGCCCATCTACTTGCGCCCCTAGGAGGAAAACTTGCCCTTCATGCCAAAAACTGGATGTCCATTACTCAGGACCGATGGGTTCTAAACTTTGTGTCCCAGAGGTGCAGATTCTTCTTCCATTCCCTGCCAACCGCAAGCGGGTTTCCAGACCTTCCTCCAAACCAGTGGGCAGAGGCTCAAATGCAAGTACATTCCCTGCCCATTCCAGCAGACCAAAGGGGACAGGGTTTTTACTCCAGACTATTCCTGGTGCCCAGGAAAGAGGGCTTTTGGCACCCAATCCTGGATCTATCAATTCTCAACACCTTTCTCGTGGTCCCAATATTCAAAATGCTAACCCTGCAACAGCTTCTCCCTATGCTAGCCAAGGATGCCTGGCTAGTCACCCTAGACTTAAAAGAAGCCTGTCTGCACATCCCCATAAGGGAGTCTTGCAGGAAATATCTCCACTTCAGGGCAGGCTGTATGCACTATCAGTTCTCTGCACTTCATTTTGGCTTATCTACTGTGCCCAGGGTATTTACAAAGTGCCTGGCTCCAGCCATTGCATACTGCAGGCAGAGAAATATCCAAATGTTCCCATACTTGGACGATTGCCTGATTCAGGTGGACAGTCAGGAATTACTACTTCAACAACTGGCATTTGTAAAAAACTCCTATCTTCATTGGGGTACACTATCAACGAAAAGAAATCACAACTGGTGCCCATTCAAAAGATTGTATTCCTGGGATCCAGCTTGAACACAACTTCCTAGATGGCCTTTCTCACTCCAGAAAAACAGATCTATTTGAATTTCTTCAAACACATGGCCACCAAAACCCAGCTATCTGCAAGGAAAATACTGCAAGCCCTAGGTTCATGGCGTCATGCATTCTGCTAATTCCATATGCAAGACTGCATATGAGGAAACTTCAATGGTACTTAAAAAGTCTTTGGTGCCAACATTCTCAGGACCTGGAAACATCATTCAGATCATCCCTTGCCTAAGGGCAGAGTTCCTCTGGTGGGCAGAAGCATGCAACCACAACAAGAGACTGCCTATGGATGCATTGGACTATGTACGGGGGCTCACATGGCAGGCAAATGCATTCAGGGGAAGTGGAGCCCAGGACAAATTCTCCTGCACATCAATCAAAAAGAGATGTTAGCTGTACAGTATGCTCTGACAGCCTTCAAATACATAATCCTTCCAGGACAGCTGCTGATAAAAACAGACAGTACCACAGTTATGTGGTACATAAACAAGCAGAGGGGAACTCATTCTTACCCACTATGCAGGTTAGTCATGGCCCTGTGGAACACAGCCTTGAGCAACCAAGTACATCTACAAGCTCAGTTCCTGCTAGGCAGACCGAATTCACTGGCAGACGACTTAAGCAGAAATCTCCTGGAATCATATGAGTGGAAATTGGAGCGTAACACCTTCAACCTTCTAAACCAGAGGTGGGGGACACCGGAGGTGGACCTCTTTGCCTCCCCCGAGAACCACCAGTTGATGAAATTCTGCACCAGGAACCCTCACAGAAGGGCATGGAAGGTGGATGCCTTATCCTTCAAATGGGAAAACCTCTCAATTTATGCCTTTCCCCCTCTGCCCCTCCTCTCAAAGATACTACTCAAGATCAGATAGGACAGCCCAAGAGCAATTCTTATTGCCTCAGATTGGCCATGCCAGCACTGGTACCCAATATTGCGCAGTCTGACAGCAGTGCCACCCTGACACCTTCATCAGACACCTTCCCTGCTGTCTCAGTAGGAGGGACAGATTTTGCATCCACATCCACAAACCCTAAACCTTGCAGCCTGGCTTATCCCATGAATACTCCACCAGCAACCCTCAGCAAGCAGGTGCTGGACGTCATTCTTGAGGCCAGAAGGCCTAATACTAGAAAATCCTGTGTTGAGAAGTGGAAAAGATATTGCTCTTGGAGTCAGTCTCAAGGAAAGGGCACAACTGTGCCCTCCTTATCTCAAATCCTTGATTACCTTGCAGAGCTACTCCACAGAGGCCTATCCTTCTCCATTAAAATTCATGCCTCTGCCATCTCAGCTCATTATAATACTGAGCCACCTCTATTCTCTCACCCTCTCATCAAACAGTTTCTGAGCGGGGCTAACAACTTAAGGTCCCCTAGGAGAGCACCCATCACTGCCTGGGACCTTACCTTTGTACACGAAAAGCTCATGCTCACCCCTTTTGAACCAGCAGTTTCAGCAGTGTTAAAATTCCTTTCTTGGAAAACATCCTTGCTTTTAGCCATAACCTCAGCTAGAAGAGTGTCTGAGTTATAGGCACTAATGGCTATGGAACCCTTCATTATTTTCCATGCCGACAGGGTTTCCCTCAGGACTAACCCATCCTTTATGCCTAAGGTGGTCTCCAGTGTGGCTCTAAACCAAGCCATCCATTTGCCAACCTTCTTCCCTAATCCTCAAAATAAAGGGGAAAGGATCCTGCACTCCTTGGACGTGCACAGACAGCTCAGGTTCTACCTTGACAGGACTAAACCTTTCGGGAAATTTGACCAACTGCTAGTCAGCTTTGCTACAGGGGCAGAGAGCAAGGCCATTTCAAAGCAAACCATTTTCAAATGGATAGCACACTGCATCCATTTCTGCTACAAGCACCATGGAAAACCTACCCCACAGGGCATCAGAACACATTCCACTAGGGCTACTTCTACCTCTACAGCATTTCTCAGAGAAGTCCCTACCAGAGACATTCTGGAAGTTGCAACCTGGAGTTCTATACACACCTTCACCAAGCATTACCACTTACCTATTTTTTCTAAATCCAAAGCTGGATTTGCTACAGCAATCTTACAGGACCTGCTAGCAAGCCCCAATTCCTCTTGAATGCTTCCACTCTTCCTCAGCTTTGGGAATCAACCAAAGTTTGACTGCAATAGCGAAACACGAAGGACATAGTACAGTTGTGTACACTTACCATAAATGTAGATATTCAAGTGTATTCACTGTTGCATTCCTGGGTTCCCTCCCTCCAGCCCCCTGTTTTTCTCTGTCCTTTCTGCCTATCCTCTATATGTCTATTTTTATGGTAGGGGTATTTACTTTTTACTGGTGGTGTTCCACACCATATACTAGCTTCCTATTTGGGGGGGCTTCTGACATCTAGGGCAAGAAAAACTGATGTAATGGTGTTGACTTCCTGTTTTATACATCTGATGACCTGACGTCATGGAAGAAACGACAGCATCTGACGCAAAAATCCCAAGACTCTGGTATTCGGGCCGATTGAGGGCTACCTCCAGGCAGATAACCCAAGTGTGATGACTGCAACAGTCAATACACTCAAACATCTACATTTATGGTAAGTGTACACAACTGTACATTTTTTCCAGCAAATTCCTGACCCCTCTTGCCTATTCTCTGTACCCCTAATTGCAGTCTTCCCTATCAGCAGAATCTCCTTTCTCCATCCCTGTGTTGGCTTAGTTCTTAGAATACTTTCTGCTACTTCATGAATATAATATTCTGCATGGTTGTTGTTGTTTGCCTTAAGGATTTGCATCCAAAATCCCAACTTCTTGTTTCTTGAGTTCCCTTCCCCATTTCATCATCATCCCCTTCCTCTTTGAATTATAGCTTTCTTCTTGTGCTACATATGTGGGCCTTAACTATGTAGCTCTGAAATATGCCTTCTATTCAGTTAATCCCAAATCACCTTGTTCTTTTGAAGGGATCAACTTATCCTACTTGACTCTTGCCCTCTTCCCCCATATAAAATCCTTCAACTCTTTATTAATTGCTATCCACAACTCCTCCTCTGATCGATAAAAATATGTCAAATCTGTGCATATAAGTAAAAGGACTAAAAACATTTTCAGTACTTGTATCTTGCTGTCCATATCCATAAAACAGAGCTTCTTTTTTGTATTATCTTTTAAGTCTCATCCCACAGATCCCCTAAGCTGCCATAACAGAATCCTTTTTAATCCATATGAAGTACTTCATTTTGTCATATCCCCATTAAGTGTGAGTATTACTGAACCAATTATGCAGACCCTGGAACAGCTAATGGAACTGAGCTATAATAAAATATCTTTAGTGACTGGAGCCATAAAAGTCTGTTAGTTCTTCAGCAGGGAAAGTGTTGGTCATAAGTTAAAGCCATTTGAGGACATTTTAATGCATCTTTCAAACATTTTAAAACACTAATGCGAGATATTTTGGACATAAATGTTGCAATCTTGATTTCAAATATATTGATTCCCCCCATTGTCATTTCAGTGATGCCAAGGGAGAAAGCCCTAACTGTCAACCAGACACCGCAGGAATGACTAGTTACTTAAGCACGGGTGGAACCAGTGAGGGAGGGTGATAAGTGAGCACCTTAAGCCAGCTCTCCAATCCTGGTTTGAGGGAGGCTGCTCTACACACATGGGTAGAAATGTGTATGGTTACAAAAGAGAGCATAGTTGGCCCCTAGTATCTTTGAGTGTGCACGACTGTCGCAAGGAGTACGATTAGGGCTAAAAATTGAAAATTTCATCATGATTACCTATAATCTTCTGTCAGGAAACAAACTAACAACTGGAATCGAGGTAAGATGGTCAGCATTCTCAGGAGCTAAAATTCACATTTAAAAAAAATCATCCCTGCAGATAAAGACCTGAAGTGTTAAATTGTTTGTGACTCTCATGATACACAGAGGTGTTCTGCGTGCAGGTAGTTTAATGACTTTAATTGTAAGGTGCTCCAGATAACCCCCGAAAATCTCTGTGTTAGAGTAGTAGTAGTGACTGGAATAGGAACTCTCCACTTTGTAGTCTGTGTCGTGATCAAAACAGTACACACAACCTCACAAAGAATGTGAGAAAATGTATAAAGATGATGAGAAATGTCACTGATTTACACTGGATTCAGCTGAAAATTTTGAGGGGCAGAAGTTTGTATAACATCAAGCAGAATCTGGGCTAACCTCATTTGTCTTCTATATATTTGTTTAGCCTCTTGATTTCTTAGTTGTCTTCTAACAAACCTGAGCCTGTTTTCTCCAGCTTCTTTTTTTTTATAGGAATGTAGCCATCCCATGTTGTCCTGTTCTTACTTGTTCCTCAAGAGGCAAGTATGGCAAGTTATCAGCAGCTGTTAAATGGAGGACCAGTCATTCACTGGATGTATTAGATCTTGACAAGACCTGCATTGGACTTATCCCATGTCTCTGGACATGCTTTGGTCCACCTGATGCTTGCCATTCAGACAGTACTTCATGTAATGTTATTTCAGCGGGTGTTGGACAGACTTTGTTAGGTTCCTAACTTCAGCTCAGCTGATATCATTGGAACAGATGCCTTTTATACAAACATAGATCATGTTAGGTGTACAGTATTCCACCAGTCTTATGCTCAGATAGAGAATCACAAACTTTTCTCATCCAGGGCATGCTGTGTAGAATGTCATCATTAGTTTAGCAGGCTCCATACTCATTTGTGTCAGCCATTCTATCCCATCCCCTTTGAGATTGTTCCTTTCTGAGTTAGTGGTCCAACCTCCTCCTCCTGCCAGTACGTCAGCCTGAAGAGTCAAAAATGACTGCTGAGTCTTACTTTACAGATTTTGCTTGCAGTTAAACTTTGAGTCTACAGAAGGTCAAACATTTAGAGTCTCTGTTGGATTATAGCTAGATATTGAAAGTTATCAGTGATGAGAAAGGGGCTTCTTTCCCTCAGCACCCAGTGATTTTATTTCATGCAGGGGAAGATAGCCTACCAGCATTGTAGATTTTCATTCTAGGAAATCAAAGAAGAATGCAAACAGTCTGTAGAACAGTAGTGTCACCCCCCCCCATGAGATACTGCCACTATTGGAAGTCTTTCAAGTTATTGTAAACCATGTGTGGGGATACTCAGATACTGTGGCCCCATTATACAGGAGCATGGTGATACAGTGATCCTCGCACTCGGGCAGACTGAATTTTCATTATCAGTCTGAGGGTGGTCATTAAGATCAGACTCCAAAACTAGAAATCATTGCATAACCAATTCCTCTGTGTCTCTCTTTCTCTCTCTCTCTCTCTCTCTCTCTCTCTCTCCATCTGCCAGCATATGAGGCACAGGCTCTGGAATGTTTGTATCTTGCACCCAATCCATCTGACCATTCAGATGTTTGAGTCAATCACTTAGCATTCATTTATTCATAGTAACTTGTTGCAGGTATAGTGTATGCTTGAAATACACGATGGTGGCCTTAAGGAAAGAATTAATGGCCTAGGATTCCACAGTTCCAACGACTGGCAAACTTGATGGTCTTAGTGGTCACATGATGCTGCAGGTGGGACAGCCATGGTGGTAAGATTTTATGGTCATATATCAGTACCCCTGCCTCTACCTTGCACTTTTTATTTAAGATTTTAAGGCTTCTTTTAACTAATTGCCTTGATATTTGGTACAGAAATTGATGAGGCCTTAAAATTTAAGAAAGAAAAGACGTCTGATTCTCTAGAGAGAAGATATATTGCTTAAACACTATGAAGGTTAATTTTAATAACAGATCTGAGGTTTCCAACTCTGTGTAGGCGTAGAAGATGATTTTATGATTTAACTTGGAAGATTACAAAAATGAAAGAAGGAAAGCAAGTAGAACAACTGAGTTTATGAACAGAGAGGGAATTCAGGATAGCAAGTGAATGAGCTTAAGCATCAATCTTCAGACTCTAAGCAAATGGAAACTCATGAAGTGACAATGGTGGAGGCTCTTATGGGAGACAGGAAAGAGAAATTTTTGAAATGGAATTGAGAAAATATGCAGTTGATTGAGTGTGGCACAGAGGCAAGATTGCATGAGTTAGAGATAGTAGATACTTGGAATTTACATCTGATTATCATCAATGAATTGCAGAAGAAAAACACCGAGTTGTGTCAAAATGGAAGGACTAAAAACTATAGTGGGAATTTAAGGCTAGGATTCTTAAGATCCTCACAGATCAGTAGCCTAGCAAGTGCCTATGAACCTAAAAAGAGAAACATGAACTTTTGGTGTATTAAGTAGAAATACTGAAGGAAAAGCAGGTGGATATGGAAGACTGGGCATGTAAAAGGACTGAATTGTGCATCATATCTGCAAGATAAGCTAGCAAGTTGGACTAGTGTCCATAGGATCATAGGAAGTTAAAAGGCTATTGGCCCTGAGGCCCTTATAAGACTAGCCAAGAGTTTAGCCCATGTTTAGACAAGTCAGCACCCAAAGCCCCTGTCCAGCTGGGACACAGGTGGAATCCTAGGAGTGTATTTTCTGTTTGCCATCCAATTATCCAGGTTGTGCTTAAAAATGGATAATGAGGTACTCTGCTTGATGTGGAAAGGGAGTCTATTCCACAGATGGGGGAGTCTCTGGGACACAAATCTGTCCTGCCAGCAAGTCCTATTGATGTCACAGACCAGGTCAAGGTAGCATATATGGATTAATCGAGTGAAGCTTGACTTGCGGATATGCAGCAATCCCATCAAGGTGGGGTCTGAAATTGCTTTGTATGCCAGACAGAGGTCACCTCTGAGGAGTTTCAATGAAACTGAGTAGAGTGACAGGGTTTTTAGCCTATCTGTGTAGGTAGATGTTTGAGACCCTGGATTTTCCTGGTGAGAACATCTGTGGTCTCTCCAGCTGCTTCATGTGCTTTGTGAGGTAAATGCCAAAAGGGGTGTTGTACTCAATAATTGGCCTTATAAGGGAAGAATACAGGGATGTTATGACCTCCTTGTCCCTGAGTGAGATACCCTTACTTGTGAGGTGGGCCATGTAGAAAGCTTTCCATACAACGTAAGCAACATAGTGTCAAAAGTTAGGTTGCTGTCAGCTTGGGTGCCTAAATCCCTCACGACTGATTGTGTGCTTAGGATGTTGTTACTAATGTGATAATATGTGGGGAAGTCACTCTCCCCAAATGGGGTGATGCATTTTTTGACATTCAGCTTGAGGCTATGTTTCTGGCATTAGTAAATTGTTTGGGTGAGACCTTCTTGGAGGACGTTCACATCACTTGGAGAATTGATAACTGCGCCCAACTTGCAGTCATCTGCAGACTTGGTCAGCCATAGCCCACTGGTTTTGGCCTGCACCTCAGAGAAGTATATCCTGAATAACAGAGGTCCCAAGACCAATTCCAGGGATACAACAGTCTTTATGGGTTTACTGCTTGAGGTGGTTTCCCCTGTTTTGATTAGCTGGCTTCTATAAGTGAGCCAGTTTGCTACCCTTTTGGTAACATATGGATTGATGCTTAGTTGAGAGAGATTATCTATTATGCCTGAGTGGGGAATAGTGTTGAAGGCTTTGGCCAGGGCGAGGAAGGCAGTGTGCACCATCTTTCCCTTGTCCATGAATTTGGTGACTGTCTCAAACAAGTCAGCCAGATTTAACAGACATGACTTCCCCTTGACAAAGCCAAACTGTGTGGGGTTTAGTGTTTGGAGGCTGCCAGTATCCCTGTTAATGAGGTCCATGCTAATCCATTCCATGGCCTTGCAGATCAGGCTAGTTAGGCTGATGGGTCTATAATTTCCTGGATTGAAAAGTGCTCCACCTTTGTGTAAAGGGATAACAGTTGCTGTCCTCCACTTGGCTGTGACAAAGCCAGTATTCAGGCTTTGGTTGAATAGGGTGCTTAATGGTGTTGCAAGTTCATGCCTGAGATCATGTAGGATGCAACCTGGGATGTTATCAGGTCCCATGAAGGCTGCAAATGACCTGTTCCCTAGAGATAAGTGGGGAAGGGGGCAGGTACTGGGGATGCCCTGATTTACTGATGGGGGGATAGATGGGTGACATTTTTGCTGAATCTGACAGCCAGTAGGTTGGGATTGTAGACATATGTGAAGAAGGGCTTATAAATGTCTATGTGTCATTTAGCAAAGTAAATTGGGCTCAGACTGTATATGTAGGCTGGTAATCTGAAGCAACCAATTCAAATTTCATTGAGATTTGATACATATAAACATAAAAGACAGTCTTGTCTTTGTTATGGTGGCAGAGAAGATGATACTCTGTAGGAGTTTTAAAACAGCTGTTTGGAACAGAGTGTGCAGTTTGTGGTAGTCATGAGAAAGATATAAATATTGGAGGCTTAGTTTTGTTTATTCTGCCAAGCTATATTTCTAATGGTGTTCATTGTATTGCTCACTGCTGCAATAGCCTTAGCTGTGTATGTTATATTCTGCCAGCAATATAACAGCCAGTCAGCTTCCAAAGCTTCAGGGCACCTTCCACTCTTCCAGATTCTTGGACAGCTCAAGCTGGGCTCTTAAGCAACAAGCTTGGGTGCCAAGCCCTTCAGATATTTCCTGCTGCCAAAGCTTCTCTGTGGGTTTTGAGGATCAGTGTTTTGAGGATGCTTGTGTTGTTCCATTGTTGGGCAACTAAGTTCCCTTTGGGGAAGAACCTTCCACATCTCGTGTTTTGCAGTTTTATCATACTTTCTGGTTCAGAAATATTTTTATGCTGGGAGGTTGTGCTTTTGTTGACAGTCATGCAACATTTCTGAACTTTTAACTTGTTTTTGTTTCTGTCAGTTTAAAAGTTATTAAAACTTTTTCCTGTGGAGAAACTGTGTTTATTTTTTTTCTTTGGGGGGTGGCAAAATGTGTTGGCATTCTTTTTCTGTATTTTTACTTGAAAAAAGTGACTTTTTACTGATTCAAAGTTTTACCAGCTTTTGCTGCTTATTTTCCTTGGGAAAGAGGCACCATTTTTAGTTTGACCATGGAACAAATTATCAGTCCCATTGTCTGTCCTCCTTTCAGCCATAAAAAGAAAAAGTTAACCAAGCCTTTGCCACCACAGCCTTGTAGCAGTTTGCCTCAGCCGCAGGTGGGTGACTCTGCTGCTGCCAAAGCTAGATGTTCATCGTGTTACACTGCTGCAGTCATTACACTTGGGTTATCCTGCCGTCAGGCAGTTCTCCAGTCAGCCTGAGTTCCAAAATCTTGGTACGGCGTCGGCTGCTGTCACCTCCTCCCTGACGTCAGTGCGACAGGGGTATATAAGATGCAGCTGACGCCTTTTCCCAGTCTTTCTTGCCGCGCGGTGCCCGAAGCAAAAGCAGTTCTCAAGTGCCACTCGGCCGTCTCCTGAGATTTTCATTCCGAATCCAGAACCGAAGTCTTCTACAAAGCTAAGTACCCCATTGGGGAAACTTTTTCTTGCGTCAGACTGATGTCAGTAAAAGTTAATAACTGTATTTCTTGTGGAAAGCAAATACCTCAAGGATTTCCATTCCTATTGTATCCCATGCGTAGGCCCAGACCACGACGTCACTGGTTGTCGTTTTTTTGCTAGGTTTAACAAGCGCACTATTAAACGTCGGTTTGATTTTGCCCGACATTATTTTGGTAGAAAATTGAATTATACCATGCCGTCGGAACTTCCAACAACCGGAATACACAAAAAGCGCAAAGACAAGGATAGGCATCCGAGGCCTAAAACTGACGACAAAGCTTCTTCCAGGCCAGTCGCCGGTTCTCCGGTTTTCAGCAAGGCGCCTTCGCAGCCCCTGACGACCGCTTCTGTAGAACCACAGGCCGCCTCTGACTCCCACATGGAGATGGCTGGGCCTTAGGATGCATAAGTTATTCAGCCTACCGAGACTAACCTTTCAGAGGGATCCGGAGTAGCTGAGCAGCCCACAGCTTCAGAGGGTGTCTTCAGACCTGCTCAGTTAAGCATTAAACCCTCAGCTAAGTGTAAGCCTCCTTTAAAATCAAAGAAACAAATACAGCATTCTCCAGGACAGGCCTCCATGCCTAAGAAACAAATGCTCAAAATGGCCGAAGACCTAATCACTCTGATCAGGGGGTCCCATCCCCCTCCTGATAAAAGGCCTAGACAGGATGCAGACTATGACTCATCCGACCAGAGGTCCATCTCTTCTGATTCATCCCCAGACCTAGGATACTCTTTACCCCCTTATGAGGATTCTGATGCTGAGGAATCAATTCCATCAGCCTCACCACCTGAGGAATACTCCTTTGGGGAAACCCTACATACCATGAGTGAGTATTTCCACTGGGAAGGCCAGGATTACTCAGAATCCAAGAAAAGGCTCAGAGGCTTACTTTTATTACCTCAACACAGACCCCTTGCTATTCCGCCAGTGTTAGATATTGTGGATGATGTGTATACTGAATCCAGCTTAAATCCTGATTCCTTACCTCCAGCCCCTGTTAAACCCGACAGATACTATAGAGTCTCTGACTCACATACATTTTTGTATAAAAGCCCTGTAGCTGACCCTGAAACTATTTCTCAGGGACCCAAAGGAGTTAAGGCCTCATCAGCCAAGAATCCAGTCCCCTCTGACAGAGATTCCAGAGCATTAGACAGATGGGGAAAGAAAGTATATACGTCTGCAACTTTAGCAATAAGAGCCTTAAATTGCCAGTTTCACATGCTAATATATCAGCAGTTTTTACTGTCTCAGTTAAAACAGAAAATGCTTCCAGAATCAGATCCTCCTAATTTTAAAGAAATGAAGGATTTATTGCATGCAGCTGAACAAGTGGGAAAGCATACTTTGCAATGTGGTTTTGATTCTCTAGAGGCCTCCTGCAGAGCAGCAGTTACAGGCTCTGTCATTAGAAGACATGCTTGGTTAAAAGAACATACCTTACCAGATCATGTTAAAGCAAAATTATTGGATGCACCTTTGCAGCAGGATGTGTTATTTGGAGTTAAGGCAGAAGAGGTATTAAAGAAAATGGAGGATAAGGCGAAATCTCTGCAAACGGTGAAGGATTTCATACAGGTTCAGCCTCCTAGATTTAGCAGAAACTGGCCAACTAAGAATTGGTCCTTTCCAATTACAGACAGACCTCAAAAGGGAAGATACAGACGTCCAAGAGGTAGAGGTCAAACACAAGGTCCTTATAGGCCTCGACAATGGGTTGCATCAGGCCAGAAAGAAGGGGAAGACAGGCCCCTACCATATAAAAAGCAGCTCCAATGACTTCCCACTGCAGCTGCAAACAAATCTCTCTTGGCAGCCCCCTTGGGAGGAAAACTGGCACTCTTCTACCACAATTGGCAAATGATCACCAAAGACAAATGGGTTCTCAACATTGTATTTCAAGGTTACAGGTTCCACTTTCACACACTGCCAAAGTTAAAAGGAATGCCAAATCTGCCACCAAATCAATGGGCAGAGGCTCAAAAACAAATTACAGCACTCATGGATATGAGAGCTATTCAGAAGGTACCATCACAAGAGCAAGGACAAGGATTTTATTCAAGACTCTTTCTGGTACCCAGAAAGGACAAAGCCTGGAGGCCCATTCTTGGTCTTTCATCTCTAAACACTTACCTGGGTGTTCCGAAATTCAAAATGTTGACATTACAGCAGCTTCTTCCCATGCTGGGCAAGAAAGCTTGGCTCGTGACTTTGGACATCAAGGAGGCATACCTGCATGTCCCTATCAGACAAAACTGTAGAAGATACCTCAGATTCATAGCTGGTTCAATGCACTACCAGTTCTCTGCACTGCCCTTTGGTTTATCTACTGCGCCCAGGGTCTTCACAATGTGCCTGGCATCAGTAATTGCATTTTGCAGACAGAAAGAAATTCAAATTTATCCATACCTGGACGACTGCCTGATTCTAGCAGAGAGCAAGAACATTCTTCTAAAGCATCTGGCGTTTGTAAAAAAGTTACTAAGTTGCCTGAGGTACACAGTAAACAAAAAGAAATCAAAACTAGTGCCTTCACAAGAGATTATATTCCTGGGTGCCAGCTTGAACACAACGGCCCAGATGGCTTATCTCACACCAGACAAGCAACGACAACAGACTCAATACTTTCAATTGATGGCAACAAAGACCCAACTCCCTGCAAGAAAAATTCTGCAGGCCTCCTGCATACTACTGATTCCATATGCCAAACTGCGTATGAGGAAACTGCAATGGTACCTAAAGAATGTATGGTCTCAACACTGTCAAAGTATGGAAACAGTTGTACCACTAATCACTTGCCTTCAGCAGGAGTTTCAATGGTGGGCTCAAGCTTGTCACCTCAACAAGGGCCTTTTACACCACCCACAACCAGGCAAACACTGACAACAGATGCATCGGGTTACGCCTGGGGAGCACACATGGCAGGCAAATGTATTCAGGGCACGTGGCCCACAGAACAAAGGCATCTTCACATCAATCAAAAAGAGGTGCTAGCTGTACAAAATGCCCTTATAGCTTTCAAGGACCTGCTGCATCCAGGATAACTACTGATAAAGACAGACAACACCACAGTTATGTGGTACATAAACAAGCAAGGGGGCACTCACTCCTACCCCCTATGCAGACAAGCCATGACCTTGTGGAACACAGCTATAAACCTTCAAGTTCATCTGCAAGCACAATTCCTGCCAGGAGAGAAAAACACACAGGCAGATGACTTAAGCAGAAACATCATGGATCCCCACGAATGGGAATTGAATCCACAAATATTCAGAATGATAACACAGAAATGGTGGAGCCCGGACATAGATCTTTTTGCATCCCCAGTAAACTGCCAGCTACAAAAATTCTGCACAAGGAGTTACCATCCACAAGCATGGAAAGTGGATGCCCTCTCATTCTGCTGGGAGAACCTACAAGTATACGCTTTCCCACCACTACCTCTCCTGCCAAAGGTACTCCTAAAAGCCAGGCAAGAAGAGCCAAAGATGATCCTGATTGCACCAGACTGGCCACGCCAGCACTGGTACCAATCTTAAGGAGCTTAGCACAAGAACCACCCTGGATTTTGCCTCAAATCCCACATCTGCTGACTCGGCACAACAATCAAATACTACACAGCCAGCTAAAGACCTTAAACCTAGCTGCATAGAAAATTCCTTAATCAAGCAAGCAATGCCTCTCTCCAAAGCTGTTATGGATGTCATTCTGGAGGCCAGAAGGCCAAGTACCAGGAAAGTCTATTCGGATAAATGGAAGAGATTCTGTGCCTGGAAACAAGCTCACAGCCTTGACCCTCTTGTCCCAAACATTCATCAGATACTACAATACTTAACTGAGATGCTGGACAAAGGCCTGTCCTTCTCATCCATCAAGATCCACGCCTCTGCCATCTCTGCTCATTACAACATGGATCCACCAATTTTCTCTAATCCTCTGTTAAAACAGTTCCTCAGAGGGGCTAAAAACATAAGACTGCCCCGTAGAGCACCTACTCCAACTTGGGACGTCAACTTTGTTTTTGAAAAACTAACTTTACCTCCTTTTGAGCCAGCTAACACAGCAGAATTAAAATATATCTCTTGGAAAACTGCTCTGCTCCTGGCAATAACATCAGCACGAAGAGTTTCAGAATTACAGGCAGTAATGGCAGTGGAACCTTTCCTCATTTTCCACCAGGACAGGGTGTCTTTAAGAACTAACCCTATGTTTATGCCAAAGGTGGTATCCAGTGTGGCTCTAAACCAAACTATTCACCTGCCAACTTTTTATCCTAAACCACAGAAT
Organism: Protopterus annectens; assembly: GCF_019279795.1. Lineage (NCBI taxonomy): Eukaryota > Metazoa > Chordata > Ceratodontiformes > Protopteridae > Protopterus > Protopterus annectens. The sequence continues at coordinate 412,166,238 of NC_056749.1, forward strand.
AAAAGGGAGAGACTACTGCACTCTTTGGACATTCACAGGCAGTTACGCTTCTACTTGGACAAAACCAAAGCTTTCAGAAAATCTGAGCAATTATTGGTAGCATATGCTGCAGGAGCACAGGGAAAAGCCATTTCAAAACAGACCATTTCAAGTTGGATAGGATTGTATACGTTTCTGCTACACATACCATGGAAAACCTGTACCTAGCAGCTTTAGATCTCACTCCACCAGGGCAAGAGCCACTTCAACTGCCTACCTCAGTGGAGTACCTACCAAGGATATTTTGGAAGCAGCAACTTGGAGTTCTGTACATACCTTCACCAAGCATTACCATCTGCCTCTATACTCTAAATCCATAGCTGGCTTCGCCACTGCAGTGCTGCAGGGCCTTATAGCCTCCCCTAATGCCTTATAGAACCAGCCACCCTACCTCAGCTTTGGGATTCTACCCAAGTGTAATGACTGCAGCAGTGTAACATGATGAACATAGTACAGTTTTGTACCTACCATAAATGTAGATGTTCGAGTGTATACACTGCTGCAGTCCAGGTTACCCTCCCTCCTTCCCCTCTTACTGGCTGGTACGTACCTATGTCTTCTACCCTTACTACCTGTGGGGAGTATTTGCTGGTAGCTGTAAGTTGTTTTTTGCTTTTCTTATGTATATTTTATTAGCAATTGGAATTGTCTACCTATTTGGAGGCACCTGACATCTGGGGCAAGAAAAACTGAAGAAAATGGCGTCGGCTGCATCTTATATACCCCTGTCACACTGACGTCAGGGAGGAGGCGACAGCAGCCGACGCCGGACCAAGACTTTGGAACTCAGGCCGACTGGGGAACTGCCTGACAGCAGGATAACCCAAGTGTAATGACTGCAGCAGTGTATACACTCGAACATCTACATTTATGGTAGGTACAAAACTGTACTTTCCTCAGACAACTCATATTTTTTTTTCCCCAGATCCCTCTGGTGTAGTACATACAGCCAATATGGACTAGGGATTAGCCACCTAATCTGCAGCTGCTGGAGACCCACATTAGGCTTGGGAGAGGGGCAGAGAAGGTGCCCCTTCTTAGTCAGAATTTTGTGCCTGCCCCTAAGGAAGCTGTCACTGCCATTAACAAATCTGTTTGCTGAAATTTTGGTGTTAAAAAAGATACAGAAAAGTAAACATTTAATGTCTCCTGCACCAGGACTGGCTTTGGCTCTTGTATAGGCTGTTGACCCTTCTTATAAGGTGTTTTTTTTAGAGAGAAAGATATTTTTATTTTCTTGAAGAGATTTGACATTCTGAATCTGTGTGTGAGTATAATATGACAGATGCAGGTTTTTCTCCTCACATTTCTGATTCCGAGAGCATTGTATCGAATGCTCCCTGTGATGGGTTTTCTTTCTCTGAGGCTATTTCCAGAATGTGCCAGTGTTTTCAGTGGGTGACCACTGAGATTTTTCAGTCCCTCTGCAAATATTATAAGTTGTTACAACTGGAATTCCCAGAACCCTCACCCATCCTCCCAGTGTTGTCAGTATTTGAGGATATGTTTACCACAGCCTGTGGTTTACCTGACAGCCAGTCTGCTGCACCTAAGAAAGCAGATAGAATGAACAAGGTTCCACAGTCTTAAGTTTTTATACACTCATCTGCAGTTCCCTCTTGTGAGGAAAAATCTGCTTTATGCTGTTTAGATTCTGACATTGCTAAGGTCATTACTGATTGTTTAAAATGTGTATATGGTTCTGTAAGTACTGCTTCCAGGCTGCTGCCACTGCTACTGTGTTGAGGAGGTTAGCCTGGCTGCATTCTCAAAATCTCCCAAAAGATTTAAAGGATGTAATTTTGAATTCTCATTGGAATGGAGGTTTTGTTTTTGGTCTCTTTGCCACAGAGGTTATCAAAATGTGATAAAAAGAGTTAAGCGGATTCAAGGGGTTTCTCAAAACATTCATCCCTCGTCCTCTAAGTTTTTGGGTATTCTGTTCCCTTATCCAGTTATTCTAAGAAGCAGAATAAAAAGCTGCAGCAGAATGCTGGTAAGCAGATATTTAAAAACAGTGATGGAGGGGTTTCCAAAAAAAGCAGGAACACCCCAAAACAAAGGGCAGTCAGATAAGGCAGAATGACTGACTATATAAGGGACCTTGTATACCCCCAACCTCATAGCCACACCCTGGCAGTTCCTTATCCCTTCCAGAAAGTCTAAATCTTTGTCTCTGGCAGATTGTTTCAGAAAAATGGTTTGTGAGGCTGATGCAGCAGGGTTATTAATGACAGTGGAGAAAAAATTATCCTCTTCCAGGGAATTCTTCTTCACATACTACACCAGACTCTTCTCTTCTCTTTATTCCTGTCCTACAACACATGCTGTCATGTGGTATAATAGAAAAAGTTCCTCTTTTCCATGTGGGAAAAGGATTTTATTCCAGAATATTTTAGTACCAAAGAAAGAAAATGCTTAAAGTTCAGTTTGTGGATCTTTCTTTCCTAAACCAGTCTGTGGTACTGACGATTTTCAAAATATTTTTCACTTTCACAACCAGTTACCTCTTTTTTCCTTCTTTGAGTTTTTTTTAGTAACTTTAGATTTAAAAGATGTATATCATCACTATTTGCTCAGTCTTCAGGAGTTTCTTAAGGTTTTCTGTATCTGAATCCGTTATCAGTTCTCTGCCTTACACTTTGGGCTGTCTACTGCTCCATAATGGTTCACCAAGTGTCTTTCTGCTGTCATAGCCCATTTCAGGCTACAGGCTATCCACATGTTTCTGTATTTAGACAACTTGCATATCTTTGTGTAGTCTTTTTCAAAATTTCTGGAGTCTCTCACTTGTACACAAGATATCTTACACAGGTTGGGATTCCAAGATAATATTCAAATGACTTTTTTGACTCCTAAACACAGGATTCTATGCCAGACACCTCCGTATAGAGAAGTTTTCTTCCACAGGAAAAAAAATAGACCTGTATTTAGATTTGTTCCAGTGGGATTTTCTCGCAGACTGCAGTTAGTGTGAGAGAATACCCCAGGATTCTGGGTTTCATGGCTTCTATGATTGTCATGATACCTCTGGCAGGATTCCACATGAAGGTGGAATCTGAATTCTCACTGATCCCAGTACCAATACCCATTATCTTCTAAAGTTCCAGTTCTGGGATTTGTGAAAAGACAAATCACTTGGTGGGGAAAAAAATGTCTTTAATCCAGTTCCCCCATTTCCCGTATTGCTCCAAAGCAGTCATTCACCATGGGCACCCTGGAATTTGCTTGTGTAGCGGTATTAAAACTGAAAAACATGCAAGGTGTCTGGGACAACCAAGACAAACCAAAACAAATAAATGCTTTCCCTTGTCAAGACTCTTAACTGTCTAGATCACCTTGGAGTACCAGGGCCCCTTCAGTAGTTGCAGACAATAACACAGTGACATGGTACATAAACACACAAGGGGAAATCAGATGTCACCACCTATGCAAGCTGGACATGTTAGCAACGGCTATAGTTTTACAGCACATGCTGTACAGGCATCATACATTTTGTCAGAGCAGAATTGTGTGACAGACAAGCCAAGAATGACAAATGCAGACCCTCACAAATGGAAACTAGATCAGGGGATCTTCCAAGAGCTGATTTGTTTGTGGAGAGTTCCTCAAGTAGAACTTTTTGCCCTGTTGCTGAACAATCAGCTGGCAAGATTCTTCTCCAGAAATCCATTCAAGAAGGCCTGGAAAACAGATGCATTTTTGTTTCCTTGGAGAGGAATGTTCCTGTATGCCTTTCCACTTTTTCCACTAATATGCAGGTACTTCTAAAGATTTAGGAGTCCCCACAAGTCATTGTGATGACTTCCTTCTGGCCCAGGCAACAGTCGTTTTCCCTTTTTTGGAATTGGCCAAGGACAATTACCACAAGCTTCCTCACAGACTTGGTCTACTCTCACACGAACAGGGACGTTCAGTAGATCCTAACCCCAAACAACTTCAGCTGACTGCCTGGATGGTAAGGTCTTAATTACCTTTTAGGTACCTGTTTACTAAGGACGTGCAGCAGATACTAATGGAAACAAAAACGCCTGCTATTAGAAGACCATATATAAGCAAGCAGAAAAGGTTTTCTAATTACTGCCAGTAAAAAAGCCAGCACCCATCCTAAGCTTGTTTCTCCATGTTTGCAGTGTGTGTGTGTTACTTTCCTGGCTTGCCCTATTCCTCTGTCAAGGCACATTTGTCAGTCATTTTAGCATATCTGCTCATGAATCTCTTATCTTTCAAGGCATTCAGATTTTAAAATGTTTTTGAAAGGGGTATTACATAGGAGGCCTAAAAAAAAGGCACCCCCTTGGGATTTTAATTTTCTGCTAGAGAAGCTAATACTTGCTCCATTTGAACCAGCTGATCTGCCTGACTTGAGGTTCTTAACACAGAAAACAGTTTTATTGATTGCTCTAACTCCTGCAAGAGGAGTATCTGAGTTGCAAGCTCTTATGTTAGGTCAACCATATCTCAGTTTCTACAGACACAGGTTTCTTTAAGAGCTAATCTTTCCTTTATGCAAAAAGTAGTATCCAAGTTTACTTTATACCAAACAGCTTATCTCCTTGTGTTCTTCCTTGAACCATGAAATGCATGGTTCTGTCTTGACAGAACAAAATCTTTTAGAACTTATGAACAGTTTATTTCTTGTAAAGATTAGAAAAATGAGAAACAGACTATTTCCAAAGGCTTGTTCAAAGCTATTATCTTTTTTTTTATTCTCATTACAACAGAAGTATTCCAGATAGGGTCAAGGCACATTCTACTGGAGCCTTGACTTCATGTATAGCTTTTTGGAAAGGATTGGACTATAAGTGTTATAGAAGCAGCAGCTTTGTCCTGTGTACATACACTTACAAAGTACTACAAGTTAGAATCCTTCTCCAGTTATAGGACAGGCTTTGCTTGGACCATTATCTAGGGACTCATCGACCCTTCTCCTAGTTGGTTTAAGTTGTAGTAGTCTACTCTTATAGTTAAGACTACTGCAGCAGTAATCAAATGATGAACAAAGTTGGGCTGTGTAAGTAAGCTTACCAAAACAGTAGATATTCAAATGATCACTGCTGCAGTAGCTGCTCCCACCCTCCATCCCCCTTATTTTTGAGGGTTTTTATTGCTAGAGTGAGGACTTTCATGTTTATTTTCCCATCATTGAACACTTTTGGCTTCTGGCCTCTTTTCTGGATCCCATCACTGATCTAGTCACTCAGCCTTCTGGCAAGCCCCACCTGGATGTCTCAGTTCTAAAGCTAACCACTTGGTTTCCCCAATTCTGATTTCTGATGATGGCCTGAGATAAGATCATCACCTCTCTGAAGAAGTGATCAAAAAGCTTATGGCTTCCCAGAAGGATTCCACTCATGATCTATAGGGTGGATAGTAAAGACCTCGGCCCGTTTTTTTGCTTCAGTACTTGACATTCTCCATTTTTTCAGTCTGTTTTTCAGGAGGGCTTCTGTCAAGTTGCAGCTGACAGCTAATTTTAGCTTTCGTGTTAGGATCAAAGGCTACTCTCTAGCCTCGCATAAGTTGTGCAAGGTCTTCCTGAAAAGGGTTCTTCCTCCTCAGACCTCTTATCAAAATTTTTGTACCTCCATGGGATCTGAACTTGGTGTCGGAAGGTCTAACAAAGGCTCTAGTCGAGCTGGCTTCCACCCCTCAGCTTACGTTCCTGTTCTGGAAGTCACTGTTTTTTGTAACCATTATTTCAGCCTCATCTTCTTCCTCCCCATATCATTTTTCATAAAATACTCTCTCACAACAAATCCTTCCTTTGTTCCAAATGTGGCTACTGATTGAAATTCGTCCCAGCCTATTAATTTGCCTATTTTCCATCTCAAATTCCACCAATAAAGGCTAATACAATTTGCATACTCTAGACATATGCAGTTGTGTTTTTACCTTCACAGAATTTGGTTAATTAGGAAAGATTCTTAACTCTATTTCCTTTGCCCCAAATAAACTGGCGTAAAAGATTTCCAAAGTCTCCCTTTCTAGGTGACCGATTTTTTTCGAATTAGCATAAATGAGAGAGATACAGACCATACCATGTCAACCCAAGATATACTGTACTTGACCAGTGCATCTTCAGTAGCATTCTTTATACCATATTTGATTGGTGATATTTATGATGCTGCTTCTTGCTTCTCCATGCATATCTTTTCAACTATTACAAGTTGGATTGCTTTTCCAGAGCCAGAGCTTCCTTTGGCTCTACTGTTCTAAAATGTGTCTTGTCATGAGGCCAGCCAGGAAGAATTGTAGCTGGGAATTCTGATCCACATGACTGATTGGATAGTCGGAATGAATAGGATACAAAATGATGTACTTTATGATCCTTGAATTCATATCCATCCAATACGACAACCCTTCCCACTGTCCCATATCCTGCTCTTGTAAGACCTGAAGGGTTGCACTTTTTTCCTTAGGGATTAACTCCTAGTATATCATCATCATCCTAGTTCTCAGGTGTCAGTTAAGATTTGAAATAGCGTAGAGGACAGCTGCATTATGGGAGGGAAAAAGTTTGAAGAGGCTTGAGGCTGGAGCACCAATGTTGCCTGTTCAGACCTGAAAGTGACCCCAAGAATCTGTATGACATTTTGGACGTACATGAATGAAAGGATCTTTATTTACGGTCTGAACACAACTTTTATTATTTTAGACTTTCATTTAAAATCCTAATGAAAGTTTTGCAGACATGTAGTTTGAAAAAGGAATCTCAGTCACAGATATTAACAGTAACGGTATAGTAAATGAAGTTCATTAGAAACTTAATAAATAGGCATTGCAGCAGAACAGATTTTCTTTTGATTATTGTTTAGAACAATGTATAATACCAGAAATTTCACTGTTGCAAAAGTACCTTTGGGCAAAGAAAAAATAGAGTTGAATTTGAAATGGGGGCTATGGGTGTTTCAGTTTCCTCCCACGGTCCAAAGACCAAAGTAGGTGGATTGGACACTCTTAATTGGCCATAGGTGTGAGTATATGTGCAGGTACGTGGTATGGAAGAACAGTGGTAGGGCTAGCCACCCAGCAGTATGAACCTTGGATCTAGTTGATTGTCCGCTTTAAAGGGACACCTTGACCCCATGTGTAAAAGTGGGGAAAAAATGGTTGAAGATGGATGAATAAAGGAGGAGCATTAGTTACAATACATACTGATACTTACAAAATGTGCAATTATTAGTAGACTATGGTAGTATGCATAATAGTGACTAATGTTTTAAGAAATTCATAATGTTAATATTTTATTGAGTGATTTTTAAGTAACAGAGAGTGAGTGGCAGAATTATTACTTGTAGCAAAGCCAAGAACTCCAGTCATTTTTGAAATACCAAAGTTATCGAAGGACAAAAAATGCCACCCCCCCCCCCCAGACCAACAGGAAGTGCAAGGAGTTCAAAAACTGAATGCTTAGCAGCATATATGGAACATGTTTTGAAACTTGTGTTGTCAAAAATACCTAATTTAGTACAATACAATAAGATTTTTTTTCTTCAAGTATATAACGTACCACTGTATAGGAGTACAGTTTTGGTATGTTTATATGTTGCTTTATAGACCAGTGTTCACATACAAAAATGTGTAGAATTTGAGTCTGTTCTTTGTAAAATATTTAAATGTGCAAAATAAGCTTGTAAATACTATGTTGACAGAATTGATATTGACAATTGGTATTGTGTATATGTATCTATTATTTCATCAAAATTGTTATCCTATATTTACTTTTGACAAAAGTTTATGAAGCATAAGCTGAAACATCCTCTAGCAGATGTTTATGATTCTGTCTTGGTATATGAGCAAATTGAAGGTTGTACGATGGATGCAGTTGATACAGTGAGTTCTCATTTTGTGGAAGAGGTTTCAGAAACATTGAAATATGATTTTGTGACATGAACAGATATGTGAGAAAGGCACCATAATGTATGAGTAAAAGATCAAAAACTGCTATTTTTCAGAAAAAAACAGAAAAAAAGACACTTTTAAAATGAATCCAGAAACAAGAGTACATAGTAGGAGATCCTGAAAAGTTTATACCTTTTATGTTAGTAGTAGTAGTACTGTAGCACTTAGGAGAATATCATATTTATTAAAATGTTGATAAAAAATGACATTGTCTAAACATGTTGAAGAAAGTAAACATTGTAAGACGTTTGGATTTTGGGTGTTTCAGCATGCTTTGTTAGGTAAAGGAGCAGAGACTTGAATGAAGTAACATAGCAGATAAAATTGAAGATGAGTATAAACATGGATTGAATAAAGAGGTACATTTAAAAAAATTTCTGAAAAGTAGGCCTTTACATTTCAATATATTAATGAAATAGTCAAACAAATAGACTTTTAGTGGACAATGAAGTCAAATGATCATATGCTAACCTTTAACTCTTCTTGTTTGACTGTGTGTCCGTGTTGCTGTTCATTAACATTGTTTATGTATGTTAAAGAAAGCACTTACAAAAGGTCTTTAAATAAAACAGTTAAGTTTTAGGTTTATTTTTTTAGTTCAGAGTATAATTTAACATACTAGCAGTGGAATACCTTGAAGGCTTTGTGTAGCAATAGAAATGGTCTTGTTATTAAACAGACAAATTTGAAACTATTGATGTTCTTCGTGTTTCACTGTTGCAGTCATCACATTTGGGGTTATCTGCTTGCAGTGGCCCTCAGTTGGCCTGATTAACAAAGTATTGGGTCCTGCGTCGGTTGCTGTCCCATCTTAAATGACGTCAGGTAGTCAGGGGTATAAAGCATGCAGCCGACGCCGTTACGTCAGTCTTTCTTGCTGTGCAGTGCCCAAAGCAGAAGCAGTTCGCAAATGCCGGTCGGCCGACTCCTGAAATTTTCGTTTTTGAGTTTCAGAAACAAAGTCTTCAACTAAGCTAAGTACCCCGTTGGGGAAACTTTTTCTTGCTCTAAACCGATGTCAGTAAAAGTCAATAACTGTATTTCTTGTGGAAAGCAAATACCTCAAAGATTTTCATTCGTACTGCATTCCTTGCCTAGGCCCTGACCATGACGTACCTCGCTGTCGGTTTTGTGCCTTATTTGAACAACAAACTATTCCTCGGTATATTTATGCTTCTAAATATTTTGGTACTCTGTTCAATTATCCTATGGCTTCGGTAAGCTACCCGACTACCGACATTCCAAAAAAACGCAAAGATAAAGACAGAGACAGACCGCATACGTCCAAAGCTGCCGACAATGCTTCTCCTAAGCTAGTCACCAGTTCGCCCGTACTCAGCGATGTGCTTTCGCAGCCCCTGATACCTGCTACTTCAGATTCGCAGGCCTCTACCAAGACCCATTCTGAGTCCGGTATGCAGCAAGATGCTTCAACTGTGAAACCTGCGGATGTCTCTACCTTGAATGGGTCCGGAACTGCTGTGCAGGCACCGGCTTCTGAGGGTGTATTCAGGCCTACTGACTTGCATATTAAACTGACACCATCTTCTTCTAAAAGGCATAAAACTCGATCCATGCCTAGAAAACCGATGCCCAGACCACATGGTCAAGCCTCTATGCCTAAAAAACAAATGATAAGAAAGGCTGAAGACCTTATTACTTTAATCAGGGGAAGCCAACCTTCCCCGACCTAGGACTGAGTTTGCTTATGTTTCTTCTGATCAGGATTCTGAAATTTCTGATCTGAAGTAGTTAACTTCATTTGATCAGCAACCTGTGGGTATCGGATCCATCCTGGATCCGAGCCGGCAGCTTTCCAAGCTAGAGATCCGAGCTCTAAGCTCCTCCCCCTTACCCATAATACCCTGCTACCTCCCTCCAGTCCTCAGATCTCGTTTGCCGAGGCTTCTATAAGCATGAGTGACGAGCTCCTTGCGATTAGGTAAGATAAGGATAGGAATTTTCTCTTAACTTTTTACCAGTTTAAAAAGTGTGTGTGTGTGTGTGTGTGTGTGTGTGTGTGTGTGTGTGTGTGTGTGTGTGTGTGTGTGTGTGTGATAATTGATCCTTAGACTAGTTTAGTTTAGTTTAATTTAACTTTAGTGTATTCCCCTTCCCCTTATCTGTGTGTGAGGGAGTGTGATTGTGTAGACATGGCCGAAGGCCCTAAGGCCATCTTTTCTAAATGCTCTGAGTGTGGCCATAAGCTGTCCCCAGCCAATGGCCACACTCAGTGTGTTCTTTGCCTGGGGGTTGCACATTTGACATCAGGCTGCCAGATATGTGTGCTGCCTTTAACCCCCGGGCTCTGAGAGACAGAAGGAACAAGTTAATCATAGCGGGCCTTTTACCCGCAGATTCTACTTCTTCCTCCTCTCCCTCAGTGGCGCCAGTCGCGGCTGTTCAGCCAATGGTTCCTGCTCCAGGAGAGAGGGAGAGAGAGAGACAAAGACATGGAGAGGCATAAGAGCCACAAGTGGCAGGCCGACTCAGCCCCCTCGGCAACGCCGGCTAAGCAGCTCTATTCTCCCTTGAAGGTTCCCGGGTCCTCCCCCTCTCAGCTCCGTTCCCCATGTTTCTCTCCGGAATCGGAGGAGGAGCCCCGGCCACCTTCGCGGTCGTCGAGGCGACCTTCCCGGCCAGCCTTGGTGGCCTCTTCTAGGTCTTAGAAGCATTTCTGACGCGGACAAGGACCGGATGATGCTTTGCTTCCTTCAGGCCCAGATGCAGACGGGAGTGCTCTTGCCTCCCCCCCTCCGGGGGGGAGCTCTGCCCCCTTCTTTGCCCCTATTGCTCCTTCTCTGATCCATTATCGGGTTTCGGAGCCGTCAGATCCGAGTAGCCTCGGAGCTGAGGAGTCGGCACCGATAGTAATTGCTACTTCGACGCCAGCCTTACCTTCGAGTTTATCAGGTCCTTTTTCGGATCCGAGCTCTCGGGGTGTGAGCTGAGCCTCGAATCCGGAGGGGTGAGTGTGTCTTCGGCTCTGATGCGGTCGGAGCAAACTTCCCTTTTGGGTCTCATCGCTTCGGCTCTGGCGCCGATCCACACTGATTCGAGGGGGCTGCTCTCGGATCCCAGGGAGAGTGGTTCACCTTCGGCTCCTCTCGAGGGATTCGAGGTCCCCGGCTCATGCTACGGATCCACCCGCTATTCCCTCGCAGATGGGCCTGTCTTCCATCATCCGGCCCAAGGGACAGCCTGCGTCTACACCCCAGCTAGTTCCTGTAGAGGAGCATGACCCCGTTGGTGAGCCCTCCTCGGACAGTCCCTCTGAGGAGGTCCCTCACAAATGAAAATGTAAGAGGAGGCACTTGGATGCCCCCGAGTCCCTCACAGAAGACACTGACTTGGAGGAAGGGGAAGGTTCCCCCAGGTCACCCCCCCCCCCGAGGACATCTCCTTTGGAGACATTATGGAGATGCTGCACATTAAAGGGGGGTGGTCAGCCCAGAAACCTTCCTCAGATGAGTCAGTGTTTCTGGAGGCGTTTGACATAGGCCCGTCTACCTCTTGGGTGTCCCCTCCGGCCGACCCCCTGGTAGACGTAATTACTACCAGGGCGTGGAAGGAGCCAGACACTGTAGCGCCAATCCCCAGTAGACCATATAAGATCCTTAGTCCCCCGACAGGTAAGGCAGTGTGGAGTAAAGGTTCCCCTGTAGATGCCATGGTGGTGGCAGCTGCCACCAAGAAGGAACTGGCACAGGATAGTTCCTCGGTCCATCCTCCCGACAAGGAGTCTCGAATGATGGATCGCATCGGAAAGTGGATGTTTGCTTCAGCCACCTTTTCCATAAGGGCGCTGAATTACTTGGCACACGTGATTAGGCTTTAGCGGGATCTAATAAAAGAGTACGCTGGGTCTCCCCCGGAGTCCATGGCGGCTGAGGACAAACTAACTTTCTTGGCTTGCATGGCCACTCTAAAATCGATATCCAAAACATCTATGCGGCTTCTCTCCCATGCCACGGAGGGGGCAGCTAGAGCCAGCGGAGCAGGCATCGCCTTATGGCGTCACGCTTGGCTCCGACTTTGCAGAACCCTTCAAGACGTCCTTTGCGAATGCTCACTTTGACGGTTCTACGCTGCTTGGCAAGACCATCCGCGATACACTGCTCCAGAGCGAGAAAGACGGGAAGATGCTGTCTGCCGTCAGAATCTGCTTCTTGGCTCCTCAAAGGTCCTTTTCCAGGAACCAGAGGACAAAAAAAGATGTGGCCCCGGAAATCTCAGCAGTCCTGTTACGCTCCGGACCCTTCGTCCTTCAGAGGCAGGGGAGGACGAGGTGGATGCCGGCCCAGAGGTAGAGGGGGGGCAAAGAATTTCGGGTTGAGGGAACCTTTTTCCAACTGACCCGCGCAGCAACCCTGAAGGGTTGCCCGACTGCTCCTCTCTGGAGGCAGTTGGGGGGCATTTCTCAGAACACCTCGCACATTGGGAGTCCATTACGACAGATCGCTGGGTGCTCCGAATAATATCCAGAGGTTACTCTATCCCCTTCATAAATCCTCCCCCTCAGTTGAGGCACATCCCCGATGTTCCACCCAGTCAGAGGGAGGCGGTGGCTTTAGAAATAAAGAAGCTGCTAAGAAAAAGAGCCATCCAGCACGTCCCCCCCAGGCCAGTCCGGGTCAGGCAATTACTCCAGGTTCTTTTTGGTGCCAAAAAAGATGGGGGACTTGAGACCAATTCTCGACCTGTCTGCATTGAACCTGTTCATTGCCAAAGAGAAATTCTGGATGGTCACTCTTCAGTCTATTCTCTCCCTTTTGCAGGAGAATGACTGGATGTGCTCCATAGACCTCAAGGATGCATACTACCACATTTTCATGGACAGGCGATCCAGGAGGTTTCTCCGCTTTTGGTTGGGGGCCAGTCATTATCAGTTCAGGGTCCTCCCTTTTGGCCTCACCACAGCCACCAGGGTGTTCACCAAGGTCATGGCAGTTGTAGCGGCCCACCTGAGGCTTCAGGGAATACAAGTCTTTCCTTACCTGGACGACTGGCTCCTCGCCGCTCCCACCAGGCATCTAATGTGCTCAGCCAGGGATTGCTTCCTGCTCTTGGTCCACCAGTTGGGGATCACTATAAATTACAAAAAATCGTCCCTTCAACCTGTTCAGGTCCTGGACTTCATAGGGGCGAGAATAGACACACTTCAGTCCAAGGCCTTCTTGACACCAGACAGACTCCACAACTTAACTCTCCACGTCTTAGCACTTCTACAATCCCCGGCCCCACCAGCGGAATTAGTCCTGAGAGCCCTAGGGTCCATGGCAGCAGATATCAGCCTTTCACCCCTAGCCCGCTTGAACATGAGTGTTCTTCAGTGGACCTTAAAGGTCCAGTGGTCCATCCTTCGACATCCATTGGACTCCCCGATTCCCCTCAGCAGAGTCTGCAGGGACTCCCTACTTTGGTGGCTCCATTCCCAAGAGCTTCGGGAGGGACGGCCGTTTTTGATGCCTCAACCCCAAGCCACAGTGATCACGGATGCTTCTCGCCTGGGGGGGCATTGCATGGGCAGGACTGTCCAAGGCACGTGGACTCAGAGACCATTCTGCATATCAGTGTTCTAGAGATGAGGGCAGTGCTTCTAGTATTGCAAGCTCTCCATGCCCTTCTTCCTCCGGGGACTATTGCAATTCAGACAGACATGTCAGTGGTCTGGTACATCAACAAACAGGGGGGGACCAGGTCTTACCCTCTTTGCTGAGAGGCCATGAGAGTTTGGGAGTGGGCAATATCCACCAACCGTTTTCTGCTAGCAATGCACATTCTGGGTCGGTCCAACATTTTAGCGGACAAGCTGAGTCGAACTATCCTCTCACCTTATGAGTGGTCTCTGAACCCCTTAGTAGCGAAACAGATTTTCCTCAAATGGGGTCAACCTTGCTGTGATCTCTTCGCATTGCCTTCGAATGCAAAGTGCAGTGAGTTTTTCGCTCTAATTCCCCCACCGGGAGAGAGCCCCAGAGACGCTCTTGTTCATGCTTGGCCATCCGGTCTTCTTTATGCTTATCCTCCTCTCCCGTTAATGACAAAATTCTTACAGAAAGCTCATCGGTTGGGGAGCAAGGTTATCCTAATAGCCCCATTCTGACCTCGTCAAACCTGGTTCCCGTACCTACGGTCTCATCTCATAGCTGATCTTGGATCCCATTCTGGATCTCATCTCTCATCTTTCGGGATTGAAAACTCTGAATCTGGACGACCTCAAGCTCTCGGCGTGGTTGATCCAGTTCCGTTAGTGGCTAGGACTCTCGGTATCTCGTCCGCAGTTAAATCCATCCTGGTGGTGGCGCATAAGCCTTCTACCAAGAAGGTCTACAACAGTAAATGGAAGCGTTTTTCCATCTGGGCCTGGCGTAGGAATTTGAACCCTTTTACGGCTCCCATTCCAGCAGTACTTGAATTTCTGTCTCACAATTTCCATCAAGGGGCCAGTTCTTCTACTGTGAAGGTTCAAATGGCGGCCATTTACCACTTCCACATCGGGGGCAATCTTGGTCCTTTAGCTTCAACTCAGATCTGTAAGACTTTCTTAAAGGGCACCTTTCTTTTAAGACCTCTGGTCAAGACTGCAGTTCCTCCATGGGACCTAACCTTAGTCCTTCAGGCTCTAACTGGTCCACCCTTTGAGCCTACAGCTTCAGTTGACTTAAAGTTCTTGTCTTGGAAAACTGCCTTCTTAATTGCTATTACCTCAGCTAGAAGGGTATCTGAGCTTCAGGCCCTTTGTACTAAACCCCCATATCTTGTCTTCCACAAGGACAGAGCATCTCTCAGGACTAATCCTTCCTTCTTATCTAAAGTGGCTTCCAAGGCCAACATCAACCAGTCCATTATTCTGCCTATTTTCTTCCCTAACTATCAGAACAAGGGGGAGTACAGACTGCATTCATTAGATGTGCATAGACAATTGCGCTTTTACTTGCACAGAACAGCTGCCTCTCGGAAGTCGGAGCAGCTCTTGGTTTCCTTTGTTAAGCCATTCTTGGGTAAACCAGTAATGAAGGTGACTTTAGCTAGATGGGTATCTCACTGCATTTTGCTCGCATACAAAATTTCTGGTCGGCCAGAGCCCTTGGGGGTTCATACTCATTCTACCCGTTCTATGGCTACCTCTGCTGCGTTTTGGTCAAGAGTTACCTTGGATGACAGCTGTTCTGCGGCTACTTGGGCTTCTTCTCATACCTTTATTTTGCATTATAAATTGGATCTGATATCCAGAGGGAGGGCGGCCTTTGGTTCTGCAGTGCTCCGGAATATTCTTCCTTGAGGACTTCCCAAGTTTTTTGGTAGCTGAGGACTCTGTCCCACAGGTTGCTGATCAAATGAAGTTAACTACTTCAGATAAAGAAGTTATGTACTCACCATAACATTCCGTCTGAGTAGGTAACTTCATTTGTCAACAACCGACTCCCCCCCTCCTTCCCCCTAACCTGATTTTCGTGACCTGAATGATAGAATGATTCAGTCCTGGTATGCATCAGGTTAGGATGTTCAGGTATTGTTTGTCTTGGTGTTGTCTGGTAATTGGGCAAACTCGATCTGAGGACTGGAGAGGAGGTAGCAGGGTATTATGGGTAAGGGGGAGGAGCTTGGAGCTCGGATCTCTAGCTTGGAAAGCTGCCGGCTCAGATCCAGGATGGATCCGATACCCACAGATTGCTAACAAATAAAGTTACTTACTCAGATGGAATGTTATGGTGAGTACATAACTTCTTTTTTCTTCTGATGACCAGGATTTACCCTAGTCTACCTATGAGGATTCTGTAGCAGAGGAACTCTATTCCCTCTGCTTCCCCCACCAGAGGATTTCTCTTTTGGTGAAACCTTGCATACTCTTAGGGAGCATTTTCACTGGGAAAGCCAGGATTACTCTGACTCTAAAAAGAGGCTTAGGGATTTCTTACTCCTGCCCCAACACAGGCCTTTAGCTATCCCCCCTACTGGACATTGATGATGCCTTTTCGGAATGTAGCTTGGCCCCTGATTCTTTACCTCCTGCTCCCAGAAAACCTGATAGATATTACAGAATTCCTGACTCTCTCAAGTTCATTTTTAAAAATCCTACTTCGGATCCTGAGACCATTTCATAAGGACCCAAGGGCATTAAGGCTTCTACTGCCAAAAATCCTACCCCCTCTGATAGAGATTCCAGGGCGCTGGATAGATGAGGTAAGAAAGTATACACTTCTGCAACCTTGGCCATTAGGGCCTTAAACTGCCAGTTTCATATGTTGAAGTATGAGTAACATATTATTGGATTGCTTAAACAGAAATTTATGTTGATTCCTGACTGTGCTGAAAATAAAGATTTACAGGATTTAATGCATTCTGCTGAACAAGTTGGAAAACATACTTTGCAATGTGGTTTTGATTCACTAGAGGCATCTTGCAGGGCTGCTGTCACTGGGTCTGTACTTAGAAGGCGCATGCTTGGCTTAAGGAGCAATCTTTGCCAGATCATGTTAAAGCTAAATTTTTGGATGCTCTCTTAAACCAAGACCGCCTGTTTGGCAATAAAGCAGAAGTAGTACTTAAAAAAAGATGGAGGAAAAAGCTAAAGCTATGCAAACTGTGATTTCCTACAAGTACAGCCTCCCAGATTTAGTAGGCATTGGCCCCCAAAAAATTGGACCTTTCCTGCCTCTTCCAGGCCTTCTCAGTCCAAACCCAGAACCAGCAGAACACCCAGGCTTCGGAGTCAAGGTACTCACAGGGCTAAGCAGTGGGGGGCTCCCACTTCCAAAGCAGGGAGTGGCAAAACTCCCCTCTATGGTAAACTGTCTCAATGACTTAACTTTAAATCTCCCAAGCAGTGCACATCTGTCTGTTCCCTTAGGGGGAAAGATTGCCTGGCAGGCAAAAACTGGGAACTCATTACCCAGGACAAATGGGATGTTCTTCATGTTTCACTGTTGCAGTCATTACATTTGAGTAATCTGCTGGCAGGTTGCCCTCAGTTGGCCTGAATGTCAAAGTCTTGGGTCCTGTGTCAGTTGCTGTCTCTTCTTCCATGGCGTCAAGTCGTCAGGGGTATAAAACAGGCAGCTGAAGCCATTTTGTTTAGTCTTTCTTGCCACGCGGTTCCCGAAGCAGAAGCAGTTTGCAAGTGCCGGTCGGCCGACTCCTGAAATTTTCGCATTCTAGTTTCAGAACCGAAGTCTTCAATTAAAGCTAAGTACCCAGTGGGGAAACGTTTTCTTGCTCCATACCGATGTCAGTAAAAGTTAATAATTGCATTACTTGTGGGAAGCAAATACCTCATAAGGATTTCCATTTGTACTGTATTCCTTGCCTAGGCCCAGATCATAATGTGCCTTGCTGTCGGTTTTGTGCTAGATTTAATCAAGCGTCAGTATATCTTTGCTTCAAAATATTTTGGAAACAGATTTAACTACCCTGAAATGTCGTGTATAGGAGCTAGCAAGTTAGGCTGGTGCACGGCAAGAGCACTTGTTAGACCCAAAATCAGAAAAAAGGCCAGCACCAAGGAAGGTTCAAAAGTAGTTTAATAAAACTGAAACTAGACCGGTTTCAGCAGCAAGGCTTTCATCAGTAGTATAGTCAGCAAAAAGCACTTAGTCATCATCTTATATAATGTTCTTTAAGGCATCTATATGACATCACTTCCTGATAAGTCAAAAATGCAAACAAGGCAAAAGTAATTGAAAAATACAATCAAGGCAAAAGTAATTGAAAAATACATAGTTCAGTAAACAAAAAGTTTGCCTGAGTTGCATGCATATCTCCAGATTATAATGAAAAAATCCAAAGAGACACAGTATACTGGTATATCAATGATAATAAACAAACTTAATAAAAAACATACAATAAAGGGTAAATGCCCAAAAATAAACCCGAAACAAAAGTCAGGTTATAAGAATTCTGGTGTTGAATACCAGCCACAGTATCCTAAAATGAGCTGAAATGCAAAAACCTAAGCAATGCAACCTGATAAGAAGTAAGTACATATACGTAATGCAAGTATTGGTTAATTACAAATTATAATTTATCATTTAATCCAGGAGGGAAAAGCCCCCCAAGTTTAATGATCCACCTTTTTTCAACATTTGAATGGGAACATCTGGGGTATCGAATTCACTGTGGAATATAATAGGAGTGCAATCAGGAGGATAACACTCTTAGAAACAGAAAATTCTCACAATATAATACCCTTCTACATGCTGATAGTTTTCATCCGAAACATATTATTCGGAACATACCGAAATCACAGTTTGTGCGGATGAAAAGGATTTGTTCCTCAGTGGATGATCTTCAGAGTCATCAAATGGATCTAACCAAGAGATTTTTGTCCAGAGGTTATTCCACTATTGAGTCAGCAGTCCAATTTAGTAATGCTAAATCCAGGGATTCTCTTCTCCAATACAATACTAAAACTCATAATGAGGAATCAGATGTATGTAGATTTGTCACCACTTATGGCAGGAATAGTGCCAATTTAGTAAATATTATTAATACTCATTGGAATATATTGAATTCTCATCCATTGTTGGAAGATTATCTCGAGAACGATGTTATTTTTCCTATAGGAAAGGCAAAACTTTAGGAATTTATTTTCACACTATAAAAACCAGGGTCATGGATCACACTCCAACTCAAAGAACACTTACTGGAGATAAACTTTCAGGCATTTATCCATGTGGACATTGCAGTTTTGTAACTATATTTTCAAAACTACTTCTTTCACTAGTAGGAACACTGGACAAATATACGACATACAGTTTTGGTAACTGCAGTTCAGACTGGATTATTTATCTTGCCACATGTACATGTCATGCATTTTATATTGGCCAACGTCTAGACAGTTTCGTGTCAGGATCTCTGAACACCTTGGTGACATTAGAAACAGAAGATTAACTAATGCACTATATAGACATGTTATCAAACATCCCACTGCCAAATTTACATTCACCATCATTGATCATATCATAGGAATCGATCTTTAAAACAGGTTGGCATGATATCCTAAATACCAAGAAAAAAGGTGGATCATTAAACTGGGGCTTTTCCTCCTGGATTAAATGATAAATTATAATTTGTAATTAACCAATACTTGCATTATATGTACTTATTTCTTATCAGGTTGCATTGCTTAGGTTTTGCATTTCAGCTCATTTTAGGATACTGTGGCTGGTATTCAACACCAGAATTCTTATAACCTGACTTTTGTTCGGGTTTATTTTTGGGCATTTACCCTTTATTGTATGTTTTTATTAAGTTTGTTTATTATCATTGATATACCAGTATACTGTGTCTCTTTGGATTTTCATTATAATCTGGAGATATGCATGCAACTCAGGCAAACTTTTTTGTTTACTGAACTATGTATTTTTCAATTACTTTTGCCTTGATTGTATTTTTCAATTACTTTTGCCTTGTTTGCATTTTTGACTTTTCAGGAAGTGATGTCATATAGATGCCTTAAAGAACATTATATAAGATGATGACTAAGTGCTTTTTGCTGTCTATACTACTGATGAAAGCCTTGCTGCTGAAACCGGTCTAGTTTCAGTTTTATTAAACTACTTTTGAACCTTCCTTGGTGCTGGCCTTTTTTCTGATTTTGGGTCTACCCTGAAATGTCGTCGGATAGCAATCCGACTACTGGAGTTCACAAAAAACACAAAGAAAAGTACAGAGACAGACCATCAAGGTCGAAAACTAACGACAAAGCTTCTTCTAAGCCAGTTGCCGGTTCGCCGGTACTCAGTGAGGTGCTTTCGCAGCCCCTGATAACCCGCTACATTCGAGTCGCAGGCCTCTACCGAGACCCATGTGGAGTCCAGCATGCCGCAAGATTCTCAAAAGTATTATACCTGCGGATGTCTCTCCCTCGGATGGGTCCGGAGCCACTGAGCAGGCACTGGCTTCTGAGGGTCTTTTCAGGCCTCAACATTTCTACATAAAACCGACGCCAGCTTCAAAAACAAAGACAACAACAACTTCTAAGGCCAAAAAACCGAAGCATGAGCCACGTGTTCAGGCCTCTATGCCCAAGAAACAGATGATCAAAAAGGCTGAAGACTTAATTACCTTTATCAGGGGTTCCCAACCCCCCCCCCGATAAAACGGCGTAGGCAAGACACTGATTATGAATCTTCAGATCAGGTTTCTATTTTTTCTGATTCCTCTTCTGATCAGGAATTTTCTGTTCCACCCAATGAGGATTCAGATGCAGAGGAATCCATCCCATCTGCATCTCCTCCAGAAGATTATTCTTTTGGTGAAACCTTGCATACTTTGAGTGAACATTTTCATTGGGAGAGTCAAGATTTCTCAGAATCAAAAAAGAGGCTTAGGGATTTCCTTCTTCTCCCTCAGCATAGGCCTTTGGCCATACCTCCTGTATTAGACATTGTTGATGATGTGTTTTCGGAATCAAGCATGGCTCCAGATTCCCTACCTCCAGCTCCTAGCAAGCCAGACAGATATTACAGGGTACCTGACTCCCACAAATTTTTATTCAAAAATCCTGCTGCTGACCCTGAAACTATCTCACAGGGTCCCAAAGGTGTAAACGCCTCAACAGCTAAGAATCCTACCCTCTCTGATAGAGATTCCAGGGCGCTGGATAGATGGGGAAAGAAGGTTTATACGTCTGCAGCCTTGGCAATTAGGGTCTTAAACTGCCAGTTTCATATGCTTAAATATCAACAGCATGTCATGGGATTATTGAAACAGAAAATTATGCTGATTTCTGAATATGTGGAAAATAAAGAATTACAGGAATTATTGCATGCGGCAGAACAGGTTGGAAAGCATACTTTGCAATGTGGTTTTGATTCCTTAGAGGCCTGCTGCAGGGCCGCAGTTACTGGATCTGTGATTAGAAGGCAAGCCTGGCCTAAAGAGCAAAATCTGCCTGATCATGTTAAAGCTAAATTGTTGGATGCACCTTTACAACATGATACTCTGGTAATAGGGCAGAAGAGGTTTTAAAAAAAATGGAAGACAAAGCTAAGTCTATGCAAACTGCAAAAGACTTCTTACAAGTGCAGCCACCAAGATTCAGTAGACACTGGCCTATAAAAAATTGGTCCTTTCCTGTGTCTGACGGAGCCTCACGGAACAAATCCAGGTGCTCACAAGGCTCTAGGTAGCAATCACAGGGTTCCTACAGGTCAAAGCAGTGGGGTGCCTCCTCCTCCAAATCTGGAGGAAACAAAGCACAACCCTACAGTAAGCAGTCTCAATGACTTCCCTCTGCCATCAACAAGCACTTATCTTTTGGCAGCCCACTTGGGGGGAAAACTAGCACTTCATGCTCAAAATTGGCAGTTAATAACCTAGGACAAGTGGGTATTAAACATAATATCCCAGGGATACAGATTTCATTTCCATACCTTGCCAATTCCAAACAGTTGGCCAGATCTGCCACAAAATCAATGGGCAGAGGCACAGAAACAAGTTGCGTCCCTCATGGATATGGGGATTATTCAGCCAGTACAAGAACTAGGACAAGGTTTTTACTCGACTGTTCTTGGTGCCCAGAAAAGACAATGCTTGGCACCCAATACTGGACACTTTCCTGGACATCCCAAAATTCAAAATGCTGACTTTGCAACAGCTTCTGCCCATGCTGGCCAAGAACACTTGGCTAGTGACTCTAGACTAAAAAGAAGCATACCTGCATATCCCAATAAGGGAATCATGCAGAAGATACCTCCGCTTCAAGGCTGGTTTTATGCATTACCAATTCTCTACACTGCCCTTTGGCTTATCTACTGCACCCAGGGTCTTTACAAAGTGCCTGGCACCAGTAATTGTATTTTGCAGACAAAGAAGCATACAAATTTATCCATACTTCCAACTGTCTCATTCAGGCAGAAAACAAGGACATTCTTCTTCAACATCTGGCGTTTGTAAAAAGGCTTCTTACATGCCTAGGGTACACAATAAACATAAAAAAATCACAACTGGTACTCTCTCAAAAGATTACATTCCTGGGTGCAAGCTTGAATACAACTGCCCAGATGGCTTACCTTATGCCAGACAAACAAAGGCAACTAACTATTTACTTCAAACAGATAGCAACAAAAACCCAGTTATCTGCAAGACAAATTCTGCAGGCTTTGGGGTTCATGGCGTCCTGCATTCTACTAATTCCATATGCAAGACTGCATATGAGGAAACTACAGTGGTACCTAAAAACTTTATGGAGTCAACATTGTCAGTCTGGAAACAATGATTCCTCTCATTCCCTGCCTGCAACAGGAGTTTCTTTGGTGGGCAGAGACATGTCACCAGAACATGGGATGGTCTTTCACTCTACCCCCTGCCAACCAAACCCTAACTACAGACGCATCAGATTATGCTTGGGGGGCCCACCTGGTGGGGAGATGCATTCAGGGCATATGGAGTCCAAAACAAATGCATCTGCATATCAACCAGAAAGACATGTTAGCTGTTCAGAATGCTCTGACAGCCTTCAAGGACTTACTTCTTCAAGGACAACTACTAATAAAGACGGACAACACCATGGTTATGTGGTACATAAACAAGCAGGGGGACACATATTAATTCCCCCTTTGCAGACTAGCCATGGCATTGTGGGACACAGCCCTGACTTACCAAGTACATCTTCAAGCTCAACTCCTGCCAGGAAAATAAAGTACTCTGGCAGACGACCCAAGCAGAAATCTTATGGACCCTCACGAATGGAAACTGGATCCACAAGTCTTCAACATGATAACAGAGAAATGGTGGAGCCCGGACATAGATATATTTGCCTCTCCCCACAATTATCAGCTGGACAAATTCTGCACCAAGGACGTATCACAGGCAAGCATGGAATGTGGATGCCCTAACCTTCAGTTGGAAAAACCTATCAGCCTATGCCTTTCCTCCTCTGCCTCTTCTTCCCAAGGTCCTACTAAAGGTCAGACAGGAAAATCCAAAAATGATCCTAATTGCCCCAGACTAGCCTCTCCAGCACTGGTACCCAATTCTAAGGAATATGTCTCAACTCCCCCCTTGGTACTTGCCTCAAATACCTCATCTACTGTCTCAGCAGAACAATCAAATTCTGCACAATCCGCTCCAAACTCTGAACCTGGCAGCATGGCCGATAATGTAATTATTCAAACAACACCTCTCAGTAAATCTGTGATGGATGTCATTTTGGGAGCCAGAAGGCTTAGTACTAGAAAATCTTATGCTGATAAATGGAAGATATTCTGTGCTTGGAACCAAGCACAAGGGACAGACACAGCAAAGGCAAATATTCCTCAGATTTTACAATACTTGACTGAGATGCTTGACAAGGGCCTATCTTTTTCATCAAAAAAAAAATCCATGCCTCTGCCATCTCGGCTCATTACAACACAGAGCCTCCCATCTTTTCTCATCCTCTGCTAAAACAGTATCTTGGAGAGGCCAAAATTTTAAGGCCTCCCAGAAGATCACCAATTCCTGCATAGGACCTCAATTAAAGCTCACCCTGCTTCCATTTGAATCAGCAGGTACTGCAGATATAAAGTTTTTATCTTGGAAAACAGCTTTCCTTCTGGCAATCATTTCAGCAAGAAGGGTTTCAGAACTACAGGCCCTCATGGCTGTGGAGCCTTTTATTATATTTTACCCAGACAGGGTGTCCCTCGGGACCAATCCTTCCTTTATGCCTAAGGTGGTATCCAGTGTGGCTCTTAACCAAACTCTTCACCTGCCAACTTTTTACCCAAATCTGCAGAACAAGGGGAAGCGGATTCTGCATTCCTTGGACGTACACAGACAACTAAGATTCTACTTAAACAGGACCAAATCTCTAAGAAAGTCGGAGCAGCTACTGGTGGCATTTGCTGCAGGATCAGAGGGAAAGGCTATATCAAAGCAGACTATTTCAAAGTGGATAAGCCACTGCATTCATTTCTGCTATTTGCATCATGGTAAACCGGTGCCCAAGGGAATCAGGTCACATTCCACCAGGGCTGCATCTACCTCAGCAGCTTTTCTCAGAGGGGTGCCAACCAAAGATATTCTAGAAGCTGCTACTTAATGCTTTGTAAAAGAATGAACAGAGCTCCATCATTTGCCTCTCTTCTCTAAGTCCAGGGCAGGCTTTGCCACTGCAGTTCTGTAGGGCCTTATAGCCACTCCTAATGCTATTTAGTTCCAGCCTCCCATCCATAGCTTTGGGATTCTACCCAAATGTAGTGACTGCAACAGTAAAACACGAAGAACATAGTACAGTTGTGTACACTTACCATAAATGTAAATGTTCGAGTGTATTCACTGTTTCAGTCTGGGTTACCCACCCGCCACCCCCCCTTTATACTAGAGCTTCTCTTTCCTTCACTATATTGTACAGCCTTTGTGGTGTATTTGCTTTTAGATAAAGGTAAAGTTTATGTTGTTACAATTGCATGTATATATAGTCATATATATATATATATATATATATATATATATATATATATATATATATATTTTTTTTTTTTTTTTGCTCCCCATTTGTGGGGCACCTGACTTCAGGGGCAAGAAAAACTAAAGAAAATGCTAAAGAAAATGGCGTTGGCTGCCAGTTTTATACCCCTGACGTCATGGAAGAAGAGACAGCAACTGACGCAGGACCCAAGACTTTGATATTCAGGCCAACTGAGGGCAACCTGCCAGCAGATTACCCAAATGTAATGACTGCATCAGTGAATACACTTGAACATCTACATTTATGGTAAGTGTACACAACTGTACTTTTTAAATATAGTTTACCAAGGATACAGATTCCACTTTCACTCCTTACCAACCCCAAACAGTTGGCCCAGACCTACCCCCAAATCAGTTGACGGAGGCTCAAAAGCAAATTCTTGCACTCTTAAGCATAAGGGCTATTCAACCTGTCCCAGAAGAGGAACGGAGACAAGGTTTCTATTCAAGACTTTTCCTGGTACCCAGAAAAGACAACTCCTCGTGTCCTATACTGGACCTCTCTATCCTAAACTCATTTTTGGTGATTCCAAAATTCAAGATGTTAACTCTTCAACTGTTTCGTATGCTAGGCAAAATGCCTGGTTGGCAACACGATTTAAAGGAAGCTTACCTTCACATCTGAATAAGGGAATTCTGCAAATGATACCTACGCTTCAAAGCAGGTTACATGCACCATCAGTTCAATGCACTGCCCTTTGGCCTATCTACTGCACCCAGGGTATTCACAAAGTGCCTAGCTGCAGTCATTGCATTTTGCAGGCAAAGAAATATCCAAATATATCCATACCAGGACTCTTGTCGAATTCTGGCAGAAAACCAGGACATACTATTGAATCATCTGGCATTTGTACAGAAACTGCTAACTTCCCTGGGGTACACTATAAACAAAAAGAAATCACATCTTGTACCCTGCCAACAAATTGTATTCCTGGGAGCAAGCTTGAACACAGCTTCCCAGATGGCTTTTCTCATGCCAGAAATACAAGTTCATTTGACAGCCTTTTTCAAACTACTGGCCACAAAGACCCAGCTATCTCCAAGGAAAATGCTGCAAGCCCTGGGGTTTATGGCCTCCTGTAGTCTACTAATTCCATATGCAACATTGCATATGAGGAAGCTACAGTGGTATCTAAAACACCTATGGTGTCAGCATTCTCAGGATCTAGAAGCAATGCTTCCTATCATTCCTTGTCTACAGATAGAGTTCCTTTAGTGGGCAGATGCCTGTCACCAAAACAAGGGACTGCCATTCACTCTACCCTCTGCCGCCCAAACCCTAACTAAAGATGCATCAGACTATGCATGGGGGGCTAACTTGGCAGGCAATTGCATTCAGGGCAAATGGAACCCAAGTCAAATGCACCTGCATATCAATCGGAAAGAAATGTTAGCTGTACAGAATGCTCTGACAGCCTTCAGGGACCACATCCTTCCAGGACAATTAATGGTAAAGACAGACAACACCACTGTTATGTGGTAGATAAACAAGAAGGTATACAAACAAGGGGGAACCCACTCATACCCTCTCTGCAGACTAGCCATGGCTCTGTGGAACACAGCCTTGAGCTACCAGGTGCACCTACAGGCTCAATTCCTTCCAGGAAAGCTGAACACACTGGCAGACGATCTAAGCAGAAATCTCATGGACCCACATGAGTGGAAACTTGAACCAAAGATATTCAACATGTTAAGAAACAAATGGGGGAGCCCAGATATAGAACTATTTGCCTCCCCCCAGAAATACTAATTGAAAAATTTCTGCACAAGGACTCCCCACAAACAAGGTTGGAAAGTAGATGCCCTGTCCTTCACCTGGAAAAACTTATCGTTTTATGCCTTTCCCTCTCTGCCTCTTCTCTCCAAGGTACTACTAAAGATCAAACAAGACAAACCAAGGATGATACTGATTGCACCAGACTGGCCACGCCAACACTGGTACCCCCTTTTTGCGCAGTGTGTCACTGCTAGCACCATGGCACCTGCCTCAGACCCCTGTACTGCTGTCTCAGCAGGACGGCCAGATTCTGCACCTACAGCTTCAAACCCTGAACCTGGCAGCCTGGCTAATTACCTGATCTCTCCGTTACCATCCCTCAGTAAGCAAGTGTTGGATGTCATTTTGGAGGCAAGGTGGTCTAGTACTAGAAAATCCTACGCTGAAAAATGAAAAAGATTCTGTTCCTGGAACCAAACTCAGGGGATGGACACAGCAGTGCCCAATTTACCTCAGATTCTTCAATACTTAACTGAGATGTTGCACAAGGGCCTTTCCTTTTCCTCCATCAAAATTCATGCCTCAGCCATTTCAGCTCATTACAACACAGAACCACCCCTCTTCGCTCATCCACTGCTGAAACAGTTCCTCAGAGTGGCCAAAAACTTAAGACCACCCAGGAGAGCTCCTACCCCAGCCTGAGACCTTAACTTTCTATTGGAAAAACTCACTCTACCTCCTTTTGAGCTAGTTGCAAATGTGAAGTTGAAATTCCTTTCTTGGAAAACAGCCTTCCTTTTAGCCATCACTTCAGCTAGAAGGGTGTCTAAATTATAGGCCCTCATGGCAGTGGAGCCTTTCATCATTTTTCATGCGGATAGGGTGTCCCTCAGGACCAATCCCTCCTTCATGCCCAAGGTGGTATCCAGTGTGGCCCTTAATCAGTCCATTCATTTGCCAACCTTCTTTTCTAATCCACAGAACAAAGGGGAGAGAATTCTGCACTCCTTAGATGTGCACAGACAACTTGGATTTTGTTTGGACATGACTAAACCTCTCAGGAAATCTGAACAACTGCTGGCTGCATTTGCTGCAGGGGCAGAGGGGAAGGCCATTTCAAAGCAACCATTTCTAAGTGGATAGGCCATTGCATTCATTTCTGCTATAAGCACCACGGAAAGCCTACTCCACAGGGGATTAGACCACATTCTACCAGAGCTGCATCTACCTCTACAGCCTTTCTCAGAGGTATCCCTACCAGGGACATCCTAGAAGCTGCTACCTGGAGTTCTGTACATACCTTCACCAAGCATTACCATTTGCCAATTTTCTCTAAATCCAGGGCTGGCTTTGCCACTGCAGTCTTGCAGGGCCTTATAGCTGATCCTAATGCTATCTCATTTCCTCCTCCCATCCTTAGCTTTGAGAATTTACCCAAATGTGATGACTGCAACAGTGAAACACGAAGAACATAGTACAGTTGTGTACACTTACCATAAATGTAGATGTTCGAGTGTATTCACTGTTGCAGTCCTAGTTACCCTCCCTCCAGCCCCCTGACTTCTATTGGCTATACCTCTATTCTTACTTACTATGTTTAAAGCTTTTTGGTGAATTTGCTTTTTTGTTGGAGGTGTAACCTTATGTATATATAATTGCTTCCCATTATGGGGGCACCTGACATCTGGGGCAAGAAAAACTGATGTAATGGCGTCGGCTATATGCCTTATACCCCTAACTACCTGACGTCATGGAAGATGGGATAGAAACCGATGCAGGACCCAAGACTTAATCAGGCCGACTGAGGGCTACTGCAGGCAGATAACCCCAAATGTGATGACTGCAACAGTGAATACACTCGAACATCTATATTTATGGTAAGTGTACAGAACTGTACTTTCTCATGGACAAGAGGTACCTTACTGTTTTTCTTGCAAGTAAGTATACATTTCTGTCCAGCCACTGAAGGTTGAAAATAAGAGTTGCAAAGAGTTCAATTTTGGATGGAGGCATAGGTTAGTATTTTACATTATTCGTATTTGTTGAATCTTTTTGTCAGTATCCTGTGTATTATTTTTATGCACAACCCAAGCTTCTTAAAAATCTTGATCATCCCCCTTGTCATCCTGTTATCAGTTGCACATAATATCATGCCCTACATGGGCAGATTTTTAAATGCTGTGTTGAAAGCAAATGTGGTTAACACCTGTATTGCAGTAGAGACATCCATCACATTTTATCTCAAGTGTATAAAGTAAGATTGCAGGAGGATTTTGATTTTGTAACATTTGATATCAGGGTTTTGTACACCTCTGTTTCCCACCAGTCAGGTATAGAATTTGTAATTAATTTGCTCCATAAGGACCTAGCACTAGATGTATTTCTTTGCTTGACTTAAAATTGCTTTCACTTTTTAGCCAACATTTTAGAGCAGTTGAGGTGGCCATGGGACTGTATTTTCCCTAGAATTCTGTGTATATATCTTTAGGGATTACTTTGACTACAGTTATTATACAGGCTATTACAGAGACAGGCTTATGCATTATGGCCTTTGCAATGACAATCACACCTTCATTTGTAAAGAACCCATTTCTGTGTTTTCGTTAGTTTCTTTTGCTCATTCATTCATTCATTCAGTTAGTTATTTGAAAGCTTGCAAAGTAAGGTTGGGCCATCCATTACCAAGGTTTAGAAATGGATGTAAAAACTATTTGTGGTAGTTTATCAGAAAGTCCATAATGTTACTTTTATGAAGTCTACTGCAAGGAATTTGTTTTTTGCCTTCTGATAGTTAGCATCTACAGGATTTTATTCAGGCCCTTCCTGTGATCAAAATTTTGCAAACCCTAAGGAACTAGTAGGACACAAGACAGACTTGAAACTTCTAAAACAGTATCTGACAGACTGTAGGACACAGGGTAGTTAGCAGATATGCTGAAGCACATTCAAGAAAAAGCATTTTAAAAATATTTTGTTATACAAATGTTCTTTGCTACCAATTTACAATATGTGGGTGTTCAGTGTAACCAAGATTCATTGTAGCCTGTTTTTACTTGTGTATACCAGCATAAAGCTGAACATAGCTTTATGTCCATGGCACATTTAGATTACTTAATTATGCATAGATTTAGCATCAGTTCTGCAGTCTTCTTTAAACTTTAGTTTGAAATCATCTAGTACAGTGAAGCTTTTATTGTCTCAGATGTGTTCTGCTATCCACTGTATTCTTGGAAGCCAGACTTTGTAAAACATTTGAAGCCTACCAACCAGAAGTCAGGTTTGGCACATTAAAGAAGGAAATTTCTATGTGCCTGAGGATGTGATATGTTCTTAATTTGAGAATTGTAATGGGATCTTTCTTTCTCCACATGGAGGGTGAAAAGTTGTCAACCCCCCTCACTTTCACAGATTTGAGTTCTGTTTCGGAAATTAGAAGTATGTAGATGCCACTTAATTAATATAGCAGTATCAATTCAATCTATTACCATCCTAGCATTCTAATAAGGTAGTATTCTGGAGAGATGATGATTGGATCAGAAGTAGGTAAGGCCACACTATAGCTTAATATATTTGTTGAAGATGCTGTATCCTGTAACCAGTAAAGAGTAAAGACTTTTGGATTTCGAAGTTGTGGCTAGTAAATTTAATTCAGTATTGTTTAGGAGTATTATATCTACACAGTGTCCTTCCATTTCACTTTTGCAGTGTTAGTAACATTAGGGATCCCCTGGCAGGGGCGGCCCAACATCCAGCCAGTGTACCAAAGCCTTTAGGGTGCTGTAAGGTATGCCGTATGTTATACGTATGCTCCTTGTATAGCGTAGGGCATAAAGGTGACATCCAGACATAACATCCTCAGAAATTCTTTGCCACTAGTCCGAATGCCATCTCTTGATCGTTGGTCTGAACGACTACATTCCCTTGCTGGTTTCACTGAGCCATTGTGGATAAGTGTCCATTGGGGTTCCTTTTTACTTGTCTTTCTTTTTGTTGCTTGTGGGGTTTCATGACATTCAAAAAGGGTAAATGCCAGTGTGGGAGATTCCCCATAAAGACTGCCACAAACAGTGTCTGTTTTGCTTTGGCACCTTGCACAACTATACTTCCTGTTCCATTTCTCAGGCTTTTGTCCCTAAAACCTTATGTAGTAGACTCTCTTCTTTGGTGCTGTATCTTGAGAATCAGTGTCTTAAACTTCTCACAAAAGATACAATGGAGGGAACTTACCACCCAAGGGACAGACATCGTCGTTGAAGAAGGCCAAGAAGCCTACTCCTGAACCTTCCCCTGTTTAGCCTCCACTGGACATCTTTTCCAAGGTGTGTGAATGCCCAGAGGTTTGCCCAGTTTTGTCACAGGATTCCTCTGCCAGTTCCGGGTTGGGGCCATTGAGGATCCGACTTTAAGCATGTCCAAGGAGTCTTTGCAGATGTCCGTTTCAGACTTTCAAGGGGAACCATGGCTGATGATTTCCAAGGGGCTTGGTGGTGTTCCTTAGATTTTAGTCTGAGGAGAATTCCTTGCTACAATTATTGAGTGCCATCCTGGGTCAGAGCAGATGTCCCATTAAAGAAAAAACAAAAGACTAAACATATTTCTTCTACTCCTAATAATCCACAGAGTGAATGGTAGGCCTTCACTCAGGGTTTGTTTAGTGCTTGGTTCTTTGATGGCATTGAAACCTCCTCAGTGAGTTTCTGTTCCAGCCCCCTTGGTGCTGTACTCCCCTTAAAAGACCCTGGAAACAGGATTCCTCTGAAGAGGAGCTGGATTCAGATGTGGAATCCACTGCTTACTCTTCTCAGATTCCTTCTCCTTTGAACTGTGTGTCAGAGGCAGAAGAATCTACCACTCCTGATACTCCATTTAAAGAGATTACTCTTGGGGACATAATCTCCAAGATGAGATACATAAATGTAATATGAGTTCCTGCAGATGGACTCTCCTAAAACTTCTGCTGTTCCTTCTGTTTGGGCTGCTTTGTTGGATGCATTTTCCAGTGCCTCTAAGGCTTCAAATTCTCACTTCCCTGCTCCAAAGAAACCTGATAGGTTATATAGGGTGCCTGAGGACTGTAAATTTTTTGTACATGTCCTGCTACTGACCCTTCAGTGGTGTATTTAGCCTCTGACAAGTCCACTCAGTTGCTTCTTTCACCCAAATTACTGCCCTCTGATAAAGATAGCAGAATCATGGAAAGGCTAGGCAAGAAGGTTTACACCTCAGCTGCCTTGGCTTTTAGGGCTGTTAATTATCAGAGCCATATGTCCAGCTATTTGTTGGGTCTCCTATCCTAGGCTTGTCAGGTTATATCTCGTCTTCCAGAGGCTAAGGGTAAATCTTCTGTTCGTTCCCTGTTAGGGACTTCTTCCAGGTGGCTCATCATTCCATCAAGTGTAGTTATGATGCAGCAGATGCTTCTTCTAGGGCTGCTGCTTTTGGGTCAGTGATGAGGAAGTATTCTTGGCTTTGGCTTCAACCTTTAATGCATGATATTAAGTTTAAGTTGATGGATGCCCTTCTAGATAATAATCACTTGTTTTGGTGTAGCTGCTACTGATATGTTTAACTCCCCTCAGGATTAGGGAAAGGCTTTACAGGAAGTTAAACTTGTTTTTGTCTCTCTGGTGCATAAATTTCAGAGAAACTGCCCTACTAAGCCATACTTTGTTCGCAGGTAATCTCACCCTCCTCCTAAGGGCAAAAAGGGTGGCAAATGGACTCCTCCTGCTGAGGCTACTCAGGCTTCAGTGCCTCAGAAGTCTTCCTGTCCAGATAAACCAGGTGCTCTCTGACTATGCTGTTCTTCACAGCCACTTTCCTCTTCCTCTTAGCCTCTTTCGGTCTCTCCCTGTTTGGCTGCAGATTACTCAGGATTCCTGGATTCTATTCATTGTTTGCCAGGAGTATTTCATGGTGTGGAAATCCCTTCCCCATTGTATGGATACTCCTCGGCCCCCTCGGAAACAACTCTCCTTTTTCCAAGAATTGCTTTGGGACCTTTTGACTCAAGGTACTATTCAGGAGGTGCCTGTGTCCCAAACAGGGAGATGTTTTTACTCCGAGATGTTTCTAGTACTCAGAAAAAAAGGGTACTTGCATAGAAATTGAAGACCTGTGTCATCTAAACACTTTTCTGAAGTGCCCTCTTCTTGAATGTTGTCCTTTCAGACATTTTCCCTCTTCTACTTCCTCAGGCTTGTATGGTGCCTCTGGATCTCAAGGATGCATATCTCCATATTCCAATCCATACCCTTTTTAGGAAGTTTTTATGTTTCTCTGTTGCTTCCTGATATTTTCAGTTCTCTGCTTTTCCCTTTGGCCTTCCTACTCCCCCAAAGGTATTCACTAAATGCCTTGCTCCTGTGATTGCTGTTTGCAGGATTCAGTAGATCCAAGTAGTCCCTTACTTGGATGACCTCCTGTTTCAGGCATCCTCTCCAGAGATCCTGCTCCAAAATCTCTGCTTTGCCTTTTCCCCTTCTTCAGAGCCTGGGTTTTACAATACACTTCAAAATGTCATTTCTGACTCCTTCTCAGGACCATGTTTTTTGGGGGGCAGGATTCAGATGGTGCCTTTGCTGTCATCCCTGCCTCTTCTTATAGCCTTGATTCCCATTTTCTTCTTTTAGACTCTTCTTCTTGTGGCTTTCGTTACAGCCAGTGAGTTTCTGAGAGTTCTGGATTTCATTTATCCACCATCCCTATGCTCCCTCTAGCCAAACTTCACATGAGGAAGTTTAAGTGGTTCCTGAAATCAGTTTGTCTTCAACATGCACATCCCCTAGAATTTGTAGTTCCTGTTCTACCTTGTCTCAAGAAGGAACTTCACTGGTGGATCCAGCAGTTGTTTCTAAATCCAAGGCTCCCTTTTCATCCCCCTCTTCCCTCCCAGGAGCTGTTCACAGGCACTTCAGATGTGGGATGTGGAGAAGCTTTTGTCTTCCTAAAGGTGCAAGTGTGTGGTCTCCACTTCAACAGAAGGAGCACATCAGTGTCAAAGAGATGAGAGCTCTTCAGTCTTTTCATCCTCATTTCTCCCCAGGCTCGCGCAAGGTGTTTACAGACAATACCACAGTGATATGGTATGCAAACAAACAGGGTAGAACAATATCTTATCTTCTTTACCAGTTGGCATTCCTGGTATGGGATCTTGTTGTCCAGTATCAAGTGACTCTTAAGGCAGTTTACATTCCCTTAGGTCAAAACATTGTGGCAAACATACTGAGTAGATCCTTAACTCAGTCCCTCAAATGGATGCTTCACAGGGATGTATTTCTGTACATTATCCCCCAGTGGGGTATTCCTCAAGTAGACCCATTTGCCTCCCCTCTGAACAGACAACTTCCTCCATTTTGTGGCAGAGTCCCAGGTCCTCTGGTGTGGAAGGTGGACTCCTTTTTCCTCATAAGGGGATGTTTCTTTATGCTTTCCCTCCCTTTCCTCTCATTCCAAAAGTCCTTTTCAGAATTCAAAAGGATGCTCCCAAAATCTTGTTGGTGACTCCCTTTTGACGAAGGCAGCATTGATTCCCTCTTCTACATTTAGCCAAGGGCACTCCTCACAAGCTGCCTTACAGGATGGACCTACTCACACAAGACAAGGGATCTCTGCCTGTGGGTTATAGGATTTTGATTCCACATAGACATCTTTTTTCTGAGGACATACTTAGGGTCCTGCAGGAAAGCCAATACTAGGAAATTCTACTTATCCAAATGGAAGAGGTTTTCTGTTGGGTGTCTTTCTCATAACCTGAATCCACTTTCTATGGATGTTCCTTTGGTTCTTATCTGTGTGAACTGCTCACTGCTGGGTTGGCTTATTTTTCTGTTAAGGCCCACTTATTAGCTATCTCTGCTTGTCTGCCTTTATCTCTTCCTTTAGCTTCTACATTTGAAGCTAAACAATTCTTTAAAGGTGCCTTTAACATTAGGCCTCCCAGGAAGCCTGTTCCTTCTTACTGGGATCTTAATTTTGTTTTGGAAAAATTGATTCAGGCTCCTTTTGAGCCTGCAGCTTCAGCTTCCTTGCAACATTGCTCTTGGAAAACTGTTCTTTTGTTAGCCCTTAATTCTGCCAGATGTGTTTCTTTGACCTTCAAGCCCTTATGGCTTGTCCTCCTTTTTTGGTCTTTCATAAGGACAGGGTGTCCTTGTGTACTAATCCTTCTTTTATGCCCAAGGTGGTGAATGAGTTGTCCCTCAATCAGTCTATTCATTTGCCCACTTTTTTTGCCTTTTCCACAGTCTACCAGTGAGAAAGTGCCGCATGCGTTAGATGTGCATAGACAACTCGGATTTTATTTGGATAAGACTAAGACTATTAGTAAGTCTGATCAGCTCTTTGTTTCCTTTAATTCCAGGTCCTTGGAAATTGCTGTATCCAAGCAGACTGTTTGTTCTTTGATCTCAAAAGCTATTTCTTTTTGTTATTCTTTTCATGGTAAGAACCTTCCTTATTCTGTTAAGGCTCATTTTACTATGGATGTGGCTTCCTCTGGTGCATTGTTCAAGGGTTTGGATATTAATATAATTCTTGAGGAAGCTACCTCGACTTCTGCGCATACCTTCACCAAGCATTACAAGTTGGATTTAATTTCCAGAGTTAGAGGTGGTTTTGCTAGGGCCATCCTTCATGGCTTCCTACCAGACTTTGCTGATCCTTCCTCCTCCCATGTTTTTTCTGAGCTTTAGCAGTCTCCCTAATGTTATGAATACTGCAACAGTGAAATGGAAGGACGTAGTACAGCTGTGTAAAATCTTACCATAACGGTAGATGGCTTTCTCTTCACTGTTACAGTATTCACTCCCTCCCTCCACCCCCGGTCCATTTCTCTTCTGGATGTACTGATTTCCTCTCTATTCCTTGGACTGGTGTTCCCACTAGGGCTTTCATTTCTGGGGATGTTCCATCCAGAACTACGCTATGCACGTAGCATATGTTTGATGTACAGTGTACCTTAAAGCAACCTAAAGGCTTTGGTATACTGGCCGGACGTCGGGCCTCCTTTGGCAGGGGATCACTAATGTTATGAGTACTGCAACAGTGAAGAGAAGGACATCTAACATTATGGTAAGATTTTACACAACTGTACTTTTTCTTCCTTTCAGGTGTTCCTTGCCAGTGGTGTCCTACACCTACACAGGTAGAGAGAGATGGCCGCATTAATGTTTGCCCCTGATTTCTTTTACATACTGTTTGATTGTTTTCAAAGAAGTTGAGTACATCTCTGAGTTTAATTGAACTCCTGCAGATGTTTACTACAGTACAGCAGGTGTCTGATTATTGCATTTTATTTGCGCTGGGTTGTATGACATTTTCTGTTTATTTTGCAGTCAGGTATGCAGTTGAGTTGTTTTAATGGTAATGTGTTTAGTTTATCTCCCAACTTAACTAAAAGTAGCACAGCTGTTAGGCATGCCATGCATTTGTTACTGAATTTCTTATATAGAGTAATAGATGTGTAGCTGTAGAGTATATTGATAACAGAAATATTAAAATTACCAGCAAGAGTATAATGTTACTTGTGCTAGGTATGTCTGCAGTGCTAAGTACATGTGATGTGCGAAGATTTGCTTCTGTTCTCATTTAATTGTGAGCTGCATTTCCTTCAGAGTTTATTGTAAGCAAGGAAAGTTGTTTCACGTCCACTAAGTCTTCAGGTTTCATTGTTTGTGAAATTTAAATAAATGCTTTCTGTTCACAGAATCAAGTGGACACATTACTTCAGGAAATGGCTGATGAAGCTGGGTAAGTACTTGTGCATGTCACTTCATAGTTCTGTATAAAATTAAATATTACTAACACTTTACCAATTTAAGCTAGGACTGAAAGCAGAGGGCCATATATTAATATTCCTTGTCTTTATGTAATTCTATTACCAGCTGTCAGTTATGAGTGTGAAATTTTGCGCTGTAGCCATTGTCCTGTTCGATTCTCAGCTAGAGCGTCTTCTGTGTGGAGACCTGCGTGAATGGGTGTATCTTCGTTGAAGATTGTGCGTCAGGGCTGACAACTCTGCATGTAAAAATCTACTGCCAATCATTAGCGGACCGGAGTTTCGCTGTGGCGACCCCTAACCGGGAAAAGCCGAAATACCCAACAACTGTATTGTTGATGGGTTTGCAACAATGTACTTTGATAAAAAGATACTCTGCACATGGAGTGCAATATGAGCTTCAGTCTCCACTGTGTTCTATTACCCTGTAACCTAAGTAAAACTGTGTATCCCACTTCTTGCATTGGTCACACTTGTCTGATGTGGATTGTTTTGATGAACAAATTCCCTTTAAATAAGCACTATGCTCGAGGATAGATATCGATTACTGTCAAATTTTTCTTCAGCTTAAGAAAATAAAACTTAGTGGCAGTGATAAATCCACTACTTTTTATTTTACCTATAGTTATAGGTAAGTCAGTTATAAATGTTCATCTCAACACCATTCACAGAGCTGTTTTCTCCCAGTCTATTCTATAAACTTTGAAGTGCTTAGTGTGTGGCTGGTGCAGTTATGTTATCTTGTAATACAAGTTTTGATTGACTGGTTCTTTAGGTAGGTATCAGTGAAGAAAATACAGCAGTGATGTGATATCTAAACCGGTAAAAGGCTTCACAGCTTATCCCTTGTGCAGAGCAGCACTTTTATTTGTAGAGTAAGACAGTAAAGCACAGGTATCTCTTCAACCTGTTGACTTCCATCCTGGCATAGGCTTTGAGCATGAAGGTGTCTTTGCCACATGGGAGTTTTCCAGACAACTACTTATTTTAGGTAATTTATAATATAATGTTTTGCTGTGGTAGACAACTCCCAGTTTCTGAAGTTCCATCAAAGCCCTGGAGAATAGATTTCTTTTCCTTTCTCTTGACTCTTTCTTCTTTATGATTTCATCATCCCTTTGACTTGAAAATGACTTGCTTAGACAAAGACCAGAGAAAAAATGAACTTGATCTTTTATAAACCTAGCTTCCTCAGAGGGTTGTACCATTTAATGCACCTCCAAGTCTCTTGATTTCTTTGTAGGGTTTGCTTTTGTACTGAAAAACACTTATCTGTACTATTCTGACTGTATTAAAGCAAGTAAATAGAAGGACATTCTATAAGGAAATCATCCATTTTAACTGGAAATAGCTTCTCCTTTGAGATCTAGCATAGTTTTTTGATTTTTTTAATTTGTCTGGTTCCTGACATTTTGGATTACCTACATGTAGTCTTAATCACTCAACAGGTAGCCTACTTGTCTTTGGTGCTGGAAGATCAGTAGACTGTGGGTTCGATTCCCACGCAAGGTAATTGGAGTAATTTCCAAGTACTGGTATTGTAGTGCATCTTAAGGGGGGTGCTACACTCCTGAGTAGGTGGTAGCTAAGTGGATGTAGAAGATCCCCCACAGCACTTAGCAAAAAGTAGGGATGACTTTATTCATGCATCCTAATACTCTTCATATATTTATTTTTACATTTACTCTCTCATATTTACAATATCAACATTTTCAAATTCACATAAGCAATAATTACACTTTTCATATTTTCAGACTTGCACTGTAATCACATTAACAGTGTTAACAATATTCACTTATTTTACTTTTATGCTTTCCTCCATCTCCCACTCTCTCTTCCATAGCCATCTTTTTATTTCTGCTACCACATCTTCACTGTTTGTTATACAGCAGCCCTTTCCGTTTTCTTTTCTACAGTATCAGTATTACTACAACCAATATTCTTCTCATTTGTCAGTTATCCAGCTCTTTTCTTTTCCATATTTTCCTTTCAGTATCATATCTATATTCCTAACTCCTTCCCATTTACAGTAATTTTTAAACTTTTCCCAAAATGTTCCTTATTTTTTTAATCCAAAACTGTTTTGTTGTCTGTTCCTCATATATTCCTCTCTGTTTTGCTTTGTATTTCATGTTCCCTTTTAGTGGTAATTTATCTAGCAAAACCCCCACAGAAAATCTCCCACTTAATAAAACATCTCAAACCTTTCCCATCTCTTCTTTACATATTTTAAGTATTTTTATGGATTTACCAAATACATTTTCCATGATCATATTATACCATTCCTTTTGATTTCCATCACTCATTAAATTAAAGCTTCCATATCTTTATTTTTGTATTCTTTCCTTTCCAGCTTTTCCTTTGTATTACATTTCTTTCCTCCCCATTTCTCCATATTACTTCATATTTCACGTGTACATTTTACCTGGCTTTTTTACTTCAATTTTATGTTCTTTATTACCAGAATAAACATATTGATGCTAAATATACTACAGGAGTCCTTAAATTCAAACCTCCTCCTTCTTTTTTATTACATAACATCTGTCTTTTAACTGGATTTAACCTTAATCCCCAAGTAAAACTTAAAGACCTCTTATAGTTTTCTAAATCTTCAGTAGAAATGCCTGTGTGTGTGTGTGTGTGTGTGTGTGTGTGTGTGTGTGTGTGTGTGTGTATATATATATATATATATATATATGTGTGTGTGTGTGTGTATATATACACACACACACACAAAGTACATGTGCACCCCCTAAAAAAATGCTAGTTTTTTTTGAGTATGTAGATGTGTGTAACATGTAAATCTGTTTCTTAAAAGATAAATGAAATCATGTTCACTATCCTATTAACATTTTAATTTATTCCATAATTTCTTTCCATTAACCTGCTATACTTTCATATACTGTAAATTCCACCCCAGCACATTTATTTCATAATGCAGTATATCCTGTTCATTTTCTTAACCTCACAAAACTCCTTACTTTTCATTTTATTTAACTTTAATCCAACTTTTTAACAAATGTTCAATCCTTTCCCATAACCTTAGTTATCCCCATCTTATTTCTAGTTGCAATAACCAAATCAGCATATGAAAAAACATGTACATTATAACTCCTTTCTCCATCTCCCATCCCACTACTTTTATTTTGTGCGTAAATGTTTGTATTGCAGTATGTTCATCATATTGATAACTGCTGCAGTAGCCTTAGCTATATATGGGTTATATCCTGCTAAGGGTATAACAGTTGAACAGCTTCCAAAGCTTCAGGGCACCTTCCACACACCCAAAGAGTGAGGTAGCTCAATTTATGCTGACTAAATGACAGATTTGGGCATGAAGTCTTGCAGAGCTTTACTGCCATTGAAGAATGTGCTTCTCTGAGGCTCTTGAGAATAGATGATCCAGTGGTAGATCCAGAAATTTGCAAAAAGGGTGTGCAGTCTGGTTAGCTGACTACCGAGGTGGAAGTGGGAAAGTGGGACACTAGTTTTGGTGGTTATGAAAAGATGACTTTAAGAAGCTGTGACGTGTGTAAAGACTTCAATTTACATTCAGTTGCACGTGATTCTGCTGTAGATGTATTAGTAGAAACAAGCAGACAAGGGGTCATCCAATAGCTGCTGTACTGAATATCTGTTAATGTCAAACAGAATATTTGTACAAGATCAGGTCATATCTTTAGAGTAACAGTCATATCCAAAATTGTCAGCAACAAAAAGAGTGTAGCTTGTACAGACCATCCCAGAGGAACCGAGAATGTCCATCAGTGCCACCTGTAACCTGTTTATGATTTTTAGACCCAAAAGTGAGACGAATGGCTTGGGTGTGAGTTAATCAATGATCCAGAAGCTAATTCACATTCGAATGGTGGGCATTGCATGCCACTGTAATAGCCACTAATGGTGACTGGAGGTGTATAGAACATGAAAGCTATCAACAAGAAGCGTGTGGACGTGTATGAGAGACTTGGGATTCAAATGTACAGTGTATACCTGAATCAACACAGCACAAGCTCACACACTGGCACTCAGTTTGTGATTGTGGCCTGACATCCTTGCTCAGGGATTTGCTGAAGTCTGAATAATTGTGCTGAAAAGGTAATCTGTCAGGGTGTGGTGGGGTGGGAAGTAATCCAGCAAGGAAGGCAAAAGAAAGAGTAAATGTGTAAACAAGAGAATCTTGGGTCTGACAGACTTGTAGTCAATTGATCCAAACTAAAGCAAGTACTGTACTAGAAGTCATCATCACAAAGACAGATATGCTAAGGGAGGGGGGGTCTCTGATCAACATTGACTTAACCCTGATGGTTACTAAACAACTGGACTGTAAAGACAAATAATGGAGGCAACATACATTTTATGTGCTCTTTCAGAAAGGTATTCCCTATTAAAGCATTTACAATGAAAAGGTAGGGGGTTATGTTTGGAGTGTTTGAGATAACAGCATATTTAGCTGGAAGAGGAGTAGATTTACCCAATAATACACATTCTCAGTCAGCCTCCTCATTTTCATATATTATTTGGGAGGACTAGATGCTGGTAAAGAAGAAAGTGTCTAATTTTTAAGTGTGCAGTATTACTCAGCATTTAAAGCTGTTTCTGTTCTTCTGCATCGTTAGTGGAGGGCTTCTTATTAGAGTATGACGTAGAGTTAAGGTATTAAGACAAAGCTTTTAAATGCCTCAAGTCTAATGTTGTTGTTGTTGTTGTTGTCTTTCGGCTTTTCCTGATTAGGGGTTGCCACAGCGGAACTCCGGTCCTTATTAAATCTAAGACCATTCTCATAGCATTCCATTTAATAATGTAGCCACAAGCAAAACAAGCACTTTTATATTAACTCTGAGAGAAGACGATCACTTCTGATTGTCTAAATGTAATTGCATGTTTTTTAAGTTATAACTCTGCAAATGATACTCCACTGAAATAATAGTGCAGGATAGACAGTATTAGCCACTATGCACTTATTTTCATCAGGGATGAACATTAGTAAGTCAGACACAGACAAGAACAGGAGAGAGCTTGAACAATGTGTATGTTTACATGGGAGTCTTACACCTTCAGCATTGCTACCTTCAAGGATATTGGTCCTCTCAGGAAAGAGACACTACTAGTAAATTTCAACCTTCTTGTGGGTTAAAAAGATGGTTAAATCCAAAATTAAGGTGGGTAAACAGATGTTATGATTTACTGTTACAGTGACCCTGTAAG
This sequence comes from Protopterus annectens, assembly GCF_019279795.1. Taxonomy (NCBI): domain Eukaryota; kingdom Metazoa; phylum Chordata; order Ceratodontiformes; family Protopteridae; genus Protopterus; species Protopterus annectens. Next base: position 412,207,343 of record NC_056749.1, read on the forward strand.
TTAAAATTTTCGCATACAGTATTACGAAGAATGTGCCTATAAAGTACAGTATATTAATGCTCACATTCAGTAGAAACAGAAAAGGATGGCACACAAATGCAATCTATTACATCAGAGTGCTTGAAGTTTGACAAAGAGAAAAACTGTACACCGTGCACAGGGTTGCCAGACATCCCTATTTGGGCGGGACTGTCCCGAGATCAGCAGCCTGATCCCGAGTCCCGCACTGCCGGTTTAAATCCCGGGCAGCCTCCGTTTTTTTTTTTTTTTATTGGCTTGTATACCGGCATACGGGCCAATCAAAAATAGCTAAACACGGAGCTTCTTGTGTTTAATGCGGAACATCAAAAAATCGCAAAACAGAGCTACTTCTGTTTAATGCATGCTCCCATTAAACAGAAGTAACTCCGATGTTTTGATTGTGTATATTATATAATATGGGCCAATCAAAAATCGCAAAACAGAGCTACTTCTGTTTAATGCATTGTTTATTTTTGATTGGCCTGAGCCAATCAAAAAATAAAATAAACACAAAGCTACTTCTGTTTAATGCGGAACTCTGATGTTCCACATTAAAAGACTTGCTGTGAAAGACCTTTTTTTTTTTAGTCTTCACTTTGTCCCTACCTGGCCAGTCGGAAATCTGGCAACCCTGACCATGCACATTAAGCATTAATGGAGGATAATCACCCCTCTCCTGAAAAACAATGAGATGCTGCATTGTGCATTTCACATTTTCTTACTTTGAAATAGGGGAAATGAATTATTCTGAACAAAACATTCTACATGTAAATGTATGGTATAATGTGTGGTAAAAAGCTTTCATTTTATTCCAACCTTCGATGTTTCTTATCTAATAAATACAACTTGTATTAAAATTATGTAAAACCAATAAGGTGGTAAAAATATTAGATTTTGCTAGCCATCTTAAATATAGACTGGGCTTCCTACAGTGTATGTGCAGCAATGAAATTCTGTTATTTCAGTAGGTTGTGATGACTTCTTTAAATTAAGACACTGCAAGTCCATATTCACATTTAGTGTAAACAAACATGAAGAATGTTACCCCAGTCAGTTTCCCTCACACTGTAGTTATTCACTGTTCCATCATTTGGAATATTTCAAATTAAATGACTTCATCATCTAGACAGGAGTAAAGATTCCAGAAAACCTGGCTGCCACAAAATACATTTATTTTGTCCACTCAACCATGGGATGGAATTCTGAGCCATAATGATATGTACCACATGATGCACTGAATTTAATGAAGCAGCAAGCAATGGATTTTGAATAGTGTGTTTCCCTTAAGGAAACTACATAGAGGTGTAACATCAGGTTACCTGCATGTTAAACTAAACATATTTTGGTTAGCATAAAAAGGATGCCGTAAATGTAAAGAATACATATATAATATAATATAATATACAGCCTTGACAAAACAGTGTATTAAAACACTGATTAGAGTCATTTAAACTAACCTGCAAACATGCCCTCCAATAAAATTAATTCCAATCAAGTTTATGCATTAAAATAAATCATTAGATGTCTTGCCTATTAGAACTATTTCTCTTTGTGCAATTTACTACATTAACATTTTCAGGTTTATTTTTGCTACTTGTCACAGCACTATTCAAAATATTTCCTGCTTATGAGGAAGCAACCATGATTAACACATAAGATTATACTATAATCAATCATAACCAGTTATGCATTTGAGAGATGGATTCCAAGAAATTCACATGAGAGTGAAACACAACTAGGTAACAAGGATAACTCTGGAAACTCAAGACTTATGAAATTAACCTTACCCTCACACAAGACCAAGTTTTTTTTTTAAGTGTTGTTGTCATAATGAATAAGTCTTTATATGGATTTTTGAATCAAACGTCAAAAGTCTACACTAAGGAGCACTGCTTTACAAGAATCTTGTAACATTTCTTTGCTTCTCAAGAGGACACAGTCCTCTCTTTCATTTGCAATAAAATTCCAGTCAGAGGACATGCAGTGCTGGGAAGCAAAGAAATATAACTTTGTTTTTTACGGGTTTGTAAACTTGGGTTGTGCAGCACAACCTCTGTGTACAAACCCGTAATAAAAAAACAGTTATATTTCTTCGGTTCCGAGGAGGTTTACACAGTCAGTGGGTCCTGACTTCTGTGTCATCGGTGTTAAATGTGAAAACCGCACAATAAGGCCACCATGAGGTAAAAAAAGCTTATCACGCACTAAGTTAAAGCAAGGAGTAACGAGTAGCCCAAACTGGAGGGAATTTAATTTACAGTAAAAACAGATAATGACCCAATTAAGATATGACATGAAATATACCATACTGAAAGGAACGGAAAAAAAACAGTATGCATTTAAACTTCGTTTTTTTTTATATCCAGAAGTAGGAAAATGCAAAATGAATAACAATTAGAAGTGCAAATGGCATATTTATTAACAGTGCTTAAGGGGAAAACTAAAATCACTGTCCACAGTCAGAATGCAGAGAACTGCACATACTCTGCCAGGAGAGAAGTACTGCTTCTTTGGCACCTTGAAATGCTAATTCAATAAAATAAAAGACTTAGGAAATTACCTCAATGCTGATCACTCCCTTACACTTGAAGACTAGTTTCAGGGTCGTTTTTGGTATTTTTATTTTAGATTGCTTTCTGACAAAAGGATTTTAGTCAGCGATACTTGACAGCTGTCTTACCAAGGCACCTAAATTACAACCGAGATGCAGTTGGAGGATCGTTCTAAAAACCTATCCTCTGACTACAACCTCCAGTTGCATCTCCAAGTATTAGGTGTGTTTAGTGATAGGATTATTAGGGAAGATGCACCTGATTAAAAAAAAAAAGTTTATAAAGAGGCCGGCGCGTGCCCCTGCACCCATGCCTAAATTCGCCACTGCGATTGGCTTGTGCTTTCTTATGCTGGACAGATAAGTTCCCTCTGGGGAAAAAAAATCCTTTTCCTTAAGTTTGTTGATGTTTTATTTCGTCTTAAGGAAAATTATTTTAAAGCTAGGAGTGTTTTGTTTGAATAGACTGTCTCGAGACTGTAATGTACTTTTAAATGGAGTGCTCATTTTTTCTGCCCAAGTTAAAAGTAATGTAAAGTAACTGCAAATAATTTCTCTGTAGAAGTTGTGTTTTTCTTTAGTGGGGCTGGCATACTGTTTTGTTTTTTACTGTTATTTTCTGTCTTGTGGATTGGTAGTGTTTACCTGCAACTGCTGCTTGTCTTCCCTGGAAAAGAGACACCATTTTCGGCTTGGCCGTGGAACTGACTACTGTTCCCACACTCTGTCCTTTTAGCCGCAAAAAGAAAAAAAATGAGCAGACAGCCTTCACCACCATAGCATGCTAGCAATTTTCGTCAACCTGTGGTATTGTTTTGAGTAGATTTGTATGGCTGCCTTCTCAGAATCTCCCAAATAATCATAAGAATGAGTTTTAAATTCTTCATTGGATAGAGAATTAGTGTTTGGCCACTGTGATGCAAAAGTAATCCAAAAATCTAATGAAAAGGGCAAGCTGATCGAGAAAATCTCGATTTTTCAGCCCAAATTTTCCATGGGATCTTCTATCTCGTCGTCCAATTTTGGGAAAAAAAAACAGAGTATATATCAGCAAAATACAAGTGAACAGACGTTTAAGAAGGAATTGCAGGGGTGTTCCAAAAAGAAGTCTCAGACCTCCCAAAACAAAGGACAGTCCAGCAAGTCTGAATGACCTTTCAGGAGACCTTTTGACCCCTTCCATCCTGATTCTTTTTCTTCCAGAAAGTCTGAGTCTCCTTTTTTTCTGGTTAGCAACAGATTGTTTTAGACAAATGGCTTCTGGAAACCATTCGTCAAAGATATACAGATGGCAGTTGAGGAAATTCCTCATTCTTCAGATCAGACTACTTTGTCTCCACCGGTTCTTCATCACATTCTGTCCAAAAGAGTGAATGAAACGCTTCCTGTTTCCTAGGTGGGGAATGTTTTTTTAATTTAAGATTATTCTAGTACCAAAGAAAGTAAATGCTTGGAGACCAGTTCTGGAGCTTTCTTTCCTAAACTGTTTCTCATAGTGCCCAAATTCAAAATGATGTCACTTCACAACCTGTTACCGCTTCTTCCTCTTTCAACACTAAACTTAGAAGACACTTGTATCTCTATTCACTCAGACTTCAGACGTCTGGATCACATTATCAGTTCTCTGTCTTACCCTTTATACTCTCCACTTTTCCAAGAGTGTTTACAGAGTGTAGCTCTGTTACAGCATATTACAGGCTACAGAGTATCCACATTTTTTCATATTTAGACAACTTTTTTGTCTTTACAGAGCCTTTTTCAAAGTGTCAAGAATCTTTGTCTTGGATGAGAAATCTCTTACACAAGCTGAGATTCCAAGAGACCATTCAGAAGTATTTCTTGACTCCCCCAGATAGGATTGTGCTCCTAGGATGTCAACTGGACATCTCAATTCAAAGAACTTTATTTCCACAGGAAAAAAATAGATCTAGTTCTAAGTTTTTCCACTCAGACTTCGGTCACTGCTACTAAAATCTCATGATTTTAGGTCTCGTGTCATCTTTGATTCTCATGATACCCCTGGCAAGACTCCACATGAGAAAGATGGTCTTCTCTGAAAACTCTTTGGTCCCAGCATCATCACCCCTTATCATTTCAAATCTCAGTGCTGGGGTTTGGTAGAAGAGAAATCTTTTTTATAGAAACAGATGTGTTTAAATCTAGGTTTCCCCTTCTTCCTCCCTGCTTTAAAGTAGTCAGTCACCACAGATTCTTTTGACTTTGTCAGAAAAGTTGTTTCAGAAGGAATGAAAGCACGGGGAGGGTGTGGGACACCAAGGACAGATGCAAGTACATAAATATCAAGAAGATGCTTGCCCCGATCAAGGCAGACAAATCTTTGAACTATCTCTGGTCCCCACATTTCCTTAAGTGGTTACATACAATGCCATAGTCATGTGGTACATCAACAAGCAAGGGGGAACCAAGTCAATACCCCCTTTGCAGACTAGCTGTTTTAGCTTAGCATATAGCTTCACAGCACAGTGCCACTCAACAGACATCCTGCATTCCATCAGTGCAAAATTGTGTGGAAGACAAGGTGATCAGGACTGGGATAGAACCTCATGAATATAAACTAGATCAGGGGGTCTTCTGAAATTTGATCCCTCTGTGGGAGTTCCTCAGATAGACCTCTTTGCCTCCTCTCCAAACAGTCAACTGGCATGATTCTGTTCCAGGACTCCATGCAAGAAGGCCTGGAAGACTGATGCCTTTTCTTTTCCTTGGATGGGATGCTTTCCCACCGTTTTCACTGATATACAGGGTACGTCTGAAGAAATTCCCCAAGATCATTGTGGTGAGTCCCTCCTTACCCAGGCAGCCATGGTTCTCCCTTCTTTTTGAAATGGCTGGGGGCACTTACCACAACCTTCCTCACAGACTGGATCTATTCACACATGAACATGGGTATCTGATACAGCCGGACATTAGTCATCTTGAACTGACTGCCTGGATGATAGGGTCTTAATTTCTTTTAGGCATCTGTTTACTGAGGATGTGTAGCAGTTACTAATGGTGGCCACAAAGCCTGCTTCTAAAAAGTCACATATTAGCAAATGGAAAAGGTTTTCTAGTTGATGCCAACAGTGTAAGCAGCATCGAATCAGGGCTTAGATGTTCTCTGGTTCTAATAATAGTGTGAGTTACTATCCTGTGACCTTTCTTATTCCTCTTTCAGGGTTCATTTTTTGGCCATTTCAGCATGCCTGCCCATGGATCCTCCTCTTTCAATGCAGTCTCATGTCAAAATGATCTTAAAAGTGGTTTTGCACAAGAGGCGCCAAGAAAACATGTGGCCTGTCCTCGGGATGTTAATTTTGTATTAGAGAAGCTAACACTTGCTCCATTTGGGCCAGCTAATTTGGCTGACGAGGTTCAAAGCAGTTTTACTGATTGCTCTGACCTATGCAAAAAGGGTTTCTGAGTTGCAAGCTGTTATGGTGAGTCAACCCTATCTGATTTTGGATAGGAACAGGGTTTCTTTGAGAAGTAATCATTTTTTATGTCTAAAGTGGTATCTGAGTTTAGTTTAAGCAAAAGTATCCATGTCCCTATTTTCTCCTCTGAACCTAAAATGAGGGAGAAAAGGGTACTCCATAACTTGAATACCTACAGAAAAATCTGGTACTATTTTGACAGAACTTATATTTCACATCAGTTGTTCATTCTTGTGAAAGTAAGAAGGGACAACCTGTGTCAAAACAGACTATTTCTAAATGGTTGTCTAAGGCTATCATTACCTTTTGTTGTACTCACCATAACAAAATTAGTCTAGGCAGGGACAAGGCCCACTCTGTCTACCAGGGCCTTGGTTTCATCTGAGGCATGTCGTAAAGGGTTAGATTCTATTTATTTTATTTTTTAATTGATATTTGATTACCAGGAAAGTTTAACTGGGTAAGAGCCTATTTTCAGCAAAGGCCTCATGAGAAAAGTTCCAAAGTATTACAGAATATTGTAAGAATAATACTTTTACAATTTTTAAAACAAAAATCAAATACAGTGTAAATAATCTTACCAGATTAGACATAATATGAAAACATTGGTTAAGAATTGATGCATGTTATATGACAGTGATTGAATAGAAAATGTGTAGCCAGTTTGTAGAAAAATAAAAGGCAAGTGGATTTGCCGTAGAAAGTTAAATAAAAGTAGGCTTATGGTATAAATTCTTGATGTAGTCTAGAAGCTGCTACTTGGTCCTCTGTACTTCATTTTGCAAAGCACTGTAAGCTTGATTCCTTCTCTAAGTCCGGATCAAGCTTTGCTAGGACCATTCTCCAGGGTCTCTTGAACTGTTCGCCTTCTCCCTCCCAGATGTAGCTAGCCAAGTTAATATGTCCATATAACTAAGGCTGCTGCAGTTGTGCAAGTTGAACTTACCATAACATCCTGTTAAAAAAAACTGGGTTATGTTTAAAAATAACTCCGAATTATTGAACATTGTGGGTGAGAAACCCCACTTTGTATTCAAGACTGAGTATAACCTAAAGATGTTCTTCATCTCACATTGCTGCAGTCCTTACATATGGGTAGTCCGCTGTCCTCGGTCGGCCCGAATACCAAAGTATAAGGCTGACGTCGGTCAAGGCGCTTAAAACTGACATCAGGACGTCAGGGTACAAAAGCGCATGACCGACGTCATATCCTCAGTCTTTTTGCCGCATGGTCCGATGCAGAAGCAGCGTTGCAAGTGCCGTTCGGCGTTCTGAAATTTTTCGAGTTCGGAGTTTCAGACCGAATCAAAGTTGGCTAAGTACCCCGTTGGGGAATATTTTGTTTTTTTCTTGCCTCAGTGTTTTACCGGATGTCAGAAAAAGTGAATAACTGTATTTCTTGTGGGAAACAGATACCGCATAGGGATTATCATTCTTTGTGTATTCCTTGTTTGGGGCCTGAGCACGACGTTGTTGGGTGTCGCATTAGTGCTAGGTTCAATAAGCGCACTATTAAGCGAAGGTTAGATTGTGCTAGGCTGGTTTTCGGGAAGCGGTGCAATTATAATATGCCGTCGGATTCTCCGGCGCCCGCTTCTTCGAAGAAGCGCAAAGACAAAGCAGTTAAACCCAGGCAAGAAGAGTCGTCTGTTCCGGACGTCGGTTCTTTAGAGGCGTCAGTGGAACCGGTGGTTCCGACGGAGGCTTCTCTGGAGTCCCAGGGGGAGACTTTGATATTGCAGGATGTGGCCTCTCAGGAGGCAGGTCAGGCTGAAGGGGCTTCCCAAGTTACTGTACTCCCCTCCCTGCCTAGGGTGGTTAGGCCCTCTCCTTCTGTTTCCAAGGCTTCTCCCAGAGGCAGGCCAGGTTTAGCTTCTGTTGGTGTCACTCCTAGTGCAGCAGGGTCTGTGCCCAAGAAGCACATGCTTAAAATGGCAGAAGATTTGATTACCCTGATTAGAGGTTCTTTGCCCCCTCCTGATAAGAGGCCTAGGGTGGAGCCAGAGTTGGGGAGTTTTGAGCAGGCTTCGGATGTTTCTGAGTCTTCGGCCGAAGACTTGCAGGAGTACTCTCCTTATTCTGATTCTGATGCAGATGATTCGACTCCTTCTGCTTCTCCTCCAGAGGATTTTTCTTTTCCAGAGACTCTTCATTCCATGAGGGAACATTTTAAGTGGGAAGGTCAGGACTTCTCTGATTCTAGGAAAAGGCTTAGGAATTTTTGCTTTACCCCAGCATAGGCCCTTGGCTATACCTCCTGTTCTGGATGTTGTGGAAGATGTGTTTGCAGAGGCTTCACTTAATCCTGATTCTCTGCCTCCTGCTCCTGTTAAATTGGATAGGTATTACAGGGTGCCTGAGGCTCATAAATATCTTTATAAGAGTCCTAGGGCGGACCCAGAAACTGTTAGTCAGGGACCTAAGGGTGTCAAGGCCTCTGTTGTAAAAATCCGGTTCCTCCAGATAAAGAGGCCAGAGCTTTGGATAGATGGGGAAAGAAAGTCTATACATCTTCTACCCTAGCTATGAGGGCTTTGAATTGCCAGTTTCATATGTTGAAATATCAAAACTATCTTCTTTCTCAATTGAAGTCTAAGGTGGATGCTCTGGCGGAAGGCATTGAGTGTAAAGAATTACAAGATTTGGTGCATGTTTCAGAACAGGTGGGTAAGCATTCTTTACAATGTGGTTTTGATGCTGTACAGGCCTCGTCTAGGGTGGCTGCCACTGGTTCAGTTCTTCGCAGGCACGCATGGCTGAGGGATCAGAATTTATCTGACCATGTTAAGACAAGGATTTTGGATGCTCCTTTACAGTCTGATGTGTCGTTTGGTTCACCTGTGGAGTCAGTTTGAAGAAAATGGAAGACAAGGCTAAGTCCATGCAGGCGCTACTTCTGTTTAATGCATAACTGCGATGTTTTGCATTAAACAGAAGTAGCTCCGTGTTTATTTATTTTTGATTGGCCTGAGCCAATCAAAAAATAAAATAAACACAAAGCTACTTCTGTTTAATGCGGAACTCTGATGTTCCACATTAAAAGACTTGTTGTGAAAGACCTTTTTTTTTTAGTCTTCACTTTGTCCCTACCTGGCCAGTCGGAAATCTGGCAACCCTGACCGTGCACATTAAGCATTAATGGAGGATAATCACCCCTCTCCTGAAAAACAATGAGATGCTGCATTGTGCATTTCACATTTTCTTACTTTGAAATAGGGGAAATGAATTATTCTGAACAAAACATTCTACATGTAAATGTATGGTATAATGTGTGGTAAAAAGCTTTCATTTTATTCCCACCTTCGATGTTTCTTATCTAATAAATACAACTTGTATTAAAATTATGTAAAACCAATAAGGTGGTAAAAATATTAGATTTTGCTAGCCATCTTAAATATATACTGGGCTTCCTACAGTGTATGTGCAGCAATGAAATTCTGTTATTTCAGTAGGTTGTGATGACTTCTTTAAATTAAGACACTGCAAGTCCATATTCATATTTAGTGTAAACAAACATGAAGAATGTTACCCCAGTCAGTTTCCCTCACACTGTAGTTATTCACTGTTCCATCATTTGGAATATTTCAAATTAAATGACTTCATCATCTAGACAGGAGTAAAGATTCCAGAAAACCTGGCTGCCACAAAATACATTTATTTTGGCCACTCAACCATGGGATGGAATTCTGAGCCATAATGATATGTACCACATGATGCACTGAATTTAATGAAGCAGCAAGCAATGGATTTTGAATAGTGTGTTTCCCTTAAGGAAACTACATAGAGGTGTAACATCAGGTTACCTGCATGTTAAACTAAACATATTTTGGTTAGCATAAAAGGATGCCGTAAATGTAAAGAATACATATATAATATAATATAATATACAGCCTTGACAAAACAGTGTATTAAAACACTGATTAGAGTCATTTAAACTAACCTGCAAACATGCCCTCCAATAAAATTAATTCCAATCAAGTTTATGCATTAAAATAAATCATTAGATGTCTTGCCTATTAGAACTATTTATCTTTGTGCAATTTACTACATTAACATTTTCAGGTTTATTATTGGTACTTGTCACAGCACTATTCAAAATATTTCCTGCTTATGAGGAAGCAACCATGATTAACACATAAGATTATACTATAATCAATCATAACCAGTTATGCATTTGAGAGATGGATTCCAAGAAATTCACATGAGAGTGAAACACAACTAGGTAACAAGGATAACTCTGGAAACTCAAGACTTATGAAATTAACCTTACCCTCACACAAGACCAAGTTTTTTTTAAGTGTTGTTGTCATAATGAATAAGTCTTTATATGGATTTTTGAATCAAACGTCAAAAGTCTACACTAAGGAGCACTGCTTTACAAGAATCTTGTAACATTTCTTTGCTTCTCAAGAGGACACAGCCCTCTCTTCATTTGCAATAAAATTCCAGTCAGAGGACATGCAGTGCTGGGAAGCAAAGAAATATAACTTTGTTTTTTACGGGTTTGTAAACTTGGGTTGTGCAGCACAACCTCTGTGTACAAACCCGTAATAAAAAAACAGTTATATTTCTTCGGTTCCGAGGAGGTTTACACAGTCAGTGGGTCCTGACTTTTGTGTCATCGGTGTCAAATGTGAAAACCGCACAATAAGGCCACCATGAGGTAAAAAAAGCTTATCACGCACTAAGTTAAAGCAAGGAGTAACGAGTAGCCCGAACTGGAGGGAATTTAATTTACAGTAAAAACAGATAATGACCCAATTAAGATATGACATGAAATATACCATACTGAAAGGAACGGAAAAAAAACAGTATGCATTTAAACTTCGTTTTATTTTATATCCAGAAGTAGGAAAATGCAAAATGAATAACAATTAGAAGTGCAAATGGCATATTTATTAACAGTGCTTAAGGGGAAAACTAAAATCACTGTCCACAGTCAGAATGCAGAGAACTGCACATACTCTGCCAGGAGAGAAGTACTGCTTCTTTGGCACCTTGAAATGCTAATTCAATAAAATAAAAGACTTAGGAAATTACCTCAATGCTGATCACTCCCTTACACTTGAAGACTAGTTTCAGGGTCGTTTTTGGTATTTTTATTTTAGATTGCTTTCTGACAAAAGGATTTTAGTCAGCGATACTTGACAGCTGTCTTACCAAGGCACCTAAATTACAACCGAGATGCAGTTGGAGGATCGTTCTAAAAACCTATCCTCTGACTACAACCTCCAGTTGCATCTCCAAGTATTAGGTGTGTTTAGTGATAGGATTATTAGGGAAGATGCACCTGATTAAAAAAAAAAAGTTTATAAAGAGGCCGGCGCGTGCCCCTGCACCCATGCCTAAATTCGCCACTGCGATTGGCTTGTGCTTTCTTATGCTGGACAGATAAGTTCCCTCTGGGGAAAAAAAATCCTTTTCCTTAAGTTTGTTGATGTTTTATTTCGTCTTAAGGAAAATTATTTTAAAGCTAGGAGTGTTTTGTTTGAATAGACTGTCTCGAGACTGTAATGTACTTTTAAATGGAGTGCTCATTTTTTCTGCCCAAGTTAAAAGTAATGTAAAGTAACTGCAAATAATTTCTCTGTAGAAGTTGTGTTTTTCTTTTGTGGGGCTGGCATACTGTTTTGTTTTTTTACTGTTATTTTCTGTCTTGTGGATTGGTAGTGTTTACCTGCAACTGCTGCTTGTCTTCCCTGGAAAAGAGACACCATTTTCGGCTTGGCCGTGGAACTGACTACTGTTCCCACACTCTGTCCTTTTAGCCGCAAAAAGAAAAAAAATGAGCAGACAACCTTCACCACCATAGCATGCTAGCAATTTTCGTCAACCTGTGGTATTGTTTTGAGTAGATTTGTATGGCTGCCTTCTCAGAATCTCCCAAATAATCATAAGAATGAGTTTTAAATTCTTCATTGGATAGAGAATTAGTGTTTGGCCACTGTGATGCAAAAGTAATCCAAAAATCTAATGAAAAGGGCAAGCTGATCGAGAAAATCTCGATTTTTCAGCCCAAATTTTCCATGGGATCTTCTATCTCGTCGTCCAATTTTGGGAAAAAAAAACAGAGTATATATCAGCAAAATACAAGTGAACAGACATTTAAGAAGGAATTGCAGGGGTGTTCCAAAAAGAAGTCTCAGACCTCCCAAAACAAAGGACAGTCCAGCAAGTCTGAATGACCTTTCAGGAGACCTTTTGACCCCTTCCATCCTGATTCTTTTTCTTCCAGAAAGTCTGAGTCTCCTTTTTTTCTGGTTAACAACAGATTGTTTTAGACAAATGGCTTCTGGAAACCATTCGTCAAAGATACAGATGGCAGTTGAGGAAATTCCTCATTCTTCAGATCAGACTACTTTGTCTCCACCGGTTCTTCATCACATTCTGTCCAAAAGAGTGAATGAAACGCTTCCTGTTTCCTAGGTGGGGAAGGGTTTTTAATTTAAGAATATTCTAGTACCAAAGAAAGTAAATGCTTGGAGACCAGTTCTGGAGCTTTCTTTCCTAAACTGTTTCTCATAGTGCCCAAATTCAAAATGATGTCACTTCACAACCTGTTACCGCTTCTTCCTCTTTCAACACTAAACTTAGAAGACACTTGTATCTCTATTCACTCAGACTTCAGACGTCTGGATCACATTATCAGTTCTCTGTCTTACCCTTTCTACTCTCCACTTTTCCAAGAGTGTTTACAGAGTGTAGCTCTGTTACAGCATATTACAGGCTACAGAGTATCCACATTTTTTCATATTTAGACAACTTTTTTGTCTTTACAGAGCCTTTTTCAAAGTGTCAAGAATCTTTGTCTTGGATGAGAAATCTCTTACACAAGCTGAGATTCCAAGAGACCATTCAGAAGTATTTCTTGACTCCCCCAGATAGGATTGTGCTCCTAGGATGTCAACTGGACATCTCAATTCAAAGAACTTTACTTCCACAGGAAAAAAATAGATCTAGTTCTAAGTTTTTCCACTCAGACTTCGGTCACTGCTACTAAAATCTCATGATTTTAGGTCTCGTGTCATCTTTGATTCTCATGATACCCCTGGCAAGACTCCACATGAGAAAGATGGTCTTATCTGAAAACTCTTTGGTCCCAGCATCATCACCCCTTATCATTTCAAATCTCAGTGCTGGGGTTTGGTAGAAGAGAAATCTTTTTTATAGAAACAGATGTTTAAATCTAGGTTTCCCCTTCTTCCTCCCTGCTTTAAAGTAGTCAGTCACCACAGATTCTTTTGACTTTGTCTGAAAAGTTGTTTCAGAAGGAATGAAAGCACGGGGAGGGTGTGGGACACCAAGGACAGATGCAAGTACATAAATATCAAGAAGATGCTTGCCCCGATCAAGGCAGACAAATCTTTGAACTATCTCTGGTCCCCACATTTCCTTAAGTGGTTACATACAATGCCATAGTCATGTGGTACATCAACAAGCAAGGGGGAACCAAGTCAATACCCCCTTTGCAGACTAGCTGTTTTAGCTTAGCATATAGCGTCACAGCACAGTGCTACTCAACAGACATCCTGCATTCCATCAGTGCAAAATTGTGTGGAAGACAAGGTGATCAGGACCGGGATAGAACCTCATGAATGTAAACTAGATCAGGGGGTCTTCTGAAATTTGATCCCTCTGTGGGAGTTCCTCAGGTAGACCTCTTTGCCTCCTCTCCAAACAGTCAACTGGCATGATTCTGTTCCAGGACTCCATGCAAGAAGGCCTGGAAGACTGATGCCTTTTCTTTTCCTTGGATGGGATGCTTTCCCACCGTTTTCACTGATATACAGGGTACGTCTGAAGAAATTCCCCAAGATCATTGTGGTGAGTCCCTCCTTACCCAGGCAGCCATGGTTCTCCCTTTTTTTTGAAATGGCTGGGGGCACTTACCACAACCTTCCTCACAGACTGGATCTATTCACACATGAACACGGGTATCTGATACAGCCGGACATTAGTCATCTTGAACTGACTGCCTGGATGATAGAGTCTTAATTTCTTTTAGGCATCTGTTTACTGATGATGTGTAGCAGTTACTAATGGTGGCCACAAAGCCTGCTTCTAAAAAGTCGCATATTAGCAAATGGAAAAGGTTTTCTAGTTGATGCCAACAGTGTAAGCAGCACCGAATCAGGGCTAGATGTTCTCTGGTTCTAATAATAGTGTGAGTTACTATCCTGTGACCTTTCTTATTCCTCTTTCAGGGTTCATTTTTTGGCCATTTCAGCATGCCTGCCCATGGATCCTCCTCTTTCAATGCAGTATCATGTCAAAATGATCTTAAAAGTGGTTTTGCACAAGAGGCGCCAAGAAAACATGTGGCCTGTCCTCGGGATGTTAATTTTGTATTAGAGAAGCTAACACTTGCTCCATTTGGGCCAGCTAATCTGGCTGACGAGGTTCAAAACAGTTTTACTGATTGCTCTGACCTATGCAAAAAGGGTTTCTGAGTTGCAAGCTGTTATGGTGAGTCAACCCTATCTGATTTTGGATAGGAACAGGGTTTCTTTGAGAAGTAATCATTTTTTATGTCTAAAGTGGTATCTGAGTTTAGTTTAAGCAAAAGTATCCATGTCCCTATTTTCTCCTCTGAACCTAAAATGAGGGAGAAAAGGGTACTCCATAACTTGAATACCTACAGAAAAATCTGGTACTATTTTGACAGAACTTATATTTCAGATCAGTTGTTCATTCTTGTGAAAGTAAGAAGGGACAACCTGTGTCAAAACAGACTATTTCTAAATGGTTGTCTAAGGCTATTATTACCTTTTGTTGTACTCACCATAACAAAACTAGTCTAGGCAGGGACAAGGCCCACTCTGTCTACCAGGGCCTTGGTTTCATCTGAGGCATGTCGTAAAGGGTTAGATTCTATTTATTTTATTTTTTAATTGATATTTGATTACCGGGAAAGTTTAACTGGGTAAGAGCCTATTTTCAGCAGAGGCCTCATGAGAAAAGTTCCAAAGTATTACAGAATATTGTAAGAATAATACTTTTACAATTTTTAAAACAAAAATCAAATACAGTGTAAATAATCTTACCAGATTAGACATAATATGAAAACATTGGTTAAGAATTGATGCATGTTATATGACAGTGATTGAATAGAAAATGTTTAGCCAGTTTGTAGAAAAATAAAAGGTAAGTGGATTTGCCGTAGAAAGTTAGATAAAAGTAAGCTTATGGTATAAATTCTTGATGTAGTCTAGAAGCTGCTACTTGGTCCTCTGTACTTCATTTTGCAAAGCACTGTAAGATTGATTCCTTCTCTAAGTCCGGATCAAGCTTTGCTAGGACCATTCTCCAGGGTTTCTTGAACTGTTCGCCTTCTCCCTCCCAGATGTAGCTAGCCAAGTTAATATGTCCATATAACTAAGGCTGCTGCAGTTGTGCAAGTTGAACTTACCATAACATCCTGTTAAAAAAAACTGGGTTATGTTTAAAAATAACTCCGAATTATTGAACATTGTGGGTGAGAAACCCCACTTTGTATTCAAGACTGAGTATAACCTAAAGATGTTCTTCATCTCACATTGCTGCAGTCCTTACATATGGGTAGTCCGCTGTCCTCGGTCGGCCCGAATACCAAAGTATAAGGCTGACGTCGGTCAAGGCGCTTAAAACTGACATCAGGACGTCAGGGTACAAAGCGCATGACCGGCGCCATATCCTCAGTCTTTTGCCGCATGGTCCGATGCAGAAGCAGCGTTGCAAGTGCCGTTGGCGTTCTGAAATTTTTCGAGTTCGGAGTTTCAGACCGAATCAAAGTTGGCTAAGTACCCGTTGGGGAATATTTTGTTTTTCTTGCCTCAGTGTTTTACCGGATGTCAGAAAAAGTGAATAACTGTATTTCTTGTGGGAAACAGATACCGCATAGGGATTATCATTCTTTGTGTATTCCTTGTTTGGGGCCTGAGCACGACGTTGTTGGGTGTCGCTTTTGTGCTAGGTTCAATAAGCGCACTATTGCGAAGGTTAGATTGTGCTAGGCTGGTTTTGGAAGCGGTGCAATTATAATATGCCGCCGGATTCTCCGGCGCTTCTTCGAAGCGCAAAGACAAAGCAGTTAAACCCAGGCAGAAGAGTCGCCGTTCGGACGCCGGTTCTTTAGAGGCGTCAGTGGAACCGGTGGTTCCGACGGAGGCTTCTCTGGAGTCCCAGGGGGAGACTTTGATATTGCAGGATGTGGCCTCTCAGGAGGCAGGTCAGGCTGAAGGGGCTTCCCAAGTTACTGTACTCCCCTCCCTGCCTAGGGTGGTTAGGCCCTCTCCTTCTGTTTCCAAGGCTTCTCCCAGAGGCAGGCCAGGTTTAGCTTCTGTTGGTGTCACTCCTAGTGCAGCAGGGTCTGTGCCCAAGAAGCACATGCTTAAAATGGCAGAAGATTTGATTACCCTGATTAGAGGTTCTTTGCCCCCTCCTGATAAGAGGCCTAGGGTGGAGCCAGAGTTGGGGAGTTTTGAGCAGGCTTCGGATGTTTCTGAGTCTTCGGCCGAAGACTTGCAGGAGTACTCTCCTTATTCTGATTCTGATGCAGATGATTCGACTCCTTCTGCTTCTCCTCCAGAGGATTTTTCTTTTTCAGAGACTCTTCATTCCATGAGGGAACATTTTAAGTGGGAAGGTCAGGACTTCTCTGATTCCAGGAAAAGGCTTAGGGAATTTTGCTTTTACCCCAGCATAGGCCCTTGGCTATACCTCCTGTTCTGGATGTTGTGGAAGATGTGTTTGCAGAGGCTTCACTTAATCCTGATTCTCTGCCTCCTGCTCCTGTTAAATTGGATAGGTATTACAGGGTGCCTGAGGCTCATAAATATCTTTATAAGAGTCCTAGGGCGGACCCAGAAACTGTTAGTCAGGGACCTAAGGGTGTCAAGGCCTCTGTTGTAAAAAATCCGGTTCCTCCAGATAAAGAGGCCAGAGCTTTGGATAGATGGGGAAAGAAAGTCTATACATCTTCTACCCTAGCTATGAGGGCTTTGAATTGCCAGTTTCATATGTTGAAATATCAAAACTATCTTCTTTCTCAATTGAAGTCTAAGGTGGATGCTCTGGCGGAAGGCATTGAGTGTAAAGAATTACAAGATTTGGTGCATGTTTCAGAACAGGTGGGTAAGCATTCTTTACAATGTGGTTTTGATGCTGTACAGGCCTCGTCTAGGGTGGCTGCCACTGGTTCAGTTCTTCGCAGGCACGCATGGCTGAGGGATCAGAATTTATCTGACCATGTTAAGACAAGGATTTTGGATGCTCCTTTACAGTCTGATGTGTCGTTTGGTTCACCTGTGGAGTCAGTTTTGAAGAAAATGGAAGACAAGGCTAAGTCCATGCAGGCTGTTAAAGATTTTTTGCAAGTACAGCCTCCAAAGTTTAGTAGGAATTGGCCTGCTAAGGGATGGACGTATCCTTCTTATGATTCTCAGTCTAGGGGTAGATCTAGACGTGGTAGGGGCAGAGCTCAGAGTTCTTTCAGACCTAGAACAGGGAGTTCACCTGCACAATCTTCGGGTGAGGGCAGGGGCCAGTCCTTTCGTAAACAGGCCCAATGACCTACCTTTTCAGCTGCCAGATCCTTCTTGCCTGGCAGCTCCTTTGGGAGGAAGGTTGGCACTCTTCAAGGAAAATTGGAATTTGGTTACCCAAGACAAATGGGTATTGGATATCATACACCGAGGTTACAAGTTTTATTTCCATACCTTGCCTCCTTTCAAAGGCATGCCGGACGTTCCTCCTCAGCAAAGACTAGAGGCTCACAAACAAATTTCTCTGCTACTTCAAATAAGGGCCATACAACCGGTCCCTCTGACAGAAGTGGGCCTAGGATTTTATTCTCGCCTGTTCCTAGTACCAAAGAAAGGGGACACGTGGAGACCAATCTTGGATTTATCTATCCTCAACACATATCTGGACATTCCCAAGTTCAAAATGTTGACGTTACAACAGCTTTTACCTCTGCTGGGCAAAGATCACTGGATGGTGACTCTGGATCTCAAGGAGGCTTACCTTCATGTTCCTATCAGGCTCAGTTGCAGAAAGTATCTGCGTTTTCGGGCTGGGACTTCTCATTATCAGTTCTCTGCATTGCCCTTTGGCTTATCTACTGCGCCCAGAGTGTTCACGAAGGTTCTGGCTCCAGTGATAGCTTTCTTCAGGCTAAGAGGAATACAGATCTATCCTTATTTGGACGATTGCCTGATTCTGGCCCAAGGAAAGGACGAACTTCTTCATCATTTACAGTATGTGATAGCAGTGCTAAGATGCCTGGGGTATTCTGTGAACGAAATAATGTCCAGTCTAGTACCCTCTCATGACATGTGCTTTCTGGGTGTGAGACTGAATACAGCATCCCAGATGGCCTTTTTGACCCCGGACAAACAAAAAGAATCTTTCTTTACTTCCATCAATTGTCTCATCAGTCCAGGCTGACTGCAAGGACAGTCCTTCAAGCCTTGGGGTTCATGGCATCTTGTATTCTGGTGCTTCCCAATGCCAAACTGCATATGAGGAAGCTACAATGGTATCTCAAAATGTATGGACACAGCACTGCCAAGATATGGACACTGTCATTCAGATAATACCTTGCATTCAAAAGGAATTTTTGTGGTGGGCTCAGGAATGTCACCTAAACAAGGGACTCTCTGTGACCCGCCAGAGGCGAGTCAGATTCTAACGACAGATGCCTCAGACAAAGCTTGCGGAGCTCATCTAAATGGAAAGTGGGTACAAGACACGTGGCCTGCCAGACTTCAACATCTGCATATCAACTTGAAGGAGATGTTAGCAGTCCAATTTGCATTACTAGCTTTCAAGGATTTACTTCTTCCAGGGCAGATGTTGGTTCTAACAGACAACACAACTGTCATGTGGTACATCAACAAGCAAGGTGGAATGCATTCTTATCCTCTATGCAGACAAGCAATGATTTTGTGGGAGACTGCTCTCAGTTTACAGCTAAATCCTCAGGCAAGGTTTCTGCCGGGAGCACAGAACTCCTTAGCAGATGTGTTGAGCAGACAAATTATGGATCCCCACGAGTGGAAATTGGATCCTCATGTATTTCAGAAATTGACAGTGTTATGGGGAACTCCAGACATAGATCTGTTCGCTTCTCCACTAAACTACCAGCTGCCAAAGTTTTGCACAAAAAGGTTTCATCCCACAGCTTGGAAAGTGGATGCTCTCTCATTCAATTGGAGCAATCTTCATGTGTATGCCTTTCCACCTCTGCCTCTCCTCCCAAAGGTACTCCTGAAGGTCAGACAGGACAAGCCAAAGATGATTTTAATAGCTCCAGATTGGCCTCGACAGCACTGGTACCCATTACTGAGAAGTCTGGTACGGAGCCTCCATGGCCTTTGCCTTGATTCCACACCTGCTGTCTCAGGAGAACAGTCATTTACTCAATGTCAAACTTCACTCTCTACATCTAACAGCCTGACATATTCTGTTTTAAACCCTGGAGGGTCTCAGCTTCCACAGCAAGTTTTGAATGTTATTTTGGAGGCCAGAAGGCCTAGTACAAGGAAAGTGTACGCAGATAAATGGAGGAGATTTTTATTTTGGAGTACAGCAAAGGAATTTGATGTTTCTAAGCCTAATTTAAGTGTGGCTCTTCAATATCTTACTGAGTTACTGGACAAAGGTTTGTCCTTCTCCTCTATTAAGGTTCATGCTGCAGCAATTTCTGCTCACTATGACTGTGACCCACCATTGTTTTCTCATCCTTTGTTTAAGCAATTCCTTAGAGGGGCAAAGAATATAAGACCCCCACGTAGAGCTCCTACTCCTGCTTGGGATCTCAATTTTGTGTTGGAGAAACTCACTCTACAACCTTTTGAGCCTGCAGCTACTGCCGAGTTGAAATATTTATCATGGAAGACTGCTTTTTTGTTGGTCTTTGCGTACTAATCCTTCCTTTATGCCTAAAGTGGTTTCTAGTGTGGCTTTAAACCAAACTATTCATTTGCCTACTTTTTATGCAAACCCCCAAAATAAAGGGGAAAAGATTTTGCACACTTTGGATATACACAGGCAGTTGCGATATTATTTGAGCAGAACTAAAGGGTTCAGGCAGTCTCAGCAGTTATTTGTTGCATTTGCTTTGGGTTCTCAGGGCAAGCCTGTTTCAAAACAAACTATTTCTAAGTGGATTGGGTTTTGTATTGCTTTTTGTTATTCCCATCATGGTAAGGAGATTCCAGCTGGGATTAGGCCTCATTCCACTAGGGCTACTGCCACTTCTACAGCTTTTTAAGGGGTGGCAACTAAAGATATTTTGGAGGCAGCTACTTGGAGTTCAGTGCATACTTTCTCTAAGCATTACCACCTTCCACTTTACTCTAAATCTAGGGCTGGTTTTGCCACTGCAATTTTGCAGGGCATTTTGGCAGCTCCTAATGCTTTATAGTTTTGCCATCCTCCCTTACCTCTGCTTTGGGATTCTACCCATATGTAAGGACTGCAGCAATGTGAGATGAAGAACATAGTACAGTTTTGTACCTACCATAAATGTAGATGTTCGAAGATCCACATTGCTGCAGTCCAATTTACCCTCCCTCCTTCCTCTCTGTAGTTAGAGGCGGTTGTGTGGTTTGGGTTGTGAATATTGTAAATATTGTAAATAGGATTAGTGCAGGGGTGGTTGGTTGGTTTTTTGCTGTCTTTTGGTTTTGGCCTTTCTTTTTAGGGCCTTCTGACATCTGGGGCAAGAAAAGACTGAGGATATGACGTCGGTCATGCGCTTTTGTACCCTGACGTCCTGATGTCAGTTTTAAGCGCCTTGACCGACGTCAGCCTTATACTTTGGTATTCGGGCCGACCGAGGACAGCGGACTACCCATATGTAAGGACTGCAGCAATGTGGATCTTCGAACATCTACATTTATGGTAGGTACAAAACTGTACTTTTTGGTTAGAACATCCCATAGTACAGCAACAAAATGAGAAGGGGACATATAAATGTGGAGCAAGTAAATATTGCAGTTTTCATCTTAGAAGGTCGAGAGATTATTGTTGGCCAACCCCCACAGTTGGTCAAACTCATTATTGGTAACTGCGGCAGCAGGAGTTTAGTCTATGTTGCTGTTTGCCTAGGCTGTTTATATTATTATATTGGAAAAACAGAAAGATGTTTTCGAAAATGGATATATGAACATATTTTTTATTTATTTTATTTATTTTACATTTGTTGACCGGGCTAGTCCAACTGGATATATATCCGTTTACAGTAGAGGCCCGGGGAGAAAAGCTCCAATACATGCATAACTAACACTGTTATATCACAAAAAAGTTATCTTGAAACAATATAAAAGTTTAAAAAGTTTAAAAAGAGAAATTGCAAAAAATAAAATTTAAAAACTTATAAGATAAGTTCAATAAATTGAAAAAAATAGGCATACTTTTAAGAAGTAACTCTCAACAATAGAAAGTGTAAGTTCGGAGCTCAGGTTGGGGGAAGGGTAGCAAAAAATTAATGTGAGGAGACGTACTTTCAGTCGGGATTAGTACAAGGACATAGCCATTGAGTTTTAAGATGTTCTTTGATATGTTTTTTTGAACAGAGAGGTAGAGTCTTGATTAGTTATTTCTTGAGGGAGTTGATTCCAGTGTTTACCTATGGAATTTGAAATTAACACATCTCCAGCTTTATTGTAAGATTTAGTTGAGGATACTAGGAGTTTATTTGCAGAGCGAAGTGTGGCTGGATTTCTATAAGGAGAAATTAGCCTTGCCAGGCTAGGAGTATTGTCAGGGAACTGAAGGGTCTTATGAATGACAAGTAATTGTTGGTAGAGTAGGTGGTTGTTAAGCTCTAGCCAGTTTAGTTGTTTGAGGTTGAGACAGTGGTGAGTTCTGAGGGGAGTAGCAGTAATGAATCTGGCTATACTATTATAACAGGTAGAGAGTTTGGTAATGTTATTTTTAGATAAGGTAGTATATATATAGCTGAGGCATAAAAAAGGGTGGAAATCAGGTGGGTCTGTGCAATGTTTTTTCTGGCTGTTGGGGTAAGGAAGGGTTTAATTCTGTAAAGTGTCCCAATTTTTTTATTAACAGCTTTAATAGTAGTGTTAATATGGTCATCAAAGTTGAGATGGTTGTCAATGGTTACACCTAATAGTCGAGTGGTTTTATCAGGGTTAATAGATGTAGAATTATTTGAGGAGATAGTGAAGAAAGGTAAAGGAGATTTATTAGTAGGAGTAAAGAGAAGAAGCTTAGTTTTTTTGGGGTTAAGGAGGAGGCAGTGTTGCATAAACCATTTTTCAACGTTTTGGAAAGTTATTTGGGTGATAGACTGGAGGGAGGAAACATTTTTAGCAGTGCAGATCAAAGTCGAGTCATCTGCATATTGGATGCAGGTAGCTTGTGGCACATTCAAATAAAGGTCATTGATAAATAATGAGAAAAGAAGGGGTCCTAGGATTGAACCTTGTGGAACACCAATATTTACTGGAAGTAAGCATGATAGATTGTTCCCCCAAAGCACTGTTTGTTGCCTGTTTGCGAGATAGCTTCTAAACCATTGTAGAGAATGTGAGCTGAGAGAGAAAAGGTTGAATTTTTCAAGAAGTATATTATGGTTAACCATGTCAAAAGCTTTTGATAGGTCTATGAATAGTGCTGAGGAGAAACAATTATTATTTCGATTATTATTTATGGAGTCAGAGAAGGAAAGGAGGGCAGTGGTAGTGCTGTGGAAAGATCTGAATCCATGTTGACAGTCAGCTAGAAGTTTGTTTTGAAGAAGGTAGTTAAGAAATTGTTTGTGTACGCATCTTTCCATTATCTTAGCTAATGGGGACAGTAAGGCAATAGGGCGAAAGTTGGAGAGCTCAGTAGAAGAGCCCCCTTTATGTAGAGGAATTATATGAGATATTTTCCAACGCAATCCAACATAATAATTCTAACAATACTCTTTATCAGCACATTGTTAGTTCTTACCCCTTTACGAGGTTTTGTTTTGGGATTATTGAGATAGTTAAAAA
The DNA here is from genome assembly GCF_019279795.1 of Protopterus annectens. Taxonomy (NCBI): domain Eukaryota; kingdom Metazoa; phylum Chordata; order Ceratodontiformes; family Protopteridae; genus Protopterus; species Protopterus annectens. The sequence goes on from NC_056749.1 coordinate 412,230,340, forward strand.
GAAACCTAGAGGTGGATTTTGGGAGAACGACTTGGCCTTAAAAGAGTTGTATTGGCAGCTTAGGCTAAATGCTGCCACACTACCTGGTTTGAATGAATCTATAAACCTCATGCCGGTTTTAAGAAAAAGAGCCTCAGAGATGTAGATATGTTTAATGGTTGTATTTATAACCCTGGTTTGATTTATTTTTTTGGATTTATCTTTAAAATGAATTTGTACTGCTTCCTTACCAATTTAGTACATTATATTTAAAATAATAGCTAGAAAGGTATTTTCTTTGTGATTTTACTAGAAGATTTATTAGTTTATGGTTTTAGCATTATTTAAGATTGTAAATATTACTCTGTTATGCTATTAGTAATGGGTAATTATTATGGACTTGATTGGTAGTAATTAATAGTCATGTGATTGTTGTTTTGTGTTATAAAATGAGGTAACTGAAAAGTTTTTATGGTTCTGATGAAGTCCTTGACAAATAGGGACGAAAGTGCTTCACTTGTTATAATAAAGAATGTGTGGTTTATTTTTTGGCCAGTTGCATTCTTAAGAAGTACATCACTACATGAGTTTTATTGTTTTTGAAGCTTTCATGTACTGCAACCTCCATCTTAAACTGCTCCATCTTAGTCATGTTTGTTTTTTTTCAAACCATGGTAGCAGCCCTGTGAAGCAACCTAGTGATTTAAAAAGAAGTAGGGGTCATTTTATTTTCTTCTAGCTTTGATATTTACACTGCATTATTATTAGACACACATTTCACATGTACATTGTATATTAAACGTCCTTGCAATTTTGTTAATCCACCTCACCCTTTCATCCACAACTGTTTTTAATCTCAGTCATAATTTCTTCATAATCCTTTGTACACAGCACTTCGTTACATATTTTCCACTAAGCAGGTTGCAATAAACTATACTTTATCTCTTCAGTCATACAAAGTCATATTTCTATCTAAATTCTTAAAACCTTCCCACATATATATTTTTAAATCCATTCCAAAGCTTTCTAACTCAAGTACATTGCAAAAAACAACGTTTGTGGCATTTCTTCTACTTTACATATATTAATTCTTTGATTGCTTTTTTTTTTTTTTTTATCTTACCCTTAACAGATAATTTATCCAATAAAATTCTCCACAGAAAATGCCCCTTTCACGAAAAAAAAATATTTTGTCTTTTTTCCCCTTTAATCACCCATTTTATCTCACTTCCCATTCTTTCCAGTGGGTATACACAAAAAAAAAATCCATTATTTTCTTGGATCAACTTTTCTTTTCCATGTTTACGTCACTAATATCAACTTTCTTTTCATGTTTGTTTACTTCCATGTTCACTTCATCTCTTTTTCTTTTTTCTTGCCTAGATCATTTCATACTTATTTCATTATACTGTTCCTAATATTTGTTTTCATTAGATATTTTTAATATCTGGTACAAATGTAATAAACTTAAAGGACAGCTCAACTCCAATGTCTAATTTTCTTAGCAGGTGAATTCCCTCCCTGTAATCTAACACTAAACACATCACATTAAAAAAAAAACTAGTTTCATTATTCCATTTGTTTCATGTCTGAACTTTTTTTCTTTCCTGCATTTGTGTCATCATCTTTTACATTATGGAGGCTACTAAGAGTGACTGTAAAACAGTCAGTTTCTCATGGCAGCCCCCTTTCAGGCCATTTTGGGGTATGACAAATTAGAAAATAATCACTTTGATACAGGGACATTAGTAATGCAGAAAAGTTCAAGATATGCTGATTTTCTTTCTGATTTTGGGTGTGGTTCTCCTGTAAAAAATTCAGAATTAACTATATTCATCCCTCATTTTCCTTACTGTTATAGATTATACCTCTTTTTACAGGACTCAACCTTGATCCCCAGATGAAACTGAAAACACATCTAGTAATTCTGTGTATAATTTGGAAACACATACACCCCTCTCATACAAATCATTTTTCCCAAACCATATGGATGTAACTACGCAATCTTTCTTAATAATAGTGGAAACGCTTTCCACTATTTAGTTAACCTAATTTTTTCCAGTATATCCTGCTACTGTTGCTCCATTACCTTAATTACCTTATATTTTCCAACTCCTAATCCACAAAAATCTTCCTTAGTAAAGAATATTTCTTCAGTCTTTACAGCATTCCTCAAACAGCATTCCTCAAACCCTTTACTTTTCTGCTACTTCATCTTAACTTTCATTCTTTAACAGATTTTTCCATCTTCACCAAAACCTCCTTCATCCATAGCTTATTTGTAGTAATTATTACTGCATCATCTGCGTAACTTCACATAATATAACTGGTAATCTTACCTTATTATTCCTTTTCATCTTCCCTGTCCCATCTCAGTTTAACAAGTCTCTGGAACTGCATTCACCACCATAAAAAGCAGTCACATACTTCAGGGGTGTCCTTGCTTAATCCCTTTAGTTGTCTTACTATTTCCCAACTAGCCATTAACTATAACTGACACCCACAACCTTTCATAAACAAACTTAATAAGATTTAACATTTTTCCACCTATTCCATACTGTACTAAAATATTCAACATTTCATTATGATTACTACTATCAGATGCCTTCTCCACACCACCAGCAACCAAGTTTCCTTCTTATCACATACTGTATAATTTACTGCTTCTTTAACCACTACCAGTATTCACCCTTCTCCCTCATTATACACACCCTCTTTCATCACTTTCTTACAAACTCTCATTAATCCTTTTTGAATACATTTTATCGATACTTTATAATTTGTATTGTTTAGTGTTACAGGTTTCAGATGTCCTTCAAGGATGCATCTGCAGTCATCACATATGGGTTGTCCTGCCTCAGGCAGCCCTTCGGTCGGCCGGATTCCAAAGTCTGGGTCCGGCGTCGGCTGATGTCGCCCTTTCCCCGACGTCAGAGCGCCTGGGGTATAAAAGCGTCAGCCGACGCCATCTTCCCCAGTCTTTCTTGCCGCGTGGTGCCTGAAGAAGAAGCAGTTCGTAAGTGCCGGTCGGCCAGCTCCTGTAATTCAGCTACCGAAGACTTCAAAAGCCAAGTACCCCATTGAGGACTCTTTCTTGCCTCAGCCGATGTCAGATAAAGTTAATAATTGCTTAACTTGTGGGAAACAAATACCTCATAAGGATTTCCACTCTTACTGCCTCCCCTGCCTAGGCCCAGACCACGACATCTCGGCCTGTTCAGCCTGTGCTTCCTTCAACCGACGCACTCTTAGACATCGGGCGGAGTTTGCAGAGGAATTTTTTGGGGCTAGTTTTTCATACAATATGCCGTCGGAGACTCCGACTTCACATTTAATAAATAAGCGGAAGGACAAGGACCGACACGCGGGCCACGGTTTCGGCTGAAACCATGGCCAGGCCTACCGCGAGTGTCTCGGTCTCGGCTGAAACAGAGTCCTTGGTACTTCCGACCCCTGAAACCGCTCAACCGACAACCTCGGCCCCGGAGGCCCCTGCTGAGTCGGTTATTGAATTTCCTTCAGAAACTGGTGTCTTGGAAACTTCCGACACCATTCCTCTAGACAAAACTATACCAGCACATGGTGCAGCTAGGCCTCCTGCATCCATGTCCATAAAGGCTTTCACCAGGGCTAAAGCTGCTAAACTTACAAAAGCTATGCCTCCCAGGGTTATTCCTCAGGGACCCTCTACAAGTTCACAGATTCTAACATTAGCAGAGGACCTTATTTCCTTAATTAGGGGCTCTCAACTCCATCTGGACAGGGGCTCTCAACCTCCTCTAGACAAAAGGCCCAGGGTTGAGCCCTCTGATCCCCACTCCTCAGAGGAGGCCTCTGAAGGCTCTGCTCTCTTGGACTACCAGGAGGAGGCTTTTTCGGCCTACGAGGATTCTGATGTAGAGGAATCAATCCCCTCGGCCTCCCCTCCTGAAGAACTATCCTTAGGGGAGACCCTTCACACTATGAGAGAGCATTTCAAATGGCAGGGCCAGGAATTCTCTGATTCCATGAAAAGATTAAGAACTTTTCTGCATTTACCTCAGCATAGACCTTTGGCTATTCCTCCTGTTTTGAATGTCATTGATGATGTGTACTCTGAGTCTAGCATAACCCCCTGACACACTTCCTCTGGCCCCTGTCAAACCCGATAGGTACTACAGGGTCCCGGACTCGCATCTTTTTCTTTACAAGGCCCACTCTGCTGATCCAGAAACTATTTCCCAGGGCCCTAAAGGGGTTGCAGCTGCCACTACTAAAAATCCACTCCCCTCTGAAAGGGAGTCCAGGGCTTTAGAGAGATGGGGTAAAAAAGTGTATACTTCTCCTACTCTTTCTATGAGGGCATTAAATTGTCAGTTTCATATGATACAGTACCAAGAGTATTTGTTAGATGAATTGCATAAGAAACTGTCTTCACCTGAACCCCTAGATCGCAAATCACTTCAGGATCTGGTACATAACTCCCAGCAGGTTAGCAACCATTTCTTACAGTGTGGTTATGATGCATTGGAAGCTTCATGTAGGTCAACTATGACAGGTGCAGTCATACGTAGGCATGCTTGGCTGAAGGAACAATCTCTGCCAGACCATGTTAAAGCTAAGCTTCTGGATGCTCCACTGGAAAAGCAAAAGTTATTTGGCTCCATTGCTCAGGAGGTCTTAAAGAAATTTGAGGAAAAGGCAAAATCTGTACAGTCAAAGATTTTCTACAAGTCCAACCACCAAGATTCAGCAGAAATTGGCCTACCAAGAATTGGTCCTTTCCGGACACAGAAAGATTTCAGAGAGGCAAGAACAGGCGTGCCAGAGGTAGAGGGCAAGCTAGAGGCTCCTACAGAGGACGTCAATGGCAGCCTCCCAACCAGAGAGGTAGTGCAGGACCTACAACTGCTGCACAAGGACAGACTCAATGACATTGCTTTGACTCCGCCAACCAGGGCTCAATTAGAAGCACCTTTGGGCGGAAAGCTTTCTTTATTCTCAGAAAATTGGCACAGTATTACAAGAGACAAATGGACACTGCAAATAATAGACAGAGGATACAGGTTCCATTTTCACACATTGCCAAAAAGAAAAGGCATGCCAGACCTGCCACCAAATCAAAGGGCAGAGGCTTTGAAACAAATCTCCAACTTAATGCAAATGAAAGCTATAGAAAAGGTTCCTCTTTCAGAACAAGGCCAAGGATTTTATTCCAGACTATTCCTTGTTCCAAGAAAAGAAAATCAATGGAGGCCTATTCTCGACTTGTCCGCACTGAATACTTATCTCATTGTGCCAAAATTCAAAATGCTGACTCTACAGCAACGCCTTCCCATGCTGGGCAAGGGGTCTTGGCTAGTGACTCTAGACCTCAAGGAGGCATACCTGCATGTCCCTATCCGACAAAGTTGCAGAAGACACCTCAGATTTCTTGCAGGTTCAGAGCATTATCAATTCTCAGCATTGCCCTTTGGCTCATCTACTGCGCCCAGAGTATTCACAAAATGCCTGGCATCAAGTAATTGCACACTGCAGACTTCAGGGGATTCAAATATACCCATATCTGGACGACTGCCTTATACAAGCGGACAGCCAACAAACTTTGGTAAAGGACTTTAATTATGCCATCCACCTACTGCAGGCCTTGGGATATACAGTCAACATTCACAAATCAAGACTTGTTCCATCCCAAAGAATAACTTTTCTGGGTGCGGATCTAGACACAACCACCCAAATGGCTTTTCTCACAGAAGGAAAACAAAGACAATTACCGGATTACTTCAAGAATCTGACAAGACAAACTCAGCTGACTGCAAGGAAAATCCTGCAGGCTCTGGGTTACATGTCATCTTGCATTCTTCTGATTCCACAAGCAAGGCTGCATATGAGGAAACTACAATGGTACCTAAGGAGCTTATGGACTCAGCACAGTCACAGCTTAGAAACTTTGATCCCATTCATTCCATGCCTCCAAAAGGAATTTCTGTGGTGGGCTCAAGCAAGCCAGTCAAACAGGGGTCTGCCCTTCAGCAAGCCAGTAGCCAGCCAAACCATTACAACGGACGCTTCAGACCACGGTTGGGGAGCACTCATGGAGGGCAGATGTATTCAAGGACTATGGTCACAAAAGGAGCTACGCATGCACATAAACCAAAACGAAATGCTGGCAGTGATACATGCAATCGAGGCCTTCAAACTCTTTCTGCATCAAGGCCACCTGCTAATAAGGACAGACAGCACCACAGTTATGTGGTACATAAACAAGCAAGGAGGCACCCATTCCTACCCTCTTTGCAGACTGGCAATGAATCTATGGGAACTTTCCTTGAAACTCAATATAGAGCTGCAATCCCAGTTTGTGCCAGGAAAAGACAATATACTGGCAGACAGCTTAAGCAGAAATATCATGGATGCACACGAATGGATGCTGCACCCAGACATCTTCCTACAGATAACACAATCATGGGGAAGGCCAGACATAGATCTTTTTGCCTCCCCCCACAATCATCAGCTGAAGAAATTCTGCTCAAGTACATACCACCCACAAGCATGGAAAGTGGACGCCCTATCTTTCAGCTGGAGAACTCTAACAGTGTATGCATTTCCACCTCTTCCATTAATGACCAAGGTCTTACTGAAGATCAGGACAGAGCAGCCAAAAGTGATTCTGATAGCTCCGGACTGGCCAAGACAGCACTGGTACCCACTGTTAAAGAGCATGTCACACACGAAACCATGGTCTCTTCCTCAATGGCCACTTCTCCTGACACAGCACAATTACAAAACTCTGCATTCCAACCTGAAAACCTTGCAACTAACAGCCTGGAAAATACATTGACTCCTCCTCAGGATAAGTTATCCAAGAGAGTGAAGGATATCACCATGGAAGCTCGCCGGCCTTCCACAAGAAGGGCATATTCATCAAAATGGAAAATATTTCACACTTGGAGCACCACAAAGGGCCTAGATGCGACAGTGATGAACATGGCACAGATCCTGGAATACTTGGCAGAAATGCTCCACAATGGCCTGTCTTACTCTTCCATTAAAATTCATGCTTCAGCAATTTCAGCAGAGTACAATACTGATCCACCTGTCTTTTCTCATCCTCTCCTAAGACAGTTTCTAAGAGGAATTAAAAACATCAATCCTCCAAGGAAACCTCCAGTGCCTACTTGGGACCTTAACTTCATGTTGGAAAAACTAACTCTGCCTCCCTTTGAACCAGCAGCATCTGCAGAATTACAGTTCCTGTCTTGGAAGACCACCTTCCTTCTGGCCATAACCTCAGCAAGAAGAGTATCTGAGTTACAGGCCCTCATGGCAGTACAGCCATTTCTTATTTTTCATCAGGACAGAGTCTCATTGAGAACCAATCCTTCATTTATGCCAAAGGTGGTATCCAGGGTCTCATTAAACCAAGCTATTCACCTGCCTACCTTCTTTCCAAATCCACAAAACAAAGGGAAGAAACTTCTGCACACCCTGGACATACACAGACAGTTGCACTACTACTTGGACAGAACTAAAAGCTACAGAAAAACTGACCAGCTGTTGGTAGCATATGCTGCTGGTGCACAAGGAAAAGCAATTTCCAAACAGACAATTTCAAAATGGATAGGGAATTGCATTCATTTTTGTTATTCCTTTCATGGAAAAACTGTGCCAGCTAACATTAGACTTCATTCCACCAGAGCCACAGCCACCTCCACAGCCTTCTTAAGAGGGGTGGCTACCAAGGACATTTTAGAAGCTGCCACATGGAGCTCCGTGCATACATTTTCCAAGCATTACAATTTACCTTTATATTCCAGATCCAGAGCAGGCTTTGCTACGGCAGTCCTGCAGGGCATTTTAGCTACACCATCCTTTACATAGATCCTCCACCCCCAGATTGGCTATGGTATTCTACCCATATGTGATGACTGCAGATGCATCCTTGAAGGACATAGTACAGTTTTGTACCTACCATAAATGTAGATGTCCGATAGGTATGCATCTGCAGTCAGGTTTACTCCTCCTTCCCCTCTTTGGTATTTATTGGGTACTTTTCCCTCTCATAGCTAGCTGGGGTTATCTATTATGGTGTATTTGTTTTATATATATATATATATATATATATATATATATATATATATATATATATATCTGTGCATGTTTGGAATTTATTGCATTTCTCCAAATTTAGCCTTCCTTTGAGGGCACCTGGCATCTGGGGCAAGAAACACTGAGGAAGATGGCGTCGGCTGACGCTTTTATACCCCAGGCGCTCTGACGCCGGGAAAGGCGACATCAGCCGACGCCGGACCCAGACTTTGGAATCCGGCCGACCGAAGGGCTGCCTGAGGCAGGACAACCCATATGTGATGACTGCAGATGCATACCTATCGGACATCTACATTTATGGTAGGTACAAAACTGTACTTTTCTTATTTCTTCCCTTTCTTTTTTCTTATTTAAATTTCAGTACATCAAAGCAAATTTACTCTTCTATGCCCTTTTTCATACATTCAACACTTCCAAAAGCTTTTTTTTCCCCATACTTTTGACATCACCGTATAAAAATCATACCTAGTCCTTCTGACCCAGGCAGAGACGTATCATTTACCTTCCTAGTTGATTCTTCCATCAACACTTCTAATGTTGCTGTCTAATCCATTAATTTCTTATTTTTTAATTTTCAAAAACATCTTTCTATTTTTTCTTCTTTGTACATTTTCCTGTCATATCTGTCAACAGTTCCTTGTAATTTCATATTGTTTATTCCCTAATTCCCCTTCTTTCTTTATAACACACATTTTTGTTTCAAGTTTTACATTTTGTCCTACAAAAGGGAGATGCCTTATCTTTTTTTCCCTATCACCACAAATCTATCTTTGAGTAATGCTTTTGCATTCTTTCCTTGTTTTACTCGTATGTAATCCTTTCCTTCTCTTCATAACTCTCATCACCTAACTCAAGAATGTTTTCATACCTTTTTGTTTTATATACAACCCCTTTCCTTCCTTCTCTTATTCTTCTCTACCTGAATATATTTTTATCATTTTTTTATATAAAATCTACCAGTGTTATTCTATAAAATGGTTTCATTGTTTCATCTTGTAACATTCCTTCCCTATAATAAAGCTTATGTACTACATATTTTCCGATTGATCTTTTTATTCATTTTCCTTCTGTTTTTTTTTCTTTCTCTCCTTCTACTGTCTATACAGCTCTGTGACCTGAAAAATGCTTTTTCACATCCCCATTATATCTTTTAAAGTTTTAGAATAAGTAGCATAATTTGTTTCTGTCCTTAACTTTGTCCTTTTCTATACATATATTTTCTTTCTGTACTTTTTATATTCCCATCTTTTATTACGTTATACATTTTTTACACATTGTGCAGCTTTCCCTTTCCCCTACCTTAAGTTACGATTTAAAGCACCTATTAGAATAATCTTCATATTCACCAAACATATTTCTTAATTTCCTCAAACAATTCTTTCTCTTTCTTCTGCACTTGTATATGCATATGCAACAGTTAATGTTATGGTCTGCATCCTACTTCTTAAATCAAGCAGTATTAATCTTCTTGCTGTCACAACCATCACTTCCATCACCCGTACTTCTCCACTTTTTAACAGGGCCACAGTTCCAGAGCATAAATCTCTTCCCATTATCCATACTGCCTTATATCACCATTATTTTTTTATACTCTTCCCTTGTTTTCCTCTGTCCATCTTGAATTAACCAAACAAATCATATTCACTTCAATTCTTTTATACCATTTGAACATAATCATTATTTATTTATTTATTTGACATTTGTTGACCAGGAATGTCTGTCTTAGCATAAGCCCTTTTTCAGCAGAGGCCTGGGGAGTAAAGCTCCAATACAGAAAACATTAAATGATACAAATAATTATACTTATCAAGACTATACAAGCATTGAAAATTATCATTAGTTTAAATAACATAGTTAAGTATAATATTCAGACTAACAGTACAATTCATTAAAAACTGTACACTTCAGATGAGTAGACAGAGAAGAAGAAAAGTACAAAGGGAACAGAAAGAAATTTAAATGAAGTAGATAAAAGATACAAGCTCAATGATGTAGAAATAAGAAGAGATACAAGCTAGTGGTAAGAGAGAACAGTGAGTATAAGGATAGGAGAAGAAAAGCGAGAGAGTTAAGTTATGTTGGGTTATTACAGGGGCATGTCCAGGAGTTCCACCAGTAATCTTTTAGAGCTTTTTTGAATTCATGAGCATCAGATATCATTTTGATGGAAAAGGGTAGTTTGTTCCAAGATTGGGTAATAAAGGATCTATAAAGATGCTGACCAGTTGTTCTTTTGAGCTTATAGATTTCCAAGGATAGTTGGTCAGAGCTCCGAAGGGTCCGAGTAGGGGTATGTAGAAAGATGAGGGAAGAGATGCCAGGGCAGGAGGTAGGCTTGTTGAACATGGAGTGAATGATAAGCAGCTGAGGAAGCAGAAGATAACGAGGGAATTCCAGCCTGTTAAAAGATTTGAGAGAGCGGTAGTGGTGTGAGTTGAAGGACTGGTTAGCAGCGAACCTTGTTACTTTATTGTAAGTGATTTCAAGCTTAGATTTTAGATAAGATTGAAAAGTAATGTCTGTCAGCCATAAAAAAGACTGGGAAAAAGATAGGCATAGGCTATAGAGAGTCTGGAGTCTTTGGTGAGGAATTTCTTATTTCTGTATAGTAGGCCAAGTTTTTGGTGAGTCGTCTTTATGCAATGAGGGACATGTAGGTCAAATTTAAGTTGATCATCAATGATAACACCCAGGAGTTTGATGTGCATTTCCACATTGATTACAGTACTCTTAAGAGAAGTAATAGAAAAAGTAGGCTTAAGATGAGAGAGATTTTGGGAGGATTAGGAGGTTTGCTTTTTTTCTTTTTTGTGATTGAGCATGAGATGGTTATCAGTAAGCCAGTTTTGAAAAGAATTGAAAAAATTTTGGGATGTTGTTCATGTTTCACTGTTGCAGTCATTACATTTGGGTAATCTGCTGGCAGGTTGCCCTCAGTTGACCTGAATAACAAAGTCTTGGGTCCTGCGTCGGTTGCTGTCTCCTCTTCCATGACGTCAGGTCATCAGGGGTATAAAACATGCAGCCGATACCATTTTAATCAGTCTTTCTTGCCGCATGGTGCCTGAAACAGAAGCAGTTCGCAAGTGCCGGTCAGCCGACTCCTGAAATTTTCGTTTTCGAGTTTCAGAACCGAAGACTTCAAACTAAAGCTAAGTACCCCGTTGGGGAAACGTTTTCTTGCTCCTTACCAATATCAGTAAAAGTTAATAATTGTATTACTTGTGGGCTTTGCCTAGACCCTGACCGCAATGTGCTTTACTGTCGATTTTGTGCTAGATTTAGCCAACGCACTATTAAGCGTCGGTATATTTTTGCTTCTAAATACTTTGGTTCAAGATCTAACTACCCTGAAATTTCGTCGGTTAGCAATCCGACTACCGGAATTCACAAAAAATGCAAAGAAAAAGAGACAGACCGTCGAGGTCCAAAGCGACAACAAAGCTTCTCCTAAGCCATTCGCCAGTACTCAGTGAAGCGCTTTCGCAGCCCCTGATGCCTGCTACTTTTGAGTCACAGGCCTCTACCGAGATCCATTCGGAGTCTGGTATGCTGCGAGATTCTCCAAGTATTGAACCCGCGGATGTCTCTCCCTTGCATGGGTCTGGAGCCGCTGTGCAGGCACAGGTTTCTGAGGGTGTTTTCAAGCCTAAAGATTTGTACATTAAACCGATGCCTTCATCAAAAACAAAGCCAAAACCAACTTCTGTGCCTAAAAAACTGACGCATGAACCATGTGCTCAGGCCCCTATGCCTAAAAAACAAATTATCAAAATGGCTGAGGATTTAATTACCTTGATCAGGGGTTCCCAACCCCCTCCTGCTAAGAGGCCTAGGCAAGGCACTGATTATGATTCTTCAGATCAGGTTTCCATTTCTTCTGATTCCTCTTCGGATCAGGGATTTTCTATTCCCTATTATGAGGACTCTTAAGCAGAAGAATCCATCCCTTCTGCTTCTCCTCCTGAGGATTTTTCTTTTGGAGAGACTTTGCATACCTTAAGGGAACATTTTCATTGTGAGAGTCAGGATTTTTCAGAATCCAAAAAGAGGCTTAGGGATTTTCTACTTCTTCCTCAGCATAGGCCTTTGGCTATACCTCCTGTTTTAGACATTGTTGATGATATTTTCTCGGAATCTAGCATGGCTCCTGATTCCCTGCCTCTGGCTCCTAGTAAGCCAGACAGATATTACAGGGTTCCTGACTCCAACAAGTTTCTTTTCAAAAATCCTACTGCTGACCCTGAAACAATTTCTCTGGGTCCCAAGGGTGTTAAGGCTTCTACTGCTAAAAATCCTACCCCTTCTGATAGAAACTCCAGGGCGCTGGATTGATGCGGTAAGAAGGTTTATACGTCTGCAGCCCTGGCAATCAGGGCTTTAAACTGTCAATTTCATATGATTAAATATCAACAGCATGTCATGGGCTTACTGAAACAGAAAATAATGTTGATTTCTGATCGTGTGGAAAATAGAGTTACAGGATTTATTGCATTCAGTTGAACAAGTTGGAAAACATACTTTGCAATGTGGTTTTGATTCGTTGGAGGCCTCTTGCAGCACCACCGTAACTGGATCTGTGATAAGAAGACATGCTTGGCTCAAGGAGCAAAATCTGCCTTATCATGTTAAAGCTAAGTTGCTGGATGCTCATTTACAGCAGGACAGTCTGTTTGGTAATAAGGCAGAAGAAATTTTGAAAAAGATGGAAGACAAAGCTAAATCTATGCAAACTGTAAAAGATTTCTTGCAAGTGCAGCCACCCAGGTTCAGTAGGCACTGGCCTACTAAGAACTGGTCCATTCCAGTACCCAACAGAGCCGCTCAGGTCAAAACAAGACACTCCAAGGGCTCCAGGTTTCAGTCACAAGGATCTTACAGGACAAAACAATGGGGTGCCTCCACTTCCAAATCTGGAAGTAACAAAGCACCACCCTACAGTAAACCGTCTCAATGACTTTCCTCTGCCATTTCCAAGCACTTATCTTTTGGCAGCCCCGTTGGGGGGGGGAACTAGCACTTCTTACTCAAAACTAGCATCTAATTACCCAGGACAAGTGGGTCTTAAATATACTATCCCAGGGGTACAGATTTCATTTCACACGTTGCCATCTCCAAACGGATGACCAGATCTGCCTCCAAATCAGTGGGCAGAGGCCAAGAAGCAAGTCATGTCCCTCATGGATATGGGGGCTATTCAATCAGTACCAGAAAAGGAAAAAGGACAAGGCTTTTATTAAAGGCTTTTCCCGGTACCCAGAAAAGACAAATCATGGCGTCCAGTTCTGGACTTATCCATTCGAAATACTTTCCTGGACATTTCCAAATTCAGGATGCTGACTCTACAACAGCTATTCCCTATGCTAGGCAAGAATGCCTGGTTGGTAACTCTAGACTTAAAAGAGGCTTACCTGCATATCCCAATCAGGGAATCTTGCAGAAGATACCTCTGCTTCAAAGCAGGCTATTTGCATTACCAGTTTTCTGCACTGCCCTTTGGCTTATCTACTGCGCCCAGGGTCTTCACAAAGTGCCTGGCACCAGTGATTGCATTTTGCAGACAAAGAAACATTCAAATTTATCCTTATCTGGACGATTGTCTAATTCAGGCAGAGGACAAGGACACTCTTCTACAACATCTGGTGTTTGTAAAAAGGCTTCTAACATGCCTAGGGTGCACCATAAATGAAAAGAAATCACAACTGGTACCCTCTCAAATAATTACATTCCTGAGTGCAAGCTTGAATACAACTGCCCAGATGGCTTACCTCACGCCAGACAAACAAGTTCAATTGATAACATACTTCAAACAAGTGGCCACAAAAACCCAGCTATCTGCAAGACAAATTCTGCAGGCTTTGGGGTTCATGGCATCCTGCATTCTACTAATTCCATATGCAAGACTGCATATGAGGAAACTTCAATGGTACCTAAAAAGCTTATGGAGTCAACATTGTCACAGCCTAGAAACAACGATTCTGCTCATTCCTTGCCTGCAACAGGAGTTTCTTTGGTGGGCAGAAGCCTGTCACCAAAACAAGGGACTGTCATTCACTGTACCCCCTGCCACCCAAACTCTGACTACAGACACATCAGACTATGCATGGGGGAGGGGGGGCCCATCTGACAGGGAGATGCATTCAGGGCGAATGGAGCTCAACTCAGATGCACCTACATATCAACCAGAAAGAAATGCTAGCTGTACAGAATGCTCTGACAGCCTTCAAGGACTTCCTTCATCCAGGACAACTACTGATAAAGATGGACAACACCACAGTTATATGTGGTACATAAACAAGCAGGGGGGTACCCACTCCTACCCACTTTGCAGACTAGCCATGGCCTTGTGGAACACAGCCTTGACTTACAAATACATCTACAAGCTCAATTCCTGCCAGGAAAGCAAAATACTCTGGCAGACTACCTAAGCAGAAATCTAATGGACCCACACGAATGGAAACTGGATCCGCAAATCTTCAGCATGTTGACACAAAAATGGGGGAGCGCAGACATAAATCTTTTTGCCTCACCCCAAAACTATCAGTTAGACAAATTCTGCACAAGACTTCATTACAAAAAAGCTTGGAAAGTGGATGCTCTGTCCTTCAGCTGGGAAAACCTATCCGTCTATGCCTACCACCTCCTGTATTAAATCTGCCTCTGCTCTCCAAGGTTTTACTAAAAGTCAGACAGGAAAAACCAAAAATGATTCTGATTGCTCCAGACTGGCCTCGCCAACATTGTACCCACTTCTAAGGAATATGTTACATCTTCTTCCTTGGTACTTGCCTCAAACGCCTCATCTATTGTCTCAGCAGAACTATTAAATTCTGCACACACAGCTCCAAACACTGAATCTTGCAGCATGGCTAATCAACTAATTTCAACAGTCACATCCCTCAGTAAACATGTGATGGATGTCATTTTGGAGGCTAGAAGGAATAGTACTAGAAAATATTATGCTGATAAATGTAAGAAATTCTGTGCCTGGAACCAAGCACAAGGAATAAACACAGCAATGCCCAATATTCCTCAGATTCTGCAATATTTAACTGAGATGCTTCACAAGGGCCTATCTTTTTCTTCTATAAAAATCCATGCCTCTGCCATCTCGGCACATTACAACACAGAGCCTCCTCTTTTTTCTCATCCCCTGCTAAAGCAGTAACTCAGAGGGGCCAAAAATTTGAGACCTCCCAGGAGAGCTCCAACTCCTGCATGGGACCTCATTTTTGTGCTGGAAAAACTCACCCTACCTCCTTTTGAACCAGTTGCCACTGCAGACATAAAATTTCTTTCTTGGAAGACAGTTTTTTCTTTTAGCAGTCACTTCAGCTAGAAGGATTTCAGAACTACAGGCTCTCATGGCAGTGGAGCCTTTCATTATCTTTTATCTGGACAGGGTGGCCCTCAGGACCAAGCCTTCTTTTATGCCTAAGGTGGTATCCAGTGTGGCTCTTAACCAGACCATTCATCTGCCAACTTTTTTTCCCAAATCCACAGAACAAGAGGGAGCAGATTCTGCATGCATTGGATGTACACAAACTAAGATTCTCCTTAAACAATACAAAATCTCTACGAAAATCTGAACAACTACTGGTGTCTTTTGCTGCAGGGGCAGAGGGGAAGGCATTCTCAAAGCAGACTATTTCAAAATGGATAAGCCACTGTATTCGATGTTCATCGTGCATACAGCTGCAGTCATCACACTTGGGTTATCCTGCCATCAGGCGGGTCCTCGGTCGGCCGAATTCCAAAGTCTAGGTCCGGCGTCGGTTGTCGTCGCTTCTTCCCTGACGTCAGTGCGGCAGGGGTATAAAAGAGGCAGCCGACGCCATTTTCTTCAGTCTTTCTTGCCGCGCGGTGCCCGAAGCAGAAGCAGTTCGCAAGTGCCGGTCGGCCAGCTCCTGAGATTTACCAACAGTATTTCAGCCGAAGTCTTCTTTAAAGCTAAGTACCCCGTTGGGGAAACTTTTCTTGCCTCAGACCGATGTCAGACAAAGTTAATAATTGCATTTCTTGTGGGAAGCAAATACCACATAAGGATTTTCACTCTTACTGTATACCTTGCTTAGGGCCAGACCACGATGTCTCAGCCTGCCGTTTTTGTGTTAGGTTTAACAAACGCACTATTAAGCGCTGGGCGGAGCTCGCCCTTCATTATTTTGGCAAAAAATTTAATTATATCATGTCATCAGATGCACCAACGCCAGTTTTAGGCAAAAGACGCAAGGATAAGGATAGACATCTGAGGCCTGCACCAAGTACTGAGATCACGCTTAGGCCGACTACCGGTTCTCCGGTTCTCAGCGAGGCGCCTACGCAGCCCCTGACTACCGATGAAACTATTTCACCGGCGACTTCAGTACCCGAGGCCGCAGGATCCTCGGTCTCCATTCCCACTGCAGATACCGACGCCACTCTTGGCGGGGAAACCGAAATTTTAGCGAGGCCTGCCATTTCTGAAGGTGTTTTCAGGCCTACCACCTCCTGTATTAAATCATTCACTAAGTCTAAAGCTGCAATGAAAATTAAAAAACAAGGGCCTCAGACCCCCTGTCAAGGCCCCATGCCTAAAAAACAGATGCTTAAAATGGCTGAGGATTTGATTACTCTCATCAGGGAATCTCAACCCCCCTCAGACAAAAGACCCAGGTTGGAGGAAGACTACCCTTCCTCAGACCAGGCTTCTATTACTTCAGACCATTCTGAGGACCAGGATTACACCTATTCCCCATTTGAAGACTCTGATGCTGAGGAGTCTTTTTCCCTTGGTCTCCCCCCCGAGGACTTCTCTTTTGGGGAAACCCTGCATACATTGAGAGAGCACTTCCACTGGGAAGGCCAAGATTGCTCGGATTCCAAGAAAAGGCTCAGGGAATTTCTACTACTTCCCCAGCATAGGCCCCTGGCTATTCCTCCTGTCTTAGATATTTTGGATGATGTGTACGCAGAAGCCAGTCTTAATCCAGACTCATTACCTCCAGCCCCTGTTAAACCAGACAGATATTACTGGGTTCCTGATTCTCACCAGTTCCTTTATAAAAGACATACTGCTGACCCAGAAACAATTTCACAGGGTCCCAAGGGGATTAAGGCCTCTACTGCTAAAAACCCTTTGCCTTCAGAGAGAGATTCTAGAGCATTAGAAAGGTGGGGGAAAAAGGTGTATACATCAGCCACTTTAACCATGAGGGCATTAAACTGTCAATTTCATATGTTAAAATACCAACAGTTCTTGCTATCTTAGCTGAAAGGCAAAATGACACAAACAGAACAGCCAGACTTGAAAGAGTTGCAGGATTTGTTGCATGGAGCAGGACAAGTGGGGAAACATACCTTGCAGTGTGGTTTTGATGCTTTAGAGACCTCATGCAGAGCTGCTGTCACGAGGTCTATCATACGTAGACATGCTTGGCTCAAAGAGCAAACCTTACCAGATCATGTCAAAGCAAAGTTATTAGATGCACCACTACAAAAAGATGTATTGTTCGGTGCTAAAGCTGAGGAAGTACTAAAGAAAATGGAGGAAAAAGTGAAATCTATGCAAACAGTTAAAGATTACTTGCAGGTACAGCCTCCATGCTTCAGCAGAAACTGGCCTTCAAAAAATTGGTCCTTTCCAGCCACGGACAGACCCCAAAGGGGCAGATACAGACGCCCAAGGGGTAGAGGACAACTTCAAGGATCTTAGAGCTAGACATTGGCAAACACCAGCCCCCAGAGGTGGAGAAGATAGGCCACAGTCATTTAGAAAACAGATGCAATGACTTTCCCCTATGCCTGCTAAACAAAGATATAATGGCAGCACCTTTGGGCGGAAAACTGGCCTTATTTTCAAAAAAACTGGCACATTGTTACACAGGACAAATGGATTCTGGATATTATAGACAGAGGCTACAGGTTCCACTTTCATACCCTTCCAAAAATGAGAGGCATGCCAAACTTGCCACAAAATCAATGGGCAGAGGCACAAAGGCAAATTTCCGCTCTCATGGATATGAAAGCAATTCAAGAGGTACCTGCAAAAGAACAAGGTCAAGGTTTTTATTCAATGCTATTTCTGGTACCAAGGAAGGACAAAAATTGGAGACTCATCTTAGACCTATCTATTCTAAACGCATATCTAGAGGTACCAAAATTCAAGATGCTCACATTACAGCAGCTTCTTCCCATGCTGGGTGAGGAGTCTTGGCTGGTAACGTTGGACCTCAAGGAGGCATACCTGCATGTCCCTATCAGACAAGATTGCAGAAGATACCTTAGATTTCTTGCAGGTTCAACCCATTACCAATTCTCTGCATTGCCCTTTGGCTTATCTACTGCACCCAGAGTGTTTACGAAATGCCTGGCATCAGTAATTGCCTTCTGCAGACAACGAGGAATCCAAATTTACCCATATCTGGATGACTGCCTGATCCAAGCAGACAGAAAGGACCTTCTATTGCAACATCTGGCGTTTGTAATAAAACTGTTAAACTGCCTGGGGTACACAGTGAACAAAAAGAAATCAAAACTAATACCTTCTCAACAGATAATTTTCCTGGGTGCCAACTTAAATACAACAACCCAGATGGCCTACCTCACGCCAGACAAACAAGGGCAACTGTCTCAATACTACAACAAAATGGCAACTTTAACCAGGCTAACTGCAAGGAAAATCCTGCAGGCTCTGGGGTTCATGGCATCTTGCATCCTACTAATACCATTTGCAAAGCTGCATATGAGGAAACTACAATGGTACCTAAAAAACTTATGGTCTCAGCACAGCCACAGCTTGGAAACAATTATACCACTCATTCCATGCCTTCAAAAGGAATTTTTGTGGTGGGCTCAAGCATGCCAAAGAAACACAGGTCTTCCTTTCTGTTTACCACAAGCAACTCAATTCATCACAACAGACGCCTCAGACTACGCCTGGGGAGCACACATGGCAGGTCAGTGTATTCAGGGAAAATGGTCCCAAAAAGAGATGCACCTACACATCAACCAAAAGGAGATGCTAGCCGTACAAAATGCTCTTATGACCTTCAAAGACCTACTGCATCCAGGCCAGCTATTAATAAGGGAAGACAACACCACAGTCATGTGGTACATAAACAAACAGGGGGGAACGCATTCATACCCCCTGTGCAGGCAAGCCATGACCCTGTGGAACACAGCACTGGAATTACAAATTCAACTACAGGCACAATTTCTGCCAGGGAAGGAAAACACACTGGCAGACAACTTAAGCAGAAATATGACAGACCCACACGAATGGAAGTTGCATCCTCAAGTCTTCTCAAAGATAACTCAGGCATGGGGACAGCCAGACATAGATCTATTTGCTACCCACAGAAATTACCAGTTGGAAAAATTCTGCTCAAGGACCTATCATCCACAGGCCTGGAAAGTGGATGCACTCTCTTTCAATTGGACAACATTGACAGTCTATGCCTTCCCGCCTCTACCTCTACTGGCCAAAGTCCTATTAAAAACCAAAGCAGAGAGGACACAAATGATTCTCATTGCTCCAGACTGGCCACAACAGCACTGGTATCCTCTCCTAAAGAGCCTGTCACACTCACCACCATGGATCCTTCCTCAAGTTCCTCTTCTGTTGTCCCAGCACAACTACAAGACACTTCACAGCCAGCTCAGAACTCTAAATCTAGCTGCATGGAGAATACCTTAGTTTACCAACAAACTCTCCTCTCCAAGGAGGTACAGGATGTCATCTTGGAGGCCAGGAGATCCTCTACTAGAAAAACCTACTCCGCCAAATGGAAACGATTTTGTTCCTGGAATCAAGCAAAGGGTCAGAATCCTTGGGTAATAAATATACCTCAGATTTTACAGTACCTAACTGAGATGTCAAACAGTGGCCTCTCCTTCTCTTCCATCAAGATCCACACTTCAGCCATTTCAGCACAATACAATACGGATCCTCCTTTATTCTCACATCCTCTATTAAGGCAGTTCCTCAGAGGGGCAAAAAATATAAAACCCCCACGAAAACCACCAGCTCCAGCTTGGGACCTCAACTTTGAATTGGCGAAGCTGACACTGCCTCCTTTTGAGCCGGCTTCTTCAGCAGAACTACAATACTTGTCATGGAAAACAGCCTTCCTTCTGGCTATTACCTCAGCACGCAGGGTTTCGGAGCTACAGGCCCTCATGGCTGTGCAACCATTCATCATTTTCCATCAGGACAGGGTTTCCTTACAAACCAACCCTACCTTCATGCCAAAGGTAGTATCCAGTGTGGCTTTGAATCAGTCTATTCATTCACCTACCTTTTATACAAATCCACAGAACAAAGGAGAGAGGCTACTACATTCCTTGGACATTCACAGGCAACTTCGTTATTACTTGGACAGAACAAAGTCATTCAGAAAATCTGAGAAGCTCTTTGTGTCCTATGCTACAGGTGCTCAAGGAAAGGCTATTTCCAAACAGACTATTTCAAAATGGATAGCCCACTGCATACGCTTTTGTTATTCATTCCATGGAAAATCAGTGCCTGTATACATCAGATCCCACTCCACCAGGGCTACAGCTACCTCAGCAGCTTTCTCAGGGGGGTTCCTACCAAGGACATTTTGGAAGCAGCTACTTGGAGTTAAGTGCACACTTTCTCCAAGCACTACCACCTTCCACTATACTCAAAATCTAGGGCGGGCTTTGCCACAGCAGTCCTGCAGGGCATTCTAGCCCCTCCTAATTCCGCTTAGTACCAGCCACCCTTACTTAGCTTTGGGATTCTACCCAAGTGTGATGACTGCAGCTGTATGCACGATGAACATAGTACAGTTTTGTACCTACCATAAATGTAGATGTTCGAGTGCGCATAAAGCTGCAGGTCCAGGTTACCCTCCCTCCATCCCTTCTTAGGACAGGGATTATGACAAACACCTTTAACATAAAACCTATTTGGGGTATTCCTTTATGATGTATTTGCTTGCAACTACTGTTTTGATTTATCTACTTATGTATGTTTGCATGACATCATGTTTTGCCTTCCTTTCTGGGGCAAGAAAAACTGAAGAAAATGGCGTTGGCTGCCTCTTTTATACTCCTGGACCCGCCTGACAGCAGGATAACCCAAGTGTGTTGACTGCAGCTGTATGCGCACTCGAATATCTACATTTATGTTAGGTACAAAACTGTACTTTTTTGCTACATGCACCATGGTAAACCTGTCCCCAAGGGAATCTGATCCCATTCCACCAGGGATGCATCTACTTCTGCAGCTTTTCTCAGAGGGGTTCCTACCAGAGACATTCTAGAAGCTGCTACTTGGAGCTCAGTTCATACGTTCACAAAACATTACCATTTACCTCTGTTTTCTAAATCCAGGGTAGGTTTTGCCACTGCTGTCCTGCAGGGCCTTATAGCCGCTCCTACTGCTGTATAAATCCATCCTCCCATCCATAGCTTTGGGATTTTACCTAAATGTAATGACTGCAACAGTGAAACACGAAGAACATAGTACAGTTGTGTACACTTACCATAAATGTAGATGTTCGAGTGTATTCACTGTTGCAGTTCGGGTTACCCACCCGCCAGCCCCCTTTCTTCTCTATTATTATACCTCTCCTTTCCTTCACAATGTTCAGAAGCCTTTTTGTTGTATTTGCTTTTAGTTGGAGGTAAATTTTTGTGTTCTAAATTACATGCGCATATATAGAGATATATATATATAGATATATATATATATATATATATATATATATATATATATATATATATATATATATATATATATATATTTATACATTTTTGCTCCCCATTTGGGGGGCACCTGATATCTGGGGCAAGAAAAACTGATGTAATGGTGTCGGCTGCATGTTTTATACCCCTGACGACTTGACGCCATGGAAGAGGAGACAGCAGCCGATGCAGGACCCAAGACTTTTAGGCTGACTGAGGGCAACCTGCCAGCAGATTACCCAAATGTAATGACTGCAACAGTTAATACACTCGAATATCTACATTTATGATAAGTGTACACAACTGTACTTTATGCTGAGTAGGTCAGACAGGTTATCAAAAGTGGAGATGATTGTGGAGTCATCAGCATATTGTAAGACAGAGGAGCGAGGACAGGAGGTGTGCAGGCAGTTTGTAAAGATGGTAAATAATAAAGGGCCTAGAGTAGATCCTTGAGGAACATCCATCTTAATGGGGAGAAGAGGAGGAGAGTCATTTTACAGACTGCTATCTGTTGGAGAGGTAGCTAGAGAACCATGAGATAGATGAACTAGAGAAAATGAGCTCTGAGTGTTTGGAAAAGAGTTTGGGGTGACAGAGAGTAACATACTTTAGAGAGAGATCTAAAAAGAGACAGGAAACTAGTTTATCTCTGGCTTGAGTGATCATTTGTGTAAAGGAAATAAAGGGAGTAGTTGTGCTGTGGTTAGGATGGAAGCCATGTTAGGTGGAAGTGAGAATATTTGCTTTAAGGACATAGTCCAAGAGTTGTTTGTGAACACATTTTTATAGTAACTTAGAGAGGGGGAGACAAGGTAGTAATAGGCCAGAAGTTTGATAGTTCAGTAGTGACCCCCCCCTTGTGAATAGGTATGGTAAAAAATTATTTCCAGATTATGGGAACAGTGGATTTATGGTTTGAATGGTTAATAAGGATGGAGATGGATAGGCTATTGAGTTAGCAGCAATCTTTAGGAAGTGGGGAGGTAGATTATCCACCGATGGAGAGCATGGCTTTAGTTTGCAAAGGAGAGTTTTTTATGTAGCTAGTAGGAACAGGTTTAAGTGAGAAGGAGATTTTCTGACTGGGGAAAGGATAGGTGAGATTAGAAGAGTTAGTTATCTGAGTCAATTTACTAATAGAGTGACTGAAGTAGGAGTTAAGTATGGTGGCAGTTTCAACAGGAGTGTTGTTAGGACAGGGGTTAGGTGTACAGGGCTTGGTAGGATGGAGGATATTTTTCATAGTGTTCCAAAATTTTTTAGGGTTACTTTCATTGCTTGTCAGGGTTTTAGGTAGAATTTTTTTTCTCATAATTTTTATCATGTTTTTTTATTTGGATTTCAAACTTTTATAGGTCTGGTGATAAATGGGGGATTCTATTTTAAGCCAGATTTTCCAAGCATCGTTCCTCTTGAGCATAAGTGAGCGACTTGATTTGGACAGCCAGGGTGCAAAGCAAGAATTTACTCAATTTTCCTAATGGGAGCAAGAGAGTTAAGCA
Organism: Protopterus annectens; assembly: GCF_019279795.1. Taxonomy (NCBI): domain Eukaryota; kingdom Metazoa; phylum Chordata; order Ceratodontiformes; family Protopteridae; genus Protopterus; species Protopterus annectens. Next base: position 412,253,607 of record NC_056749.1, read on the forward strand.
TATCAAGAAAAATGTGGTTACATTTGTGTTTGGCATCATTTAGGGGTAAGTGTGTTAGGAAAGACCAGTTTATGGAAGTATGTGTGTGTTAAATATGTTAGGGTTGAAATTGGAGTGGCTATGACAGTGTTTATATTTGTGAGGCCCACTTTGTTGAAGGGAGTGTCTTTGAATACAAGTTGGGGAGTGGTTACCTAAGGACTCTGGTAGTGATTTTGGGTGATGGTAAAGGTCAGGACTGGATACAAGGATCCAGTCAATGACAGAGATAGGGTGGGAAGGCTTGCAAAAATTAGTGTAGAGATGAGTTGGGTGAAACCATGTAGATTAATGCTATAGTTGGGGAATTGGAGGTAAGGGTTTACCAGTCAGGGTTAACATTACCTAGTAAAGCAGTTTTTGTTTTGTATTTTGTGTGTGATCCAGGAGAGAATTTCTCCTTGTATGGGGATATTATTGCTTGGTGGACAATAGATAGCAACAACAGAGTTTTGAGTTTGCAGTTAACTGCTAAGAGATTTGCAGGATGAAAATTGGAGGGATGAGGTGGGCGGAGAGGACATGTTAAGTTCGTCTGAGTTAAGTATGGCTGTACCTCCTTTTTTTTAAAAAGTCGGTCAAGTCAGAAGATGTTATATCCTGGGGGAAGAAATTCCTTGTCTGGGGATGTGATGTTTGAGCCAAATTTCAGAAATCGATATGTCTGGAGAGTGATGGGCAATCAATACATGGAATTCACTGGCTTTAAGAATGTTTTGAATATTTAGTGAGAAAAAGGTTAACCACTTGGTGAGTGAATTAGGGTGAGGGGGGGAAATTGTGAAGACTGGAAAAGGGATCAGGATTAGGGTGTGTGTATATATATATATATATATCTATATATATATATATATATATATGTATATATATACATCTATATCTATATCTGCTAGGGTGGCCGCGGTGGTGCAGCAGTTACCATTGCCGCCTCACAGCAAGAGATTCTCCAGTTCGATCCTCGACTGGGGTACCTTCTGTGCGAAGTCTGCATGTCCTCCATGTGGTCGCATGGGTTTCCTCCGGGTGCTCCAGTTTCCTCCTACATCACAAAGACATGCTGTAGGTGGATTGGACACTCTAAATTGGCCTTAGGCATGAGTGCGTGCATGTGTGTGCCTTCTGTGGAAGGATGGGTGCCGGGCTGGCAACTCGACACTGTAAAACTCCACTGCCAATCATGAGCAGACAGGTGATCCACTGTGGCGACCCCTAACCGGGAAAAGCCGAAAGAAGAATATACATATATATATATATATATATATATATATATCTCCTGCAACAAGAAAGATGTTCTTTGTGTTTCACCGTTGCAGTCATTACATTTGGAGCAATCTGCTGGCAGGTTGCCCTCAGTCGGCCTGAATATCAAAGTCTTGGGTCCTGTGTTGGTTGCTGTCTTCTCTTCCATGTCGTCAGGGGTATAAAACATGCAGCCAACGCCATTTTATTAAGTCTTTCTTGCCGCGCGGTGCCAGAAGCCAAAGCAGTTCGCAAATGCCGATTGGCCGACTCCTGAAATTTTCGCATTCGAGTTTCAGAGCCGAAGTCTTCAATTAAAGCTAAGTACCTCGTTGGGGAAACTTTTTCTTGCTCCTTACCGATGTCAGTAAAAGTTAATAATTGCATTACTTGTGGGAAGCAAATACCTCATAAGGATTTTCATTTGTACTGTATTCCTTGCCTAGGCCCAGACCTTAACGTGCCTTGCTGTCGGTTTTGTGCTAGATTTAACCAACGCACTATTTAAGCGTCAGTATATTTTTGCTTCAGAATATTTTGGATCCAGATTTAATTACCCTGAAATGTCGTCGGATAGCAATCTGACTACCGGAGTTCACAAAAAACGCAAATAAAAAGACTGAGACAGACCGTCAAGATCCAAAACCAAAGACGGAGCATCTCCTAAGCCAGTCACCGGTTCGCCGGTACTCAGTGAGGCGCTTTCGCAGCCCCTGATACTCACTACTTTTGAGTTGCAGGCCTCTACCAAGACCCATGCGGAGTCCGGTATGCCGCGAGATTCTCAGAGTATTGTACCCACGGATGGCTCTCCCTCGGATGGGTTCGGAGCCGCTGAGCAGGCACCGGCTTCTGAGGGTGTTTTCAGGCCTCAACATTTGTATATAAAACCGACGCCAGCTTCAAAAACAACTTCTAAGTCTAAAAAAATGATGCATGAGCCACGTGCTCAGGCCCCTATACCTAAAAAACAGATGATCAAAATGGCTGAGGACTTAATTACCTTGATCAGGAGTTCCCAACCCCCCTGCTAAGAGGCTTAGGCAAGACACTGATTATGAATCTTCAGATCAGGTTTCTATTTCTTCTGATTCCTCTTCTGATCAGGAATTTTCTATACTACCCTATGAGGATTCAGATGCAGAAGAATCCATTCCATCTGCATCTCCTCCTGAGGATTATTCTTTTGGAGAAACCTTGCATACTTTAAGGGAACATTTTCATTGGGAGAGTCAGGATTTCTCTGAATCAAAAATAGGCTTAGGGATTTCCTTCTTCTTCCTCAGCATAGGCCTTTGGCTATACCTCCTGTATTAGACATTGTTGATGATGTGTTTTTGGAAACAAGCATGGCTTCTGATTCCCTACCTCCGGCTCCTAGTAAGTCAGACAGATATTACAGGGTTCCTGACTCCCATAAATTTTTATTAAAAAATCCTGCTGCTGATCCTGAAACTATCTCACAGGGCCCCAAAGGTGTAAAGGCCTCTACAGCCAAAAATCTTACCCCCTCTGATAGAGATTCCAGGGTGCTGGATAGATGGGGAAAGAAGGTTTATACGTCTGCAACCTTAGCAATTAGGGCCGTAAACTGCCAATTTCATATGCTTAAATATCAACAGCATGTTATGGGCTTATTGAAACATAAAATTATGTTGATTTCTGATTGTGTGGAAAATAAAGAATTACAGGAATTATTGCATGCAGCAGAACAGGTTGGAAAGCATACTTTGCAATGTGGTTTTGATTCCTTGGAGGCCTCGTACAGGGCCGCAATTACTGGATCTGTGATTAGAAGGCGTGCCTGGCTCAAGGAGAAAAATCTGCCTGATCATGTTAAGGTTAAATTGTTGAATGCACCTTTACAGCATGATACTTTGTTTGGTAATATGGCAGAAGAGGTTTTAAAGAAAATGGAAGACAAAGCTAAATCTATGCAAACTGTAAAAGATTTCTTACAAGTGCAGCCACCCAGATTCAGTAGGCACTGGCCTACTAAAAATTGGTCCTTTCCTGTGTCCAACAGAGCCTCATAAGGCAAATCCAGGCGCTCAAAAGGCTCTAGATACCAATCACAGGGTTCTTACAGGTCAAAGCAATGGGGTGCCTCTACCTCCAAATCTGGAGGAAACAAAGCGCAACCCTACAGTAAGCAGTCTCAGTGACTTCCCGCTACCATCACCAAGCACTTATCTTTTGGCAGCACCAGTGGGGGGGATTAGCACTTCCTGCTCAAAATTGGCAGTTAATAACCCAGGACAAGTGGGTATTAAACATAGTATCCCAGGGGTACAGATTTCATTTCCATGCTTTGCCAATTCCAAACGGTTGGCCAGATCTGCCACAAAATCAATGGGCAGAGGCTCAGAAAAAAGTTACATCCCTCATGGATATGGGGGCTGTTCAACCAGTACCACAGCAGGAAAAAGGACAAGGGTTTTATTCAAGACTGTTCCTGGTACCCCAAAAAGACCATGCCTGGCGTCCAATACTGGACTTGCCGATTTTGAACACATTCTTGGACATCCCAAAATTCAAAATGCTGACTACAACAGCTGCTGCCCATGCTGGGCAAGAACGCTTAGTTAGTTACTCTAGACTTAAAAGAGGCATACCTGCATATCCCAATAAGGGAATCATGCAGAAGATACCTCCGCTTCAAGGCAGGTTTTATGCATTACCAATTCTCTGCACTGCCCTTTGGCTTATCTACTGCGCCCAGGGTCTTTACAAAGTGCCTGGCACCAGTAATTGCATTTTGCAGACAAAGAAGCATACAAATCTGTCCTTACTTGTACGACTGTCTCATTCAAGCAGAAAACAAGGACATTCTTCTTCAACATCTGGCATTTGTAAAAAGGCTTCTAACATGCCTTGGATACACAATAAATGAAAAGAAATCGCAACTGGTACCCTCTCAAAAAATTACATCCCTGGGTGCAAGCTTGAATACAACTGCCCAGACGGCTTACCTTACGCCAGACAAACAAAGGCAACTGAAAGTATACTTCAAACAGATGGCAACAAAAACCCATTTATCTGCAAGACAAATTCTGCAAGCTTTGGGGTTCATGGCATCCTAATTCTACTAATTCCATATGCAAGACTGCATATGAGGAAACTTCAGTGGTATGTAAAAAGTTTATGGAGTCAACATGGTCACAGTCTGGAAACAATGATTCCTCTCATTCCCTGCCTACAACAGGAGTTTCTTTGGTGGGCAGAGACATGTCATCAGAACAAGGGGCGGTCTTTCACTCTACCCCTGCCACCCAAACCCTAACTACAGATGCATCAGACTATGCTTGGGGGGGACCATCTGGTGCGGAGATGCATTCAGGGCATATGGAACCCAAAACAAATGCATCTGCATATCCACCAGAAAGAGATGCTAGCTGTTCAGAATGCCCTGACAGCCTTCAAGGACTTGTTTCATCCAGGACAACTACTGATAAAGACTGACAACACCACAGTTATGTGGTACATAAACAAGCAGGGGGGTACACATTCCTACCCCCTTTGCAGACTAGCCATGGCATTGTGGGGCACATCCTTGACTTACCAAGTACACCTTCAAGCTGAATTCCTGCCAGGAAAACAAAATACTCTGGCAGACGACCTAAGCAGAAATCTTATGGCCCTCATGAGTGGAAACTAGATCCACAAGTCTTCAGCATGGTAACACAAAAATGGGGGAGCCCAGACATAGATCTATTTGCCTCTCCCCAAAATTATCAGCTGGACAAATTCTGCACAAGGACTTATCACAGACGAGCATGGAAAGTGGATGCGCTATTCTTCAGTTGGAAAAACTCAGTCTAAGCCTTTCCTCCTCTGGCTCTTCTCCCCAACGTCTTGCTAAAGGTCAGACAGGAAAAAACAAAAATGATCCTAATTGCCCGTACTGTGGCCTCGCTAGCACTGGTACCCATTTCTAAGGAATATGTCTCAACTCCCTCCTTGGTACTTGCCTCAAATACCTCATCTACTGTCTCAGCAGAGCAATCAAATTCTGCACACTCTGCTCCAAACTCTGAACCTGGCAGCATGGCTGATCATGTAATTAGTCAAACAACACCTCTCAGTAAATCTGTGATGGATGTCATTTTGGAAGCCAGAAGGCCTAGTACTAGAAAGTCTTGTGCTGATAAATGGAAGAGATTCTCTTCTTGGAACCAAGCACAAGGAACGGACATAGCAAAACCAAATATTCATCATATTTTACAATACTTGACTTAGATACTTGACAAGGGCCTATCTTTTTCTTCAGTAAAAATCCATGCCTCTGCCATCTCGGCTCATTACAACACGGAGCCTCCCATCTTTTCTCATCCTCTGCTAAAACAGTATCTTAGAGGGGCCAAAAATTTAAGGCCTCCCAGAAGATCACCAACTCCTGCATGGGACCTCAATTTTGTGCTGGAAAAACTCACCCTGCCTCCTTTTGAACCAGCAGCTACTGCGGATATAAAGTTTTTTTCTTGGAAAACAGCTTTCCTTTTGGCAATCACTTCAGCAAGAAGGGTTTCAGAACTACAGGCCCTCATGGCTGTGGGGGCCTTTTATTACATTTTACCTGGACAGGGTGTCCTTCAGGACCAATCCTTCCTTCCATTATGCCTAAGGTAGTATCCAGTGTGGCTCTTAACCAAACTATTCACCTGTCAACATTTTACCCAAATCCGCAGAACAAGGGGGAGCGGATTCTGCATTCATTGGACGTACGCAGACAACTAAGATTCTACTTAAGCAGGACCAAATCTCTAAAAGTCTGAGCAACTACTGGTGGCATTTGCTGCAGGATCAGAGGGGAAGACTATATCAAAGCAGACTATTTCTAAGTGGATAAGCCACTGCATTCATTTCTGCTACTTGCATCATGGTAAACCAGTGCCCAAGGGAATCAGGTCGCATTCCACCAGGGCTGCCTCTACCTCAGCAGCCTTTCTCAGAGGAGTTCCAACCAAAGACATTCTAGAAGCTGCTACTTGGAGCTCTGTTCATACTTTTACAAAGCATTATCATTTGCCTCTTTTCTCTAAGTCCAGGGCAGGCTTTGCCACTGCAGTTCTGCAGGGCCTTATAGCCACCCCTAATGCTATTTAGTTCCATCCTCCCATACGTAGCTTTGGGATTCTATCCAAATGTAATGACTGCAACAGTGAAACACTTAGAACATAGTACAGTTGTGTACACTTACCATAAATGTAGATGTTCGAGTGTATTCACTGTTGCAGTCCAGGTTACCCACCCCCCATCCCCCTTTTTCTTCTAGAACTTCTCTTTCCTTCACTATATTCTAAAGCCTTTGTTGTGTATTTGCTTTTAGATGAAGGTAAAGTTTATGTTGCTAAATGTGCATTTACATATATATTGTTGTTTATTTATATACATATTTTTGCTCCCCATTTGGGGGGCACCTGACATCTGGGATAAGAGAAAATGAATAAAATGGCGTTAGCTGCATGTTTTATACCCCTGACGACCTGCCGTAATGGAAGTGGAGACAGCAACCGACGCAGGACCCAAGACTTTGATATTCAGGCTGACTGAGGGCAACCTACCAGCAGATTACCCCAAATGTAATGACTGCAACAGTGAATACACTCGAACATCTACATTTATGGTAAGTGTACACAACTGTACTGTATTAATGGAGTACAGTAAAGTAGGAATAGTATTTTAGGTTTAGCTATAAGAGAGTAAGATGGGTGGAGATTTGCTTTGATATAGGGTAAGAGAGAATTCATGTTGTGGAATTGAGAGGGTGATATAAACAAAGACTGATGATTTTTTTAAGTCTGTAGCATAATGACTAGAAGTAGGTGGAAGGCCGATTGAATATATATTTGCTTGATAGGAGGAGTGGTAGGATAGTAACAGAAGAAGGTTAAGGGTGTGAAACGTTTAAGTGAAGAGGAATGTTATAGTGTGAATGAGAAGAGAAGGGAGAATAAGTACCTGTGTAGGGGAGGGTGACTGCTAGTAAGTAGAACAATTTTTTAGTAGTAGTAATGCAAAGCTGGAGTGTTGTAATAGGCAAACAGTTTGGCAAATGAGAAGTATACAAGCAGCAGAAGAGCTTATAGATGAGGGGACAATATTTAAGTTTTAAATGATGGTGTGTAGCATAAGGGTTGGAGAATGGTAGAGAGGGGTGTGGTTAAGAGGCTATTAATATTTAAACTCACTACCCTACAATTCAGCTTTCCTTTTTTTCACTTTCTTTTTTAACTCATCCTTTGTTTTTTGTCTTGCTCCTTCTTGCTCTTCCTCCTATTGGCCTCGTCACTTTTTTTATAGGTTCATAGGTAGGCACTAGGCTATTGGCCCTAGGGCCTATATAAGCCTAGCCAAAAAGGTACCCTGGCTTTCACCACCCAAGAAAATTATTTTTCTGTGCCCCTGTCGAGCAGAGCAACAGAGGTGATCCCCGGGGTGAATTTCCTGTTTCCTATCCAATCATCAAGATTTTTCTTGAAGAGTGCTAATGATGAGCTTTGTTTGATATAGATAGGAAGTTTGTTCCAGAGTATGGGAAGTCTATGGGACAGGAATCTATCCCTCCAAAATGTTCTGTTTATTGTGGTGACAAGGTTTAGGTCCCTAGAGCATGTAGCTTGGAAGGATTGGGATTTCTTTAAGTGGAGCATGTCCAACAGCTCTTGGTTAGACATAGCTTTGTATGTTGGGCAGAGATCGCCTCTGAGTAGGTGATATGTGATGGAGTAAAGCTGGAGGTTTTGAGACTGTCTGTGTAGGGCATCTGTTTGAGGCCTATATCCTCTTTGTGAGGTATTTCTGCAGCCTTTCCAGTTGTTGTAGATGTCTTGTGAGGTACATACCAAAAGGGGCGTTGTACTTTATAATGGGTCTAATGAGTGACGAGTAAAGGGGAACAATGACCTCTTTTTTCCTGGATGAGAAACCTTTTGTGATGAGGTGCGCCATGTAGAAGGATTGCCTGACTACTGTGGAGATGTGATTATCAAAGGAGAGAATACTGTCCACCTGTGTCCCAAGGTCTCTTATCACACTTTCAGTGTTAAGTAGAACACCACCTATGTGGTAGCTCATGGGTACAAAGTTTTTACCATAGGGGATGACATTTCACTTTTTGGCATTGAGCTTGAGGCTATGGCTTTGACACCAGGCATCTGTCTCAGAGAGGCCCTTTTGTAGGATGTCCACATCATTAGGAGTTTCGATTATGGCTCCTAGTTTGCAGTCATCTGCAAACTTCATTAGCCAAAGACCTTCTATGTTAGCCTGTACTTCAGAAAAGTAGATACCAAACAGGAGAGGACCCAGGATTGAATCCTGTGGTACTCCACTTGTCACTGGTCTGAAGTTGGATTTGGAGTCTGCTACTTTCACAGTGTGGGTTATGTCAGTGATTCAGTTGACAACCCATCTTGTGACATAGGGATTTATACCTAGTTTAGTGAGTTTATCTATATTTCCAGAGTGGGGAATGATGTCAAAAGCCTTGGTGAGATCTAGATAGGCTGTGTGAACCACCTCACCCTCATCTATGGCTTTGGTGACTGCTTCAAAGAAGTCTATCAGGTTTAGGAGACATGATCTGCCTTTTACAAACCCGAACTGGGCGGGGTCCAGAGTTTGGAGATTACCAGTGTCTTTGTTTATAAGATCCATGATGATACATTCCATGGCCTTGCAGACCAGGCTCATTAGGCTAATGGGGTGGTAGTTCCCGGGGTCACTGGTGGCTCTCTCCTTTGTGGAGTGGGATAACCATCACTCTGCTCCATTCAGTAGCACAAAGCCTGAGGTGAGGCTATTCATGTAGAACACAGCCTGGAATGTTGGCAGGTCCCATGGATGCTGTGATGTTCATCGTGCATACAGCTGCAGTCATAACAGATGGGTTCTCCTGCCGTCAGGCGGGTCCTCGGTCGGCCGAATTCCAAAGTCTAGGTCTGGCATCGGTTGTCGTCGCTTCTTCCCTGACGTCAGTGTGACAGGGGTATAAAGGAACCAGCCGACGCCATTTTCTTCAGTCTTTCTTGCCGCGCGGTGCCCGAAGCAGAAGCAGTTCGCAAGTACCGGTCGGCCAGCTCCTGAAATTACGAAAATTTTGAAACCAAAGTCTTCTTGAAAGCTAAGTACCCCGTTGGGGAAACTTTTCTTGCCTCAGACCGATGTCAGACAAAGTTAACAATTGTATTTCATGTGGGAAGCAAATACCGCATAAGGATTTCCATTCCCTCTGTATACCTTGTTTAGGCCCAGACCACGACGTCTCGGTCTGTCGCTTTTGTGCTACATTCAACAAACGCACCATTAAGCGTCGGGCGGAGTTCGCCCAGCATTATTTTGGAAAAACATTTAACTATATTATGTCGTCGGATACTCCGTCTCCAGTTTTGTCTAAAAAATGCAAAGATAAGGACCGACACACGAGGTCCGCGGTCTCTACCGACACCACGCCAAAACCGACTTCACGTGGTCCGGTTCTCAGCGAGGTGCCTACGCAGCCCCTGACTACCGACGACACTTCATTGGCTGCGTCTCGTGTGCCCGAGGTCGCAGGCTCCTCGGCCCACACCCCGACTACAGATACCGAAGCCACTCTTGGCGTTGAACCTCAAAATGTGGACAGGTCTACCTCCACTCAAGGTGTCTTCAGACCTTCCTCTTCTTTTTCCATCAAGGCTTTTTCTAAGTCTAAAGCAGCCATGCATTCTAAGAGACAAGCTACACAGGGCCCATCTCCAGGCCCCATGCCTAAAAAAACAGATGCTTAAAATGGCTGAGGATTTAATTACTCTTATCAGGAGTTCTCAACCCCCACCGGACAAAAGGCCCAGAGTGGAGGAAGAATCCCCCTCCTCTGATCAGGGCTCCATTATTTCAGAGCACTCTGATGATCAGGAACATTCTTACTCCCCTTTTGAGGACTCTGATGCAGAGGAGTCCATTCCTTCTGTATCCCCCCCAGAGGATTACTCATTTGGGGAAACTTTGCATTCCTTAAGGGAACACTTCCACTGGGAAGGCCAAGATTATTCAGATTCCAAGAAACGGCTTAGGGAATTTCTCTTGCTACCTCAGCACAGGCCTCTGGCTATACCTCCTGTCTTGGACATCCTAGATGATGTTTACTCGGAGGCCTGCCTTAACCCGGATTCCCTGCCTCCAGCCCCAGTCAAGCCTGACAGGTACTACAGGGTTCCTGACTCGCACCGATTTCTATACAAAAGCCATGCTGCTGACCCAGGAAACCATCTCACAGGGCCCCAAGGGAATTAAGGCCTCCACTGCTAAAAATCCATTACCTTCCGAGAGAGATTCCAGATCCTTAGAAAGGTGGGGTAAAAGGGTATATACCTCGGCTACCTTAACCATGAGGGCCTTAAACTGTCAGTTCCATATGCTAAAATACCAACAGTTTTTGTTATCACAATTGAAAAGTAAAATGTCACAACCTGAACAACCAGACTTGAAGGAGTTGCAGGATTTGATGCATAGTGCAGAACAAGTGGGTAAGCATACCTTACAATGTGGTTTTGATGCTCTAGAGGCCTCGTAGAGCTGCTGTTACAGGATCAGTCATACGTAGACATGCCTGGCTCAAGGAACAAACCTTGCCTGATCATGTCAAAGCTAAATTACTAGATGCCCCTCTACAAAAGGATGTATTATTTGGTGCTAATGCTGAGGAGGTATTAAGGAAAATGGAGGAAAAGGCTAAATCAATGCAAACTCTGAAAGATTTTCTACAGGTACAACCCCCACATTTTAGTAGAAATTGGCCTTCCAAAAATTGGTCCTTTCCAGCCACGGACAGACCCCAAAGAGGTAGATACAGGCGCCCGAGGGGCAGAGGACAATCCCAAGGATCGTTTAGAGGCAGACAATGGCAAGCTCCTACACAAAGAGGTGGTGAGGATAACTCGCAATCATTCAGAAAGCAAGCCCAATGACTCTCCCCTTTGCATGCCAAGCAGGACTCAAATGGCAGCCCCCTTAGGAGGAAAACTGGCATTATTTTCAAAAAAATTGGCATATTGTCACAAAAGACAAATGGATCTTGGACATTATAAACAGAGGCTACAGATTCCATTTTCACACCCTTCCAAAAATGAGAAGCATGCCAAACCTGCCACACAATCAAAGGGCAGAGGCACAAAGACAAATTACAGATCTCATAGACATGAAAGCTATTCAAGAGGTACCTACACACGAACAAGGTCAAGGTTTTTATTCCAGACTATTCCTGGTACCAAGGAAGGGAAAAGATTGGAGACCTATTTTGGACCTATCCATCCTAAACACATTTCTACTCGTACCAAAATTCAAGATGCCCACTCTACAGCAGCTTCTTCCCATGCTGGGCAAGGAGTCTTGGCTGGTAACATTGGACCTCAAGGAGGCATACCTGCATGTCCCAATCAGACAAAATTGCAGAAGATACCTCAGATTTCTTGCAGGTTCAACCCATTATCAATTCTCTGCATTGCCCTTTGGCTTATCTACTGCGCCCAGAGTATTCACAAAATGCCTGGCATCAGTAATTGCCTACTGCAGACTTCAAGGGATACAAATATACCCCTATTTGGACGACTGCCTGATCCAAGTGGACAGCAAGCACATTCTTCTGAAACATCTGGCTTATGTAATAATGTTGTTGAACTCTCTGGGATACACAGTCAACAAAAAGAAATCAAGGCTATTACCCTCTCGGAAGATAATTTTCCTGGGTGCCAACTTGGACACAAACACCCAGATGGCCTACCTCACGCCAGAGAAGCAGGGGCAACTAACTCAATACTTCAGAGCACTAGCAAATTGCACCAGGCTGACTGCAAGGAAAATCCTGCAGGCTCTGGGATTCATGGCATCTTGCATCTTACTAATCCCATGTGTAAAGCTGCATATGAGGAAACTTCATTGGTACCTGAAAAACCTATGGTCTCAACACAGCCACAGCTTGGAAACTATAATACCACTAATTCCATGTCTTCAAAAGGAATTTCTGTGGTGGGCTCAAGCATGCCAAACAAACACAGGTCTCCCATTCAACAAACCTCAAGCAAATCAAGTCATCACAACAGATGCCTCGGACTACACCTGGGGGGGGCGCACATGACAGATCGGTGCATTCAGGGCAAATGGTCCCAAAAAGAAAAGCACCTTCACATCAATCAAAAGGAAATGCTAGCAGTAATAAATGCTATTATAGCTTTCAAAGACCTTCTGCAACCAGGTGAACTATTGATAAGAACTGACAACACCACAGTTATGTGGTACATAAACAGGGAGGAACACATTCATACCCCCTATGCAGACTGGCCATGTCACTTTGGAACATGGCCATGGACTTACAAATCGAACTACAAGCACAGTACTTGCCAGGCAAGGAAAACACTCTGTCAGACAACCTAAGCAGAAATATGACAGATCCACACGAATGGAAGTTGCATCCAAAAGTTTTTACAGAAATAATCCAAGCATGGGGAAGGCCAGACATAGATCTCTTTCCTCCCACAAAAATCACCAATTGACAAAATTCTGCTCAAGGATTTTCCATCCAAAGGCCTGGAGAGTGGACGCTCTCTCTTTCAGTTGGACATCAATGACAGTTTATGCCTTCCCACCTCTTCCTCTGCTGCCCAAAGTTCTATTGAAAACCATAGCAGACAGACCAAAGATGATTCTTATTGCTCCAGACTGGCCAAGACAACACTGGTACCCACTCCTGAGGAGCCTGACGCATTCCCCACCATGGACCCTGCCTCTAATGCCTCTTCTCCTGACTCAGCACAGCTTCAAAACTCTTCACAGCCAGCTAAAAACACTCAATCTAGCCGCATGGAAGATTCCTTAGCATCACAACAGACCCTACTCTCCAACTAGAAAAGCTTACTCCGCAAAATGGAAACGGTTTTGTCTGGAATGAGAAAAAGGGCCAGGATCCTGGAAAACTGAATTTACCTCAAATACTACAGTATCTAGATGAGCTGCTAAGCAGTGGACTTATTCTCCTCCATCAAAATCCATGCCTCAGCCATTTCTGCAGAATACAACACTAATCCACCCTTATTCTCTCACCCTCTCTTAAGACAGTTCCTCAGAGGGGCTAAGAATCTAAGACCCCCAAGGGAACAACCAATACCTGCTTGGGATCTCAATTTCATTCTGGAAAAACTGACTTTGCCTCCCTTTGAGCCAGCTGCCTCATCAGATTTGCAATATTTGTCCTGGAAAACAGCTTTCCTTCTGGCTATTAACTCAGCTCGTAGAGTTTCAGAACTACAAGCTCTCATGGCTGTGCAGCCTTTTATCATCTTCCATCAGGACAGAGTTTCCTTACGAACCAACCCGTCCTTTATGCCTAAAGTGGTATCCAGGGTAGCTTTGAATCAGGCCATACACTTACCTACCTTTTATCCTAATCCTCAAAACAAAGGGGAGAGATTACTACATTCCTTGGACATCCACAGACAACTGCGTTATTATTTGGACAGAAAAAAGCCTTTCAGAAAATCAGAACAGCTCTTTGTGTCCTATGCTGTTGGAGCTCAAGGAAAGCCAATTTCCAAACAGGCAATCTCAAAATGGATAGCCCACTGCATACGCTTTTGCTATTCTTTTCATGGCAAAACTGTACCTACAGGCATCAGATCTCACTCCACAAGGGCCACAGCTACCTCTGCAGCTTTCCTCAGAGGAGTTCCTACCAAAGATATTTTGAAAGCAGCCACTTGGAGTTCTGTGCATACCTTCTCCAAGCACTACCACCTACCATTATACTCCAAAACTAGAGCAGGCTTTGCCACTGCAGTCTTGCAGGGCATCCTGGCTCCTCCTAGTTCCACCTAGTGCATACCACCCCTTTCTTAGCTTTGGGATTCTACCCATCTGTTATGACCGCAGCTGTATGCACGATGAACATAGTACAGTTTTGTACCTACCATAAATGTAGATGTTCGAGTGCTAATACAGCTGCAGTCCAGGTTTCCCTCCCTCCTTCCCCTCTTGGGACAGGCCTATTGGCTAACACCACCTCATGCAACCTGATTGGGGTATTCATTTATGGTGTATTTGCTTGCAACTACTGTATTTTGATTATATTGCATTGCTTTATTACAAAAATGTATGTATTGCCTTCCTTCTGGGGGCACCTGACATCTGGGGCAAGAAAAACTGAAGAAAATGGCGTCGGCTGGTTCCTTTATACCCCTGTCGCACTGACGTCATGGAAGAAGCGACGACAACCGACGCCGGACCTAGACTTTGGAATTCGGCCGACCGAGGACCTGCCTGACGGCAGGAGAACCCATCTGTTATGACTGCAGCTGTATTAGCACTCGAACATCTACATTTATGGTAGGTACAAAACTGTACTTTCTTGGCTTTGGAGTGTGTGTTTTTTACCTGTGTATCCGTGATTACAGGAACTTTGCATTCTTTCGGTAAAGAGATGGGCCCTTTAGGTGGTGAGATGGGGATAAAGTTAGCACTGAAACTATCTGCCAGAATGTTGACAATGTCAGTTGGTTCTGTATATTTAGTGCCATTGTGCTGTAACTCAGAGCGGATCTGAGTGTTGCCATTGAGATTCTTGACATAGCTATAGAATGCTTTGTGGTTGTCTTTAGAATTAGTGGCGATTTTGTTACTGTCGTCTTTATCTTCACTTTCAAGCATTTCATATTTATTTTTCACCAGTATTCCCTCCCAGTCCTTTATTTTCAGGACCATCATCTGCCACCTTGTAGTGCATCTATTTCATTCCTAGTTTATTTTGTTTCTTCCACACACTGTACAGGATGACTCAAGTTATCCATCTGCTGTCTCTTTTTACTTCTATCCTTTCCACTTCAAGTTCATGTCCACTTTCTTCAGTTAATGTAGGGCAGTGAAGCAAAAGTTGTTTCCAGTGCTACCTTGTCTTCACAGAGGCTTATAATTCTTGTGGATTATATGATTTCCACTTATTTTAATACAATGCTGTATCAAATTTGAGCTGTTACCACAAAAAAAAAAAAAAAAAAAAAAAACTTTTGGTAGACCTCTGTATTAAACATTCTATTTACTGCTATTAATCATTACAACACTTTAACAAATGCTGTATTTTAATCACAAATTAACCATATTTTCATTGCTCTGTCCACGTTTCACAAATTAACCATAATTTGCATGCCCCCGTCCACATTTCTTTAAACAAACACATTTTTTAATGTCGTGCACATTTTGACAGTTTTAAAACACATTTTAACTCCTGCTCTCTTATTTCAATGTTTCTAAATTGAACCATAGTTTTCTTTTCAGTTGCACATTTAAATCTTGAAAAACTGTGCATAGATTTAAATTACTTGCTTTTTCAATTTCATTAATAAACTTTTATGCTACCAAAAATTTTTCAAATGTCATTTGACAAAAAGTCATTGCTCAATTGAATAAGGGCTCTAGCATCTTTTATGTTAAATCCCACTGGCTTTCTTTGATGGATCTAGGTTCCGTGGTCCAGCAGATAATGAAGAGTTAGAAAATGTGAAGCTGGGGCAAGAATGCAAGACACCTGCTACTTTTTGAGTTAAATATGAATCTCTACTATAGTCATTCCAAGGAAGTAGTGGGGCCCATGCCAGCTTTGTTTTAGTTCAGCCAACAAAAACGAAATATCTGAAGTCCTAAGAATCATGAACAGTTTCATGACAACTTCCAAATGGTCAGCAGACCAAAGCAATAATAATCATCAAAATAACTAAAAATTCTAATGTCCCTAACTTAGGGTGAGCAGCAGGTTAATTCCTAGGATCTTTTCCTGAATGTACCATTCTAGACAGTCTGAGAAAGACTCTCTTACAACTTGTTGGCATGGATGGCCATCACCTGGAATAATTGGATAAGGAAAATAATCTCCAGAGGATACATGATTCCATTCCACCTCTCTCAATAACTTCACACTCTTCCCTTGCTGTATATCCCACCCTGCTAAGAAGAGTTCAGCAAGAAAAAGTATGTTGGACCTCCTTCATTAATGGGCCTAATGGATGGACCCTCTAGACAAGAAAGAGTTATGCTGCTACTCAAGGTTTTTTTTAGTTTCAAAGAAAACCAATGACCTCAAATGAATACTCTTAACAACATGGCTTGTCCAAAGAGAGTCCATTTATGTGATGATAATGCAATCTAGCGTTACTTGTTTGTTCAAAAGAAGGCCTAATGTGATGATTGGGCCTCCTTAATGCCCCACCCCCCCATCACTTTAAGGCATTATCGAGGGTTCATGGTCCTCATTTTACAAAGATTCCAGAGTTCTTTTTTGTAAAATGTTGTTACCATTCAAAGTAAGAGCATGGCTGTGCTTTGATACATGAGAGCTAGCAGTGAGGACCATACTCTTAATTTCTGCTGTCTGATACCCATGTCAGTATATGAAAGGAGACTCTGAATCACCGTCAGTAGCCTGCTACATCCCTGGAGAAGTCACTCCATTAGCAAATTCTGAAGTCACTGCCTTCTGATACCACAAGAGTGATGTTTCAGCCAGTGTGTAGAGTGTAAATTCTTCCATCACTGGAGGAATCCTTATTGCAACCTATTTGCAACCCCAATCAGTGTTAAATGCAGCAACTTGAAGATGTCTCTGAAATGGCCATTGATACTTCCTCCTGATTTCCAGGTATCTTGAGAAGGCCAAATTGAAGAAAGCCGATGTCATTCTTAATGCTGCAGCTGGTCTCCAGCAAGTTTGGTTCCTTTTGATTTTTCCTCAAGTTTTAGATAACATTCTGTTTTAGAACCCTCCTGATTCGTCCCTCCATCAAGCCTCACCGGGATATTAATTTCTGTCAGATAACCATGCATGGTTATTCCATTTTCAGTGGTGACCATGAAACCTTTCTACACAGACTGGGTTGAGAGGCTAAATACCAGAAAAGTATATATAAAATCAAATGAACACCTTTTCTTTTTCCATATCAGCTTAAGTCAGAGACTTGGATCCATTTACTACTACTGTTCCAGCTGTTCTGTATTAGTTATCACAAATTTTTGATACTGTTTTAAGTTAGTCTTCCGTTAAATTAAACTTGACAGCTGTTTCTTGTGTTCTTTAGGGCACTTACTCTGTAGTTTTCTTAAAAATTAGAGCATCCCACCCATGAGGAACCAGTTTCTCCATGGGAATTAAACTTTTTGCTGGAAGCATTGAGGCCATTCCTTCTGTCAGAATAATATCTGCCTTTCTCTTAATTATGCCCTAGTTGCCTGCAAGACATCTGTCCTTCTTAGCCAAATAGTCATTGATTCCCTCATCACTGATAGCTAGAGTTAGCTGAGTGGAGCCATCACTTAAGTAGCCACCGGTAGATGGTTCAAGATGTCCTTCAAGAATGCAACTGCAGTCATAACATATGGGTTGTCCTGCCTCAGGCAGCCCTCGGTCGGCCGGATTCCAAAGTCTGGGTCCGACGTCGGCTGATGTCACATTTCTCTCCGACGTCAGAGCGGCAGGAGTACATAAGCATCAGCCGACGCCATCTTCTTCAGTCTTTCTTGCCGCGCGGTGCCCAAAGCAGAAGCAGTTCGCAAGTGCCGGTCGGTCAGCTCCTTTATTCTTCAATCCAAAGTCATCAAAAAAGCTAAGTACCCCGTTGGGGACTTTTTCTTGCCTCAGCCGATGTCAGAAATTACTGAAAAAGTTAATAATTGTTTGTCTTGTGGTAAACAAATACCTCATAAGGATTTCCATTCTTACTGCCTAAAGATTTATGCATTCCCACCTCTGCCACTGATGACCACAGTACTACTAAAGATCAAAGCAGAGAAACCAAAAGGGATCCTAATAGCTCCAGACTGGCCAAGACAACACTGGTATCCACTACTACGGAGCATATGCCACAACAAAAAATGGGCCCTTCCCCAATGGCCCCATCTTTTGACTCAAAACAACTTCAAGACAGTACATCCCAACATTCAGACACTCCAGCTAACAGCTTGGGAGTTTCCATGACTAACCTCAATCTATATCTCTCCAAGGAAGTTCAGCGGATATTAACAGAAGCCCGCAGACCATCCACCAGAAAGGTTTATTCTGCAAAATGGAAGAGATTCAGCATTTGGAATACCAGCAAGGGTCATGATGCATCATTATTGAACATCCCACTCATCCTGGAATACTTGGCAGATATGCTACAGAAAGGACTCTCATATTCTTCTATAAAGATACATGCTTCAGCTATTTCAGCTAGATACAACACTGATCCACCTGTGTTCTCACATCCTTTGTTAAGGCAGTTTCTTAGAGGAATCAAGAATATCAAGCCACCAAGAAAGGCCCCAGTACCAGCTTGGGACCTCAACTTTGTCCTAGAAAAACTGACTCTACCCCCTTTGAGCCAGCAGCTTCTGTGGACTTACAATTCCTCTCATGGAAGACAGCTTTCCTGTTGGCAATTACCTCAGCAAGAAGGGTTTCGGAATTACAGGCCCTAATGGCAATACCACCGTTCATTACCTTTCATAGAGACAGGGTCTCCTTACGAACCAACCCTAGCTTTCTGCCAAAAGTGGTATCTAGGGTTTCTTTGAATCAAGCAATTCACCTGCCTACTTTCTTTCCCAATCCTGAGAACAAAGGGGAAAGACTTTTGCATACCTTGGACATTCACAGACAACTTCGCTACTACCTGGACAGAACCAAGGCCAATAGGAAGTCTGATCAGCTTTTTGTAGCTTACACCCCTGCAGTACAAGGAAAAGCAGTTTCCAAACAGACTATCTCAAAATGGATTGGACATTGCATCAGATTATGTTATTCCTTCCATGGAAAGAGTGTACCAGCCAATATCAGACCACACTCTACCAGAGCTACAGCCACCTCTACAGCATTCTTAAGAGGGGTGCCTACAAAAGACATTCTAGAAGCTGCTACATGGAGCTCCGTGCATACATTCTCCAAACACTACAACCTTCCTTTATATTCCAGATCCAGAGCAGGCTTTGCTTCGGCAGTCCTGCAGGGATTGTTAGCTACACCATCCTTTTCTTAGTGCTTTCCTCCTCCCCCAGCTAAGCTATGGTATTCAACCCATATCTTATGACTGCAGTTGCATTCTTGAAGGACATAGTACAGTTTTGTACGTACCATAAATGTAGATGTCCGATAGATATGCAACTGCAGTCGGGTTTTCCCTCCCTCCTTCCCCTCTATTCCTTGGGTCCACTCCTCTCCCTGTTATCCTAGCTGGGAATATCTGTTATGGTGTATCTGTTTATTGCTTATTTATTTGTCTGGAAACCTGTTTTGTCTTCCAAATTGATTACAGCCTTCCTTGGAGGGCACCTGGCATCTGGGGCAAGAAACACTGAAGAAGATGGCGTCGCCTGATGCTTATGTACTCCTGCCGCTCTGACATCGGAGAGAAATGCGACATCAGCTGACGTCGGACCCAGACTTTGGAATCTGGCCGACCGAGGGCTGCCTGAGGCAGGACAACCCATATGTTATGACTGCAGTTGCATATCTATCGGACATCTACATTTATGGTAGGTACAAAACTGTACTTTTTTCCTTTTTGGCCCTATGTCTGCACATACTCAGTTCCACTAGGCAAAGCAAGGCATGCAGTAGTCATCACTTCTGTGTGTTTCCTTGCTTTCACAAGAGATGTACATCAGCAAGCAACCATGCCCACCAAACTTGATGTACCAAAGGTACTTGTATCGGTCTCCAGTGGAGAAATCATACCATCCACATGTTTCCAGGGTGTGCACTACTCCCTCCTCTAGAAGTATATGAGTGAGCCATGCTGTTTCACTCCTTTCTGCAGTGCTGGGGCCTCTGATCGAACCCTGTTCATTTGGATTGCAGTCAGGACTCTATCCCTATGCACTTGTGAATTGTATGCTTTGTCTCACTTCTTCTTCTTGATTTTTCATAAGGGTGGACTGCTCTTAAGAAGAAATTCATCTTTCATATCCAGGTTAGCTGCCAAGACTAATCTTAACTAATCTGTATAATCTTCCTTTTTTCTTTCCAAAATTACTCAACAGAGCTGAATATTTCATCTGATGATGTTAATCTTCTTTCCATTCATCACTAATGAGTTCTGTTCCGAGCCCTCGGAACCAAATCGGCGTAATACCAAGCTCGTGCTAGCCAAAAACTCTTGAGCTAAGCTTCTACCCACAATGCCCTTCTCCCTGTTACCTCAGATCTCATTTGCCACATAGTCATAGAGCCACGTTTCAGCCGAGCTCTAAGCTAAGTGGAAACTTTTTGATATTTTGTGGAAAAAATTGTTTATTTGCTTGTCGTTTGTGACTTGTATCCATTTATCTTTATATTTAGTTAGATTTACACCCTTTTCTGTTCTACTTCTACCCATTTGGTAATCTTTTCAGTACCATTCGTGGTACTGCCTTCTCTCTTTACCCTTGTGGTATTCCTTGAATACCATCACTGGCATTTCTTCTCTCCTTCCATTTTTTCTGTTTAGTTGTGTGTTTCTGACTCTTCGGATAGATATAATGCACCAACCATGAATATACCTCCAAGTTCTAGTGCACACAGACCACAGAAACACCGGCACTAATAGTCTCCGAATTCACTTTTTATTCAGTACATACAACGTTTAGCGCTTTCATCTAAAATCATTAGACTTCTTCAGAACAATTTGATACCATTCTATTCCTGTTTAAATATTCTTAGTAACCAATCATCTTGATTTTTGAATAACATCTCAATCAACATTTAAAGTGCCAGTGTGCTATATAATTGACATTGCCATCTAAAATAAAACTGTATTAAAACTTGAAATATCAATGCTATATTATTAAAAATACTGTATGCTATCCATACAATAAGCATTATTATACTCTATGTAATAAATATTAATAAAAATTTGTTTAATTTAATTTATAATCTTTACTCTCAGCTAGCTTCATTTTCTAAAAACGGTTTAACTGATATGTGTTCATTAATGCCAGGGAAGGAAGAAGCATTTAATTTGATTTGCCATCTTGCTTCTTGTTCACCTAATTTCTTTTTAATACTCCCACCCCTCGGATTTCCTTTTACTACTTCTAAAATCCCAAACAAGAACAGACTGCAACCCTTATTTTCTGCTATGTGTCTCCACAAGGCATTATTAACATAATTTCTCTTTATACTATAATAATGATCATATATTCTTTGCCTAAGGCACCTATCTGTCTTGCCTACGTAGTAACTAGGGCATTCTGTGAATTTCGCTAAATAAACCACATGTTGTGTTCTGCAATTTCCTTTGCTGTACCTTGTAGTCGTGTGATTTGTGTCTTGTAATACTGTACTTGTCTCTCTTATAATATATTTGCACTGATTACATGAACCACACCTGGTGGTCCCTCTCTTATCCTTCTCTTTGTCGTGTGTTTCTTTTTTCCTTTCTAATTCATTTTTCATATTAAATCCATTCCTGGACACGAATTTGGGTAAATTTCCTACTATTTCCTCTATATGTGTGTCTGTCCTAATAATATTCCAATTCTTGGAAATTAAGTTTTTTATCTCAGCACTCCAAGGAGTATATTGTATAACACACGCTCTAGTATAACCCATTTTGTCATCCTTCTTCTTATCTGTTACCTTATTTCCTTCCTTGAGGGGACCTTTTCCTATCAGGGGTATATATTTCCTATCCCATTCTTTTTTACATATTCTGTTACATCTTTAACCAACCAATTTGGGTAACCCCTCTGTCTAAACATATCACCTATACAGTCAATTTCTCTCACAAATTCTTGATAATCTGATGTCATCCTAGCGGCCCTTATGCATTGCCCTTTAATTATGCTTCTTTTTTGACTCATAGGGTGGCAGCTAGTGTATTCTAAGTAGCTATTACTAAATGTTTCTTTCCTATAAATACTTGACTTTATTTTCCCATTTTCTACTGTAATTTTAGTATCTAAAAATGTCATAACTTTAGAATCTACATTGAAGGTGAACTTTAACCAACTGCTTCTAGTATTAATGTACTCCTTAAACTCATCTAATTCTTCTTTTGTTCCAGTCCATATCATAAAGACGTCGTCCAAGAATCTATAATAGCTGGACATTTTGGTATACCATTTAGTACTCAAAATAAATTCCTTTTCCCAATCGTATAGGTAAAGATTTGCAAATATGGGGGCACACGCTGCCCCCATTGCTACTCCTGTAGTCTGCACAAAGTATTCCCCTTCAAACAGGATATAATTATATTTTAAAGTTATTTCCATAAATTCCAGAATTAGTTGTCTCCTGTCACTAGTCAAATAGTTGGCTTTTTCCATGCAATTTTCCAACCTTCTCAATCCTTCTTCTTGGGGAATACTAGAAAAAAGGTCTACTACATCTATTGTTACCAGCATACTTTGGTTTTTTACCATATCATCTCTTAGTCTCCCTAGGAAATCCCAGGAGTCTATTATAATATGCTCTATAGAAGTAAACATAGGCTTTAACCACTTGTCTACTACCTTCCCAAATTTAAAGGTTTTTGACCTGTTCCCCGATATTATTGGTCGAAAAGGGGGATCAAATAAATCCTTATGTATCTTGGGAATACCTATTATTGTACCTATAATCGGATTTTCTTCTTTTAAATAAGTGTATAATTCTATGTCAATCCTCTCTTCAATCAATAAATCTTCTAAGTATAAATTGATTTTATTGTACCCTAAACTTACTTCATTTTGGGAGGCTGTACAATAATTTCCAGTATTTAATAAAATTTCATTCATTTTATTTTTGTATTCCTCTTGATCATAAATCACAACCCCACCCCCTTTATCAGGTTTCATTATTCTTAACTTTTTATTCCGTTGCATTTCCCTTAAAACTTCTACCTCTCTGGAATTCAAATTATACTTCACTCTATCCTTATTAATTTTATTCCAATAACTATATAAATCATCAATCACTGTTTTTCATACATAGCTAAGGTAGGATTGAGGGGGGGGTGTATATACTTTTTTTCTTGAATTCAATGTTAGTCTCATTCTTATTTTTATTATTATTAAAAATCACAGCCAAATTTAACTTTCTAATATACTTCTTGAAATCTATAATAACATCTTCCACTTTGAACTTCTTGACTGGAACATATTTCATTCCTCTACTAAGGAGGGTAAAGTGTTCTTCCTTTAAGTCTAAGTTGGTATAATTGTGTATATAAAATTGTTTGTAACCACTAGTAACAGTATTATATTTCACTATCTCTTCTTTTCCCCTTTGTCTTGTTGATTGCTGAATTCTTCTATCCTTTTCCCCTGGTATACATTTCCTTTGTGGTATCTTTGACGTTGTTTCATGTGGGGTCCCTCCCATCTCATTTCTTCTTCTAAAAAATCATCTAATTTATTATTTCTACCATAATTGCCATAATGGTGCCTATAATTATTACCTTTCCGGTCTCCATCATAATTGTCACGATGGTTCCTTTCTTTCTGTCTACCTGCCATATGCCATCTGTATGCTAGACCTTTAGTGTATTGTTCTAGGTCTCTCTCAAACTTTTTACATTTCCTTTCAAATACTTTATTTACATGGTTCTGTACCCATACATATTGAGTATTCAAACAATATTCAAATTCGTCATATAGCAGGTCATTGGTGATTGATTCATTCAAAATTTCAAGCTCATTCATCAAACTACAAACAGATCAAATGTTCATCAAACAGATACTGTGTGCATTTAGATTGATTTAGACAGAGTCGAATTTACTTTTTTCTCTGAAAATTTTGATTGTTGTGTTTAACTTTTTCATGATGTCTGATAAGAAGGGGTACATCGGGTTTCAAGTATTGTACTTCGTGTAATGGTAAACTTCTGAATAGTTATTCTCGCAGTGATAGTGTCTGTTGCTTGGGATGTGCCCTGTCTTTCAGTGCAACCTCATGTGATTTTTCAAAGTTTCAGCCAGTGCACTCTGAATGAGCACAATAATAAGTTAATACTGAAGGGCCTACTTAAGTCACCCTTTTCAGAGGCCCTTTCTGCGACGGAGGTCTCAACCCTTCCTAGGATGGATAAGAAAAGGCCCCATTCAGTTGCCTCTTCACCCTCAAGTAACCAGGGTATGTCTGTGAAACCTAAAGTGCAAAAACTTTCTTCGGCGCATAAATCTGCCTTGTCGGCATTGACCTCATCTGCTCCAGGTGCTATGACTGTTACTATATCGGCACCATCTTCAGCTCCGATGCTGTCTCTGGCACCGACTATAGACCTCGCCTCACCTGCTATGACTTTGGCACTGGGTGCCACTTCAGCACAGTGCATGCCTTCAGTGCCTAGCTCAGCAATGATGATTGAACCCCCTGTATTGGCTCAGAGTGCCCCTTCGGCACCAAACTCATTTACAGTTCCGACAAGAATGGATTTGACCCCACTGCTTCTTGTCTCCATACTTGAGACATCGGTGTTGGTAGATTTCACACCACGGACCCGATACTCACTGTCCATAGACCCGTTTCTAGGCCAAGTGTATAGCCCGTTTCTAGTGCGGCCTGACACCCCATTGGGAGTATCCACTAGATCCACCAGGAGCCTTTTAGAACTTGATTTGGTGTGTCTTGTGGGTCACCTGTTGGCAGCCAGGTGGGATACCCATGCCTTCCAGGAATCATCCTCCTGCAAGACTTGTGTTGACATCTCCACGAACTCCATCCTATTCTCCTCCTTTGACCATTCCAGTTCCAAAGCCTCCTGCTCTGATGTCCTTTTCAGAACACCCCCATCTCTGTGCCAGTGTTGGACCTCACTGTGGCTCCGGGACATTCCCTTTGGTCCTCAGTTCCTGCTGAGCCAGTCCTTCCTCAACCCTGTGATTGGGCTACAGGCTCTATGTTTCATGGCTCTGTTCCGAGTGTTTGTTCGGTTCTCTCCACGGTGCCGGGAGCTTTGTCTGCACCGATTCTGCTTGAGGCTCTGTCCTTGGTAGCGGGTTCAGCGGAGTGGGGTATAATCCTGGTTCTGAGGTTGTCCATCTCTGTTCTGGGCTCCCATCCCTCTTCAGATGGACCTGCTTTCCGTGAATTTTGAAAGCATTCTGCCGACGTCGGAACCCCAGATTTCTCCCCTTGAGCTACAGCTGCCACAGGCCCCCCTCCCTGGGACTCCGGGCAGGGAAGCCACAGGAACCCCCCCCTGTACAGGGTACCCACTCTTCCGAGTCCTCGGAAGAGCCCCCACAGAAGTGATCGTGCAAGAGGAAGCACATAGACTCCCCTGAGGAGTCTGTAAAAGAGGACACGGATTTCGATGATGTTGATGGAGACCTCCTTGAAATGCTGAAACAGAGGGGTGAACTGGAAGCCCACTAATACTTCTTCTGATGAGTCCGTGTTAGTGCAGGCTATCCGTGCTTGACCATCTACCTCTTGGGTGACCCTGCCTGCAGACAAGCTGGTTCAGCTCATGGTGCAGCATGCCTGGAAAGAGCCCTGATTCTGTTGAGGCAATCCCTCGTAGACCCGACAAGAAGCTTTCTCCACCCGGGGAAAACCCACATTGGTCCAGAGGTTTACCAGTCAATGCTGTGGTGGTGGCGGCTGCCACAAAAAAGGATTTAGCTGAAGAGAGTCCTACTATCCACCGGGCCATGGACAGATTGGGGAAGCGGGTCTTTGCATCAGAGACTTTTGGCATACGGTCTCTGAACTACATAGCAGATTTTACGAGGCTCCAAAGAGACTTGATCTCCAAACTCTCTGGAACACTCACAGGACAGGTGTCTGACGAGGTAAGGGACAAAGTTGCCTTGGAGCTCGCAACCCCAGAATCGATCTCCAACTCGTCCATGAGGTTGCTTTCACATGCAACCGAAGGGGCGGCTAGAGCTGCGGGTTCAGGCATAGTTATGAGACATCATGCCTGGGATGCGCATTTGTGACATCGCGTATCCCTTCAAGTCTTTCTTTCTGAATGCTCCCATTGAAGCATCTTCCCTGTTTGGCTCCAAGGTAAAGGACACTCTGGCCAGGTGTGAGCAGGATGGTAAGACCCTGTCTGTGGTAGGTCTGCGTTTTTTCCAACCCTCAGTGTTCCTTCTCCAGGAACCAGCGGAGTGGGAAGTTGTGGCACAAAAAATCTCAGGGCCCTTTCCATGCCACACGTGGTGACGATACCCCCAGGGGCAGAGGGGGTAACAATTCTGGATGACGCTCCAGTTGAGGCAGAGGTGGTCCACGTAACCAAGGCCCCAGAAACTCCTTCTCTAGGCAGCTTTACCAGCGCTCCTGAAGAGCAGCCCGATTGCTTTCCTCTAGAAGCAGTCGGGGGTCCTTTTTCTCTGCACCAAGCTGCCTGGCACTCTATTACCAC
The DNA here is from genome assembly GCF_019279795.1 of Protopterus annectens. NCBI lineage: Eukaryota > Metazoa > Chordata > Ceratodontiformes > Protopteridae > Protopterus > Protopterus annectens. Next base: position 412,280,213 of record NC_056749.1, read on the forward strand.
CGATTGTTGGGTGCAGAATATCATTCCCAGAGGTTACACCATTCCCCTCATTACTTATCCAAAACTTCCAACAATCTCCCTGACATTCCACCCAGTCAGAGGGAAGAAGCAGCTTCAGAAATTAAAAAACAACTAGTCCCACCAGACCAATGCAGATCTGGATTTTACTCTAGATTCCTTTTGGTGCCAAAAAAAAGACAGAGGACTGGAGACCCATTCTGAATCTCAGCGGTTTGAGCAAGTCTGTTGCCCAAACCAAATTCCGGATTGTCACGGTTCAGTCCATTCTCCCTTTTCTAAGGGAGAGCATTTGGATGTGCTCGATAGATCTCCGGGACGCGTATTACCACATCAAAATAGACTAACGCTCCAGGAGTCTACTTCACTTCCGGCTAGGAGCCAATCATTGCCAGTTTTGTGCCCTGCCATCCGGTCTCTCTACAGCCCCCAGTGTTTTCACAAAGTGCATGGCAGTGGTTACAGCTCACTTGAGACTGCAAGAATTCCGGGTGTTTCCATATTTGCACGATTGGCTCCTTATCGCCCCCACCAAGCATCTTCTGGGAACAGCCCTACAATACAGACTTTCTCTGGCATAAATTTTGGGGATAACTGTGCAGTGGGAGAAGTCTAACCTTACTCTGGCCCAGCAGATAAAATTCATAGGAGCAGTCTTCGACACCCGATCCTGTCGGTTGTCAGTCCCAGCTCACAGACTTCAGAGATTGAGGCTTCAGCTCTGGGTAATTCTCTGTCAAAACAAAGTCTCAGCGAGAGAGGTTCTTCATGTAACTAGGAGCCATGGCAGCTTCCATTCCAATAGTGCCTCTTGCGAAACTGCACATGTGAATTCTCCACTGGCTTCTTGTCTCTGTGTTTCCTGAACCATCACCCTCTTTGTTTTCATATTCAGATAACCAGCTCTTGCAAGCAGGACCTTTTTTTGGTGGATGAAGCCAGACACGCAACTTTGATGCTTCCCTGATAGGGTGGTGGGGAGGCATTTTCAGGGAAAGACGGTCCAAGGTGCATGGTCCACGTTGGAGGCCAGCCTGCATATCGGCATTCTAGAACTGAGAGTGGTGCTGTTAGCATTGCAAGCATTCCAAATGGTTATTCCTTCTGGAACGATTGCAATTCAGTCAGACTGTGCGTCATAGTCTGGTATATCAACAAGCAAGGAGGAACCAAGTCATACCCCCGTGTCGAAAAGTCATGAGAATGTGGCAGTGGGCACTAGCTTCCAACCGCTTTTTGATAGCAATGCATATCCCGGGTAACTCCAATGTGATTGCAGACAAGTTGAGCGATGTATTCTCTTGCCCCATGAGTGGTCTCTCAGTCCCAAAGTAGCAGCAGAAATTTTCAGCAGTTGGTGCCAGCCTTGCTGTGTCCTTTTCGCCTCCCCATCCAACAGGAAATGCAGCAGCTGTTTTGCCCTATTACCCCCAAAGGGGGAGTCCCTAAGGGACACTCTGATTCACGATTGGCCCACAGGACTACTTTGTGCTTATCCCCCCATTCCTCTGATTCCACAATTCATAAAGAAAGCTGTTCGGTTTAAATGCAAAGTGATCCTCATAGCCCCCTTTTGGCCTCGACAAGTTTGGTTCCCCTTCCTTTGGCTTCATCTGTTATATCCACCGTGGATTCCGGACCCTGTTCCAGACCTGATTTCTCATCCCCAAAGGTTGAGTCACCCAAATCTGTCCAGTCTCAAGCTGACAGCTTGGTTTCTCCACTTCCGTTAGTTGCCAGGCAGGATGATCTCACCTCGCCTGTTCTTGATATTATTCTGGCTTGTCATAAACTATCCACCAGAAGACTATATCGGGACAAATGGAAAAGGTTTTCTATTTAGGAAAAGATGCTAGATCTGTACTTGGTTCCAGTCACAGCGATCTTACAATATTTGTCTAAGTTTGTTGAAGAGGGAGCCGCAGCCTCTACCATACGAGTACATCTGGCGGCGATTTCAAATTACCATAACGGGCTGGATGGTACTCCTCTCATATCACTATGTTTGTGTAAAACTTTTCTCAAAGGAGTTTCTCACATTAGGCCTCCAATCAGACAACCTATAGAGCCATGGAACCTCATATTAGCTCTCCAGTCTTTACCTCAACCCCCCTTTGAACCTGCAGCAAAATGTGACCGCAAATTCTTGTCATGGAAATCTGTCTTCTTGGTAGCAATCACATCAGCCAAATGAATTTCAGAGTTGCAGGCATTGTGCGCCAAAAGATCCTATCTAATCTTCCACAAGAACAGAGTTTCACTCCGGACGAACCCATCTTTTCACCCCAAAGTTGATTCTGACTTTTCCATCAATCAGTCTATTGACCTATCAGTATTTTTCCTAAACTTCTCTAATAAAGGAGAATACTGCCTACATTCCTTGGATGTAAACAGGCAATTGAGATTTTATTTAGACAGGACCAAAACAATATTTAACATTTCCTTTTCTGTGCCTAGAATGGGAAATTCTGTCTCCAAGGTCACCTTATCAAAATGGCTAAGGGACTGCATACGTTTCACTTATTCATTTGCAAAAGAACCTATGCCACAGAATATTAAAGCCCATTCGATTAGATTGATGGCAACTTCTGTAGCCTTCCATTCCAGGGCTTCTATGGATGACATTTGCAGAGCAGCCACTTGGGCTAAACCCCACACTTTTATCAATCATTACAAATTAGGTGTGGTCTCCAGAGGGAGAGCTGCCTTCGGCTCAGTGGTTCTCAGGAACGTTTTTCCATAAGGGCCACCCAAAGATCTCAAGGTAGCTGGGGATTCTGTCCCATCAGTGATAAATGGAAAGAAGATTAACAACATCAGATAAAGAAGTTATGTCTTGCCATAACGTTCCATCTGTGTTGTTGATCTTCTTTCATTCATCACCTCCCACCCTCCTTCCCCCACCAATGGCTCCTGGGGGATACATTGGGTCATACCTCTCAACCTAGAAACATCAAAAATCTGGACAAAGCCCATGAAAAAAGGTACAAATCTGTATGCAGATTAACATAAAATGTGCATACATAATTATGCAGCCCCACCCACCCTGGTGGAATTGTGGGATACCAACTTTTAAACGCAAACTGAAGAAGAGACAACCAAAATATGATCATGAAACACAAAATAAGAAAAATAACACTATTGTTTTATTTATATTAATATTTGAACTTGTGCAAAACTAAAATACCATATTCTTTTAGAAAAATAACATTGGGTGAGGCTGCGCTTGCCTTCAGCCTTCTTTAAATAACATAAAATGTAAACCAGAACAACAAATTATTTATATATTATTAATTAACACAAAACTTTGAACTTGTATAAAACTAAAATAAAGTTCTCTCATATAAAAATAAAAGTTACTGTCTTGTACTAACTAGTGTACTTACTTACTTACTTTGTACCTCTCAAACTGTACAGATTTTTGCAGAATGTCCAGATTTTTGACTCATATTTTTGGTCTGACTCTGTTCCTCATAAAATTTGTGGTCTTCTGGCAAAATCATTGAAGATCGAAAGTCACCAAAATAATACTAAACCGTGACAGACATTGTAGTTTCAGACTTTATATCCATCAGAAAATACATAATAATGCAAAATCTGTTATTCCAGCAACTTTCTAAGTTTATAGGAGCAATATTTAAATTCTGTCCCTGTTTTTGGGCCTTTGTCCCCCATTTTTTCTAGCTTTGTCCCGATTTCTTGCACTGAAAGGTTGAGAGGTATGTTCCCAACTGTATCCTTCAGAGACGCCCCTTTCTAAAATCACTGAATCAAGTCCTGACAGCTCTATTCAAAACAAAGAACACCAGCTCCATGGGTCCTGATAGCATTACTAGCAGACCGTAGCAGCCTTCCAGACAATACAAAACAGTTTAACTCAGCCCTCACTAAACCTCTTTGACCTAAGCCTCACCCCTGGTTATGTCTCCAGGGCTTGTCAAATTTCATATGGGTGTCTCTGCATAAAGGTGGCATTAATTCTGACCCTGCTAACTTCAGACATATAAGTTTCATTAAGCCTTGCTGACTATGGGCTGCTTCCTTGTAGAGCTAATAAATAATATAGGTAACCTTTACACTCTGGATCTTAAGCAATTTTGTTTTTTGAAAGAAATTTGTGTCTATTCAGTCGGTAGATTTCTTCAAAAAGGCTACAGAAGCCCAGGATACTCTCTGTACTGCAAATTCAAACCTGGCAAAGGCTTTTGACAGCATTCACCATGCAGATATTATCATTAAATCCACCCACCTAAACGTCAACCCTTATGTTATTTGTTGGATTGTTAAATGGCTCAGTGACAGAACCCATGTAGCAACAGCTGGGGGAACATCTTTCAAACAAAAATATCCCACAAGTGTTGTCCCACAAAGCTCTGTCCTGAGTCGCGTATTCCACCAATATGGCATAAATTTTTGTACATGAAAGCAAAAGACAAGTGACTATATGAGTGATGAAGTCTCCTGATGACTGCAAACTGGGGGTTGGTGCGAACTCCTCCTCTTACACTCAGATGCTCCAACAAGGACTTGATTAGATCAGTGCTTGGTTGCTTGCAGTAGTGACTTCAATGTCAAAAATATGATGTTTTATTTTTAGGAAATCAAGTACACTTAATTCATAAGATCTCAAGAATACTCACCTCAGTACAGACTTAGTTATTACACAACTGGGTATGTATGTTGGTAAGGAGCCAGCTTTTGACTGACATCTCAGCTGTGTTTAGGAAATCGTTTTGATTAACACATTTAATCTCAAGGGTCATCTCTTCAAGTCCAAAGAAGTCACAGTTAAATGGTTTAAATCCATCATTGGACCCATCACTAAATACAATGCCCCATTTAGTATTTACTTGTGAAATAAAAAATGTCAAATAAATAAACACATAGTCCAACTTGAAAGACTACAGAGACTAACTAAGATAATTGAAGGACAAGAAGTCTAAGCTACCAGTTAAGATTACAATTTCTCACTATACACTGAATTTGTTATAAGTTCTTGCATGATGATCTCTGCCTTATTTTACCTGCAGTGAAAGCTGCCATTTTTGATCTCATTCACCTTCATAGAACCAGCAGTGCTAAGAACACCAACACCAAAATTCTTAAGCTCCATCATACATTAACAACACCTGCAAACAAGGTATATATTTGACTCAGTACACTCCATGATTTTGGAATAGACTTCGTCAGACCTATTAAGCATAGCAATACTCTGGTTACTTTTAAATCTAACCTGAGTGAATGGATGGTAGTCACAAATTCGCTACTGGAATGTGGGGTAATTTTTTCAGGTTATGTCTTTATTTACTGTGAAAAAGTCAATGAAAATGTTTTAAATTTTAATAAAACAAGTACATTTTTACTCAGTGCTTCTGCTTAGTTGTGGTTTGGGTTATTGCTGATTAGTTCACATTCTGCAGTTAAACTAAATGCACAATGAATGCCCGCAGCAACACTCACACATACTGCAGTTAAACAGTTCATGACAAGCAGACTTACGTTATGATAACATATAAATAAATGCACAATAATGGCTTGTTCTTGGCAGCAGACTTAGTTATAACATATAAATGCACAGTAACGGTACATACACACACACTGCATTTAAACAGTTCTTGGCCAGAAGACTTAAATGCACAATGACAACGGTGAATGGTGAATAAATTAATGCCAGCAGCAGCACACACATGTACATTCTGCAGTTAAACTAAATGCATAACGAATACCAGGCCAGCAGCAACACACACACACTCAGCAGTTAAACAGTTTTTGACAAGCAGACTTGTGTTATTTTAACATATAAATAAATGCACAATTCACAATAACGGTTTGTAATGGCAGCAGACTTTACAATAAGATATAAATGCCCAATAATGGTACGCACTCTCCATTTAAACAGTTCTAAGATGGCCAGCAGACTTACGATAGAATATAAAAGCACAAAAACTGTTCTGAATAGAGCGACCAGCTGAAAGCCATGCCACTAAGCAGCGTTAGTTGCTAGATAACATTTTTCTTACCTGGAGGCTGGGACGTGGGCACCGTGGACTCTGCAACTTCTGCTACCATTGCTGTTACATTCCCAGTTTCCCTCCGAGTCCAACACACAGTAGCTGATGTCATCACGCACACCCCTTTAGGCTGGTGGTGACATCAGCCATAAATTTAAAGTGGTACTGGTTAAAAAAAAAAAAAAAATGACCGGGAAATTAAGGGGGTCACTCAGGAATACAGAGGAATTCGGTATGGTTGAGAGGTATGCTTTGGGTCCAAGTGGTGTCTTTTAGGGCATTTGTGCAGAAATGGCCTCTGCTTTACTTTGTATAACATGGACATACTCTATCTGAGGTACCATGGAGAAGGGCATTGTGGGTAGAAGCTTAGCTCGAGAGTTTTTGGTTGGCGTAAGCTTGGTATTAGGCCGATTCAGTTCTGAGGGCTTGAAACCGAACCAGTCAGTGATGAAGATCAGCAACACAGATGGAACGTTATGGTAAGGCATAACATCTTTTTTCTTGTTTATATGTGCACAGGCACCAGAGATCTTACCTAAACAATTAAATCTGTCAAAAAAAAAAAATTCTCAGTTACTTTACTTTTTAAAAAAATATATTTAGCTGTAGAGTTACTAAAGTGACCTTGTCTAAATGGCTGTCAGATTGTATTACATTCTACTACCAAAATTGAAATAAATGCTCAGATTCTGAGCCTGAAGCCCACTCAGCTACAGCAGTGGCTACCTTTCAAGTAGTTTTCAAAAATGCATCTTCAGATGATATTATAAAAGCACTATAAAACTGAATGTGCTCCCTAGGTCTAGATCCTCTTGAAGCAGTCATTGGGGGAATGGCCCCATGAAACTCAATTAACAAGAATGAGGTTGGGACTCTATCCTAGTAGATGTTGAGGGAGAAACTCCCCATCACACATATGAAAGTTACATAACGTAATACTTGTTCTGATTGACTAGTTTTATCTTCTTCAACATATTTATTTTCCTTTCCCCGTCACATTTCAAATGTGCCCGGAGGGACGTTTGATTTGCTGGTGCCCCACATTAGCACAGGTCAACCAAGAGCAGGAGAGGATCTTCCCTTTGCACAGTATTATGAATAATGGGGTGGGGCCAGTAGCCGCGAGAGGTTTTACATGCCAGGCTATTTAAGGCATGCTGGCCTTGATCTCCTAGTGTTTGATGAAGCTGGAATTACTTATTGACTTCAAGCATTATGCTAAGTGTATAACTTTAAATTTTTCCAACTGATTCAGATGACAGTGGAGGATCTTGCCCTGCTCCCATAGCAATACACATTCCAAATACTTAATAAAGGGAATCTAGTGTATCCCATTCATACAATTATGATTTGCAGCATAGAGCCCATCTCTAAGCTTACACTCAGCTAAACTATTTAAATGCCTGTCCTCCATCATGAAGCACAGAACAGAGCGGAAACAATGTTGCTTTTGTTTCAAATATGTATTTCCTGCATCAGAGGGATTAGTCAGACAGATCAGCATTTTGTGTTTTATCCTATGAAAATAAGGCAGAAAATATTCTAAATTAACCTTGTCCAAGTGTCTGTCTAGCTGTGATACCTTTTGTGCTGAAAACAATGTGAAGCCCGTAGGGGTTCCAGTTTGAGCACATTCTACCAGGGCAATAGTAGCCATAGCAGCTTTCTTCAAAACTGTTGAGATCGCCAGTTGGAGGTCTGCCCACAGTTTGTTTTCCAGATTACAAGCTGAATAGTGATTAAGGATCCGTGTAGGGTTTGCTACTATAGTCTTGCAGGGCATCATGCAACAGCTTCTTCCCCATGGTCACCTTATTTTTTTTAGTATCCTCCCCATGTTTAAGGATGCGTACTGCCATATAAATCTCTGAGATGAGCATAGTACAGTTGTGTATGTGTGTGTCACCATAACAGTATATGTGAAGTTGTTCTATCTCGCCGTTCATTCTTTACTGATGGGTTCGGAGCCAATCCCACTGCTCCGAGTCAGCACCTACTGCAAAGCTTGAGGATTTCAAGTAGATCGAGGCCAAGTCCCTATCCCAAGATGCACCCTGAGTTACCTCCGATCTAGTTTGCCGCTGCAACTGATTGGAGGTTCTTGCTAGCTCTGGCCAGTAAAAACTTTATTACTTTTCTATTTTCTAATATTATTGTTGGATTATCATTAAAATAGTTAGATATTAAGGAATAGGCTCTTAAAGACTTTTCTGTAATGTTCCCTTCCCTGTGTGCTTTCTTAGCTTTATATATTGGCCTTGTTTTTTCTGATAGGCCTATTTAAATTTTCTGACTAAAAAAATTGCTTGTTCAGTGATTGACCTTTTGTCTTTTTTCGTATTAGCATAGTATAGTGTCATTATTTAGTGAATAGTAAATGTTTAGTGAGTGACTTTTTGTCATATTTTTTTCACAGCATAGTATTGTATTAGAGTTTACCAGCTGTTAAGATTATCTGTTTAATTGTGTTGTGTGTGTGTGTGTGTGTGTGTGTGTGTGTGTGTGTGTGTGTGTGTGTGTGTGTGTGTGTGTGTGTGTGTGCTTGTTAGCCTTAATTAGGCTTGTGTGCTTATCTTGAGCCTGTTTTTTATTCAAACGTTTTTGAGTAGTTAGTTAGCCTTAGTTCAAAGGCTTGTGTGTGTGCACGCTCATAGTTAGCCTGGTTTTTATTAGAAGGCTAATTTATACTTGCTGTTGTTGGGTGTGTCCACTTCTGTCATGGCTGATGACAAAGACAAACACTCTAATTCAAGGTTTAAAAAATGCCCTAAATGTAGGCAAAAGATGTCGGTTACTCACTGCCATGTGAATTGTGTCTACTGCTTGGGTGCCTTGCACCAGCAAGAAACATGCTCTATATGTCATTCTTTTTCTTCTAGAGTTCTGCAAGAGAGAAAAAGGAAGCTTATTGATAGGGGTTTGTTGAAACCTTCTTTCCAGGAGGCTTTGAGTGACCACGATGGATCTAGTAAGTCCACAAAGTCCTCCAAGACTTCTAAAGAATCAAAAAAATCTAAAGAGTCTGTGACATTGGCTCTACAGGTCTTGGAGCTGACTGTCTTCTCTTTTCGGAGCCAGTCCCCGGTCTTGGAACCGGTATCCAAAACTCCTAAATTGCCTCTTCTCCACTCAGTACCATCAGTCCAATCTTCTCGATCTTTTGTGAGCCTGTCTGATTTGGATGTGGATCGGGTGGTGCAGAAGCTTTTACAGGCACCGGCCTTTGCCATTTTGCTATCTGCTCCGACCCAGCCGGTTTCGATGCCGAAGACCCTTATACCAGCTATATCTCTTCCTCCTCTGAGCCGTACTGGTCCTTTAGAGCCAGAGGAATTGGATCTGCTGAATGCAGAGCGTTCGGAGCCAACGCCTGTTCCAGTGTCTTTGGGCTCCATTCACTCTGATGTCCTCGGTGCTGATCAAAGACTTTAGGAGCCGACACTCTCTGGTCGGGTCCGGGGAGGATAGCTGAACCGACTTGTCGGTTCCAACTTTGCCTTTTGGGGCTTCAGCTCGGATGAGCTAGGCTCCTACCTCGGGCTCAGAGCCCACTGTTCCAGTGCCAGGGGTATCGACGGTTTCTTCAGATCCGTTGGTCCCTTCGCATCGGAGCAGAGTGGCCTTCAAAGCCATGAGGAGAGTTACGTCTTCCAAGACATCCTCAACTGTGGGTCCAGCTTCTTCATCCCCTAAAGTGCCTGTGTCTGCTTCTGCCTCACAGATCCTTGCTAAGTGCAGAGACCAGGAGCCTCAGGAAGCCCCACTGGGTGTGCCCATGCTCTTCCGAGACCTCCCCAGAAGCTCCCACTGATGAGGTTCCCAGTAAGTGTGTGTGTAAGAGGAAACATTTGGACTCCCCTCAGGAGTCATTAACATCTGACACTGACTTGGATGGATCAGAAGAGGGTCCCCACGGTCCCCCTCTGAGGATATCTCATTTGCTGAGATACTGGAAATCCTTAGCAGAGGGGTGACTGGCAGTCCACCAACCTTACAGAGGACGAGTCGGTCCTCCTGAAAGCTTTCGGGTCTCTGCCCTCTACCTCTTGGGTGCCTCCGCCCTTCGATGAGCTATTGCAGCTGGTGTCACGAAGGGCGTGGGAGTCTCCGGATACTATGTAGCCTGTCCCTAGGATGCCTCATAAGTTCGTATCTGCCCCCCTAGATAAATCCTTGACTAAAGGTGTGCTAGTTGATGCCATGGTGGTGATGGCAGCCACCAAAAAGGAAATGTCTGAAACTTCCTTGTCTGTCCATCCTCCTAACAGAGACTCCAGTATCATGGATAGATATGGGAAGTGCATGTTTAGTTCAGCGACTTTTGCAATTCTTTCACTTAACTATTTGACCCATTTTACGAGACTACAAGGAGATCTCTTTAAAGAGCTGGGAGATACTCTTCAGGGTACAGTAGCTGTGGGAGCTACAGACAAAGTTGCCACCTAGCTTGCTACCCTCAGTTCCATAGTGAACTCGTCCATGCGCCTCATTTCATATGCAGCTGATGGAGCGAGTAGGGCAGCGGGTACAGGATGCTCTTAGGAGACGCTCCTGGATGCGCTTGTCTTCCTTCGCGGAGCCATTCAAGTCATCCTTCATGAATACCCCCTTTGATGGCTCATCCCTTTTCAGGCCCAAAGTCAAGGAAACTTTAACCAGGTGTGAGTAGGACGGAAAGACTCTGTCTGCCGTCGGGGTCTGATGTTCTTCGTGTTTCACTGTTTCAGTGCTCACGTATGGGTTATCCGGCTCCCGGTAGCCCTCATTCGGCCCGAATACCAGAATCCTTGGTATATGACGTCTGCTGCCGCCGGTTGTCAAACTGGTCAGTATGTCAGGTATAAAGGGAGGCAACCGATGCCATTTCCTCAGTCTTTCTTGCCGTAGAGCCTGAAGCAGATGCAATTCGCACTAGTGCCGGTCGGCCATTTACCTTTGTTTCGCTTTCCAACTTCCAAGTTGAAGACTCCTTCAGATAAGTACCCCGTTAAGGATTCTCTTTTCTTGCTTTAACGAATGTCAGATAAAGTTAATAATTGTCTTGCCTGTGGAAAACAGATTCCGCACTGTGATATCCATTCCTATTGTATAACTTGTTTGGACATTGAGCACGACATCCCCAACTGCAATCTCTGTCCTTCCTTTAACCCGCATACCATACACCGTAGAGCTAAGATTTTGTATTAGCATTGCGGAGTCTGGCCTAAGTTCGTCGGTATGGCGTCTTCTGGTCTCCCGACTCTGGATATTCCTAGGAAACGCAAAGACAAGGACCGCGACAGGCCTAGGGTTAAATCTACTGACGATGCACCGGTGAAATTGGTTGTCAGCACAGCGGTAGTCAGGCGCTTTCGCAGCTCCTGCAGTCTGCAGATTTTCAGCCGCAAGCCTCTGCCGAGACCTTTATGGAGTCCTCCATGCCGCAGGCTGCTATTTCGTCTTCAGACCCTCCGCCTATCGCCGCCTCAGATGGGTCCGGAGCCGCTTTGCAGGCACCGGCTTCTGACGCCTCTTCTTTTAGACATGAGACCAGAACCAGGCCGAAACCTTAGCTCAGGCTTCTGCAGTTGCTATGCCTCCTGAGTCCCTCCGGATTGCTAGTAAACCTTCCAGCCGCAAACCTACTCACAAGCCGGCGTCGGTCTCCCCTCCTGTACCTCAGTCCCAGTTGGCTAAGATGGCTGGTGATCTTCTTTCCCTGATTAGGGGCCCTTATCCCCCCCTTCAAAGAGGGCTAGGCAGTTATCTCCTGATGTTTTGTCTGTCTCAGATTTTGAGATTTCCAGTATGTCTGCAGGTGAAGAAAGAAATTCTCAACTTTGTTCTGGCTTTGAGGATTCTGATGCTGAGGACTCTGTCCCTTCTGCCTCCCCTCAGAAGATTTTTCCTTTGGGGATACTTTGAATACTCTTAGGGAGCAGTTTAAATGGGAATGTCAGGATTTTCCACAGTCTAAGAAAATAATCGAGGAATTTTTAGATTTTCCACACCATAAGCCTCTGTCTGTACCTCCAGTTTTGGAAGTTGTGGATGATGTTTTCATGGAAAATTCTTTAACTCCTAATTCTGTTCTTCCTGCCCTCAGAAAACTGGATAGATATTACAGGGTTCCTGAATCTCATCAATTCCTATTTACAAACCCTACTGCTGATCAAGGCCCCAAGGGTGTGAAGGCTACTATTGCTAGAAACCTTGTGCCTTGTGATAAGGAGTCTAGGGCCTTGGACAGGTGGGTAAAAAAGTCTATACTTCTGCAACTCTTGCCATTAGATCCGTGTATTGTCTTTTTCACATGCTTAAGTATCAGCAGCATACGTTGGAGGCTATTAAGGCTAAACGTGGAGATATTCCTTCCATGATGGAAAACAAAGATGTACAAGACTTACTGAATTCTGCCACTTTAGTTAATAAGCATTCACTTCGTTGTGGTTTTGACACTTTGGAGGCTTCCTGCAGAGCAGCAGCCACTGGTTCCGTAATTAGAAGGCATGCTTGGCTCAGGAAGCAGCCTCTTTCTGAACCAGATAAGTCTAAATTGCTGGATGTTCCTTTGCACAAGGACAACCTTTTTAGTAATAAGGCTGAGGAGGTACTGAAAAAGTTGGAGGATAAGGCAAAATCTCTACGCAAGCTATAAAAGATTTCCTTCAGGTTCAGCCTCCTTGGTTTAGTAGGCATTATCCTTCCAAGAATTAGTCTTTCCCTGATCCTGGCTTGCAGGGTCGCTCTAGGCCTAGGGGTTTCAGGTCTTTCAGAGGGCAGGCTTCTGCCTCTCAAAGGGCTAAACAATGGCATTCTTCTTCTGCTAAATCGAGCAGTTCTGAGGTTAGCGAGGTTCGCAGAGGTATGGTCTACCATCACAGACGACAAATGGGTGCTCAGTATAGTAAAAAAAGGTTACAAGTTTTACTTTCACAACTTCCCTGTTTTAAAAGGGTACCCAGCCATACCCAAAACATTCAAGGCAGAGGTAGAAACTCAAATTTCTTCTCTACTGACTATGGGGCCATAGAGCCAGTTCCTGCAAATCAGGCAGGCCTAGGTTTTTATTCAAAGCTTTTTCTGGTACTCAAGAAAGGGGGCACCTGGCGCCCTATTCTGGATCTATCCATTCTAAACATTTTTCTGGTTATTCCCAAATTCAAGATGCTCACCCTTTAACAATTGCTACCAATGCTGGGCAAGGATTCATGGCTGGTAACTTTGGATCTCAAGGAGGCTTATCTGCACATCCCAATAAGAGAAAGTTGAAGGCAGTTCCTTCACTTCAGGGCTGGAGAGCAACACTTTCAACTCTCTGCATTGCCCTTTGGCTTATCTACTGCTCCCAGAGTTTTTACAAAGTGCCTGGCTCCAGCCATTGCTTTTTGCAGGCAGAGAAACATTCAAATGTATCCTTCCCTGGACGACTGTCTCATTCATACAAACTCCCCAGAACAACTAGAAAAGGATTTGGATTTCGTGAATAACATTCTCACCTCTTTGGGTTACACTCTCAACGAAAAGAAGTCAAAGTTGGTTTCTTCAAGGGAGATTGCTTTCCTGGGAGTGAGTCTGAATACAGCCACCCAGATGGTATTCCTCCCGCAACAGAAGCAATAAGATCTTTCCGCTTACTTCATAAACTTGGCAAGGATGACCCAGCTCTCTGCAAGGCAATTCCTGCAAGCACTGGGGTTCATGGCTTCATGTATTTTGATGAATCCATATGCAAGGCTGCATATGAGAAAACTTCAGTGGTACCTCAAGAATCTTTGGTGTCAACACACACAGGGCTTAGACTTGATTCTTCCGCTGATTCCCTGTCTACAAATGGAGTTCCTCTGGTGGGCGACAGCCTGTTCTCAGAACAAGGGTCTGCCTTTCCACCCACCGCCTGTCAGCCAGACTCTCACCACAGATGCCTCAAATGTTGCATGGGGGCTCATCTGGAGGGCAGGAGCATACAGGGGACTTGGAGCACCCAGCAGATTCATCTGACCATAAACTTAAAAGAACTGATGGCAATGCAGCAGGCCTTGCTGGCTTTCAAGGATCTACTCTACCCTGGGACTCTGCTAATCAGGACAGACAATACCACAGTCATGTGGTACATCAAAAAGCAAAGGGGGACTCACTCTTACCCCTTGTGCAGACAAAGCATGAGACTATGGCCCATAGCAGCATCCATGGGCTTACATCTAATAGCCCACTATCTTCCAGGGAGGCTAAACAGCTTGGCGGATCATTTGAGCAGGCATGTTCTGGATCCTCATGAGTGGCAACTGAACAGGGACATTTTCCTTTGCATCACTCATAATTGTGGCACCCCACAAGTGGATCTTTTCTCCTCTCACACCAGTTATCTCCTTCCAACCTACTGCACCAGGGAGTTTCACAACAAAGCTTGGAGGGTGGATGCATTGTCCTTCCCATGGACATGTCTCTCAGAATATGCATTCCCTCCTCTGCCTCTTCTTCCCAGAGTGCTGCTAAAGATAAGGGACGAAATGCCAAAGGCTATTCTATTGGCTCCAGATTGGCCCTGGCAACATTAGTATCCCCTCCTTCACAGCCTTTCCCAGGCTCAGCCTTGGCATCTTCCCCTAGTACCAAATCTGTTGGTTCAGGGAGGGGGAAGGTTCCTTCATCCTCATCTTCAAACTCTGCATTTAACTACCTGGCTAATACCTTAAATCTTTCCCAGCAGGTGGTTGAGGTTCTTTATGAGGCCAGGAGGCCTAGCACAAGAAAATCCTACGCAGTTAAATGGAAGAGATTTTGCTCTTGGATGCTAGCTAAAGGAGAAGACTCTTCTCATCCTTCTCTTTCATTCATTCTTGACTACCTAGCAGGATTGCTTAATGGTGGACTTTCTTTTTTTTTTTTCAATCAAAATTCACGCTTCAGCAATTTCGGCTCATTGTTCTTTTGAGCAACCCATTTTTTCTCACCCCTTGATGAAACCGTTCCTGAGGGGAGCTAGTAATCTTAGACCTCCCAGAAGAGCTCCTACTCCTGCTTGGGATCTTAATTTTGTCCTGGAAAAGCTTACTGTACCTCCCTTTGAGCCAGCTGCCTCTGCAGATTTGAAATTTCTATCCTGGAAGACTGCTTTCCTTTTAGCTATTACTTCAGCTAGAAGAGTGTCTGAGCTGCAAGCCTTAATGGCAGTAGAACCTTTCATTATTTTTCACTCAGTTTCTCTGAGAACCAATCCCTCCTTTATGCCTAAGGTAGTTTCCAGTTTAACCCTTAACCAGTCTGTTCACCTGCCTACATTTTTCAACAATCCCCAAAGTAAAGGGGAAAGGATTCCGCACTCTCTTGATGTGCGTAGACAGCTGAGATTTTACCTAGACAGGACTAAATCCTTTCAAAATCTGAGCAGTTGGTTAGTTTTACTCCTGGGGCTCAGGGTAAAGTTATTTCAAAACAAACCATCTCCAAATGGATTGCTCATTGTATTCACTTCTGTTACCTGCAGCATGGGAAGGTTCCCCTTCAGGGTATTAGGACCCATTCTACTAGAGCAGCCTCTACCTCTGCAGCCTTTCTGAGAGGTGTGCCTACTAAGGACATTCTAGAAGCAGGTACTTGGTCTTCTGTCCATACTTTCACAAAGCATTACAATCTACCTTTGTTTTCTAAATCCAGGTCTGGTTTTGCCTCTGCAGTTTTGCAGGGCCTCCTGACCAACCCTTAATGTGTGATCCTTCCTCCCCCCCTTTTGTCTTTTTACTGGACTTTGGGAATCAACCCATATGTGAGGATTGCAACAGTGAAACACGAAGAATATAGTACAGTTGTGTACACTTACCATAAATATAGATGTTCAAGTGTATTCACTGTTGCAGTCCTGGTTTCCCACCCTCCATTTCCCCTTTTTTCCTAAGGCACAGACTATGGATTTTTATTTTTTGTATGACGTGTGTCCAGGGTGCTACCATTCCTGGATTAGCCTTCTTTTGTGTGCTCCTGACAGTTAAGGCAAAAAAAAACTGAGGAAATGCCATCGGTTGCCTCCCTTTGTACCTGACGTACTGACATCAGTTTTATAACCGGCGACAGCCGATGTCGTATACCAAGGACTCTGGTATTCGGGCCGACTGAGGGCTACCGGGAGCCGGATAACCCATATGTGAGGACTGCAACAGTGAATACACCCGAACATCTACATTTGTGGTAAGTGTACACAACTGTACTTTTTTCCACCCCTACCAGACCCTACCCCAGTGTTCAAAGGGGAGGGAAAATTGTGGTTCTGAAAAGCCCAAGGAACCTTTCAGAACACACGTGGTGCAGAGGAGGGGACAATAATGGAAGATGCCGCCCTCATGGCGGAGGGGGTCCACAACATGAGGACGACAGAGATCACTTCTTTTGGGAAGCCCTACCAGCTCTCCTGAAAGGAAACCTGACTGTCCTGCTCTGGAGGCAGTCGGGGGTCACTTATCTTTTTACCCAGACACCTGGCTCAAAATAACAAACAATAATTGGGTACAAAATATCATTTCCAGAGGATACTTCATCCCTTTCACCACACCCCCTCGACCGACAAGGAAAATCCTGGATGTTCCACTCGGTTACAGGGAACAAGCAACAGTAGAGCTCCAGACGTTGCTAAGAAAAAGTCATCCAACCAGTCCCAGCAGACCAGACAGGATCCGGAACTTAACTCAAGATTCTTTTTAGTTCCAAAAAAGACAGGGGACTGGAGACCTATATTGGACCTCAGCACATAAACAAATCTGTAAAGAAAGGGAAGTTTTGGATGGTCATGCTTCAGTCGATACTTCCCTTCTTAGCGAAAGACAATTGGATGTGCTCGATAGATCTCCAGGATGCATGCTACCATATAAAAATGGGCAGACCATCCAGGGATCATCTGCATTTCTGGCCGGGAGCCAATCATTATCAGTTTTGAGCCCTGCCTTTTGGTCTCACTACAGCCCCCAGAGAGTTCACCAAATGCATGGAAGTGGTCACAGCTCACCTGAGACAATCGGGATTCCAGGTTTTTCCGTACCTAGGTGATTGACTCCTTACCGCCAGCACCAGGCATCAACTTATTCAAGCCAGGGAGTCCACTGTGTCACTTTGCAATTACCTGGGCATTACAGTAACCTCAGAAAAATCTGCCTTGTCGCCATTGCAGCATATCGTCTTATGAGAGCAGAACTGGACACCACCATCACGCTAAGGCTTCCAGTAGAAAGAGTCTGTCTTCTACATCAGCATGTCCACATGCCAATATCCAAAAACAAAGCACCAGCATCAGAAGTTCTGAAATTGTTAGGAATGATAGCAGCAGCAATTCTGGCCATACCACTGGCTCATATGCACATGGCTGTTGTTCACTCAGTGGTCTTACCAAAAACCCCCCATGACTCACATGGTAATGATCACAAATTCCTGCAAAAAGGATCTTCAGTTGTGGCTGACCTCACTTCGTCACAATAGGACGTCCATTTGTGTTACCCCCTCCAGCGGCCACAGTGACCACAGACGCATCCCTGATAGGGTGGGGGGGGGGCATTTTCAGGGAAAGACAGCCCAAGGCACATGGACCAATCAAGAGACTCTATCTGCATATCAATGTCCTAGAGATGAAAGTAGTACTTTTGGCATTGCATTACTTCCAGGACTCTTCCTCTGGGCAACATGTCAGTGGTCTGGTATTTGAACAAACAAGGAGGAACCAGATCGTATCCCCTTTGTTGTGAGGCCCTCAGAGTATGGCAGTGGGCTGTTTCCACCCAGCGCTTTCTGTTAGCAACGCACATCCTGGGGAAATCCAACATGATAGACATGCTGAGCAGAGCAATTTTGTTGCCTCATGAGTGGTCCCTCAAGACAGAAATGGCAGGCAGGATATTCCGCAGATGGGGCCAGCCTTGCTGCGACCTTTTTGCCAGTCACATGAACACGAAATGCAGAAGCTACTTTGACCTGATTTCTCCTCCAGAAGAAGCCCCAAGGGATGCACTCATTCACGATTGACCCCCGGGTCTCCTTTATGCATTCCCAACAATCCCATTGAATACCCAAGGTTTTACAGAAGGCAAAAGCCCTCTGAAGGACCATTATTCAAATAGCTACTCATTGGCCTCGTCAGACTTGGTTCCCCTTCCTTCAACTTCATCTTTTGGAGGACCCCTGGATTCTGGACACTGACACTTGGGACGCTACCCATCAGTAAAGAATAAATGGCAAGATAGAACAACTTCACATAAAGAAGTTGTGTACTTAACATAACGTTCCATGTGACTTGTTCATCTTGCCTTCATTCTTACGTCCCTCCCTCCTGCCCCCTTCTGGGCTTTCAGAAGACCGAGATGCTAGATCCTTCCTGGTCACTCAACCCTTCTATACCTTCTCTTATGGAGTTATAGAATGACATATGGTATTATTTTACGCAGCAAACAAGATCTGAGGTAATTCAGTGCGCATCATAGGATAGGGACTTGACCTCGAGCTACTTGAAATCCTTGAGCGTAGTAGGTGCCGACTTGGAGCTAAGGGATCGGTTCCGAACCCATCAGTAAAGAATGAAGGCGAGATGAACAACTCACATGGAATGGTATGGTAAGTACATAACTTCATTATCTTCCATATTATTGGAACCATTACTAACGGCTAGACACCTCCCCTTATGGTACATCATATCTCTCTTCCTTAAGACTAGGAAAAGAGGTCACATGTGATCCTTCTAAACAGAAATATATTAAAAGAAAGTGTTTGTATGAAATTACAGGTAACTGAGCATATAAGGCTAGGACCCATTTTCTGAGCCTTTATAGACCCTTCAACCCCTTTTTCAGTTTTGTGTGCCAGCATAACCTGTGGTGGAGTCCTTCAACAGTTCATGTTCAAGGTGTGTGATATATGATGATTGATGACAAGTAAGGTTCATAGAAGATTACTAGGCTAATGGCCCTAGAGCCCTTACAAGCCTATCCATATTTAACCCGAGGTGCCCCAGTTTCCGGTGGTTAGGTAAGTGAAGTTTGCAGAGGTGAGGTTCTATGATAGTTAATACTGAATTCCTCTGTCCAGGAGGGACATGGGCATCACCTCAGGAGTGAATTTGCAGTCACCAATCCATTAACCTACATTACTTTTGAAGAGGGTCATGGAGGGGCTCTGTTTCACATGATTTGGAAGCTTGTTCTAGGGAAGTGGCAGTCTCGAGATGATGTATTTTACCTGCTCATGTCAGAGGCTAGGTTAAAATCCCTGGAGCAAGTGACCCTCATGCATTTTGAATTACGAATGTGTAGCATTTCCATCAGGTCCGTGTAAGCGACTGCTCTGTGTACTAGGCACAGGTCACCCCTTAAGAACCTGTAGGAGAAAGTATACAGTGACAGGGCTTTCAGTCTTTCCATGTAAGACTAGTTTTGTGTACCCTCTAATTTCTTGGTGAGAAACCTCTGCAGTCTCTTCAGTTGTTTCAGGTGTCTGAAGAGGTACATGCAAAAGTGAGCATTGTACTCTTATTACTGGTCTGATGAAGGCGGAGTCTAATGGAATTTATAACATCCGTAGATCTAGGTGCAATGCCTTTACGTATAAGATGTGCCACATAGAAGAATTTTCTAACTAAATGTGGGTTATGTGATGGTCAAAGTCCAGATTGCTATAAACCTGAGTATACCATATCACGTAGCACTGGGTCTGCTCTTAGTGGGGTGCTGTCTGTAATGTAATTAGCAGAGATGTCAGCTTTCCCAAAGGGAATAATGCTTTTTTTGTTTGTTTTACATTTAACTTTAATCCATGGCTTTTGTACCAATCATTTGTCTGCGTTGACTCCGTCTACAGTATATTAACATTGTTGGGAGACTCTTTGATTGCTCCCAGTTTGCGATTGTCTGCGAACATGGCCAGCCACAGGCTGTCCAAGTTTGCCTGGACTTCTGAAAAATAAATTCCAAACATAAGGGGCCCAACAACAGAACCCTGTGTTATGCCACTGGTAACTGGTCTTTTGCTAGAATTGAAGTCACCCACTTTGACAGTATGTGTCCTGTCTGTGAGCCAGTTGGCTACCCATCTGATAATGTTCATAGGTTGGTACTAGGCTGTCGGCCCTAGGGCCTATACAAGCCTAGCCATAACAATTCCCTGGATATTTCTTCCCACAATCTTTACTTCCCTGGAACCCTGTCTAGTAGGGTGACTGACATGATCCCTGGGGTGAATTTTCTATCTTCCATCCAATCGTCAAGGTTCCTTTTGAAGAGGGCCAAGGAGGCACTCTGCTTGACATGTATGGGCAAGTCTATTCCAGAGTATGGGGAGTCTCTGGGTCAGGAACCTATCCTATGTAGGGGTTAATTCCCAATTGGGGGAGTTTCTGTATAATACCGGAGTGGGAGATTGTGTCACATGCCCTGGCTAGGTCAAGATAGCTGGTATGCACAGTCTTTTCCCTTGTCCCATGGCCTTGGGAAGTTTCTCAGAGAAGTCAACCATGTTTACCAGGGATGATCTACCTTTAACTAATCCACACTGGGTTGGGTCCAGAGCTTGGACATTGCCAATGTCCATCTTAATAAGGTCCATAATGATTCTTTCCATGGCCTTGCAGATGAGGCTAGTCAAGCTTATGGGTCTGTAATTCCAAGGTCGGTTGATGGTCCTGCTTTGTGCAGAGGGATTACTGTTGCTGTATTTGTAACAAAGAGCTGACTGTGTTACTCTGTAGGTAGTTCATTTCTATGTTCATGGTTTTAAATTTATAAATTAATCTTGTTTTCTGTATTATATAATTTTGCTACTTTTACTTTTTCTTTTTTAATAGTATTTTATTATATTTTCTTTCATTTTAATTGTTATATTTTATGTCTGTATTTTTACAGTGCTTGGGTTTAAGCACCTCTGTAAGTTATACTTGACATTAAGTTGAAAAACAACTTTATTAGGCATAGGTTCATAGGTGTGTACTAGGCTAATGGCCCTGGAACCTTTGCAAGCCTAGCCCAAAAAAAACTGCCCAGGCACAGTGCGAACTGATGTTAGTTCATAGTGCCTCTATCCAGTAGGGCAACTGGAATGATCCATGGAGTGAACTTTCTGTTACCCATCCACTCATCAAGATTTCTCTGAAAGAGGGACAGCGAGGTGCTCTGCTTGACATGAATGGGAAGCTTATTCCAGAGTATGGGCAGTCTTTGGGAGATGAACCTGTCCCTCCAGCATGTTCTGTTAATTGTGGTAATGAGGTTGTGATCTCTGGAGCATATGGAGTGGGGGGATTGGGATTTCTTTAGGTGTAGCATTTCAAGTAGGGCTGGGTCGGACATGGCTTTGTAAGTCAAGATCACCTCTGAGTGTACAATGAGACTGAGAACAGCTGAAGGTTCTTGAAGTTTCTTGAGTTTGTCCATGTAGACCATGTGTTTAAGGCCTATGATCCTTTTTGTGAGGTACTTTTGTGGCCACTCCAGCTGTTGTAGGTGTTTGGTCAGGTACATGCCAAACGGGGTGTTATATTCGATGATTGGTCTAATGAGGGATGAGTAGAGAGAGATAAATGACCTCAATCTTCCTGGTTGTGAAACCTTTAGTTATAAGATGTGCCACGTAGAAGGACCTTCTGACCACAATGGCAATGTAGTGGTCGAAGGTGAGGTGGCTGTCGACCTGGGTGCCCAGATCTCTTATGGCGTCTTCAGTGGGCTCCCATCAATGTGCTAATTCGTGGGAACGGAGTTTTTTCCAAAGGGGATAACGCATTTTTTAGCATTAAGCTTCAGGCCATGGTTGCAACAACAGCCACTGGTCTCAGAGAGAACCTTTTGTAGGATGGTCTGCATCACTTGGGGAGTTGATAATGACTCCTAGCTTGCAATCATCAGTGAACTTGGTCAGCCAAAGTCCTTCTGTGTTGGCCTAGACTTCTGAGAAGTAGATTCCAAACAGGAGAGGGCCCAGGACCAAGCCCTGTGGGACTCCACTCGTGACTGGTCGGCAGTCTGACTTGGAATCCGCAACTTTCACTCTGTGGGTCCTGTCTGTGAGCCAATTTGCAACCCCACCTAGTGATGTAAGGATTGATGCCTAGTTTGGGAAGTTTATCAATGATACCTGAGTGGGGAATGGTATCAAAGGCCTTGGCCAAGTCGAGGTAGGCTGTATGCACTGCCTTACCTTCATCCACAGTTGGGGACTACCTCAAAGAAGTCATCCAGGTTCAGCAGGCAGGATCTCCCCTGGACAAAGCCAAACTGTATGGGGTCAAGAGTCTGGAGATTGCCTTTATCTTTGTTAAGCAGGTCCATGATGATGTGCTTCATAGCTTTGCATACCAGACTCGTCGAGCTAATGGGGCAGTAGTTCCCTGGGTCTGTTATTGCTCCCCCTTTATGGAGCGGGATGACTGTAGCAGTGCACCATTCATTAGGGACATAGCCTAAGGTAAGGCTGTGATTGAACAGAGCATGCAGATGTGGTGCCAGTTTGTTTTGTAGCTCATGTGGGACACAGCCAGGGATATTATCAGGTTCCATGGATGCTGTGTTCTCGGCTTTGGACAATGCAGCTTTTACCTGTGCCACAGAAATGGTGTGTACCATGCTTTCTTGTGATAGGGCCATTGGGGGGGTACGAGAAGAGGTAAAGCTGGCTCTGAATCTGTCGGCCAGTATGTTGGCTATATCTGTTGGCTCATAGAGGAGGTGCCATTGTGCAATAACTCGGAGCAAATTTGGGTATTGCCTTTGACATTTCTGATATAGCTATAGAAGGCTTTGTGGCTGTTTTTTTGGGGTCAGTCACAATTCTGCTTTCATAGCTGGCTTTAGAGGATTTGATTAAGGGATCTCAGCTTTTTGTTGAGACTGATAAGGGAGGTTTTCCAGTCTTGTGACTTAATTTTTTTCTGCAACAGTTTCTTCCTTCTGTTGTAGAGTTTATTGATGGCTGGGAACCACCAAATTGGCATCCTTTTTTTAGAGGAGAGTGTCTTAGTTCTGTTTGGTATGGCAAGGTCCATGCATTTGTGTACATGCTCGTACAGTGCATTGGTGTATGATTTTGCAGTCATGCAAATAGTTTCCATTGGCATGGAGGCCGAGAAGTTAGCCACCTCTGTTTTTAGAAGCCTAAAGTCAGCTTTAGAGAAGCTTTTCAGAGTAGTCACCTTTGCAGGGAGTGTGGGTGAGATGGAGATTTCCATGGTGATCAGTTTGCGGTCAGATTTAACCAGGGAGAAATTGATTATAGGTGTGGAGCAACTCTCTCCTATGTTGGTAATAACCAGGTCGAGGATGTTGCTTCCTCTAGTGGGGGGGTCAGAATGAGCTAGACCAGAGCATTGGAACTGATAAATTCCAGAAAGCGTTGGGCCTGTACATTGCTACTTAAATAGTTATCCCAGTTGATGGAAGGGTAGTTGAAGTCACCAAGTATGAGAGTATTGGGTTGGACCTTGATAGATTCCAGGGTGCTTAGGAACTTGGAGTGAGAGTTTAGGGACTTGTTTTTGAGGTTCTGTAGCAGGCTATGACTTGTATTGCTGTCTTACCCAGTGTTGTACCTGAGTTATCTCAGATGCATTATGCTGGGCTGCCAGTCTAAATGTGTGCATATCTTTTAAGAATATGGAGACACCACCACCTTTGGAGCTTCTGGCTGTATTCTGGAACCAAAAGGTATGGAATGAGTTGCAGCCTTGGAGCACAGGGGTGCTTTCTGCTTCTTTAAACCAGGTCTGGTTACAGCATCGATGTCGACATTCTCCATTTTGAGGAGAGCTTCAAGCGAGTGCATCTTGAGATTTAGACTTCTAGCATTGAGCAGCATGACCCTCAGATTGCATTTGTTTGTAACTGGTATGGTGGAATTTTGATCTTTGGAACACTGCCTAAAAAGGCACTATAGGGGTGGCAAGAGCCTTAGCCAGTACTCTGAATCCCATGGGTAACAGATGCAGGCCATTTCTGGCAAAGCATCAAGGTCTGTCGATCATGTCACCCCAGGCAGACAGAAATTGGATCCCCTTAGAATGACACCAGAAACATAGCCAATTGTTCAAGTCAGTTATTTTCTGCTCATACTGTGGTATCATTCTAGGTGAAGGTAGAATACTGCTCAGGGTTAGGGTCATACCTGACTGGGCCACATAATCCAAGAGTTCCATCACATCTCTTTTCATGTAGTCCAGGGAGGTACGTCTCAGGTCATTCACACCCAATGACTGAGTTATATATTTGTAGTACTTGTGGAGAGACCTGAGTGCATGTGTTATATGGCGGATCCTGGCACCTGATAGACAACTGACTGTCACCTTCTCCTTGTTCAACCTAATG
This sequence comes from Protopterus annectens, assembly GCF_019279795.1. Taxonomy (NCBI): domain Eukaryota; kingdom Metazoa; phylum Chordata; order Ceratodontiformes; family Protopteridae; genus Protopterus; species Protopterus annectens. The sequence goes on from NC_056749.1 coordinate 412,304,541, forward strand.
AGTGGGACATCAGTGTGTCACACAATCGAGTCTCTTATGATTAGTACATTGGGCAGAGTGTTTTGCCATAAGGGCTTGGGTTGAGGAGCACACTGTGGTGGTGAGCTGTGTGTTCTAGGGTTGGTGTACTGTTGTGGTGGTTGAGTGCGTTTCTGTCTCGGGGGGGGTCTCTGTTGTGTGGGTAAATATTTATTGAGAGCCCCCGCGAGGGTGGGTGTATGGTTTGTGTTTCTGTGTGGGTTGTGATGGTTGGTGTTTTGGAGGGCTGTGTGTTATATGTAGTGAGCTGCAGGTGTTGACCTTCTCCTGTTGACCAGCTAGTCCGGTCTTGGTTGGAGCATGCACCGCTTCCAGTTTGGCGATATAAGTGTATCTTTCACAGGTATGAGTGTTGGGAGGTAAGAAGAGAGGGTTGTCTGTGTACATTAGACAGTTGCCACATTGTCTCAGAATGACCAAGTGCACCAGGTTAGCAGGAGAAAGCACAGGAAATTGCTCTACAATCATACCAGGAGGGGTGGTCATAACTAATAAGTACTGGTGCTGTTACTTCGTAGGAACAGCTAGTGCTCATAGCATCGAAATGTGCTACAATAAATGCTACAAAAGCCTGTTAAAGTGCTAACCGATTAAGCTAATTGAAGTGCAAGAATTAAAAGAACAAGCACGTTCAAAGGGGAAAGTTGAAGAGCAGACTTTCTGTCACCGGTAATACTTTATCTCAGCTGAGTGCCACTGCATGGTGAGCAAACAAGGGCTTTTAAACCAGAAAGTTAAAAGGGATGGAAAAATGCCCAAACGGCCAATAAAGTGCAATTTCTGGACCAGAAACCACTCCTGTTGTGGTAGGTAGGCTACCTAGTGCTTACCACTCCCACTGATAAGCTAGAACTTTCCTCCAACACAGATATGTCTGGGGGGCTCAGAAACTTACAAAACAGTCCTGGATACAGCAGATCTGTATCACTAGTTACAGGAAAGGCGGGAAACGAGCTTACAACTTTTTTTTTTTTTTTTTTTGCAGAAAAGCAGTTAGAACAGTAGCAAAAAACTTTAAATGCAGTACAAGCTAGCGCACTTGAGTGTGACACAATGTTAAGGCAAATACAGTTTAAATAAATGCAGATAAATTAAAAACAACAAAAAACAAGTGCAGAGAGCAGTAAATTATGAAAAAAATCAAAATGGAGGCACTTAGAGTATCTCTTTCTGCTCCCTGTTGCTCTTGTAATCTGCAGGATGCCAAAACTGGATCCGCAGAAGCACAAACCCAAGTAAACATGGGCTTTTAAACCAGAAAGTTGAAAGAGACGGAAAAACTGCCCAAATGTCCAGATCCTCAAAAGCTGTGTAGATTGAGGACTGTAGGGGTGGGGGCGCATGTAGCCACACTTGCAGTTCTTTTGGCCCAAGAAAAGTGAAAAATGGATTTTGTGTATGTCATAGATGTTCAGCTCATTAAAAATATCTATAAAGCTGTGGAAGTCAGACCAGAAATACATACATCTGCCTTTTGGTAATTCCTTTGAATAAGGAATCATAATGCAACAGAACTCCTTAGTTTTGAACATCTGCTATTATAAGTAATAGGTTCATAGGTTGGTACTAGGCTATCTGCTCTAGGGCCTATACAAGCCTAGCCATAACAATTCCCTGGATATTTCTTCACACAATATTTACTACTCTTTATTAACTTAATTATATTTACTTCCCTTTATTTAATTCACTTAACTGTACTTTCTTGGTATCTGTGTTCAACATAAAGTTCTCTTATTCTTTGAAGTTAATTAGCCAATCCTTTAAAAAAAGAGTATTAGGAAAGGCAATATAGTTAGACAGTCTTCAACAGTTAAAGGGTGAAAATAACGTAAATTTAGGAAAAGGCTGCTAATATTAGCTTATTTTATTAAGCTATGTTTTATACTAAAATTGCAAATCCAGAATAATTTAAATTAAATGAATTAGACTTAAATTCTAAATGCAAAATCAACAGTGCCGTCTCATACTACATGATCACAGAATGAAGTCCGCATTCTGGAAAGTAGATGTAGAGACAAATGTATGAAGTTGAATTTTTTTGAGTAAATACAAAAGAAAAGGCTATGCTAACTGAATGGGACTTTTCACAGCTGTCACAACACAGCAACTTTCTGAGCAGTTTGATTAACATTGCCATTTGCAAAATTCTGCAACCAGACCAAGTACAAATTGTCTCCTTATATAATTGAGCAGAAATGCTGAGACTCAGTGGTATGTAAAGAGAAACTGTACACAAAGGTACTCAATTATGTATGCAGTGGTGAGTTCAACCACAGATAGATATATTTTCATCTTACAAAAATGTGCATTTACCAGGAGTGTACAGAAGAACTGGCACAGACAGCAGCATAAGCCTTGAACACATTCTCCTTCAAATTGGATCAGGGTGTACTCTCTCCCTCCCCCACAGCTACTGATTTAGACAAGTGCTTTTGATAACAGTAGCACAGGGGAGTACCTATTCTTACTGACTGAGGAAACCACGGACGTTACCACCACTGAAGCAGATGTTGTAACCCCAAGGAGGTTGCTGTGTTTTTCCTCTTTGATCCTGTAATACCCAGGCAGTGTTTTCCGTCTGAAGCAGAATTCCTTCTGATTGGCAGCTTGGATGATTTCTCCTCTGTACTTTAAGCAATATCCATGATAAAAGTGGTCTTAGAGGTATTAAATTAGGGGACCATCGTCCAGGAAATGCCACTTTATTAAGTGGTGTAGGTTATTACAGCATGGGCATAAAAATAAAATAAAATGTGCATTTTCTTCATCCGCCTTGTGTGGCACTTTGGATTGCTTGCATGGCTTCATGACTGATCTGTCTTTCCACTGAAGTACATGTGACAGGGTTATCAGCACTGATGTGCTTTAGAAACCTGTGAAATTATTTGTGAAAAAAATAACTCCATGTGGACATAATTTAACTCCAATATAGTATTTGAACTTTATGATAAAAAAGTTAACTGACATTTTGAACAAGTGCATTTATGTGTTTGTACCTTGGAAAGCTTTATTTTTTATTAGCAGTAGAACGTCAGAAGCCAGCATCTTAATGTGCACTCTATTTTATTTGTTTTTCTCACCAAGACATTTTTTTTTGAAAGACAAGTCCGTTTTTATGCTGTCTCAAAAGGGGTTTTGAATCGGAACCCCTTAAATACTTTTCAAGATAGAAAAAAGGAAAGATATTGCTGCATTCCTGAATGTCCATAGGCAGCTTAAAAACTATCTTGAAAAAATGCCTCTTTCAAAAAGTCAAAACAATTGCTTGTCTCCTTTGTCAGAGAAGAGGAGGTCATATAATTTTGAAAGCAAACAGTGTAAGAAACAATTAGAACTGTATTTCATTTTGCTGTAACAAGTATTGCAAGTTATTATAAGGGATGATGAGAGTAGATTCTTTGAAGTTCATACGTATGTCACAGGCATTATGACTATGTCTCTAATATGTGCGTGAAGATGCTGCTTGGCGAAGGGTGTACCCAGATGTGAATTGTAAACTAGGTTTCATGTATGGTTGGACAGGATTTGTTGGATAACTTCTGACTACGCTGTTTTGACATCTTTTCATAACCCAGCATTCCTAAACGATACCATTTGTGATGCTAACCATTTGTTATGGTTAGCTGTCCTAATGTTAATCCATGAAGGAATGTACTACATTTAAGTGAGATATTTATCTAACAACAGATCTTCAGGAGCAAAGTATTACAGCAGTTAAGCATTCTGCAATACTTACCCCATCTGATTCTTCTTGTTGATTCTTGTAAATAATTTTGTGTTGGCTAGTTTGTTTCAGTTTACAGAATGTGTGTTAGTTTCTTGTAGCTCCTCACTGACCGTTACTTCTCATGCTGGGTGGTAGTTTGCTACCAGGTGCACTCCTGCTACTGCAAAAAAAAAATCTTGTGTACCCCTTTCATTTTTTTTTTTTCATTTGAGAGGAAAATATACACACACGCTCACACATGCATATAAATACACTATTTTTTTTTTGTTTAAATAAGTTTACAATCATTGCTTCACAAGCCACATTATGCCTGTGCAGGGTATAGACAATGTATTCTGGCATTTTGAATGGTCTAGGTATCCAAGATGATTTATTAATGTTTTCCCCCTTTTGGATACTCTACAAATGTTTAAACAACAACTTTTTTCCCCTACGTTTATCCAGTAGAACATCTGAAGAAAGGTTTTGACTAATTTCACTTTACATGCTGTGCATGCTTAAAATAAATGCTTTTGTGCATCTGAAGACTCTAATGTTTGTGTTTTTGTTTTTGTGTGCTTGCAGCCTAGATCTGAATATGGAACTTCCTCAAGGTCAAACAGGTTCTCTTTCTGCAAGTGTGGCTTCAACAGAGCAGGTAAAGATGAGCCGAAAAGTGAATTTTCTGATAGAAACTTAAGTTTACATTGCTGTTTACTAAATCAGGTTCAGACCTTTCCAGAATACTTTCTGTATTGCCCTTTTCCTTAAAGGGAATATCCAGGTGTTTCCAATTTGTGGTCTGACTTTAGTCTGCGAACGAGTATATTCTTTCTCTGGCCTTTTCTCACTTCTCCTGTCCCAGTCTCTGTCCACCAAATGACTTTTTGCTATGACACTGGAATTTACTTTGTAGTTTTATGAAAAGATTAAAAAAGAGCATGTGTGGTGAGTGTATGTCCAAGTGTAACTGCCAGAGCACAGACCCTGATGATTCATAACCATGGTATGCAATTGTTTAAAGGTAGAAGAGCATCGTCACAGTTCATTGTGGCCTTTGTCCGAGATTCATAAACAGTAGTGCTCATAGAGCTTTTCAATGGTTAGAAAATACAATTGTAGTAAAAAGAAATATGTACTTGGCTGCAGTGGAGTAAAGCAAGTCAAAGCAGTAGGAAGTTTGTCCTTAACACCAGTGATGAACAGTCTAACGTTTGTTGAAGCAGCTGAGTCACTGAAGGGACTAATGACACCCACTTCATAGTCTTCAGCAGACTTGGATAACCATAGGCCAGAAATGTTGGCTTGAAGGTCTGAGAATTAATTACCAAATATGAGAGGGACCAACAGTGAGCTGTGTGGTACACCACTGGTAACTTTTCTTTGTTTGCTTTCAGAAGTGACACCTACCACTTTAAGCACATGAGTTCTGCCAGATATTTAGCTGCCCCATTGTACAGTGTATGGAGTTATACTCAGATTTACAAGTATATCAGTAATGCCTGCATGATGAGTAGTGCTAGTCCATTTTTTCTTTGACTTTTTCTGAGAAACTTAAGGGTTAGTACGGCAAGACCTGCTTTTGATAAAGCATAATTGATGAAGGTCCAGGATTAAGAGATTTTCGGTGGACAGATTCATTAGATCTGAGGTGTAATACAAGCCATAGGTATACATATGAAACCAGTGACACTGATATTTCTGGTTTACCAGGGTCTATGCTTAGGCCTTACTTATTTAACAGCATACAATGACTGTTTTCTAGGCTTCAAGGATGTAACCATTGGAGAGGCTTAAATTAAAGAGGATAAGTGGGGGATACAATAGATCATATTTTGTTCTGATAATCAGCCAATCTAGTGTGTTACTAGTGCCCATGGATGAAGTGCTGGTAACTTTTGAGAGGTCTCACAATACCATTCCCATAGTAATTATGGGAGCAGCTGGTACTATGGAATCTCTGGAAAAGTTATAAGTATGGGTGGAGTACAATTTGCACTATTTTTTTCCACCCACAATGTTACAAATTTCCTTTGGATCAGTATGGGCAGCATTATTTGTAAACTTACTGCGAACATTGATGTGAATTCTTGACTTCCTGACATAATTAAAAATAATTTAAATTATTTTTAATTTTAGTGGCTGTTTTAAGTTTATATTCAGCTTTGCCCTTTATAATGGTACTCTTAAGCTCTTTGCTAGTTTGCTTAAGTGTGATTTTTACATGGGTTGAATCATTTATTTTCTGTGTTATATGGTTTACTTATATGGGATTTCCAGCAGTGTGTTTTTTTCCCCCCAATATATTTAATGTAGCTCTGTGTTATCAGTGCAAGTATTAAGCAGGAGTAGATGTTAGATGCACGGGCATTGGCTTTAAAAGTGGTGTCTGTCAGTGGGGTTACAAAGGAGTTTATTTAGGTCATCATGTAATTGAAAATTTACTCTTGAGAAGTCCGTTAAAAAACAGAAGTATTTTCAGGGGAAGTATTACAAGTTTTGAATGAAATGCTCACTGATTTAACAAGGGACAACACTGTGCATGGAGATGTGTAAGAAGAGGCCATATTTTTGAGGACAAGGGTTTTTGGGCCTCCACCAGGATGGCTAATTATTTGATCAAGGGAGTTAGCAGTTATGATGTCCAGTAAGTGTTGGACATGCTGGCCATTCGTAGTGTAGGTCAGGCAGTTTACACTCCCTCATGATCAAACCACACTGGCCATGTTTAAATCCTGATACACCCACACACACTCATGGATTATTGTTTTAAAAATGCATACCCTTGTATGTATTAGAATATTATTGCACAATACTTCTGCAGGACTATACCAATCTACCCAAATTTTATTATAAAACATTTTGCTTATTCATGTATGGCTATTAGTTATGTAATATTGTCTGGTTGAAACCATAGTAGCATGTGTTGCTACAGTGCATATTTTCTAATAATAGTAATCACAGTATGCACACATGCCTGTATATATTTACAAATGTCCTCGCCTTTACATAATTGGTGGAAAGTATAAAGGTTGTCTGTTTAACCTAATCATCCTAAAGTTTTGTAGAACCTCCTTATATATTTAATTAGTATCTCTGAAGCAGTTAATTTGTTTTATTCTAGAAGGTGTGCCTTGGAATTTGTCTTCATGTCTTTCATACTGTCATCTGCTTCAGTATTCTCTGTCTAAAGTCTATTACTACATTTTAATATACATGGCTATCTAATTAGCTGTTTTCCTTCAATATTCTTAATAGTTAGGGATAGTTTCTTGCATTCACTTTGTTTTTCAGATGTGAGCAGTAACCGTCATTACGCAGTATAGGTGAATGCATTTAAATAGCATCCAGTGTCTGTCTGGCACTGGCAGCTATTTTTTTTCTACAAAGTGATACAGTTGCTCCCTATTGCCAATAAAAGTGTATTTATGCCAGTATTTTATTTTCAGTAGTTTATGCAAGGGAGTTATTTTGGATTGATAGAAGTGTTATAACGGGTAATCGATGATCTGATTTCTTTCAATTTTCATTCTGTCCTCAACCTATGGGTTTGGTTCTTATTCTCGGAAGTGACTCAGCCACTACCATAGTTTGTGGTAACCAAAAAAAATGCTCAAGCGTATCCCTTACCCATAATGCACCTGTGCCAGGTACCTCCGATCTCGTTTGCGACATTGCTAGTTAGATGTGGTTTCCAGTGCTCTCTAGCAGAAAAGTTGTAAAATTTTTTTATATTTCCCTTAAAACTTTTAGAAAACCCATTAAAATCTTTTTTCTTTATCCCTTTCTTACCCCTCCTACTTAATTTTGAACCAAGTCCTTATCCCTTTTCTATTTTAAAACCTCCCTTACAGTTTTCATGCATTAGGTACTCTTTGAATACTGTTGCTAGTATTCTCTTTCTTTACACGGTGGTATAGCCAGATAATTATCACTGTTGATAACTCCTTTTTCTGTTTCCTTTTAGTCTTTTTTTTATTTTAAAGGAAAAAAAAAAGGTTTTAGATTCCTGTTCTGTTGCATCTTCCTTTTGGCATGAGTGCTTGTCTGTGTGTATGTGTGAGGATGGTAGAAAAAAAGAGAAAGGCCCGGCTGGGTTTTAAACACTGAGAAGTGTAGTCATAAAATCCTTTACCCTGACTTACACAGTCTCTTTGCGTGTGCTGTTTGGGACCCCTCCTTCTTCAGGAGGGCTGTTCCAGCTGCCATTCCTTTGGTCACAGAGCTCTTGTTGAGAGAAAAAAAATTGATCTTGAAAGGTTTAATTTCATCTTCTTTTAGTGAAGCTATAGCTGGACATTCTAAAAAGTTAAAGGGCAAATCTGACCTCTCCTAGCTATTCCTCTTCTTCCTCCTCCAGGCTTTCAGAGAAGGCTAAGAAGAGAAGTGCTTTGGTTCGAATGTCTTTCTCAGTTCTGACAGTAAAAAATCTAAATCTTCGGTTCCATCCTGTCCATCAGAACAGACTTCACAAAGTCAAAAATCTCACCTCTGACTGATCTATCAGACCCGAGAACAGAACCTAGTTCTTCATCAGAACTGACCTTTTTGGCTTGAAGATGCAAGAAAAAAGACATGTTTCAATAACAATATCCACAGATTTGCCACTGCAGTTACAAGAGTCAAAGAAAATTCTTCTTCTGAGAACAGTTTATTCACCCTTCATTGATCCTTTTCCAGAGAGACTTCCATCACCGTTTTTGGAGAGGCGTAAATTGCCATCTGTGATGTCAGCCCATTCCTCTAAAAGTCTAATTGAAGATAATGTGGAGAGAATGGTGAGAAAAATCCTTTGGGCACAAGGTATGACAGGATCCACCTTGGTTACTACCTCGACAGTCAAGGAATCCATTCTTTAGCTACTCCCCTCCCTTTTACTTCCTCCTCTAACTTCACTTAAAGGCTAAGGAACTACAGTTCAGAGCCACCCAGTGCCCTCTTTGTCGGATCTGACCATATCCTTATCTTTGGGACTAATTATCGCTCTTAGCTGTCCGGTTCAGTCAGAACAGGAGACCTCTCGGGGCCATATCTCTCCTGTCGGTTCTTTGGGGCTAAATTCGACTCCTGTGATTTTGGAACCTTCTCTGCACCTTGGAGCTTTGGCCCGGATCAGCTTGGCTCTGTCATTTCTTCAGAGTGGGAGGTGACTTGGGTTCCCAGGCCCACCATTTCGGATCCAAGGTCCCTACCTTCTCTGGGTGGATCAGCTTTCAAGGCTGTTGGAGAGAGCTGTGACTGTAGCAGTCAGTCATTCAGCCCCTTCCTCCTCAGAACACACAGCCCTGTCATGCCTACATTCAGTCTCAACCATTGCCTCCACAAGGACATCAAGTACCAAAACCTCAGGAGTCCCAAAAGGGTATACCCTGTTCTGATACTTCCACAGATTATCCCACTGAGGAAGTCCCTAAGAAGAAGTAGTGCAAGAGGAAGCATGCAGATTCCTTGGAGGAATCTGTAGTAGAAGACACCGAGTTAAATGAGGGTGAAGGACCCCCAAGAACAGCTCCTGATGATGTCTCCTTTGGAGACATCCTGGAAATCTTAAAACAGAGATGTGATTGGAAGTCCAGCCATCCTTCATCTGAGGAGTTTGGTGTACCTGCAGGTTTTTGTTACCCACCCTTCTACCTCCTGGGTAACTCCTCCTGCCAATGAGCTCATTGAGTTAATCTCTCGGTAAGCATGGAAGGTCTCTGACACCATTGAACCCATTCCCCAGAGAATTGACAATTATCACTGCATGGGAGGATAAACAATTCTGGTCAAAAAGTTTGTTGATGCCATGGTTGTAGCAGCAGAAACAAAAAAGTAACTAGGTGAGGAAAGTTCCTCTATCCACCCAAAGAGGGGTTTTGAGGGATGGATAGGTTTGGGAATCGGGTTTATGCTTCAATGACCTTTGTGTTACAGTCCTTGAATTTAATGGTACACTTCAGCAGACTGCAGAGGGATCTGATTAATGAGCTTTCAGATGGCCTCTCAGGATCCATCTCTTAAGAGGTTCAGGAATCTGTTGCCTCTCAGTTGGCTATCCTACAGTCCATGTACAACTCATCAATAAGGCTAATTTCTCATGCAGCCGATGAAGAGCAGCGGGTTCAGTCATTGCCATCAAGAGACATGTCTGGATGGACTTGTGTGATTTTGCAGAGCCCTTCAAGTCTTCGTTTGTCAGTGCTCATTTTGATGGCACGTCCTTGTTTGGCCCTAAATTTAAAGAAACTATCCGGGTGTGAGAAAGATGAAAAGATCCTATCTGCAGTGGGCATACGATTTTCCACTCCTCAGTGATCCTTTTCAAGGAATCCGTGAAGTAGTGAGAAGATGTAATTCAAAAAGTCCCAAGGGTCTTTTCAAGGCACATGTGGAGATGGGTTTCCCCAGGGGCAGAGGGGAGAACTTCAATGGTAGACGCCACCCTTGTGGCAGAGGAGGCCCTCAAAACCAAGTGTACAGAGATTTTTTTTCTTTGGTATACCCTTTCAGCGTTCCCAAAAGGAGGCCCAAATGTCTTCTGCTAGAGGCAATCGGGAGGTCAACTATCTCTGCACAAGAGAGCCTGGCTAGAAATAACATCAGATACCTAGGTGTAGAGGATAATTTCCCAAGGTTATATTATACCATTTCCCTTCCACCCCCCATTTGCAAAAGAATCCCCGATGTCCCACCCAATCAGAGGGAACAAGTAGTACTACAAATTCAAGAACTGCTAGAAAAAAGTCATCCAAGAAGTGCCGCCAGGCCAGAGAAAATCAGGAACTTACTCAAGATTCTTCTTAGTGCCAAAATAGACAGGACTGGACACCAATTTTGGATCTCAGTGTTTTGTTTTCAACCAGACAAAATTCAGGATGGTCACAGTTCAGTCCATTCTTCCATTTTTGGAACAGGATGTTTGGATGTGCTCAGTAGGCCTACAGGATGGGCACTATAATATAAAGATGAACAAGCTATCCAGAAGGTTTCTCCATTACCGACTGGGTGCCAGTCACTGCTAATTCAGGGTTCTGCCCTTTGGTCTCACCACAAACCCCAGGGTGTTCAGCATTTGCATGGCAGCTCACTTGAGATTGCTGGGATTCCTGGTGGTTCTGTACTTAGATGACTGGCTCATTACCACTCCAAGCAGGCATCAGTTGTTAGACGGCAAGATAGCAGGTTCTCCAGATATTTTCCTATGTGGGGATAACCATAATCTATGAAAAATTTCACCTAGAACCAACTCAGACTTTAGAGTTCATAGTAAACATCCTGAACACAAAGATGACAATAGCATCTCTTTCCCTGCTTAGACTACAGAAAATCAGGGTAGAAGTCATGATAACAGCAAAAAAAAAGAATCTGCACTCCAAATTCTTAATGTACTAGGGTCCATGGGGACAGCTATAACTCTAGTCCCCTTAGCCAGAATTCACATGAGAAATTTACAGTGGCTGCTTGCAACACAATGGACAGCACTATACCAGCCGATGCCAACTTTGATTGAAATCACCAACATTTGCAAGAGAGATCACAAGCGGTGGATTCAGTCGGACCAAATTTTAGAAGGCCGTCCTTTGACCCCCTCTCAACCCAAGGCCACAGTGACCACGGACACTTCCCCATTAGGGTGGGGGGGGGCATTATCTGGGGAAGACTGTCCAAGACACCTTGTCCCCAATGGAGGCCAACTTGCATGTCAGTGTCTTAGAGATGAGAGCAGTGCTTTCAGCATAGCAGGCCTTCCAAGATGCTCTCCCTTCAGGGACAGTTGCGATTCAAATGGACAACATGTCAGTAGTTTGGTACATCAATAAGCAAGGAGGAACCAGGTCCTATCTGTTGTGTCAAGAAGCTCTCAGTACAGCAGTGGGTGATCTCATCCAACCGCTATCTCATAGCAACGCACATTCTGGGGAAGTCCAGTGTGATAGCAGACAAACTGAGAAGATGCATTCTCCTGCCTGATGAGTGGTCCCTCAATCCAAAAGTGACAGAGAGAATGTTTTGTCAATGAGGCCAGCCTTGCTGCAGTCTTTTTGCCTCTCCCCTAAACAACAAGTATAATAACTACTTTGCTGTAATCCTCCTTCAAGGGGAGTCACCGAGAAATGCTGTTGTCCACAATTGGCCCTTCGGTCTTCTTTATATGTTTCCTTCGATTCCTCTAATTCCCATGTTCCCACAGAAAACAGTCAGGTTGAAGAGCATGGTAATCCTCATTGCTCCTTATTGGCCTCGATGGATTTGGTTCCCCTTCCTTTGGCCTCATCTTATTCCCCGGCCTTGGATTCTGGATCCAGTTCCAAATCTTTTGTCTAATCCAACAGGCATGATCCACCCAGACATCTCGAACCTCAAGCTGACGACTTGGTTTCTCCAATTCCATTAATAGCCAGGCAGTCTGTGCTCTCTTCACTTGTCCGACACATACTTTTGTCTCTCACAAACCATCTGTGTGTAAACTTTACAACAGTAAATGGAAAAAGTTTGTTTTTTGGGCACGTAAAAATAAAGTTGACCTTTTTTAGAACCTATTCATAAGATTCTCGAATTTTTAGCCTCACTATTAATTGAAGAGGCTTCGTCTTCTAATTTCACTTAGCAACTATATCTAATTTTCATATTGGTTTTGAAGACTCATCACTTGCTTCTCATAAACTTTAAAGCTTTTTTGAAAGGTACACTTCTGCTGAAGCCTCCGTACAAAGTACTAACTCCTCCTTTGGACCTGAACTTGGTGTTGCAACCAATCATACAACCTCCTTTTGAGCTGGCAGCAGATTGTGATCTTAAGTTTCTTTTCTGGAAAACTATTTTCTTAGTAGCCATAACTTCTGCAAGAAGGATTTCAGAAGTTCAAGCTTGGTCTTGTAAACCATCATATTTGATTTTTCACAAAGATAGGGTTGCACTAAGAACCAAACCCCTCTTTTCTAAAAAAAAAAGGTGGTAACCTATCAGTTTTCTTCCCCAAATTTGCTAATAAAGGTGAATATTGCTTATACTTATTAGATGTTCATAGACAATTAACGGTTTTATCTTCATAGAACAAAATATATCAGAAAATCTGACCAATTATTTATCTCAATTATTTATTCAAATACAGAACTAAGAAAACCTGTGAGCAAAGTGACACTGGATAGATGACTAACAGTTTGCATTTCTTTCATTTACAACAAATTGGGGATCGCTGTATCGAAACCTTTGAAAGCACGTTCAACTAGAGCTGTAGTGACTTCTGCTGTCTTCCAGTCTAAAGCCTCCATGGATGATATTTATGAAGCAGCAACCTGGGCTACTCTCCATACTTTCATTACTCATTACAATTTGGATCTGGTCTCCAGGGGAAGAGCATCATTCGGTTCAGTGGTGCTCAGGAATATCCTTCCTCGAGTCCACCCAGGGTCTAAGGGAGCTGTGGACTCTGTCCCACAGGTTGAGGATAGAATTAAAATTGACATCAGATAAAGGAGTTATGTACTCATCATAACGTTTCATCTGTGTTGTCCATTTTCATTCTTCCTCAACTCCCCTCCCCTTAACCCCATACCCTTGGACTTCTAGAGGAATGGATGACTAGTAGATTATTGTCCGTGCTATATAACTATGGTTCCAGATATACTTTCAATGAATGTCTTACGATTAGTCTTTACGTTGGTCTGTTAGCAAACTTGATGTGAGGTAACTGGGGTAGCTGCATTGTGGGTAAGGGATAAGCTTGAGAGTTTTTTGGTTACCATGAGTCAATTCCAAGAATCGGAACTGAACACACAGGTTGAGGAATAATGAAAATGAACAACACAGATGGAATGTTAGGGTGAGTACATAACTTCTTTTTTAAGTCCGAGCATTAATAATGTTGACAGCAGTGACCCTTCTTGGCTGTTTCTGTAGTAGTAGTTTTGATGTTACTTAAATAACCTTAAGTGGAATCGGCACTTTGTTGGCTTGATTTTTGTGTGAGATATGAGGGATGGGTTTTGATTTAATATTATGATTGGTAGGATTAATAATATAAATGCTGTGGTTTCTTTTTAGTCTATGGAGTGTTCAGGTAACACGAAAAATATTTTGTTTGGATGAATAACTAGATGGTTTGTTTGTCAGACAGATTCAAATGAAAGTTTTCCCTGTAATGACATGGTTAAAGGTATTTAATTTTTTGTTTGCTGTTGTAAGAATAATACCATCTGTGTGGTAGGTCATTTATAAAAATAGAAGAATAAAAGAGGGTCAAATATTTGCCTTTTATAGAAACCTTTAGTTCCTGTTTGAATGTTAAGCTCAAGTCTCCTTAATGCTCTGTTTGTAGGGTGATCACTAAACCATTATATGTCTGTGCTAGAAAAGAAAAAAAAAATAGGCTGGTACTTTACACAGTGAATACTATGTGATCTGCAGTTTCAAATACCATTTTAGGAATGGAATATTACTATAGGTAGCAATCCTTCATTTTTTTTTTTGTATGTGTTCACTGAATGCATAAATTGCTGTTGTGCTATAGGATGAATGATGTATTAATTGTAAGAATGTTGTATTTTAAAATGAGCTCAAAAGTTCATAAATTACTACTTGCATTTTTGACAGTGGACATAGGTTAACTATTTGGTAAAATGTGGAAGTAGTGGAAGGGGAAAGAACTTTGGCAAGTACTCTTCCATAATGTTTTGCTTCTGTATTTATCGTAAATGTCGACAAGATATATGCTAGATACTCTCTTCCTCACTCTCTCTTTGGAAGTACTATGACTTGAACTTCTCTGCACCAAGCTGGAAGGGATTTCTTTCTAAGGACTGCATTAAACACAGCCACCATATCAGGACATGGCTGGCATAATTTCAGTTTCTACCAGTAGCCACACGCAGCAAGCCTCTTTCAGGTTGGTTTAACTGTCAGTCCATCTTTTTGTAGAGTGAGTTTTATGAAACCAACTTGTGAAAGCCAACATTTCTCCCCATACATTTTCTGATAAATTTTTGCATACATCTGTGTGTTCTCCCCAAGATTGTCATTAAATATACCTTCGTTATCCTTTACCTGCCAATTCTTCTTTAGCATCCCTTCAGTTTAATTGCTAAAAGCTTGGAATTAAACTCCCAGATTGAGCAACAGTACACTTACCTCCTCCCCATTTCTGCACAAACCCTATTTAAACCGATTTCTTTCTGAGACTCCTGAAGACATCCTATGGTAGTTGTATTGACATCTTCCCCTAGCATTCACCAAAGACTCTGCACATCAAATAACTCACTCTCAGGCTTCCTACATTATTCTCATTCTTCTTCCTTTGCCATTTTCTTTCTGCCAGTATTCTTCCTCTTCATCACACCTTCTACCCATCCTAACCAATAACTTTATTACACTCTAGAAATGGACCTTTTAACCTGTACTGTCTTGTAGCTAAATTATTCTCTTGGGATTTCCTTCACATTAATTTATTTGACATCCAGATTCTGGTCATTTCCATGCTGCACTATTTAGATAAGTATATGAACATAAGCACTTATGCTGTCCACAATCTTTAAATTGTTGTCATTCATATGCAAAAATCTATTCTGACTTGCCTGTTCATGTAAATAAAGTGAAGCCCCACACACACACACACACTTTGTTTTTTAATTCTTTATACATCTGTGAGATGGGGCTGTATTTCCTGCCATTATACCTGTATGCCTCATCTTGTGACGTAACACTGAAATCTCTATCTATAGTAACTACATCTACAAGGTCTGTTATGCTCTTCACTGATTCCAAGAATTGTAAATGATCAGGGTCATCAGTGTCATGACCATAAAATGAACTCAACGTCCACCCCCTGCCTTTACCACAGCATCTCCCTACCATCCTTCTCCTTACTGTTTTTTTTTTTTGTTTGTTTCTCTCACTGAAAAGCAACTTGTTCTCTTACAAATGTTGCATCTCCTATGTTCATACACCTTTAGTTCAGTCTGTGCCTAAAACTGAAACTCCAGCTGTAGAGGTACATCTCCATGACAGTTTCATCTCTTAAATATAATTCCCAACCATTGCCTTACTCATCTGCTAGTAGATCTGCCCTTTTGATGGTGTTCAGATCCCCAGCCTGAGTTGTTCATTCTCCCCTCCTATACTGTCTTTAACTGTTTGGATACTAAATGAAGACTTAGGTCACACCATCCTTTGGGAGCGTTAAGAACAATGCCAGTACTCTTGTCTAGGAAGAAAATGCATCACCCTTTTCCGGTTTGGCTACTGACATTTCCCCCTTTCTTAGCACTACCTGAAGCCACTGCTTTGGTCTACCATGTGATTCATCCCACCACCCTCCAAATATACTGGCAATGCTAGCTAAGCTAATGTGCAGAAATCAGTTTTTGAATATTCTTAACACTCCAAGAGCTGTGCAGTCTGCACTCTCTCGTGGTAGTGAAATTGCAGCTGGAAATGTACACATAACAGAACCAAAGGCCTGTTTAGATGACAGAAGAGTATTATATAGTCTATGGTTAAAACACTTAGAAGCCCATTCCGCCCTATTAGAAAGAAGCAAAATAATGTTACAGTCTGATGTAAAGGTTTAGTGCAAGGTATGTAGCCAGACGTGGCTAGAGTCTTGCATGAAAATGTGCCCACATCACAACACCTTATGGAAAAGAAAAAAAAAATACTAATTCAGAACATCTTCATAACTTGTCTCCCAAAGTCCAACCAACTTTAATATTTGTTCCTTGGGTAGCAACAGATGCTGTTCCACCCACAATTCAGGGGGAAACAGAAATCAGTTAATAGCACAGAATCTTGTACTTGTTCCTTTCTCGTATGTCACAGCATAATCGAAATTTCATTGTAATCTCCTTAACTTAATAACATAAACTGCCTGTTTCAGGGACTTCCACTTGAGTGTAAGCTTGCCCTAATTCCTACATGTAAAGCGCAACAACTGAAAACCAGAATAGAAACAGGCATCGAACAAAGCCTGATATTGTACTACTCATATATGTGAGACAAAAATGATCGCTAAATTCTTCATGCGAGAGGTACTACATAATCCTTGTCTTGAAAGCAGGTGGACATTATACACCTGTGATTTTTCCCTTCTTTCAAGTAAATACTTCAGACATGTACAGTACAAAAACAAGAATTACAAATTCTATAAAGATGCCCTCAGTAGAAAATGTGAATATTGAAATTTGTGTTAGTGGACACCACAAATCCTTTAACAACTGAATACTTCACATTTGAACTGTTGTGATGTAGGTAAACTCCTTGTGACTCGTGCAAAAACTGCCTTATATAAAACAGGTATATCTTTATATCTAATTCTTAAAGAAGTAGTGTAATTCAGACATGACTGCAGGAACACTGTGGACAGCTGTCTGCTCAACATACTGTTGGTGTAACATCCTAAAAATGTATTAAACCCAAATGTTATGTTGCATCACACAGAATGACAGAAAAATCTGTTAGGAAATACCCCTAACACTTTTCATTGTAAAGCAAATGGGTAGTAAAATCATTACCCCAGAAAAAGTGACGCATAAATGATTTTAATATCTGTGACACACATGTACGTGAATGTAATAATTATAATTCACACAAACATTAGGGTTAAAGTAAAGCTGTTATGAGCCAAATGTATACTAAACCAAACAAACAAATCAGACAGCCAAAAGGAAGCATTATAAAATTTACTTTCTTATAGTTCAAATTTGTTGTAGAAGGGGAAAGTTAGCAAAAGATTAATCAGCATGACACATAAACATGATTCATAAAGGTGGCATTAAAGGTAAGCATAGTCTTGGTGTGCAAGACGTCTTCTTCCACCATTTACATGTCTATATACATGTTAAACACATTAAGCAAAGAATACTCCTACATTTGTACCCTAGAAAGATATTTGGGGTTTGAGAAAAAAAAAGCTGTACAAGTACCCTTTTTGTTGCTAAATATTTAAGATAGTAGTTGTATTTGGGGTAATTAGGCACTGAAATGGTGGAGAAATGGAATAGATTGAAAACTTTCAAGATTATAGTGAAATAACATTTCTGTGGTCTTGTCCAAACACTTTAATAACTGTTGGACTGGACATCTTTGGCATTTACTCTGCCTGGCAGCAAATGTCTCATAAACTCCAGTTCCTCCCCTAACCTATAAATCCCTGCTGCTACAGAACTTGCCAGATCTCATTAACATGATTAAGCCATAATGACGTCCCTGAACATGTGTGTTCATACATGGGTGGCACAGTGGTGCAGCAGGTGGTATTGTTGCCTCACAGCAAAAGCTTCTCTGGTTCAGTTCTCTGCTGGGGTTGTCTTCTTTGCAGAGTCTGTATGTCCTTTCTGTGTTTGCATGGGTTTTCTGTAGGTGCTCTGCTTTACTCCCACATTCCGAAGACATGCAGTATAAATTGACCCTAGGGGTGTTTGGGAGGGGGTTAGGGAAGAACAACCATGGCAGGACTGGCCACCCAGTGGTATAAGCATTGACTGTAGGTGATGTCACAGTTGATATGACACCCTATCCCCCTGTGCAAAAATGTGAGAAATAGGATTTAATGCCGACACTAACATCTCTCCAAAGCTTAGGCCATTAGACGAAAAAATTCTTCATCTTTTGTGGGCAGATAAGTGGTTTTAATTATCTGTTTCTTTGGGATAGACAGTTGTCCTCAGCCTCTGAAGAGCTTTACTAATCCCTTCATTCAAACGTCTACATTAGCTATCTTCCCCTCACTCTCTCCCAGCCCTTATCAACTTCTAGTTTTCTTAGCTGCCCATCTGTGCATCTTCTGCCTTCCTTCTTTTTTCTTAAAAAATAAAGTGAGTTGTTTTTGTGTTCATGTATGTTGGCGATTACTGTCCTCATGATGGAGAAGGAAACTAAGCAATAATTTAAAAAAGTGCAAAACATGCAGGTGTAAGATTCCCCACACAGGACCCACTAGAGCTGTGCATTGTTTGCTTGAGAGTTCCCCGGCTGAACAGTGACTGCTGCTTTACACAGACTTTAATTCCCGCACTCTAGTTGACAAGAAGAGATGTTTTTCATGTTTCACTGTTGCAGTCATTACATTTGGGTTACCTGCTTGCAGTAGCCCTCAATCGGCCTGATTATCAAAGTCTTGGGTCCTGCGTCGGTTGCTGTCTCATCTTCCGTGATGTCAGGTAGTCAGGGGTATAAAGCATGCAACTGATGCCGTTACATCAGTCTTTCTTGCCATGCGGTGCCCGAAGCAGAAGCAGTTCGCAAGTGCCAGTCGGCAGACTGCTGAAATTTTCGTTTTCGAGTTTCAGAGCCGAAGTCTTCAACTAAAGCCAAGTACCACATTGGGGAAACTTTTTCTTGCTCTAAACCGATGTCAGTAAAAGTCAATAATTGTATTTCTTGTGGAAAGCAAATACCTCAAAAGGATTTTCATTCGTACTGTATTCCTTGCCTAGGCCGTGACCACAACGTACATCGCTGTCGGTTTTGTGCCTTATTTTAACCACGTACTATTAGTCGTCTGTACATTTATGCTTCTAAATATTTTGGTACTCGGTTCAATTATCCAGATATGTCTTCGGTCAGCCACCCGACTACCGACATTCCAAAAAAAACACAAAGATAAAGACAGAGACAGGCCACCTAGGTCCAAAGCTGCCGACGACGCTTCTCCTAAGCTAGTCGCCAGTTCACCGGTACTCCGGCGCTTTCTCAGCCCCTCATACCCGCTACTTCAGATTCGCAGGCCTCTACTGAAACCCATTCGGAGTCCAGTATGCCGCGAGATGCTTCAACTGTGGAACCTGTGGATGTCTTTACCTTGGATGGGTCCGGAGCCGCTGTGCAAGCACTGACTTCTGAGTGTGTATTTAGGCCCTACTGACTTGCATATTAAACCAACGACATCTTCTTCTTCTTCTAGGCCTAAAACTCGGACCATGCCTAGGAAACCGACACCCAGACTGCATGGTCAGGCCTCTATGCCTAAAAAACAAATGATAAGAATGGCTGAAGACCTTATTATTTTAATCAGGGGAAGCAAACCTTCCCCCTCTAAGAGACCTAGGACTGAATTTGCTTATGATACTTCTGACCAAGATTCTGAAATTTCTGTCTCCTCTGATGACCAGGATTTACCCTTATCTACCTGTGAGGATTCTGATGCAGAGGACTCTATTCCCTCTGCTTCTCCCCCAGAGGATTTTTCTTTTGGTGAAACCTTGTATGCTTTTAGGGAGCATTTTCACTTGGAAAGCCAGGATTACTCTGATTCTAAAAAGAGACTTGGAGATTTCTTACTTCTGCCCCAACACAGGCCTTTAGCTATCCCTCCTGTGCTGGACATGGTTGACAATGCCTTTTCGGAATCTAGCTTGGCCCTGACTCTTTTCCTCCTGCTCCCAGAAAACCTGATAGATATTACAGGGTTCTTGATTCTCACAAGTTCCTTTTTAAAAATCCTACTGCGGATCCTGAGACCACTTCACAGGGATGGAAAGGCATTAAGGCTACTACTGCCAGAAATCCTACCCCCTCTGATAAAGATTCCAGGGCCCTGGATAGATGGGGTAAGAAGGTATACATCTATGCAACCTTGGTCATCAGGGCCTTAAATTGCCAGTTTCATATGTTAAAGTATCAGCAGCATATTATTGGATTGCTTAATCAGAAAATTATGTTGATGCCTGATTGTGCTGAAAATAAGGATTTACAGGATTTAATGCATTCTTCGGGACAGGTTGAAAAACATACTTTGCAATGTGGTTGTGATTCACTAGACGCATCTTGCTGTCACCGGGTCCGTACTTAGAAAGCATGCTTGGCTTAAGGAGCAATCTTTGCCAGATCATGTTAAAACTAAATTGCTGGATGCTCCCTTAAATCAGGACCGCCTTTTTGGCGACAAAGCAGAAGAAGTTCTTAAAAAGATGGAGGAAAAAGCTAAATCTATGCAAACTGTTAAAGATTTCTTACAAGTGCAGCCTCCTAGATTTAGTAGGCATTGGCCCTCAAAAATTGGTCCTTTCCTGCCTCTTCCAGGCCTTCTCAGTTAAAACCCAGAACCAACAGAACACCCAGGCTTCAGTCCCAGGGTATGCACAGGGCTAAGCAGTGGGGGGCCCCCACTTCCAAATCAGGGAGTAGTAAGACTCCCCCCTATGATAAGCTGTCTCAATGACTTAACATTAAAACTTCCAAGCACTTCACAACTGACTGCTCCTTTAGGGGGAAAGATTGCTCTGCAAGCAAAAAACTGGGAACTCATTACCCAGGACAAATGGGTTTTAAACATAGTTTCCCAAGGATACAGGTTTCACTTCCACACGTTACCAACCCCAAACGGTTGGCCAGATCTACCCCCAAATCAGTGGGCAGAGGATCAAAAGCAAGTACTTGCTCTCTTAAGATTAAAGGCTATTCAGACTGTACCAGAAGAGGAAAAGGGACAA
Source organism: Protopterus annectens (assembly GCF_019279795.1). Taxonomy (NCBI): domain Eukaryota; kingdom Metazoa; phylum Chordata; order Ceratodontiformes; family Protopteridae; genus Protopterus; species Protopterus annectens. The sequence continues at coordinate 412,325,691 of NC_056749.1, forward strand.
GGTTTCTACTCAAGACTTTTCCTGGTACCCAGAAATATCATCTTATGGCTTCCTATCCTGGACCTGTCTATCCTAAACACCTTTTTGGTGATTCCAAATTTCAAGATGCTAACTCTTCATCAGTTGCTTCCCATGATAGGCAAAGATGCCTGGTTGGCAACACTGGATGTAAAGGAAGCCTACCTGCACATCTCAGTCAGGGAATCTTGCAGACAATACCTACGCTTCAAAGCAGGCTGCATGCACTATCAGTTCTCTGCACTGCCCTTTGGCTTGTCTACTAGGCCCAGGGTATTTTTAAAAGTGCCTAGCTCCAGTCATTGCATTTTGCAGGCAAATAAATATTCAAATATACCCATACCTGGACGATTGTCTAATTCAGGCAGAAAGCCAGGACATACTTCTGAATCATCTGGCATTTGTACAAAAGGTGTTAACTTGTCTGGGGTACACTGTAAATGAAAATAAATCACAGCTGGTGCCCTGTCAATAAATTATATTCCTGGGAGCAAGCTTGAACACAACTTCCCAGATGGCTTTCTTCATGCCAGAGAAACAAATTCATTTGACAACTTAATTCAAACTAGTGGCTACAAAAACACTGCTATCTGCAAGGCAAATACTACAAGCCTTGGGGTTCATGGCCTTGTGCATTTTACTAATTCCATTTGCAAGACTGCATATGAGGAAACTACAATGGTATCTAAAAAGCCTATGGTGTCAACATTCTCAGGATCTAAAAGCAATGATTCCTATCATACCTTGCCTACGGTTAGAATTCCTTTGGTGGGCAGAGGCCTGCCACCAAAACAAGGGACTACCATTCACACTACCCCCTGTCTCCCAAACACTAACAACAGACTCCTCAGACTTTGCATGGGGGGATCACCGGGCAGGGAAGTGTATTCAGGGCAAATGGAACCCAAGTCAAATGCACCTGCATATCAATCAAAAAGAAATGTTAGCTGTACAGAATGCTCTGACAGCCTTCAAGGACCACATTTTTCCAGGACAATTAATGGTAAAGACGGACAACACCACTGTTATGTGGTACATAAGCAGGGAGTACCCATCCTTACCCCCTCTGCACACTAGCCATGGCTCTGTGGAACACAGCCTTGAGCTACCAAGTTCATCTACAGGTTCAATTCCTGCCAGGAAAACTAAATACACTGGCAGATGAAGTAAGCAGAAATCTCATGGACCCACACGAATGGAAACTAGAACCAAAGATTTTCAACATGTTGATCAACAATTGGGGGATCCTAGATATAGACTTGTTTGCCTCTCCCCCAGAACTACCAATTGGATAAATTATGCACATTGACTCTCCACATACAAGCATGGAAAGTGGATGCTCTGTCCTTCAGCTGGAAAAATATATCAGTTTATGCCTTTCCTCCTCTTCCTCTCCTTTCCAAAGTACTACTAAAGATCAAACAAAGGATGATACTGATTGCACCAGACTGGCCACGCCAACACTGGTACCCTCTCTTTGCGCATTGTGTCACAGCTGGCCCCTTGGCACCTACCTCAGATCCCTACCCTGCTGTCTCAGCAGGAGAGCCAGATTCTGCACTCCCAGCTTCAAACCCTGAACCTGGCAGCCTGGCTAATTATCTAATCTCTCCAGTACCATCCCTCAGTAAACAAGTGTTGGATGTCATTTTGGAGGCAAGGAGGCCTAGTACTAGAAAATCCTATGCTGAAAAATGGAAAAGATTCTGTGCCTGGAACCAAACTCAAGGGATGGCCACAGCAGTGCCCAATTTACCTCGGATTCTTCAATACTTCACTGAGATGCTTCACAAGGGCCTTTCCTTTTCCTCCATCAAAATTCACGCCAGAAATTTCAACTCATTACAGGATGGAACCACCCCTCTTTTCTCACCCACTGCTCAAGCAGTTCCTCAGAGGGGCCAGAAACTTAAAACCACCCAGGAGAGCCCCAACTCCAGTCTGGGACCTTAATTTTATATTGGATAAACTCACTCTTCCTCCTTTTGAGCCAGCTGCAACTGCAGAGTTAAAATTCCTTTCTTGGAAAACAGCTTTCCTTTTAGCAGTCACTTCAGCAAGAAGGGTTTCTGAATTACAGGCCCTTATGGCAGTGGAGCCTTTCATCATCTTTCATGCGGACAGGGTGTCCCTCAGGACCAATCCCTCTTTCATGCCCAAGGTGGTTTCCAGTGTGGCTCTTAATCAGTCCATTCATTTGCCAACCTTCTTTTCTAATCCCCAGAACAAAGGGGAACGGATATTGCACTCCTTAGATGTGCACAGACAACTTAGATTTTACTTGGACAGAGCTAAATCTCTAAGGAAGTCTGAACAACTGCTGGTGGCATTTGCTGCAGGGGCAGAGGGGAAGGCTGTTTCAAAGCAAACCATTTCTAAATGGATAGGCCATTGCATTCATTTCTAGTATAAGCACCGTGGAAAACCTATCCCACAGGGGATTAGACCCCACTCAACCAGGGCTGCATTTACCTCTACAGCCTTTCTCAGAGGTTTCCCTACCAGAGACATCCTAGAAGCTACTACCTGGAGTTCTTTACATACTTTCACCAAGCATTACCATTTGACAATTTTCTCTAAATCCAGAGCTGGCTTTGCCACTGCAGTCTTGCAGGGTCTTATAGCTAGTCCTAATGCTATCTAAATTCCTCCTCCCATCCTTAGCTTTGGGAATCTACCCAAATGTGATGACTGCAACAGTGAAACACGAAGAACATAGTACAGTTGTGTGCACTTACTATAAATGTAGATGTTCGAGTATATTCACTGTTGCAGTCCTGGTTACCCTCCCTCCAGCTCCCTGACTTCTTTTGGCTATACCTCTATTCTCCTTTACTATACTTAAAAGCTTTTTGGTGTATTTGCTTTTTTGTTTGCGGTATAACCTTGTGTGTGTATGTGTATATATATATATATATATATATATATATATATATATATATATATATATATACATATATACACACATATACAAATGTATATATATATATATATATATATATATATATATATATATATATATATATATATATATATATATATATATATATACATATATATATATATACACGTATATACATATGTATATACATACATATATATATATATATATATATATAATCGCTTCCCATTAAGGGGGGCATCTGACATCTGGGGCACGAAAAACTGATGTAATGGCGTCGGCTGCATGCCCCTGACTACCTGACGTCACAGAAGAGGAGACCGCAACCGATGCAGGACCCAAGACTTTGATAATCAGACTGACTGAGGCCTACTGCAAGCAGATAACCCAAATGTGATGACTGCAACAGTGAATACTCTCGAACATCTATATTTATGGTAAGTGTACACAACTGTACTTTAGTTGGTCATGAAAGGCTAGCATCATTTGGAAACAGTGGCTTCAGAGACCTCTTCTTCCCAGAATGCTGTCAAATCTAAGACCAAATCTGGTAAGAAGAAAGAAAAGAGGCTGTTGTATAAACAGGATTTTCCTGTTATGGGGAATTCGACCCCTCCAAAGATGCCTAGGGAGTTTCCCCTTCTCCCAGGCTTGGTTCTTCCTCAGCTGCCACTCTTGTTAGGTGTCCCACTCCCCTTAAGTGGAGAAAAGTTGGTTGTTATTCTGAGCAGGAACTTTCCAGGTTGATGCATTCTAGACCTGTTTCACTGCCTTCCTTTTGGTTGTATAGGTCTTTAGAAGCCGAACACCCCTGGGTTTGACGCAAATGGTGTCATCCTTCATGAAGACATGGCAATGGTACAGTGTCATCTCTGAACCAGCAGTATTTACGTAAGGGTTGAGATGCTCAGCTAATTATGCTTGAATCCTTTACTCCCCTGAGCCTATAATCAGCACTGACCTCTGAATCTTGATATTTCTGGATTTGTACTAGTGCCCTGTGAACAGAATATTTACTTGGTTTCAGTCACCTTGTTACCGGGAATCACTAAGCCCTGAGAGCTCAGCTCTAGGCTCCAGCCATCATCTGTAATGACACGGAAGTGTTCAGTGCCAATTTCTGCATCCAGGCATTTGACATTCAAGTTGTGAATACTGAAGGCCCCTATATTGACTATGACATCAGAGTCCTCTCTGCTGGCTTGTCTGTAATGGCCCCAGTTCCATCAGCATGGTCTATCTTGGCCCTGAGAATTTCAGCAGAATTCACAGGAAAGAGAGCAGAGCTATGGCCTTTATAAATGCAGCTACAAGGTCTACCAGATGTTCATTACATTGATCATTTATCATCTATTATTTTCTATCTTTACTAATGACCTGTACACAGTCGTCCCAACAGCCACCTGCATTCAGTATGCGGATGACTCCACTTTGATTTGCTCTGCCACTTCCCCTTTAAGTCTGCAGACTCTGTCCCAAAATATTTTTAATCATGTTGAAAACTGACTGTAATAGACGTCTCCTATTAAATCCTAACAAAACAAAGCTGCTGCTTTTCTCCCCCACTCGTAAAGCCTCCTCTCCAGCCTTTACTATAAAATCTAACAATGGCACTGCCATTGCCCAGATCCCTGTACCAAACTCTTAGGTGTAACAGTTGATAATAACCTCAAGTTTGATATGCATATTAATCAAACTATAAAAAAAGTTAATAAAAAACTTGGCTCACTATATAAGATCAAACCTTTCCTCACTCCACTAGCTAGGATGGTAATTTCCCATACACATCTACTTTCCACCCTCCTTTATGCATCCCCTGTCTTCACGAACTTGAGTAAGTCTGATCTTAATAAACTCTCTAGCTGCTTTAATCTTATTGCTAGGTTTGCCATTGGAGCAGCATACAGAACACACCACTGTCTGAAACTAAAAACTCTAGGGTGGCTAGAATTGCCTATCCAACTTCAGTACAATCAGCTAATAGTAGCATATAAAATTCTTTACCAACCTGAAAACACACCCGTACTTACAAAAATGATCACCCCTTACAACAGCTTCAAGGCACTTCGCTCATCCATCAAATTACTAGTCCAAACCCTCAAAACAAACAACTCAGCTGGAGACCCTCTATAATGCCAACTCTGTTGGCAAAATATGGAACTCACTTCCTGCTGAGCTTACTTCAGAACCCGTTCTAACCCAATTCAAAGAAAGTCTAAAACAGTACTTTAAAAGGCAATGGCTATGTCCTTGCTCTAATCCTGACTAACTCTGACAATACTAACATGTGCTAAAGAGGTCTTTTAGCCACCCCCTACATTGCTTCTTAATAGATATAATATAACAAATCAGATTTATATATGACAGAATGAATGACTTTTAACCTATGTATTGTATCTGTAACAGTGCTTTAACTTGTTTAATGTAACAGTTTTTTCTGTATGTATGTATGTATGGAGCTTTTCTCCCTGGGCCTCCGCTGAAAATGGATAAGTATCCAGTCGGACTATCCCGGTCAACAAATGTAAAAAATAAATAAATAAATCACTGCTACAGTAGCCTAAGCTGGGTTCTATACCATGTAAGATATAACAGCCGGCCAACTTCCATAGCTTCAGGGAACCTTCTATGTGCCCAAACCATTAGACGTCTTGAACTGAAATGACTAAAAGGCAGGTTTGGGCTCCAAGACTTTGAGCTTTCTTGCAGCTAAAAAGAGTGCTGTTCTGTGGGTTTTCAAGAATAAGTGCTCTGCTAACCCTATTCCATTGCTGGGCCCATAAGTTCCCTTTTGAGGGAAAAACCTTCCACATTTACTTTTTTGTTTAAATTTACTTTCCTGCTTAAAAATTTACTTTTAAGCTAAGGAAAAGTGTTTTTATGGACTGTCTCTTAACTTGTGTACTGTTAAAGAGAAGCACACTTTTTCTTAGTTTGAAAGTGTTTACTTTACTTTTGCAGCCAGAAAAGTGTATTAAAGTACTTTTTGTTGTGTTTTACTGGGGAAAAGTTACTTTTCAATGAGTTTTATGTATTACCAGCTTGAGCAACTTAACTTCCCAGGAAAGAAGCAGCATTTTTTGCTTGACCATGTAACAAACTGCTGGTACAATGCTTGACCCTTCTTCCAGACATAAAAAGAAAACGTTAACTAAATAGCCACTGCCACCTTAGCAGGCTAGCAGTTTGCCTCAGCCATGGTTGGTTGACTCTGCGGCAAAATCTAGATCCTCAGATATTTCATCTTTTTCCCTGAATGTCTCTGGTGTTGTCCAAACAGCCAGTATTGACCAGGGGTTGTCCACATCCTCTGTGGCTGTTGGGGTTCCCTCAGTAGGCAAAGGAGAGCCACTCTTGTTGGTCTTGGGGGAAAAAGGGTAGGGATGTTGTCCCTGCTTAGCCAGAACGTTGTGCCCATTCACAGGGAAGCTGCTGCTGCCATTAATAAATGTATTTGTCCCAACTTTGGTGTCAAAAAAAAAAAAAAGATGCATTTGTCTTCTCCTGTACCAATTCCACTGGACAGGGTAATTCATTATGTCTAGCTAAGGGTCTTCTACAGGCTATTTGACCCTTATACGCTGGTTTCTGGTAAAAGAAAAATGGATTTCTCTTCTCTTGAAGAGATTCATTTAGGAATGTGATGGGGCAGATGCAGGTTTTTCTCCTCAGATTTCTGAGTCAGACTGAGAAGAGAGCATTGTATCTGAATCTTTCTGTGAGGGATTCTCTTTCTGTGAGCCTATTTCCAGAATATGCCAATGTTTTCACTGTTAGAACGCTGAGGTGTCTCAATTCTTCATAAAGTGCTGTGAGCTGTTAAAACTGGAATTCCACAAACTTTCACCCATCCTCCCAAGTCCCATCAGCTTTGGACGATGAGTTTCTCACCATCTATGGTTTCCCTGACAGAGACAGCCTGCAGCACAGAAAAAATGGGTATAATGTTCAAAGTTCTTCAGTCTTCCAAGTCTTTATACAATCATCCTGGAGATGACCCAGCAACTTTAATTAACCCAGCTGCTGCAAAACATTTTGTGAATTCTAATCCTTCCCCTTCTGTCAAAGATGACTTAAGCAATAGATAAGTTTGGGAAAATGTATGCTTTTGAAACATTAATGTTTAGAGTTTCAAATTGTCAGTCCTCGTATGTTAAAGTTTATTCTAATTGTGAAAGTATGAGAAATATTTCATTTACATCTCTATCATGTGAGAAGAAGCCTGCTTTGTGTAGTTTTGTTTCTTCCATTTCTAAAGTCACTACTCATTGTTTTAAGTGTGCATGTGACACTGTAGATAATACATTCATAGGTTCATAGGTTGGTACTAGGCTATCGGCCCTAGGGCCTATGCAAACCTAGCCATAACAATTCCCTGGATATTTCTTCCCACAATATTTACTTCTACAGGCCCCTGTCTAGCAAGGCGACTGACATGATCCCGGGGTGAATGTCCCATCTCCCATCCAATCATCAAGGTTCCTTTTGAAGAGGGCCAATGAGGCGCTCTGCTTGATATATATATGGGCAGTCTATTCCAGAGTATGGGGAGTCTCTTGGTCAGGAACCTATCCCTCCAGCATGTTTTCATTATGGAAGTTCCCTGCCATAGCTGTTGCCCTGGTACTTTGTTGAGGAGGTTTGCCTGGCTGTGTTCTCAGAACCTCACAGATGTAAAAATTATATTTTTAATTCTCCTTTGCCTAGAGACTTGGATTTTGGACCTTTTGCTGCAGAGGTTATAAAAATAGTGATGAGAAAGGTAGTGTGATACAGTTAAACTCTTGGAAAATTTTCACTTATTTTATGCTCTCTCGTCCAATTTTGGCAAGAAACAATCTCAGCAAAATGCTGGTAATCCGGCATTTAAGCTATGGCAGGGAACTTCCATAATGAAAGCAGAACCCCCTGCCCTGAGCAAAGAACAGTCAAATAAGGCAGAATGACTCTATAAGTGACCCCCCCCCCCCCCAGGCAGTACCATATCCCTTCCAGAAAGTCTGAATCTCTATGTCTCTCTCTTTGGTAATAGCTCATTTCAGACAAATTAGTTCTGAGGCTGATTCACCAGTGTTGCACATGGTAGTGAGAAGAAATTCCTCCTTTCTGGGGAATTATTTCATGACCATCAGACGAAACCTCTTTGTTTCTTCGTGTTCTGTAGAGCATGCTGTATCAGGTGGTAAGAGAAAACTGTTCCTCCTTCCTAGTTGGGGAAAAGGTTTGTATTCAGGAATGTTTTTGGTGCCAAAGAAAGAAAATGCATAAAGACCAGTTCTAGAGCTAACTTTTCTAAGCCATTATATGATTGTGCCCAAGTTCAGAATGTTTTCGCTTCACAACCTGTTTACACCATCTGACTCATTTGATATTTTTTTCTTTTTTTTTAGTTTTTGGTAACCATAGATTAAAAAGATGCTTATTACATTCATATTCATCCAGATTTCAGGTGTTTTTAAGACTGTGTGTGTCTGGATCACCTTAGTGGTTCTCCAACGTACCCTTTGGACTATCAATTGCTCTGAGTGTTCACAAAGTGTGCAGCTCCTGATAATATCCCATTGCAAGCTATGGGGTATACACATTTTTTCAATATTTAGATTTTTTTTTATCTGTACAGAGTCTCTTTCAAAGTGCCAGGAATCTTTCTCTGTCTCTCTTGTGTGAGAGACCTTATACACAGGCTGGGATTCCAAGAAAACATTTGAAAGTCTGTCTTGATTCAGTCACACAAGATTGCATTCCACTGTTGGCTGCTACACACCATAGTACAAACAGCTTTCTTTCCACAGGAAAATAAAATTTATATTTACATCTATCCCAGGCATTTTTGACTCAGAGTTTTGTCTCAGTGTGGGAGTGCTTTAGGATTATTGATGTCACAGCATCTATGATTCTCATGATACTTCTAGCAAGACTCCACATGAGAAAGATAGTGGTATCTGAAGTCTCTTTGTTCCCAATATCAACACCTTTTGTCTTTTCAGACTCCAGTACTGAGATTTGTGAGTAGAGAAATATCTTCGTGTAGATATCAAATATCCCGAAATACAGGTCTCCACTTCTCTCCTCCTGCTTCAAAGCAGTCAGTCACGATATGCACTTTGCAGAAACTGAAAACACTGTCATCTGATGTTCTTCGTGTTTCTCTGTTGCAGTCTTCACATATGGGTTATCCGGCTCCCGGTAGCCCTCAGTCGGCCCAAATACCAGAGTCCTTGGTATATGACGTCGGCTGCCACCAGTTGTAAAACTGACATCAGTACGTCAGGTATAAAGGGAGGCAGCCGACGCCATTTCCTCAGTCTTTGTTGCCGCGGAGCCCAAAGCAGATGCAATTCGCACTAGTGCCGGTCGGCCATTTACCTTTGTTTTGCTTTCCGACTACCAAGTTGAAGACACCTTCAGATAAGTACCCCATTTGGGATCCTCTTTTCTTGCTTTAACGAATGTCAGATAAAGTTAATAACTGTCTCGCCTGTGGAAAACAGATTCTGCACCGTGATTTCCATTCCTATTGTATAACTTGTTTGGGCCTTGAGCACGACGTCTCTAACTGCGATCTCTGTGCTTCCTTTAACCTGTGTACCATACGCCGTACAGCTAAGATTTTGTATAAATATTTCGGAGTCTGGCCTAAGTTCGTCGGTATGGAGTCTTATGGTCTCCTGACTACGGATATTCCTAGGAAACGCAAAGACAAGGACCGCGACAGGCCTAGGGTTAAATCTACTGACGCACTGGTGAAATTTGGTCATCAGCACAGCGGTACTCAGTGAGGTGCTTTCGCAGCCCCTGCAGTCTGCAGATTTTCAGCCGCAAGCCTCTGCCGAGACCTGTATGGAGTCCTCATTGCCACAGGCTGCTATTTCATCTTTAAACCCTCCTCCTGTCACCACCGCAGATGGGTCCGGCGTCACTTTCCAGGCACCGGCTTCTGACGCCTCTTCTTTTCAACGTGAGACCAGAACCAGACCGACTACTGTAGCTCACACTTCTGCAGTTGCTAGGCCTCCCGAGTCCCTCCAGATTGCTAGTAAACTTCCAGCCTCAAACCTACTCTCAAGCAGACGTCTGCCTCCCCTCCTGTACCTCAGTCCCAGTTGGTAAAGATGGCTGGTGATCTTTCCCTGATTAAGGGCTGTCACCCCCCCCCCCTTCAAAGAGGGCTAGGGAGTTATCTCCTGATGTTTTGTCTGTCTCAGATTCTGAGATTTCCAGTATGTCTGCTGGTGAAGAAGGACATTATCAACTTTTTTCTGGCTTTGAGGATTCTGATGCTGAGTACTGTATCCCGTCTGCTTCCCCTCCAGAAGATTTTTCCTTCGGGGATACTTTGAATACTCTTAGGGAGCATTTTAAATGGGAATGTCAGGATTTTCCACAGTCTTAAGAGAAGAATCAGGGAATTTTTAGATTTGCCACAGCATAAGCCTCTGACTATATCTCCAGTTTTGGAAGTTGTGGATGATGTTTTCATGGAAAATTCTTTAACTCCTAATTCTGTTCCTCCTGCCCCCAGAAAACTGGATAGATGTTATAGAGTTCCTGAATCTCATCAATTCCTTTTTAGAATCCCTACTTTCGATTCAGAAATTATTTCTCAAGGGCCCCAAGGGTGTTAAGGCTACTGTTGCTAGAAACCATGTGCCTTCTGATAAGGAATCTAGGGCCTTGGACAGGTGGGGTAAAACAGTCTATACTTCTGCAACTCTTGCCATAGATCCATGAATTGTCTTTTTCACATGCTTAAGTATCAGCAGCATACATTGGAGGCTATTAACACCAAACTTGGAGATATTCCTTCCATGACGGAAACAACAACACTTACTGAATTCTGCCACTTAAGTTAATAAGCATTCACTTCATTGTGGTTTTGACACTTTGGAGGCTTCCTGCAGAGCAGCAGCCACTGGTTCCATAATTAGAAGGCATGCTTGGCACAGGGAGCAGCCTCTTTCTGAACCAGTTAAGTCTAAATTGCTGGATGTTACTTTGCACAAGGACACCTTTTTGATAATAAGGCTGAGGAGGTACTGAAAAAGTTGGAGGATAAGGAAAAATCTATGCAAGCTGTAAAAGATTTCCTTCAGGTTCAGCCTCCTCAGTTTAGTAGGCATTATCCTTCCAAGAATCGGTCTTTCCCTGATCCTGGCAAGCAGGGTCGTTCTAGGCGTAGGGGTTTCAGATCTTCCAGAGGGCAGGTTTCTGCCCCTCAAAGGGCTAAACAATGGAATTCTTCTGCTAAATCGGGGAGTTCTAAGCCAGCTTCCCAAAGCAAGCATTCTCAATGACTCCAGCCTTCTTGTTCCTACCTCTGCAGACCCTGGGTTTCCTTTGGAGGGAAGGTTAGCCAGGTTCGCAGAGGTATGGTCTAACATCACAGATGACAAATGGGTGTGTGCTTAATGTAGTAAACCAAGGTTACAAGTTTTACTTTCACACCTTCCTTGTTTTACAAGAGTACCCAAACATACCCAAAACTCTCAAGACAGAGGTAGAAACTCAAATTTCTTCTCTACTGACTATGGGGACCATAGAGCCAGTTCCTGCAAATCATGCAGACCAAGATTTTTATTCAAGGCTTTTTCTGGTACCCAAGAAAGGGGGCACCTGGTGCCCTATTCTGGATCTGTCCATTCTAAACACTTTTCTGGTAATTTCCAAATTCAAGATGCTCACCCTTCAGCAGTTACTGCCAATGCTGGCAAGGATTCATGGCTGGTAACTTTGGATCTCAAGGAGGTTTATCTGCACATCCCAGTAAGGGAAAGTTGCAGGCAGTTCCTTCGCTTCAGGGCTGGGGAGCAACACTTTCAACTCTCTGCATTGCCCTTTGGCTTATCTACTGCTCCCAGAGTTTTTACGAAGTACCTGGCTCCAGCCATTGCTTTTTGCAGGCAGGGAAACATTCAAGTTTATCCTTACCTGGACGACTGTCTCATTCAGGCAAACTCCCCAGAACAACTAGAAAAGGATTTGGATTTCATGAAGAACATCCTCACCTCTTTGGGTTGCACTATCAATGAAAAGAAGTCAAAGTTGGCTCCTTCAAGGGAGATTGTTTTCCTGGGAGCAAGTATGAATACAGCCACCCAGATGGTATTACTTCCTCATCAGAAGCAAGAAGATCTTTCCGCTTACTTCATGAACTTGGCAAGCATGACCCAGCTCTCTGCAAGGCAATTCCTGCAAGCACTGGGGTTCATGGCTTCATGTATTTTGATGATCCCATATGCAAGGCTGCATATGAGAAAAGTTCAATGGTACCTCAAGAATCTTTGTATCAACACACACAGGGCATAGACTTGATTCTTCCCCTGATTTCCTGTCTACAAATGGAGTTCCTCTGGTGGTTGACAGCCTGTTCTCAGAACAAGGGTCTGCCTTTCCACCCACCGCCTGCCAGCCAGACTCTCACCACAGATGCCTCAGATGTTGCATGGGGGGCTCATCTGGATGGCAGGGGCATACAGAGGACTTGGAGCACCCAGCAGATTCATCTGCACATAAAAGTAAAAGAATTGATGGCAGCGCAGCAGGCCTTGCTGGCTTTCAAGGACCTACTTTACCCTGGAACTCTGCTAATCAGGGCAGACAATACCACAGTCATGTGGTACATCAACAAGCAAGGGAGGACTCACTCTTACCCCTTGTGCAGACAAAGCATGAGACTATGGTCCATAGCCACATCCGTGGGTTTACATCTAATAGCCCACTATCTTCCAGGGAGGCTAAACTCCTTGGCGGATCATTTGAGCAGACATGTTCTGGATCCTCACGAGTGGCAACTGAAAGGGACATTTTCCATCGCATCACTCATCATTGGGGCACCCCACAAGTGGATCTTTTCTCCTCTCACACCAATCATCTCCTTCCAACCTTGTGCACCAGGGAGCTTCACAACAATGCTTGGAGGGTGGATGTGTTGTCCTTCCCATGGACACATCTCTCAGTTTATGCATTCCATCCTCTGCTTCTTCTTCCCAGAGTGCTGCTAAAGATAAGGGATGAAATACCAAAGGCTATTCTGATAGCTCCAAATTGGCCCAGGCAGCATTGGTATCCCCTCCTTCGCTGCCTTTCCCAGGCTCAGCCTTGGCATCTTCCCTTGGTACCAGATTTGTTGGTTCAGGGAGGGGGAAAGTTCCTTCATCCTCATCTTCAAACTCTGCATTTAACTGCCTGGCTAATACCTTAAATCTTTCCCAGCAGGTGGTTGAAGTTCTTCATGAGGCCAGGAGGCCTAGCACAAGAAAATCCTATGCAGATAAATGGAAGAGATTTTGCTCTTGGATGCTAGCTAAAGGAGAAGACTCTTCTCATCCTTCTCTTTCACTCATTCTTGACTACCTAGCAGGATTGCTTAATGGTGGACTTTCTTTTTCTTCAATTAGAATTCACACTTCAGCAACTTCGGCTCATTGTTCTTTTGAGCAACCCATTTTTTTCTCACCCCTTGATGAAACACTTCCTGAGGCGAGCTAGTAATCTTAGACCTCCCAGATGAGCTCCTACTCCTGCTTGGGATCTTAATTTTATCCTGGAAAAACTTACTCTGCCTCCCTTTGAACCAGCTGCCTCTGCAGATTTGAAGTTTCTATCCTGGAAGATTGCTTTCCTTTTAGCTATTACTTCAGCTAGAAGGGTATCTGAGCTGCAAGCCTTAATGGCAGTAGAACCTTTCATTATTTTTCACTCAGATTGGGTTTCTCTGAGAACTAATCCCTCCTTTATGCCTAAGGTTGTTTCCAGTTTAACCCTTAACCAGTCTATCCACCTGCCTACATTTTTCAACAATCCCCAAAATAAAGGGGAAAGGATTCTGCACTCTCTTGATGTGTGTAGACAGCTGAGATTTTACTTAGGATTAAATCCTTTCAAAAAGCCAAACAGTTATTGGTTAGTTTTGCTACTGGGGCTCAGGGTAAAGTTATTTCAAAACACACCATCTCCAAATGGATTGCTCATTGTATTCACTTTTGTTACCTGCAGCATGGGAAGGTTCCCCCTCAGGGTATTAGGACCCATTATACTAGAGCAGCCTCTACCTCGGCAGCATTTCTGAGAGGTGTGCCTACTAAGGACATTCTAGAAGCAGCTACTTGGTCTTCTGTCCATACTTTCACAAAACATTACAATATGCCTTTGTTTTCTAAATCCAGGGCTGGTTTTGCCTTAGCAGTTTTGCAGGGCCTCCTTACCAACCCTTAATCTGTGATCCTTCCTCCCCCCTTTATCTTCTTACTGGGCTTTGGGAATCAACCCACATGTGAGGACTGCAACAGTGAAACACGAAGAACATAGTACAGTTATGTACACTTACCATAAATGTAGATGTTAGAGTGTATTCACTGTTGCAGTCCTGGATGTCCTTCGTGTTTCACTGTTGCAGTCATTACATTTGGATAATCCTGCTGACAGGTTGCCCCCAGCCGGCCTGAATTCCAAAGTCTTGGGTCCTGCGTCAGCCGCTGTCGCCCCTTCCCTGATGTCAGGTTGTCAGGGGTATAAAAGAAACAGCCGACGCTATTTTCTTCAGTCTTTCTTGCCGCGCGGTGCCTGAAGCAGAAGCAGTTCACAAGTGCCGGTCGGCCGACTCCGGAAATTTTCGTGTTTGAGTTTCAGAACCGAAGTCTTCAATAAAGCTAAGTACCCAGTTGGGAAAACTTTTTTCTTGCTCCAGACCGATGTCAGAAAAAGTTAATAATTGTATTACTTGTGGAAAGCAAATACCTCATAAGGATTTTCATTCTTACTGTATTCCTTGTCTAGGCCCTGATCACAATGTTTCTGGTTGTCAGTTTTGTGCTAGATTTAACCAACGCACTATTAAGCGTCGGTATACTTTTGCTTTAAAGTATTTTAGTAGCAGGTTTAATTATCCTAAAATGTCATCGGATAGCTATCCGACTACAGGAGTTTACAAAAAATGCAAAGAAAAGTATAGAGAAAAACAACCTAGGCCCAACACCGACGACGAAGCTTCTCCTAAGCCAGTTGCCGGTTCGCTGGTTCTCTGAGGTGCTTTCGCAGCCCCTGACACCCGCTACTTTAGTGTCGCAGGCTGCTACCGACTCCCACTTGTAGTCGGCCATGCCGCTGGGTACTCAAAGTATTGGAGCCTCGGACGCTAATCCCTCAGATGGGTCCGGAGCCACTGAGCAGGTACCGGCTTCTGAGGGTGTATTCAGACCACAACATCTTTACATTAAAACTACTTCAGCTTCAAAGACAAAGACTAAAGCAGCTTCTAAAGCAAAGAAACAAACTCAGGAGCCACGTGTACAGGCCTCTATGCCCAAAAAACAGATGATAAAGATGGACGAAGATCTGATTACCTTGTTCAGGGGTTCCCACCCCCTCCCCCCGATGAGAGGCCTAGGCAAGAGACTGACTATGAATCTTCAGATCAGGTTTCTATTTCTTCTGATTCCTCTTCTGATCAGGGATATTCTTTACCCCCCCCCCCCCATGAGGATTCTGATGCTGAAGAAATCTATACCTTCAGCATCCCCTCCTGAGGATTATTCATTTGGGGAAACCTTGCATACCATGAGGGAGCATTTTCACTAGGAAAGCCAAGATTTTTCAGAATCTAAAAAGAGGCTCGGGGATTTCCTTTTACTACCACAGCACAGGCCTCTAGCCATTCCCCATGTGTTACACATTGTAGATGTGTTTTCAGAGTCTAGTTTGACCCCTGACTCCTTACCTCCAGCTCCTGTTAAGCCTGACAGATATTACAGGGTTCCAGACTCGCACAAATTTCTTTTTTAAAAACCCTGCTGCTAACCCAGAAACTATTTTACAGGGTCCCAAGGGAGTTAAGGCCTCTACAGCACAAAACCCAACCCCCTCTGACAGAGATTCAAGGGCACTGGATAGATGGGGAAAAAAGATTTACACATCTGCAACTTTGGCTGTAAGGGCCTTAAAGTGTCAGTTTCATATGCTCAAGTATCAGCAACATCTCATGGGATTGCTTAAACAGAAAATGATGTTAAATTCTGAATGTGCTGAAAACAAGGAAATGCAGGATTTATTGCGTGCAGCTGAACAAGCTGGAAAGCATACTTTGCAATGTGGTTTTGATTCTTTGGAGGCCTCCTGCAAGGCCGCAGTTACGGGTTCTGTAATTAGGAGGCATGCTTGGTTAAAGGAACAAAATCTGCCTGATCATGTTAAAGTTAAGTTACTAGATGGACCTTTACAGCATGATACTTTGTTTGGTGCTAAGGCAGAAGAGGTATTAAAGAAAATGGAAGACAAAGCTAAATCTATGCAAACTTTTAGAGTTTTTACAAGTATAGCCACCTAAGTTTAGTAGACACTGGCCTACAAAAATTGGTCTTTCCCGTGTCAGACAGACCTCAAAGGGGCAGATCCAGACACCCAATGGTCAGATCCCAGGTGCAAGGTTCTTATAGGTCAAAACAATGGGGTGCTTCTACCTCCAAAGCTGGAGAAGATAAAGCACAAACATACAGAAAGCAGTCCCAATGACTTTCCCCTGCCTGCACCAAGTACTTATCTTCTGTCAAAAAATATATGCCACATTCTTTTCCATACAGAATTTAAGTATGTGGGTAATAAACAATGCTCAGCATGGCAGATGAATGCTTTCAAACATAGCACCTGAATTGAACACTATGTATGATGTCTAGATGATTACAAATAACCATATTTTCTCTGCACAGATTCTGTGTTGAGGGAAGCTAAAAATTAAATATTAGAAAATTAAACTTTTATAACTGGAGCCACTGTTTTGAAATCAGTGGCTCAGACTGCTGGCATGCTCCAATGTTTCTAGCTTAGCTAGCATACTTCTGTAATCTCATCATCCATAAGTCGTCCTGGATCATAAAATAATATGTAGAAATCCAAAATAACCAAAAAAGACAATCTTTTATATCAGGTATGTTAGTCCGAGCTGTCCAGCACACTGAATGATAAATCCTATTCCATACAGAGAGTGTCGTTGGGCATGCCCAAACGATATGAAATAACCTGCTGCTCCAACCATTGCACCTTAGACTTAGCATGCATTGCCAGATGTTCATTGTGCATACAGCTGCAGTCATAACAGATGGGTTTTCCTGCCGTCAGGCGGGTCCTCAGTCGGCCGAATTCCAAAGTCTAGGTCTGGCGTTGGATGTCATCGCTTCTTCCCTGACGTCAGTGCGACAGGGGTATAAAGGAACCAGCCGACGCCATTTTCTTCTGCCTTTCTTGCCACGCAGTGCCCGAAGCAGAAGCAGTTCGCAAGTGCCGGTCGGCCAGCTCCTGAGATTACAATACCCATACCTGGACGACTGCCTGATCCAAGCGGACAGCAAGCACATACTTCTGAAACACCTGGCGTATGTAATAATGTTGTTGAAATCTCTCGGATACACAGTCAGCAAAAAGAAGTCAAGACTAATACCCTCTCAAAGAATAATTTTCCTGGGTGCCAGCTTGGATACAAACACCCAGATGGCCTACCTTACGCCAGAGAAACAAGGGCAACTAACTCAATACTTCAGAAAACTGGCAACTTTCACCAGGCTGACTGCAAGGAAAATCCTGCAGGCTCTGGGATTCATGGCATCTTGCATCCTACTAATCCCATGTGCAAAGCTGCATATGAGGAAACTTCAATGATACCTAAAAAACCTATGGTCTCAACACAGCCACAGTTTGGAAACAATAATACCACTGATTCCATGTCTTCAAAAGGAATTTCTGTGGTGGGCTCAAGCATGCCAAAGAAACACAGGTCTACCATTCTGCAAGCCTCGAGCAAATCAAGTCATCACAACAGACGCCTCGGATTACGCCTGGGGGGCGCACATGACAGATCGGTGCATTCAGGGCAAATGGTCCCAAAAAGAAAAGCACCTACACATCAATCAAAAGGAAATGCTAGCAGTAATAAATGCTATTACAGCTTTCAAAGACCTGCTGCATCCAGGCCAGCTGTTGATAAGGACAGACAACACCACAGTAATGTGGTACATAAACAAACAGGGAGGAACCCATTCATACCCCCTATGCAGGCTAGCCATGTCTCTTTGGAACATGGCTCTAGAATTGCAAATCGAGCTTCAAGCAGAGTTCCTGCCAGGCAAGGAAAACACGCTGGTAGACAACCTAAGCAGAAATATGACAGATCCACATGAATGGAAGTTGCATCCTCAAGTTTTTTCAAAGATAATTCAAGCATGGGGAAGGCCAGACATAGATCTCTTTGCCTCCCACAGAAATCACCAGTTGGCAAAATTCTGCTCAAGGACCTTTCATCCACAGGCCTGGAAAGTGGACACACTCTCTTTCAGTTGGACAACAATGACAGTTTATGCCTTTCCACCTCTTCCTCTGCTGCCCAAAGTTCTATTAAAAACCAGAACAGACAGACCAAAGATGATTCTCATTGCTCCAGACTGGCCAAGACAACACTGGTACCCACTCCTGAGGAGCCTGACGCATTCCCCACCATGGATCCTGCCTCTAATGCCTCTTCTACTGACTCAGCACAACTTCAAAACTCTTCACAGTCAGCTGAAAACACTCAATCTAGCCGCATGGAAGATTCCTTAAAATCACAACAGACCCTACTCTCCAAGGAGGTGCAGGATGTCATTTTGGAGGCCAGAAGACCTTCTACTAGAAAAGCCTACTCCGCAAAATGGAAACAGTTTTGTGCTTGGAATGAGAAAAAGGGCCCGAACCCTGGAATACTGAATTTACCTCAAATATTACAGTACCTAGCTGAGATGCTAAGCAGAGGACTTTCATTCTCCTCCATCAAAATCCATGCCTCAGCCATTTCTGCAGAATACAACACTGATCCTCCTTTATTCTCTCACCCCCTCTTAAGACAGTTCCTCAGAGGGGCTAAGAATATAAAACCCCCAAGGAAACAACCAGTACCTGCTTGGGACCTCAATTTCATTCTAGAAAAACTTACTTTGCCTCCCTTTGAGCCAGCTGCCTCCACAGAACTGCAATATTTGTCCTGGAAAACAGCCTTCCTGCTGGCTATCACCTCAGCTCGCAGGGATTCGGAACTACAAGCCCTCATGGCTGTGCAGCCTTTCATCATTTTCCATCAGGACAGAGTATCCTTGCGAACCAGCCCTTCCTTTATGCCAAAGGTAGTATCCAGGGTAGCCTTGAATCAGGCTATCCACTTACATACCTTTTACCCCAATCCTCAAAACAAAGGGGAGAGACTACTACATTCCTTGGACATTCGTAGGCAGCTACGTTATTATTTGGATAGAACAAAGCCTTACAGAAAATCAGAGCAACTCTTTGTGTCCTATGCTACAGGAGCTCAAGGGAAGCCTATTTCCAAACAGACAATCTCAAAATGGATAGCCCACTGCATATGCTTTTGTTACTCTTTTCATGGTAAAACTGTACCTGCAGGCATCAGGTCTCACTCCACAAGGACCACAGCCACCTCTGCAGCTTTCCTCAGGGGGCTTCCTACCAAAGATATTTTGGAAGCTGCCACTTGGAGTTCTGTACATACTTTCTCCAAGCACTATCACCTACCATTATACTCCAAATCTAGAGCAGGCTTTGCCACTGCAGTCTTGCAGGGCATCTTGGCTCCTCCTAGTTCCACCTAGTGCCTACCACCCGTTTTTTAGCTTTGGTATTCTACCCATCTGTTATGACTGCAGCTGTATGCACGATGAACATAGTACAGTTTTGTACCTACCATAAATGTAGATGTTCGAGTGCTAATACAGCTGCAGTCCAGGTTTCCCTCCCTCCTTCCCCTCTGGGACAGGCCTAATGGCTAACTCTTCCTCATACAACCTGATTGGGGTATTCTTTTATGGTGTATTTGCTTGCAACTACTGTTTTTTGATTATACTGCATTGCATAATTACATAAATTTATGTATTGCCTTCCTTCTGGGGGCACCTGACATCTGGGGCAAGAAAAACTGAAGAAAATGGCGTCGGCTGGTTCCTTTATACCCCTGTCGCATTGACGTCAGGGAAGAAGCGACTACATCCGACGCCGGACCTAGACTTTGAAATTCGGCCGACCGAGGACCCGCCTGACGGCAGGAAAACCCATCTGTTATGACTGCAGCTGTATTAGCACTCGAACATCTACATTTATGGTAGGTACAAAACTGTACTTTTCCAATGGTTATGGCCCACCCCCCCAAACTGGGTTCCATACACAGTTTTTCTTTTTAGCATACTGTGCCTTACTTTTCAGCATTTTCAAGAAGGCATGGATTCTTGTATGTTGTGACATGCATCACTATTATTACTATTTTTCAATCTTTAAATGCAATGATGGCTTGAATAAAATTGATTAAGAAAAGAAATAAGTTGATGATGTTTCAACACACCTTACCTGGCCAAGACATGATACTGTTAACTGTGTAGGAAGTAACTCCACAAACCAAGGGTCTGGGGGCTGCTGGGCCTCAAAAAGCCAGAGAGTGATGCTCCGATGTTCATTTAGAGGATTTTCCCAGTCTTTCCATCCAATATTGCCCTGGCATTATTGTGTGTGCACAAATAAGAAGTGATATTTGCATAGACACACACTGCATGTTCTCTTTTTTGGGAGTCTGGAGGAATGCCATTTCACCCACTGCATATCTTTGTGTTGCTGGAGGAAACCAGATCACATTGCTAGACACACAGAGACAGGGAGAACATGCAGAGTCCACACAGAAGCCAAAGCCAAGAACTGAACCAGAGCAAAACACTGTGAAATGGCAATGCTACTCATTGTGCCACTGTAGCAATGAGCAATTGCTTTTACATGCATTCTTTTCCTGCCAAACCAACAGAGACAGCCACCTGTCATGTGAAAGGTGTGTGTTTGTGATGACAAGTTAAATAAGTTACAACCAGCTTATTTTTAAATACACTGCAACCATGTCCCTCTTAAACACAAGCATAATGATAATGCCTATGACGTTTGTGATAGAAAGTGAAACAAAATGCTGCTGGCCTGTTGCTCTTGCACTGCACCCCCCCCCCCCCCACACACACACACACACACACACAATCATTAACCATACCAAAACTAGTTTTACAGTGGCTTCAGCAAATAGCAATACATAGTGCAACACTAATACTACCACACCATGTCCGAGACTGCTGTTTAGTACTTGTCACTGTCCCTGATTTTACCTCATATTTTTGCCCTGTCCCTCATAAAAATTTTGATTTGTTATTAAATTATTCAGGACTGAAGACAGTCAATAATGTAAGACAGAGTTTCATACTTTTTGGTGTTCAAAAAAACATGCACGTTTATGCAAGACAGGATCTGATGTTGTTAGTCTTCATTCATTCATGACAGCTGGGTCTCTGTTCCATCCTCTGAACCAACTCTACTGTTGTAACAAGCTTGCGCCAGCCAGAAACCCTCGAACTAAGGCTACCCATAGTGCCTGTCTTCCCTTCAGATCTTGTTTGCTGTGTAGAGTTTCAAGATGCGTCAGGACGTGCCCTCGATCTAAGTACTTTATTTTTCTCTATATTTCTCAATATATTTCTTTTTTATAGCTCTCCTCTTTAATATTTCTTGGTCGTTTTATATTATCAAATTAGTGTTTGAGTTTACCTATTTTTTACCTATTTGGTATTTCTTCATTACCATAGTTGGTGTAGGCCCCTCCCTTCCTTCTTACCTCTGGTAACTCTTAAATACCATTGTTGGTATTTTTCCTCCCTTTCTTCTTTTCTTTCCTTTACCCTTCTGGGTATTTCTCTTGCTACCATTGTTTAAAAAAAATCTTTAGCTTGCTGTGATTTTTACTGTTTTGTGTGTGTGTGATTGCATGAAAGGCTGTTCATTACTTTTTGTAATTTATTTTATTTTATTTATTTATTTTACATTTGTTGACCGGGCTAGTCCAACTGGATACATGTCCATTTTCAGGTCATGGTTAGATTAACAAATACACTGATGATGTTAACGCAAGTGAAAACTAGTTAATACAAATACAATGATAAAGCTACAACAAGTAAATACAGTTAAATACACTGACGCTTAAAGGCCAAATAAGAGAAGCAAGAGTTATATAAATGATTTAACGAGGTACTGATTAGAACAGCCAGACAAGGAGGGCTAAATAGAGCGTTCTTTGGTTTTTGGGTTAGGTGGAGGCTGAGAGAAGCCTAGGTACGGCAGGGACAATAGCTTTTAGTCTGGACTGGAGCAAGGGCATAACCATTTGGATTTCAGGTATGCTCTAAGATGTATTTTAAATTGGTCCAGAGAGGTCATAATTCTTAGGTTGATTGGTAGGGCGTTCCAGGATTTGCCAATGGAATTGGCATATAGTGCTTCACCACCAGCGTTGTTAGATTTAATGGTCCGTACTTGTAGACTTTTGGAAGACCTGAGGGAGTTAAGGTTGGAGTACGGGGTAAGTATTTTGTTCAGTGAGGGGGTTTTATCTGGATGGTTGATAATTTTAAAAGCCTCAGTTAGCTGGTTGAATTTGAGAATATTGGGCAATTCCAACCATTCGAGAGACCTTAAATTTAGGCAGTGATGGGTGCGATAAGGCGTTCCTGTTATGAATCTGGCTATGTGATTGTAGGTAGTAGAAAGTTTATTAAGCTCTTTTTTGTTGAGGAAGGAGAATATCGGGGAGGCATAAAGTAGTGTGGAGAGGAGGTGGGTTCGGGCAATAGTTAGTTTGCTGTGCGGAGTTAAGAAGGCCTTTATTCTATACATTGACCCAAGTTTTTTGTTGACCGATTTAATAGTTAAATTTACATGTATATCAAATTTAAGTTTATGGTCTATGGTCACCTAATAGTTTGGTTTGGGATACGGGGTGGATAATGGTGCCATTATTGGAGGTCACATGGAAGGTAGGGTTGTTGGTGTTGAGGGTTACTATAGTTTGTGCAGTCACTGACGTGGGGAAAAATAGAAGTAATTTGGTTTTGGTAGGGTTAAGTAAGAGTTTAAGTTCCGAGAACCATTTTTCGACAGTAGAAAAGCAGTTTTGGGTAGTGGCTTGGAGTTTGGCGAGAGATTCGTCAGAGCAGATCAGGGTGGAGTCATCTGCATATTGAATGCAGGTGGCTTTGGGAATAATTGAGTGTAGGCCATTTATGAAAATGGAAAAAAGAAGGGGACCGAGGATAGATCCTTGGGGGACACCAATATTAGTGGGGAGTAGGTCTGATAGGCTGTTTTGCCACTGGACCGCCTGTTTTCTGCTAGAGAGATAGGCATTAAACCAACTTATGGTTAGTTTGCTAAGATGTAAGGTTTCCAGTGCCTGAAGCAGTAGTTGGTGGTTGACCATGTCGAAGGCTTTCGACAGGTCTAGAAAGAGCGCAGAGGATATTAGTTTATTATTGCGATTGTGGTTGACTGAGTCTACAAAGGAGAGGAGAGCTGTGGTTGTGCTGTGATGGGGGCGAAAGCCATGTTGGGTATTTGATAGGAGGTTGTTATGTGTGAGGTAGGTAATGAGTTGTTTGTGGACACAGCGTTCCATAATTTTGGCTAGGGAGACAGTATGGCTATGGGTCTATAGTTGGAGGTTTCAGTGGAGGACCCTCCTTTGTGGAGGGGGATGATATAAGAGATTTTCCAGATAGAGGGAATAGATGCTTCAGAAATGGTCCGGTTGATCAAGATTGAGACAGGGTAGGCTATGGCATCAGATGCTATTTGTAGGTATTTGGCAGGGAGGAGATCTGCCGCGAGGGTGGTTGGTTTAAGTTTTTTCAAAAGGGTGCGAATGTAGGAGGTGGAGATGGGTTGTAGGTTCAAGGCCGTTTGGGTTGTATTTATGGTTGGGGTTGCCACCGAGGGAGGCGTGGCAAGCTTACTGGCAAGGGACTGGATGGTCTCAGTAAAAAAAAGAATTGAGTTGGCTATTTCTGTTGGGTCGTTTTCCATGAGTTTGTCGGGGGTAGGGGTAGTAGATTTACGGGATGTAGTAGGTGGTTAAAACCAGCCCAGAATTTTTTGGGATTATACTGATGTTTGTCTTGGAGGTGACAGAAATATTGTTTTTTGTCAGATTTAACGGCTACTTTGGTTGAATTTCTTAGCTGGAGGAACTTGATACGATCTAGGGGGGTTTTTGTGGTTCTCCATTTATTCCAGGCCTGGTCTCTGATTCTAATTTTAGATTTAGTTTCTTGTGTTAGCCAGGGTGCTATACGTTCCTTAGTTCTAGTAAGTCGTTTAGGAGCATGGGAATTGAGTATCTTGAGGAAAGTGTCATTAAAGTATGAAACACTTTCATCTAACGGTAGGGTTTTTAGGATGTGTCAGTTACAAGCCTTGAGATCAGCTAGGAATTGGTCAGGGACAAAATTCTTGCTATTCCTAACTAATCTAGTTATGGGGGGATTCGTATTTGAACATTTGTATTTTATAATATAGGTAGCGAGGTGGTCGCTAAGGTCGTTGGGAAGGGTCCCAGTGGTATAGTTATTAGGATTCCTATTAGTAAGAATCCAGTCAATAATGCTCTCCTTTTGTTGGGCATGTCCAATTCTAGTGGGAGAAAGAATATTTTGGGAGAAACCATGTAAGTTAATGGGGAGAGGATTTGATTGAGCAGAGTAGAGAGACCAATCAATATTAACATCTCCTAATATTATAGTTTCTTGGGGATAGTTATTAGCAAGCCAACTAAGGGTTTGTTCAAGGTTTTCTACATTTTTACCCGGTGGTAGGTAGGTTACTATGAGATTAATACTTTTTTGTCTGTTTAGGGATAGCTTAAGGGCAATCAGTTCCAGGTTAGGAACTTTTGGGGGTTGGAGTGAATTCATTGTGATGCTCAAGGAGTTCTTGAACATTACAGCTATTCCGCCACCCTTTCTGGTTGTACGATCAGCCCTGATGATGTTATACCCAGGAGGGATAATTTCCTCATCCTTGGTGCTTGGTTTGAGCCAAGTTTCTGATAAACACATTATGTCAGGGGAGTGGATATCAAGCATGGCATGTAAGCTATGGACTTTATTATTAATGCTTCTAATATTGAGATGAAGCAAAAAGAGGGAGTCCGCTGGTCTACTAGCTGCATGGAGGAGGTTAGGGCCTGGGTCACTATGAGGGCCTGGGTTAGGGTGGATGTCCCCGTCATTAGTGATAGATTTTTTCAAATATTCTAGTATTTTTTGTAGTCTAGTTAGTAGTTTAAGCTGTTCCCTTAATGAGGATACTTTTGGGTATCGCAGAATAAGGTGTGTACATTTAGGGATGAGATGAGTAGCAGAGTAGAGAGAGGGAGGGATAAGAGTAGTGATATTTTGGGAATACAGGGAGGTCTGACCCTTGGGAAGGTAGACTCCTGTTAGGGCTTGTGTTTCATAGGTTGTTAGGAGATACGGTAAAATGAGGAGTAAAAGTACAAGGGGAAGGGTGGTAAATGAGTTTCTGTCCATGGTGATGGGTAAGATCTCTGCGTAGATAGGGCTAGGGGAGGTACCTAGGTCCGCAAAAAGCTGGAGGTAATAGTTGGGTGAGATAATTGGAGAGAGTTAGTTGGAGGTAATAGTAGGGTGAGATAATTGGAGAGAGTTAGGTAGGTGGGCGGAGTAGGTTTAGTGGTAGGGAGTGGCAGAGAGATGGAGGGGGGAGGAGTGGACAGTTTTGATTGGGTAGTGGTAAAGGGGATGGGCTTGATGACCAAATAAATGTAGAGGTAGTGGGGGCGGGTGGGAATAGGGGGCAGGGAGGGGAGCGGAGCAAGCCCGAGCGTAGCGAGGGCGAAGCGGAGCGGGGACTACACCACAGTATTTCCCTGGGTCTTAAAGGAAGCCAGGTTTAATGGTAGCTACCTGAGTTTTTTATTTTTTTCTTTTATTTCGTTATTTATTTTTTAGTAGAAGGAACCTGTGTTCATTAGGCGTTATTATGCCTGGTTCCTTTAGTAGAGTACAAGGTGTTTAGCAAGATACAATGAAAAGGGTAGTTATTTATTTACCCTGAGTCACTTATTGGGCTTTTATCGTTGTATGTGCATTCGCACTGGTGGGGTCCTGGGGGTCCTGAGTGCCACGCGGTAAGCGTCTGGTTTTGGGGCTACCTAAGATGGAGGTAACAGAAAGAGATAGCTTTTAAAGTGTTAGGTGATTTAGTGCAGTAAAAGACAGTTTTACACAATGCAGTCAGTTGGTAAGCATAAAAGATAAATTCTACAGACTTTGTGATCTTAAGCATTATATTAACAGCTAGTAGTACTAAGCAGTGATTTCATTCTCTTAGCGACTTATGAATACTCTACAAAGCACGCTGTTAATCTGGTAGAGCAGAAATAGCAGACATGAGAGAGTGTACCCTTTGTTTCCCTTAACTACGCTAAAAGTACGCCGCAGGGTATACTGTTAGTCAGGAAGAGCATGCACTGTGAAATAAACTCATACACCAAGCAGAGATAACATCAAAATCATATGCGTTTGCAACCTTCCGTATGTAGTCGCTATTCTAAGGAAACATTATTCAAAAAGACATTATCCAAGTAAAAGTTTACACCATTGATATATAGTAGCTAGCCTAGGGAATGATTATACAGAAGATAATAGTTAAACATAGGTGTTTGCAGCATGAGTATTTTATAACTAGCTTGAAATCGTGCTTACATCCTCAGACCAGGAAATTAGAGCTGACAAGCAAGTCGCACCACTTTCAACTGCAGCATTAGGCAGTATAAGTTAAACAAAACGCGGTTATCTGCATTTGGACAGTCGCTAATGTACAGCCACATCCAGATCAGGCAATAAACCTTATTTCTTGAGTATCCCCTATGTCACGCTGATTTACATTTACTTTTACTAGGCACCATATGCTATATTTTACAAGACGCCAGTTGCATCTACACAGTGCATTCAATCTTTACTACAAGCAGGGTTTCTTGAGTAAATTACTTTTAGTAAACCATACAACAGTGAGAGTTTCAGTTTCATTTAGCAGTAGTATGCACAATCAGTACAAAATGCAGTAGTTACATACCACGAGGGCCAGTGCTGCCGCCCGGTCAGAAGCACAAGTTAGTTTGAAAATATGGCGGTTTCCTAGGTCCCTTTCTAACCTCGGCTGCTACACCACAGTATTTCCCTGGGTCTTAAAGGAAGCCAGGTTTAATGGTAGCTACCTGAGTTTTTTATTTTTTTCTTTTATTTTATTTCTTTATTTATTTTTTAGTAGAAGGAACCTGTGTTCATTAGGCGTTATTATGCCTGGTTCCTTTAGTAGAGTACAAGGTGTTTAGCAAGATACAATGAAAAGGGTAGTTATTTATTTACCCTGAGTCACTTATTGGGCTTTTATCGTTGTATGTGCATTCGCACTGGTGGGGTCCTGGGGGTCCTGAGTGCCACGCGGTAAGCGTCTGGTTTTGGGGCTACCCTGAGTCACTTATTGGGCTTTTATCGTTGTATGTGCATTCGCACTAGTGGGGTCCTGGGGGTCCTGAGTGCCACGCGGTAAGCGTCTGGTTTTGGGGCTACCCAAGATCGTCATCTGTGTATCTCCTTATCACCTTACTTGCATTCCTTTACTTTCTTGAATAATTGTCATATATGCTGGACCTCAGGTACTTGTTATTATCTGTAATGTCCACGTGTCATATAATCATCTGCCTTTGTCTATAAAGCTGATATTTTCTTCAAACGACCTTCACATAACCAACCTACTCTCAACCAGCCTTATGTTGTGACCATGTGTTCTCGGAGCTGAATACTGTAGAAAATGATACACATTCATCAACTCCTAAAGAATGATATCAACCACCCCCCTCATGATCCAAGAAATGAAACAGAAAAAAATCTGACAAATGATTCTCCACAGGAAGCACCCAGGCTATGCCTAAACTTGTTACTTTGTAATGAGTCTAACAATGTTTGAGAAACAGAAAGGTACAACTGGATTTAAGCAGTGTGAGGAATGTGGCAGAAAGATGTCTAACTTCAATGGGCATCTTTCTTGCGTTTATTGTTTGGGGGCGTCACACTTAGAAATTCAGCCTGTGTGCAAACTCTGTAAGAGTTTTAGTGCCCAGACCCATGCAGAGCATCAAAACAAGTTGATCCTAAAGAGATTGTTAAAAAAACCCTTTTCAGAGGCTTTGTCTGAGGTGGTGTCAAAGCCTTCTAAAATAGAAGCCAAAAAGAGGAGCCACTCTGTTCCAGCGTCTCCTCAGTATCAGGAACCAAAATCATCCAAAGGCCATGTTTCCATGGAACCGAGGTCTAAACAATTGAAATCTGCACCAACAACCTTCTCAGTACCTGAGTCTATGACCCCTTCCACGGTGCCGTCTCTTGTCATGGAACCGACTAAAGTTACCATGGGTACCACCCCCTTCCACAGTACTTCATACCCTCTCAGCACCAACAATAGCTTCCCCTGTAAAACTGGTCACTTCCCCCCAACACAAGCTTTTGGTCAACTGACCACAGTGCCAAAGGTCGAATACCTCACCAGGACTCGATATTCCCCATCTATTGACCCCTTTGTTGGTCAGCAGTTCAGTCCCTTTATTGGTCATCCAGAATCTCCCTCGGGATGTCTATTCATTCCACCAGGAGCCTTGCAGAGCTTTATGTAGTTAGATTAGTGGATCAGCTCTTGGCGGCCAGAGGTATTCCAACCCCATCTAGGACTTCGCTCCCATCCTGAGCCGAGGTTTTTTCTTCACGGACTCCAACTTATCTTCTTCCTTCAGCCTCCCCACAGGATTTGGAGTCCTTAATGCCGACGCCTCTCCCAGTGCCATCTTCTTCTGTACCGATGGTGGATCTTGCCTTGGTTCCAGAACCTACTCTGTGGACCTCAGCTCATTTAAAGCCGACCCACCAACTGGAACGTGACTTGGCTGCCGGCTCCAGAATCCCTAGTAAGGCACCGAATATTTCCATGACACCGTCTACAGTTCCAGTTGCTTTGACATTTCCGAGTCCTGTCATGGCTCCTTCTCTGGAGGCAGGCTCATTGGAGCAGGGTGTGACCCAGGTTCTGAGCTTGTCTTTCTCAGTTCTAGACTCCCATCCCTCTTCAGGCGGGCCTGCCTTTCAGATTATGGAGAGAGCACTCGCCTCAGCATGCTCATAGTTGGCGCCCTCTACTTTGGAATGTCGTATCTATGTATCCTTTGGCTTGCAGCTGTCACAGTGTACTACACTGAAGTAGCGGACACAGGAGCAGCAAGATACCCTACCGCAAGGTACCCTGTCTTAGGAGTCCTCAGATCTCCTCCCCTGATGAGCCACTCCGGAGGAGATCGTGCAAGAGGAAACATGCTGATTCTCTGGAAGAATATCTCAGAGGATAAAGATTACGGTGAAGGGGAAGGGTCCCCACTGTTGCCCCCTGAAGATCTCTCCTTTAGAGACATCCTAGAAATCCTAAAGCAGAGGGGTGACTGGAAGCCTACCAACCCTTCTTCCGAGGAATTTGTCTTCTTTCAGGCTTTCCGTGCCCAACCTTCTACTTCCTGGGTGACCCCGCCTGCAGATGAGTTAGTCAAGCTCATTGTGCAGCGTGCTTGGAAGGTCCCTGACACTATTGAGCTAATTCCCCAGAAACCTGACAAAATTCTGTCTTCCCCAGAGAATCAACTCCATTGGTCCAAGGGGTTTAGCTGTAGATGCTATGGCGGTGGCCAAAAAGAAGGAACACGAAGAGAAGAGTCCTACTGTCCATCCTCCAAACTGAGAGTCTCAGACATTGGACAGATTAGGTAAGCGGGTTTATGCTTCAATGGCCTTTGCCATGTAGTCTTTGAATTATTTGGCACATTTCACCCGTCTTCAAAGGGACCTGATTGCTGAGCTCTCAGGAACCCTATCAGGAGCAGTGTCTGATGAGGTATGTGATAAGGTTGCCTCCCAGCTTGTGACCCTAGAATCCATCTCTAACTCATCCATGCAGTTGATTGCACATACATCTGAAGGGGCGGCCAGAGCAGAGGGTGCAGGCGGTGTCATTAAACGTCATGCCTGGATGCACTTGTGTGACTTAGCAGGCCCCTTCGAGTCTTCCATCGTCATCACTTCCTGCTTCTTCGCTGTCTGGCCCAAAAGTTAGACATATTAACCAGGTGTGAAAAGGATGGAAAGACCCTTTCTGCTGTGGGTTTACATTTTTCCACTCCTCAATGACCCTATTCCAGAAATCAGAGCAGTGGAAAAATGTGGTACAGGAAGTCCCAAGGTCCTTTTCAGGACACACATGGCGAGTTTTCTCCCTGGGGCGGAGGGGGAAACTCATCAGAAAGGCCCCCCTTCCATGGCAGAGGGGACCTGTGTAACCTGGGCTCCAGAGAGTTTCTCTGGGCCACCCTATCAGCGCTCCTGAGGAGCGGTCCAAGAGCTTACCTCTGGAGGCAGTCGGGGGGAAAATTCTGTCTGCGCCACTTAGCCTGGCATTCAATAACATCAGATTCCTGGATGCAGACAGTAATTACCAGAGGTTACCATATCCCCTTCAATCTTTATCCAAGTCCGCAAAGGCAAATCCCTGATGTTCCACCCAGTCAGAGGGATGCAGTACCTCAAGAAATTCAAAAGCTGCTCGAAAAAAGAGTTATCCAAACAGTCCCAAAAGACCAAGTAAGATCCGGGTTTTACTAAAGATTCTTTTTAGTGCCAAAAAGGACAGGGGACTGGAGGCCAATTCTAGACCTCAGTATCTTGAACAAGTTTGTGAGACAGTCAAAATTCTGGATGGTCATGGTTCAGTCTATCCTTCCATTTCTGGAGGAAGACTATTGGATGTGCTCAATAGATCTTCAGGATGCGTATTACCACATAAAAATGGACAAGCACTACAGAAGATACCTCTGCCTCCAGCTGGGAGACAGTCATTACCAATTTTCTGCACTGCCCTTTGTTGTCACCACAGCTCCCAAGGTGTTCACCAAATGCATGGCAGTGGTAGCAGCTCATCTAAGGCTGCAAGGATTCCGGATGTTTCCATATTTAGATGATTGGCTCTTTACTTTCCCCACACGGCATCTACTGCTTCACGCCTTATACTGCATTTTAGAACTGGCAGGGTTCTTAGACATTTCAGTAAACAAAGAAAAGTCAAAATTGACACCCAATCAAACCATAGAATTCATCATAGCGACATTCGACACGAGACCTCTTCACAGACTACAGATGTGTTAAGGTCACAGCTCCAAGTGATACTGTCTCAAGACATAGTCCCAGCTCGCTTAGTCTATGGCAGCGGCAATCACCCTAGTTCCCCTGGCGAGGTTCCACATGAGGCTGTTCAGTGGCTGCTAGTGTCACAGTGGCCTCTGTTAACACACCCCATGTCTTATCCAATCCACATAATAAATCGATGCAAGCAGGATCTGAATTGGTGGATGAAGTCAGAAGAGGAGTTATGGAGTCGCCCTTTTTCACCCCCTCAGCCCAAGGCGTTAGTGACCAGGGATGCATCCCTGATGGGGTGAGGGGGACATTTTCATGGAAAGACAGTCCAAGGCACTTGAATATCCCTTAGAGGCCAACTTGCATATCAGCGTCCTAAAACTGAGGGTGATGCTTGTAGCATTGCAAGCATTGCAATCTCCCCTTCCGTCGGGAACAGTTGCTATCCAGTCAGACAATGTCAGTCATCTGGTACATCAACAAACAGAGGAACCAGATCCTATCCATTCTGTCAGGAAGCCCTGAGAGTATGGCAGTGGGCGATCACCTCCAACACATTCTGATAGCAATGCACATTCCAGGGAATTCCAGCATGATTGCGGACAAACTGAGCAGATGCATTCTCCTGCCTCACGACAGGTCTCTCAAACCCATAGTAGCAACAGAGATCTTTTATGGTTGGGATCAGCTGTGCTGTGATCTGTTTGCATCTCCCACGAACCACAAATACAGCAGCTATTTTTCCCTAATCCCCCCTTAGGGGGAGTCCCCAAGAGATGCTCTGCACGATTGGCCTCCGGGACTGCTTTATGCCTTTTCTCCATTTCCCCAAATGTCCCAGTTTTTGAAGAAAGCACAACATTTGAGAAGCAAAGTGTTCCTCATTGCACCCTATTGGCCCCGTTAAGTCTGGTTCCCCTTTCTTTGGCCTCGCCTAGTTCACCATCTGTGGACTCTGGACTCAACTCCAGGACTGCTGTCTCATCCACAGGGGGTGGTCCATCCCAGCCTACCAAATCTCAAGCTGACCTCTTGGTACCTCCACTTCCAGTAATTGCCAGGTAAAATAATCTATCTTCCCCAGTACAAAAGATACTTCTGACTTCCCATAAACCGTCCACCAGAAAGCTTTATCTTAGTAAATGGAACAGATTTGTGATCTCGTCTCAAGAAGAATGAGTTGACCCCTTTTCAGCCTCTATTAATAAGGTGTTAGAATATTTATCAGCTTTACTCCAGTCAGGAGCATCACCTTCTACTATCAGAGTTCATTTTGTGGCTATTTCAGATTTCCATAATGGCTTCATTGATTTTTCCTTGATATCTCACCATCTCTGCAAAATCTTCCTAAAGTGAGTTATGCATTTGAAGCCACATTTTAAAGCGCCCATTGAACCTTGAAATTTGACATTAGTCTTACAAACTTTGATCCGTCAGCCCTTTGAGCCAGAAGTCACCTGTGATATCAACATTTTTATCTTGGAAGACCTTATTCCTGGTAGCCATCACTTCAGCTAGGAGAATGTCAGAATTGCAGGCTGTGTGTGTAAAGCGCCCACACATCATTTTTCATAAAGAGAGAGTATCCCTTAGGACTACCCCCTCCTTTCTACACAAAGTTGTCTCAGACTCCGATATTAACCAATCCATTGACCTGACAGTTTTCTTCCAGAATCTTTCAAACAAAGGAAAATATTGTTTGCATTTGTTGGATGTACACAGACAATTACGTTTTTGCTTAGAACAAAATCATTCAGAAAATTGGACCAACTCTTCCTGTCTTTTTCAGGTATTCGACTAGGCAAACCAGTTTCCAAAGTCACCTTGTCGAAATGGTTGAGAGATTGCATAACCTTTGTTTATCAACTAAAAGTCAAGACTCATTCTACCATATTAGTTTCCACTTCTGTGACCTTTCATTCTAGAACACCCATGGATGACATTTGCGCAGCACCTACTTGGGCTCCCTTCATACCTTTATCACTCATTATGAATTGTATATGGTCTCCAAGGAAGGAGCATCCTTTGGCTCTATGGTGCTTAAGAATATCCTTCCATAGGGCCTCCCGGGACATAAAGTAGCTAGGGACTCTGTCCCAGCTGTCATGAATGAAAATTGACATCATCAGGTGAAGAAGTTATGTTCTTACCATAACGTTCCATCTGTGTTGTCGATCTTCATTTATTCTTGACAACCCACCCTCCTACCCCCTCCAAAGACTCCTGGAGGTTCGGAACTAGTCATGGTTCTGTAGCAGGGCAGTTGCTCAAACAGAGCTTCTGCTTTTTATTTCTACGTGCAGACTCGATCTGAAGGGAAGAGAGGCACTATGGGTAGCCTTAACTTGAGAGTTTCTTTTTGGTGAGAGCTTGTTACAATGGCTGAGTCAGTTCCGAGGATGGAACCAAGACCTAACTGTCAAGAATGAATGAAGATCAACAACACAGATGGAACATAGTTAAGAAAATAACTTTATTTTATTCCTTTTAAGTGAATAAATGTTCTTGATTTTAAACATTTATTCTGCCATTATTTTTGTCTTTGACCAGAATCCTTGAGCAAAGAAGTTAATTTTTATGGTATCTGGTGTCCTGCCAGTATTTAGAAAACTCTGAAGATTAGTAGCATTGCTCCTTTTAAAATCCCAGGTAAGAACTGAGATCAGTCACTGAGGGTTGCCAGTCTGTAGCATTTAACTCACTCGTATGTTCATTCACTGATTACCATCTTTATCCTAACAGGGTCTTGTCACAACCCAGTTTAGGGTTAAGAGCATAATCAATGAATGATGTTTTTTCACCTCATTTTCCCCCAACCAGCAGTAGCTTTTGTGGAGCCCACACACATGGCCGGCCTTAGGCATAGGCCAACTAAGCGGCCGCCTAGGGCACCGGTCTAGCAGGGGCGCTTTTCCAGTATTTATTTGGTGTATGTAGACCAGGATGGGGGCACCAGGTAATGTGTTGGGGTGAGCTGTGGAGCCCTTTTGCCTAGGGCACCAGTTGACCTAGGGCCGGTCCTGCCCACACATAGTCAAGGATGATTAAGGGTCCCTCCACAGCCACAGGGATTGTGGATGCATAAAGCTGACTATGATAGTTTTAATGGAGAGAATGCACCACTAGCAGGCAGGATTTAAACAAGTCAAGAACACTATGTCCATGGTAAAACATATGAGGTCATGAAGCCTGCTACGTGATAAAACATGGCCATGGTAACCAAAGCTGTAGTTGAAATTTAAAGGAGAAGTGGTGCCTGATTCTTAGGAGTCTTCATCATGAGAGTTATTATTACCCACCTGGTTTAAGTAAACTTGATTACTGTACTGTCTTTTGATGACTATAACAAAATATCAAAATAAGATAACGTTATGTGATTGGGGACCACCTAGAACTTGGGGGCTGCAGCAGCTTCGGGGTTAGCTGGTGTCTAAAACAGGTTATGGGAAAACACCAAAAACATGAAACAAAAATCTGGATAGTTTGGGAAAATCTGGCTAGTTAAGAAGCACGGCAATAATCCACTCTTGTTTGTGAGTAATGCATGATTTACCTACAGTTAGCTTAACTTTTATGATCAAATCGCACCAACCTTTGGCTGTCTGGCACCAGCTTGCTAATAACTGCTTAACCCTTAACCAATACCCTATCCCTGCCCTTAACTCTAACCCAGCAAATCACTTTAGAAAAATACTGTAGCCGCACCACTAAAAAGACAGGCTAAGGTACACACCACATCCATCAACACCAACAAACAAAACTATATTTAAATATATCCACTTATTTAAGATCTTAGTCTAACCTCCACCTGCAAACGTTTGCACAAACAGTCCCTCCCCAGTCCCAGATCCACACTCTACCTTACCTGTATACACCCAGTCTGACATCTTCTAAATGCCTGATGTTTGAAAAAAAAAATCGGTAAAATGGGACCAGCATTCAGTTTCTTAATAATATGAATATTCAACACATTTGAATGTCACTGCGTGTGTGTGTGTGTGTGTGTGTGTGTGTGTGTGTGTGTGTGTGTGTGTGTGTGTGTATATATATATATATATATATATATATATAAATAAATATATAGAGAGAGAGATGTGTACATACAGTACATATAGTGTGTGTGTGCGTGTGTATAGCTGTACTGACTGACTACAGTTGAAACACTCAAACACTGAGAGTCAACTTCAGCACATGCACAACTTTAAACTTCAAGAGAAGATAACATTTTTGCATGGGCGCAAGCCTGCCTGCACCCCCACACATTCTGTATAACTCTAAGATTACACAGTATCAGGAAAAGGGCATATACCCCAATCCTGAGAATTGTGTGCCTCACACACCTGTCAACAGATGTTGACCTATGATAGCAAGCACAGACCATATCCGCTCCATATATATATATATATATATATATATATATATATATATATATATGCAAAACTCGGGTAGCAGAACCGGAAGTGCGATTACGGCATTGTCGAATCTTACAATAGCGAACATTTACTATAGCAAGGTTCGACAATGTATTGCAGATCGCATTATACTGGGGATTGGGAAATTTACCCTATGTCCTTCAAGGATGCATCTGCAGTCCTTACAAATGGGTTGTCCTGTCGTCAGGCAGCCCTTCGGTCGGCCGGATTCCAAAGTCTGGGTCCGGCTTCGGCTGGTGTCGCACTTCACCCGACGTCATCGCTGCAGTTTTTCGGGTATAAAGGCATCAGCCGACGCCATCTTCCTCAGTCTTTCTTGCCGCGTGGCGCCCGAAGCAGAAGCTGTTCGCAAGTGCCGGTCGGTCAGATCCAGAGATTACTACTACCGAATACTACTTCGAAGACTTCTAAAAAGCTAAGTACCCCGTTGGGGACTCTTTCTTGCCTCAGCCGATGTCAGAGAAAGTGAATAACTGTTTATCTTGTGGGAAACAAATACCTCATAAAGATTTCCACTCCTACTGTATACATTGCTTAGGCCCAGACCACGACGTAGCAGCTTGTCTAGCCTGTGCTTCTTTTAATCAATGGACGCTTAGACGTCGGTCGGAGTTTGCTGAACAGATTTTCGGCTCTGATTTTGCCTATATTATGCCGTCGGATCCTCCGACAACGCAAATTTCCAAAAAACGAAAAGAAAAGGACCGACACTCGCGGTCCGCGGTTTCGGCTGAAACCGCGATTAAGCAAACCGTGAGTGTCTCAGTTTCGGCCGAAACCGAGCAAGCGGTTCTTTCTTCAGCCGAAACCGTGCCTTCTACCGAGGCCTCCTCTAACCTGGTAGAATCCGCTTCTGAAATCCAACCTTCGGTTGCGGTTTCTCAGGAATTATCAGACACTATTCCCCTGGATATTTCAACCCCTGCACGTGGAGCTGCTAGGCCTCCTGCAGCCATGTCTATTAAGGCCTTTTCCAGGGCTAAAGCAGCCAAAGCTTCAAAAACTGTGCCTACCAAACCCCCCTCACACAGGCCCAGCACTAGCTCTCATATGGCTGAGGATCTAATTTCTTTAATTCGTGGATCCCAGCCTCATCCAAACAGGTCCTCTCTCCCACCTCCAGAAAAGAGGCCTAGAGCAGAGCCCCCTGAACCAGTATCCACTGATGATTCCTCTGATGACTCAGAACATACAGACCCTCCTGAGGCTTCTTATTCTCCTTACGAAGACTCTGATACGGAAGAGTCCATTCCTTCAGCCTCTCCACCTGAGGAATTTTCCTTTGGGGAAACCTTGCATGCTAGGAGGGAACAATTTCAGTGGCTGGGCCAAGATTTCTCAGACTCCAGGAAAAGGCTTAGAACCTTTCTAAATTTGCCACAACATAGGCCTTTAGCTATACCTCCAGTTCTTTCTGTTGTAGATGATGCATTTAATGATGCTTGCACTGCTCCTGATTCTTTACCTCCGGCTCCTGCTAAGCCCGATAGGTTCTACAGGGTCCCGGACACTCATCACCATTTATACAAGGCTCCTTTTGCAGACCCAGAGACTATCTCCCAGGGTCCTAAAGCTGTAGCAGCTACTTCTACTAAAAACCCCCTCACCTCTGAAAGGGAATCCAGGTCCTTAGAGAGATGGGGTAAAAAAGTTTACACTTCTGCTACTTTGTCAGCTAGGGCTTTGAATTGCCAATTTCATATGATTCAATATCAAGAGTTTATGCTTGACCAGTTAACTAAAAAGCTGTCCTCTGAAGAATCTATAGATAAAAAATATGTTCAGGAAATGGTACATAACATACAGCAAGTTAGTAACCATTCTTTAAAATGTGGCTATGATGCACTGGAGGCTTCCTTTAGATCAGCCATGACTGGCACAGTTATCAGGAGACATGCATGGTTGAAAGAACAGGCATTACCAGACCATGTCAAATCAAAGCTTTTGGATGCACCCATGGACAAGGTCAATTTATTTGGTTCCCCTGCTCAGCAGGTACTAAAAAAGATGGAAGAGAAGGCAAAATCTGTACAAACGGTGAAAGATTTCTTACAGGTTCAACCTCCAAGGTTTAGCAGGAACTGGCCCTCCAAGAATTGGTCCTTTCCGGACTCCTCTAAGACTCAGAGAGGCAGGAATAGGCGTTCTAGAGGCAGAAACCAATCCAGGGGTGCCTACAGGGGACGTCAGTGGCAAGGTAACAACCAGCGAGGCACGGACACAGCCACCACCACTACAACAACTCAATCACAGTGACTTGACAGTGGCACCGCCTACCAGGGAACAACTAGAAGCACCCTTAGGCGGAAAGCTAACCTTATTTTCAAAAAACTGGCATTGCATCACAAGGGAAAAATGGATTTTGCAAACTATAGACCAAGGTTACAGGTTCCATTTCCATACTCTACCAGGGAAGAGAGGAATGCCAAACCTACCACCCACTCAAAGGACAGAAGCTCTAAAGCAAATATCTCAGCTATTAAGAATGAGAGCTGTGGAAAAAGTACCATCTATGGAGCAAGGAAAGGGATTTTACTCCAGACTCTTCCTGGTACCAAGAAAAGAAAACAAATGGAGACCCATTCTAGACCTGTCCGCTTTAAACACATTCCTCATTGTTCCAAAATTCAAAATGCTGACCCTACAGCAGCTTCTTCCCATGCTGGGCAAGGAGTCTTGGCTGGTAACTCTAGATCTCAAGGAGGCATACCTGCACGTCCCCATACGACCAATTTGCAGAAGATACCTCAGATTTCTCGCAGGATCAGAGCATTATCAATTTTCAGCATTGCCCTTTGGCTTATCTACTACGCCCAGAGTGTTCACGAAATGCCTGGCATCAGTAATTGCTCATTGCAGACTTCAGGGGATCCAAATTTATCCCTACCTGGACGACTGCCTGATACAAGCGGACAACAAAAGCAAGCTAACAGAAGACTTACAAAGAGTCATTTACCTGCTGCAAGCCTTGGGATATACAGTCAATATAAAAAAAGTCAAGGCTGATTCCATCCCAAAGAATAACCTTTCTGGGTGCAGAGCTGGACACATCAAAACAAATGGCATTCCTAACTGCAGAAAAGAAAGAGCAACTACCCCTCTACTTCTTGGCATTAACAAAACAGAACCATCTAACTGCAAGAAAAGTTCTGCAAGCTCTAGGCTTCATGGCATCCTGCATAATTCTGGTCCCTCATGCCAGACTACATATGAGAAAGCTACAGTGGTACCTAAAGAATTTGTGGTCCCAACACAAGCACAGCCTAGAAACCAAAATTCCAATAATCCCATGCCTGAAACAAGAGTTCCTATGGTGGGCTCAGGCCTGTCAATCAAACACAGGATTGCCCTTCTGCAACAGCCAACCAAGCCAAA
The DNA here is from genome assembly GCF_019279795.1 of Protopterus annectens. Lineage (NCBI taxonomy): Eukaryota > Metazoa > Chordata > Ceratodontiformes > Protopteridae > Protopterus > Protopterus annectens. The sequence continues at coordinate 412,364,546 of NC_056749.1, forward strand.
CCATCACGACAGATGCCTCAGACCTCGGTTGGGGGGCACACATGCTGGACAAGTGCATACAAGGCTTATGGACTCAAGACCAGCTGTGCCTACACATAAATCTAAAGGAAATGCTGGCAGTAAAATTGGCAATCCAGTCATTCAGACCATTTCTCCAAGAAGGTCAGTTGATGATAAGGACAGACAACACCACAGTTATGTGGTACATCAACAAACGGGGGCACACATTCATATCCTCTATGCCGGCTGGCACTGGACCTATGGGATGTGGCCCTGAGCTACAACATTCAGTTACAAGCAATTTTTGTACCGGGAAAAGAAAACATTCTAGCAGACATATTAAGCAGAACTACCACAGATGCCCACGAGTGGATGCTTCATCCGGACATCTTCAAAGCCATCACAAAAGAATGGGGAGTACCACAAATAGACTTGTTTGCATCCCCACTCAATCACCAGCTAAAGAAATTCTGCACAAGGACATACCACCCACTTGCTTGGAAGGTGGACTCCCTATCTTTCAGTTGGAAAAACCTGACAGCATACGCATTTCCACCACTTCCTTTGATGCACAAGGTGCTTCTGAAGATCAAAGAGGACCGTCCAAGGATCATTCTGATAGCTCCAGACTGGCCAAGACAACATTGGTACCCATTGCTGAGGAGCATGTCTCGGGAACAAATATGGACACTACCCCTGATCCCACTACTGTTAACGCAGAACAACTACAACATCCTGCATCCAAACCTGAAAACTCTGCAGCTAACTGCCTGGAACATTACATAACAGCAATTAACCCAAATTTATCTCAAAGGGTTAAAGACATAATCCTGGAGGCTCGTAGACCTTCAACAAGAAAGAATTATGCAGCAAAATGGAAAAGATATCTCATTTGGAGTACTGCAAAGGGAGAAGATGTGACACTGCTAAACATAGCCAACATCCTGGAGTACTTGGCAGAGCTCTTCCACACAGGCCTGTCCTATTCTTCCATCAAGATACATGCATCAGCTATTTCAGCAGAATACAGCTTGGATCCTCCTGTCTTCTCTCATCCTCTGCTCAGACAGTTTCTGAGAGGAATTAAAAATGTAAAACCTCCAAGGAAACCACCATTGCCGGCATGGGACTTGAACTTTGTGCTAGAAAAATTGACACTTCCCCCTTTCGAGCCAGCAGCAACAGCAGAATTACAATACTTATCCTGGAAGACTGCTTTCCTGCTGGCAATAACTTCAGCAAGAAGGGTCTCTGAACTACAGGCATTAATGGCAGTGCAACCCTTCCTGATCTTCCATCAAGATAGAGTGTCCATGAGAACAAATCCTACATTTATGCCTAAGGTGGTATCCAGAGTGTCATTAAATCAGGCTATCCACCTACCTACATTCTTCCCAAACCCACAGAACAGAGGAGAAAGACTCTTGCATACCTTGGATGTACATAGACAATTACGCTACTACCTGGACAGGACTAAGTCCAATAGAAAAACTGACCAGCTTCTGGTAGCATATGCCACAGGAAAGGAAGGAAACCAATTTCAAAACAGACAATCTCAAAATGGATTGGAAATTGCATTAGATTTTGTTACTCCTACCATGGAAAGAAAACTCCAGAAAACATCAGGCCTCACTCCACAAGGGCTACAGCCACTACCACAGCTTTCTTACGAGGAGTGGCTACCAAGGACATTATAGAGGCTGCTACTTGGACCTCCGTGCATACATTTGCCAAGCATTACAATTTACCTTTATACTCTAGATCCCGAGCAGGTTTTGCCACTGCTGTTTTGCAAGGGATCCTAGCTACACCATAATCTCTACTCTTTTCCTCCTCCCTTGTTTAGCTATGGTATTCTACCCATTTGTAAGGACTGCAGATGCATCCTTGAAGGACATAGTACAGTTTTGTACCTACCATAAATGTAGATGTCCGATAGGAATGCATCTGCAGTCAGGATTACCCACCCACCTTCCCCTCTGAGGTACTCCTAGGGTATTTGCCAGCCTTCAGCTAGCTTGGGGGGGATCTATTATGGTGTATTTGTTTGTATATATGTACATACATGCTTATTTTATGTGTTTGCTCTCTACTATTTGGAAACATTGGCATTTATCCAAATTTAGCCATCCAAGAGAGCACCTGGCATCTGGGGCAAGAAACACTGAGGAAGATGGCGTCGGCTGATGCCTTTATACCCGAAAAACTGCAGCGATGACGTCGGGTGAAGTGCGACACCAGCCAAAGCTGGACCCAGACTTTGGAATCCGGCCGACCGAAGGGCTGCCTGACGACAGGACAACCCATTTGTAAGGACTGCAGATGCATTCCTATCAGACATCTACATTTATGGTAGGTACAAAACTGTACTTTCCTCAGTGTAGTGCGATCTCGGAGTTTGTATATATAAGTAGGGGGTGTAGAATTTGAGCAGATTTGAGCATTTCAGTGTAGTCGACATGTTCGACATTCGACTTCACTGAAATGCTCAGTTCGGCATTTACAATGTTCGGTGTTCTGATTTCCGAACATTTTGTTCGGACATCTGTACACTCGAACATCGTACTGTCGAACATGTGATAGTAAACTATATATATATATATATATATATATATAAAATATATATATATATATATATATATATATATATATATATATATATATATATATATATATATATATATATATATATATATATATATATATATATATATATATATAGATAAATATATATATATATATATATATATATATATATACATATATATGTATGTATATATATAAAATACACACACCCACACATATACATGCATATATTTATATATATATATATATATATATATATATATATATATATATATATATATATATATATATATATATATATATATATATATATATAACTTTGTGTTGAGATACAAGCTATATATAGATATATAGTATATATATATATATATATATATATATATATATATATATATATATATATATATATATATATATATATGTATGTGTGTGTGTATGTATATAAACGTATATATATATATATATATATATATATATATATATATATATATATATATATATATATAATGTGTGTGTAGATGTAAGTCTGACATACACACACACCCATATATACATGCATACACATGTGCGCTCATACGTGTGTGTTTGGGTTTGTGTATGTGTACATGTGTATAAATTAAGTAATGGCCATAATAAAGGTCCCTATACACAGGCAAATAGTGAGAAGCTAGACTTCAGACCATTTGCTTTCACAAACACCCTGCCTGTCAACCCCCCCCCCCAAAAAAAAAAGAAGGCCAAAGTGTAGCAGATCTCCTTACTGCAGAAAAGTACTAGGCACACAAGCATGGGTAAGTATAAAGCCATACCATTCAAGCTGTTGGTGTGCATTGAAGCAGTTTCCACTTCAAACAGTGGCAACACGGAAAGTACTGCATTTTTTATCCAGTTTTTATAGGAAAAGAGTGAATCCTGAACATCATTCTTCTCATTTAAAGTTCTGTTTTGCATTGGGGAAAGTCCCCTGCAACCCCAATATGGGGAGCAACCCCCAAACTTAATAAATACTAAAGCCGAGTTTGCCATAACTTGGAGAAAAGGGAATATTCTGAGAAATGGCCATCTCAGACTTAATACATGCAGGTCTATTTTTGGCCATGTCGTTCATCCGTACTCAGATTATGTGAACAAATATTGAAAATATTTGATTGATTAACATGTAAATCCTTCAAAACTATCTGCTCGAACGTTTTAATGGTGCTATGATAAGGTGGCATAAACTGAGATTTTCTAAATTTAAAACCTGTGGATCCTAATACATTACTTGATGCATGTTTCTGTGCAAAAAAATATTTTAAATTTAACTGTCTACAAAAACTTTTAACATCATTCACAATATCAGAATGTGAGACAAAAAAAGATGGTATAAACCCATGGCCTTTATTCAGCACACTGAATTCACTGGAGGAGAACTCATAATTTGTAAGATTAATGACCAAATTATTTAAATCATTATCAGTTTCACTAGTTGTTAATGTCCCAAAATCTATTGCTGCTGGAACTGATCTTGAAATATTCGTTGTACTACTGGTTTTAAATTTAGAAAATCTCAGTTTATGCCACCTTATCATAGCACCATTAAAACGTTCGAGCAGATAGTTTTGCAGGATTTACATGTTAATCAATCAAATATTTTCAATATTTGTTCACATAATCTGAGTACGGATGAACGACAGGCTTTAACTAAATTGATGAAAAATCAGGATATAGTCATTGTTGGAGCTGATAAAGGTGGTGCAGTAGTTATTTGGGATAAGATACACTATTTGAGTGAAGCAGATAGGCAGTTAACAAACACTGAATACTATTTACGTTTAAATGCAGATCCTATTCAGCAACACAAACAGTGGATTGATGCTTTTTTAGAACAGGCTTATTCGAGGCAGACTTATTAGCCTACAATTGTTTAAACAGTTACAAGTACAATATCCTATGACACAATATTTTTACATGCTTCCAAAGATACATAAGAGTATTGTTAATCCCCCTGGACGCCCTATTGTGGCAGGCAGGGGTTCTTTGACAGAACCTCTTTCTGAGTACCTTGAATACAAGTTAAAGAAATTGTTAAATTTCGTCAGTGCACGTATACGGGATACGCAGCAATTTTTGGCTTTGATTGATGAGATGCAAGTTACCAAAGAACAATTTCTGGGTACACTAGATGTACAGTCGTTGTACACTTCTATACCTCATGATGGAGGTATGGAAGCAGTAAAATATTGGATGTCACAGTCAGGCTTATATTCCAGATTAGAACAGGAATTTCTTATACAAATGTTGCAGTTGGTATTAGAACACAATACCTTTACTTTTGATGGGGCCTGGTATATACAAACAAAGGGAACAGCTATGGGGGCTACTTTTGCCCCCACCTACGCTGATCTCTTTATGGGATATTTGGAAATGCTTTATGTTTACTCCACGCCAGTTTGTTTCAAAGAACCATTAGTGATGTGGCGTAGATATTTGGATGATTGTTGGATAGTGTGGGGGGGGGACTTTAGTACAATGGGAGCAGTTTGTAGAATATCTTAATTCAAATAGATTTGGAATCCATTTTTCTGGAACAATAGACAAAAGGGAAGTTCAATTTTTGGATGTTAAAGTTGGCAAGACAGATGAAGGCTTGTTATATACAGACCTTCATAGAAAGCCTTTTTCTCGTAATGGATTTCTTTATGCAGGCAGCTGCCACCCCCCCCACACTATCCAAAATATACCAAGATCTCAATTCCGGAGAATTAAAAAGATTTGTTCTTTGGAGACAAATTTTGAGAAGCAGGCAGTGGATTTAAAGCTTAGATTCCATAATAGGGGATATAATAAAAATTTGGTTCAACAGGCTTACAATGAAGTAAAGGAAATTGATAGAACTATGTTATTGGAGGATCATCAACATAGGGATGACAACCAATTTATTAGATTTATAACAACATATGGTAGCAACACATATTGTATTAAAAGAGTACTGGCTGAACATTGGCATATATTAAAGTCTGATGAATTTTTTTCACAATATGCGGATAACCAATGTCACTTTGGTTATAGAAGAGGCAAAAATTTGGGACAGCATTTTTCATCCTTCAAAAAAGGAGGTGTAACAAGAGTTACGCACACAGTCACTGTGGGGAGTACTTTTTGTGGGGCTTGCAAATATTGCAAAATAATGGCCAAAACTAAATCTTTTACATCAGTTAACACTAAAAAAGTTTATGATATTCGTAGTCTTATAACCTGCAATAGCACTTGGTTAGTATACATGGCGGTTTGTCAATGTGGTGCTTTTTATGTGGGGCAAACTTCATGTACTTTCAAGCAAAGAATTGCTTTACATATTAGCGATATTAAGTGTCAGCGCAACAGAAGTGCCCTATATAAGCATAAATTGGTACATGAAACTGCTCATTTTATTTTTATAGGATTGGATATGGTGTCTACATATATTACTAATGAACAAAGAAAACATGATATGTTAACACAAAAGGAGCGTAGATGGATAGTTAATCTGGGTGCTTTATTTAAGCCAGGTCTAAATGACCATTGGTAGTGTAACAAAAAATATATATAATGTTATTGCTCAGGTAATATAGTAGGTTAATAAGGTAGTTTTTTATATTCATAGTACCAACTATAGGGACATCACATATTAAGAAATAGATTCTATTATAATTTGCAACATCCTGGTATAATATTAAATATTAAATATTAAACAAGTTTTAGGAAATATTATAGGTGAATATAGGGGCTTTTCACATTACTTTTATAGTTTAAGTAGTATAAGTATTTAATTAGGGGTTTGTTGGTGTTCTTGTCACTGTGTTTAAGTTGAATTGAAAGGCATTTATTCACATAGGTGCACAGTCTCCTTTAATACGTGACTGCTAGAGCAGTTCACGTATAAAATCCGGGTCCTTGGCAGCTAGTATTCGCACACTGAAGACGCTGCGAGCGAAACCGGCCACCGGTCTCTGTATTTATGGGCTGTTTTGCCTAATAAACAGTTCCTAACTCTGCTGATTGTGGATTTTTATATGTTGTGAGTGCTGGATTCATTTGTGGATTATATATATATATATATATATATATATATATTTTTTTTTTTTTTTTTTTTGCTCTCCATTTGGGGGGCATCTGACATCTGGTGCAAGAAAAACTGATGTAATGGCGTTGGCTGCCTGTTTTTATACCCCTGACATCAGTCCTGGAGCGACAGCATCTGACGCAGAAATACTAAGTCTCTAGTGTTCAGGCCAACTGAGGGCTACCTGCAGGCAGATAATGCAAGTGTGATGATTGCAACAGTGAATACACTTGAACATCTACATTTATGGTAAGTGTGCACAACTGTACTTTCTGAAATACATGTTCCTAACTTTACTTCTTTTTTACCTATACAAAAATTAAACCGGTGCAAACAGTTTAATATATTCAAAATACTGAATTGTCAGTGCAGCTATTGCAGTAGTATATCCTTACTTTGGATTATCAAAAATAGCAGACATTTTCATGAGTAAACTTGCCTAACACTTAATGCATTAAAAGTTAGTTACTGTATATAAACATTTGGATTTATGACATTACTTATTGCTTTGAAAATTCATGTCTGTCTTGTTCCTCCTTTAAGTTATTATAATTGTTGAAAAATCATAGAACACTATGATTTACAAGATTAATTCTTCTGCACCAATTTTTTTTTATTAAAGAAATACAAGTTAATAAATAAGATATAACATGTAAAGATATCAGTTTCTGTTATGGAAAGAAATACAAAATGGTTGTAAACAACTGTTAAAGACTGCACAATTGCAGTCACTTTCTGATCTTTAACTATAGGGGGGGGCTGCAATAATACTGCCAAAACAGATAAAAACAAGAAAGAAAAGTTTTCAAAAGTCCTATTTCATGTTGGTGGAAATAGTGTATCTGATGTCCATTTTCATTCATTCCTCAACAGTTGGGTTTGGATATGACCTTCAGATCTTACTCTGCCATTACTATATGTCTTGGCAACCAAAAACTCTCCAGCTCCTCCCTTACCCATAACGCACCAATCCCTAACACACCTCAAATCTTGGTTGCCACTTCCATGAAATCGACATGGTCATCTGAGCTCTCAAGTTTATATTCAAGATAGGTGATTTTTCTGTTGTATAGTAGTCATTTTTCTATCTTTATTTCTTTCACTTAGTGTATAACTTATACATACTATTGTTATTCTAGTTTCTATTTTCTTTTCCTATTTAACCATTTACATAGGTTATTGTAGTCTTGTGTACGATTGTTGGTACCTTTTCCTTCCTAGTCTGTTTAAAAAAATAAATCATTTTCTGTTTGTTTCTCTGTGTTAAGGATGTCAGAAAAAGGCCCTTTGGGGTTTAAAAAATGTCAGAAATGTGGTCATAAGCTTCCCCTTTCAGATGCACTTAAGTTATGTGTGTAGTGCTTGGGCCCAGACCACTTGAATATAGACTGCTCCATATGTAAAAACTTAATCCGTGAGCCATAGTGGATCATAAAAATAAACTCATTTTAAAAGGTTTGGTACCCTCTGCTTTTTCAGAAGCGATTACTGGGGCTCTCCCCCCCCCCCCAAAACTAAATCTTAGGAGGCTTCCAGTAAATCCCCAAGACTGTGTCTGGGTCTTCTACTCCATCATTGACAGAACCTCCCAAAAAGAAACACAAGACGGATCCAAGGCTTCTGTTTCAAAGCCGATTTAGTAATCTCCAAAGATGAGTTTGTATCTGAGTACATCGGATTGGAGGCTTCTTCTAAGGATTCTTTATTCAATGAGCAGTGACCTGGTGCTCTCTAGGGTTCCATCCCCATTTATAGAAAGATGGCATTCAAAATCTCCATCTTTAGCCTTCTGTCATTCTCCCAGGAGTCTGACCAAAGCCGATGTGGATGGGATGATGAGATTTCTCTCATCGCAGTTACAGCTGGGTGTTCTCCCTGCTCCTACCCCTTCAGGTCACAAAGCCTTGGTTTTCTCTGTCTCTCCAGTATCGGCTCTTTCTCCGATCCATCCATCAATTTCAGAGCCCCTGGATCCAAGTTTGCCGAGACTGTGTGGTTTGTATCTGAGGATATTCTTATCCTCAGCTTTGAGGATTTGTCTGAGAGCTCTGGTTCTGAGTTCAGAGCCAGATGACTCTCGGAGCCATAGCATCCCTGTTGAATCCAAGGTTTTGGAGTCGACTTCGAAGTTGTTAGAGCCATCTCTGCCCCTTGGAGCCTTGGCATTAGACAGCTTGGCTCTGACCACTGCCTCTGGTGGAATGCCTTTGAAGCAGATGGAGCTGATGGGGTGGATGCATGGTTTGTCAGCTCTGTCGGCTTCTATCTCCTTCCTGGCACATTCTGCTTTTGAACTGGTGGAGAGAGTTTTCTTTTGGGTAGGACGAATGGTCCCCCCCCCCCCAGATCCCCTTCAGGATCTTAAGTGTGTCTGCACTGTGAGCCTCAGTAAACTGTCCAGGCTAGCCATCAGGGTCTCACCATCTCTTTTGGTACTTTTCCAGTGCACCCCACCGAACAAGAACCTCAGAAGAGAAAGCACAAAAGGAAGTATTTGCATTTCTTAGATGACTCTATCACTGATGATATCAATTTCAATGAAGGGAAAGGATCCCCAAGATCACTACCCAAAGTTGTCTCATTTGAAAAGATCCTAGAGATCCTTAAAGGGGGTGGTTGGTTCTCTGACAATACTTCTCCAGAGGAATCTGTATTCCTGGAGGCATTTGGATCGGGGCATCTATATGCTGGGTAGCTCCACCAGCTGATGAGCTCATTGACTTAATCTCTAAGCCGGAGTGGAAGGAGCCTAATGGAGTGGAAGAAGCCTAACTTGGTTGAACATATCACCAAGAGACCAGATCTGATTCTGACATGACCTGTAGGAAGGAAGTTTTGGAGTAAGGGAGTTACCTGTGGATGCCATGGTCATCGTGGTGGCCACTAAGAAGGAACTTGTGGAACAGAGTTCCACTGTCCATTCCCCTAACAGGGAGTCTAGGACTTTGAGCAGGTTTGGAAAGTGTGTCTGTGCTTCAGTGATCTTCACTGTTAGGTCATTGAACTGCCTGGCACATTTCACTAGATTGCAAAGAGATGTGATAAAAGAACTGTCAAAATCTCTTTCAGGGACCACTACTGCTAAAACTCTGGCTTCTCTGGCCTCACATTTGGTAACCTTACAGTCCATTTCAAACTTGTGTAAGAGACTCATCTCTCATGCAGCTGAGGGTACCACAAGAGCAGCAGATTCAGGCATTTCCATTAGGAGGCATGTCTGGATGCACTTGTGCGACTTTGCGGAACCTTTCATGTCCTTTTTCGTCAATGCCCTTTTTGACATAACCTCCTTGTTCGCCCCAAAGTGAAGGACACACTCTCCAGGTGCAAAAAAGATGGAAGGATTCTCTCTGCTTTGGGAGTGCATTTCTTGACCCCTCCGAGGACCTTCTTTGGAAGTCAACGAGGAAGATGAAAATGTGATTCAAACAATCCCTGGTTCCTTTCCAAGATCCATGTGGAGATGGTTCCCCTAGAGGCAGAGGGGGGAGACTCAAATGGAAGAAGCTACCCACATGGCAGAGGTGGCCCGCAGAACCAAGGGTCTGGGGGATTTTTTCTCTGACAGACCCTATCAGCACTTCTGAAAGGACGCCCAATTGACCCCCTCTGAAGGCAGTCGGGGGTCATTTATTCCTGCACCAGAGAGCTTGTCTAGACATCGCAAAATATTCTTTGGTACAGAGGATTATTTTCAGAGGTTATATAATTCCCTTTTTCCTCCCACTTCCATCCTCGTGCAAGTTTCCTGATGTTTCAATCAGTCAGAGGAAAATAGAAGCATAGAAATACTAAAGCTGCTAGAAAAAGGTCATCCAAAAGGTCCCACCAGACCAGATAGAGTCCAGAACTTACTCAAGATTCTTTTTAGTGCCAGAGAAAGCAGGGGACTGGAGACCAATTTTGGATCTCAGCAACTTGAACATATTAGTTCGACACGCACAGTTTTGGATGGTCACACTTCAGTCCATTTTCCCTTTTTGGTCAAGGATGACTAGATGTGCTCAGTAGACCTTCCAAGACACATACTATCACATAAAAATGAACAGGCAGTCCAGATGGTACTTAGGTTTCTGGCTGGGAGCCAGTCGTTACCATTTCAGAGCCCTGCCCTTTGGTGTCACCATAGACCCCAGGATGTTCAAATGCATGGCAGTGGTCGCAGCTCACTTGAGACTGCAAGGATTCTGGGTGTTTCCATATGTAGACCAACTCATTACCACCCTGACCAAGCATCTACATATAAGAGGGAGAGATCGGGTAGCTCCATATTTGCTCCCTTCTGGGAATTACCACGAATCGAGACTGCTAAGATTTGGTATGAATTCACTAAACTGCACTCTTAACTATACTGCTCACATTTACGCTATGTAGAATGAATAAAGGAAATAAAAAGCTGTATAATTAAGATAAGCTTTTTGACGAGCTCATAAAAAGTAAACACTAAAAGTCTTCTCGTACTGCAGCTTCTCTTCCTCTTGCAAGAGTAGAGACTCTTGATTCCAGGTTAAGAAGAAAATTCACAGTACAACAATTTCAGCCCAATTGATTCTACAAGCTGAAATCAGTGTTTTAGTTCCTCTAGCAAGTGGATGCTAGCAACTGAATGATGATTTCCTTATCAACACGTCATTCCAAGTAAAAGTCACTCAAGCATGCGAAAGGTATCTTTGGTTGTGGATTAGATCAGATCATGTTCTTCAAGGTCATCCTTTCATTCTCCCTCAACCCAAGGCCATAGAGACCACCGTCATATCCCAGATTCAGGGGAGGGTGGCATTTCCTGGCGTAAACGGTCCATGACACCTGCTCCCTGAAGAGGCTAAGACACATATCAACATCCTAGAAATGAGAGCAATGCTCAAGGCCATAGTGACCACAGCCGTATCCCAGTTTGGGGGGGGGGGGCATTTCCTGAGGTAAACAGTCCATGACATTTGCTCCACGAAGAGGCTAAGATGCATATCAATATCCTCGAAATGAGAGCAGTGCTGTTAGTGTTGTGTAAGCATTCCAAGATTCTCTCCCTTCACAGACAATTGAGATGCAGATGGACAACATATCATTAGTCTGGTACATAAACAAGGAGGAACCAAGTATTTCCTCTTGTGCCGAGAAGCTCTCAGAGTTTGGCAATGGGTGATCACTTCCAACCACTTTCTGATAGCAATGTACATTCCAGGGAAGTCGAACATGATAGCAGACAAGCTGAGCAGGTCCATTCTACTACCTCACAAGTGGTCCCTCAACAGAAATGATTTTCCATCAATGGGGTCAGTCTTGCTGCAATCCTTTTGCTTCTCCCCTAAACAAGTAGTGCAACAGCTTCTTTGCTCTGATTCCCCCACCAGGAAAATCACAGAGGGGCATTTTGCTCCACGATTGACCACCTGGTCTCCTCTATGCTTATCCTTTGACTCCCTTGATCCCTAAATTTCTGCAGAAAGCTGCCAGATTGAAGAGCAAAGTCATCCTCATTGCCCCTTACTGGCCTCGACAGATTTGGTTCCCCTTTCTTTGGCCTCATCTAATTTACCCACCTTAGATTCTGGATCCAGTTCCAGACCACCTGTCTCACCTGACAGGCATGGTTCACCCAGATATCTTAAACTTAAAGCTGACAGCATGGTTTCTCCACTTCCATTAATAGCCAGACAACCTATGCCATCTTCCCCTGTCTGTCATATACCTTTATCTTCCAGAAAGGTTTCTACGAGGAAACTTTACAGAAGTAAATGGAAGAGGTTTGTGTTTTGGGCACATCAGAAACATATTTACCCTTTTTCTGCCCCTGTATAAAAGTTAGCAGCAATCTCTAACTTCCGTACTGAATTTGAGAATTCTTCCCTGGCTTCATCTAAGCTTTGTAAGGCTTTTTTGAGAGAGACTCTTCTATTGAGACTACCTTATAAAGACCCTGCTCCAACATGTAACTTGAACTTAATACTACAGGCCTTAATCCATTCCCCCTTTGAAACAGCAGCAAAATGTGATCTTAAATATCGGACTTAGTGGCCATTATGTCTGCTAGAAGAATTTCTGAACTTCAAGCATTGTCCTCTAAATTTCTTTACTTGATTTTTCATAAGGACAGCCTTCTTTCCTTCCTAAGGTGGTGTCAGAATCCAGCATCGACCAGAACATTAATCTGCCTGTCTTTTTTTTAGAATTTGAAAACAAAGGAGAATACATGTTAACCTTCTTAGATGCTCATAGACAGTTATGTTTCTACTTACATAGAAAAAAAGAAGCTAGCGAATCTGATCAACTATTTGTCTCGTTTGCAGATTCCAAATTGGGTAAATCGGTTACAAAGCTAAGATGGCTTACCAACTGTACATCTTTTGTATACAATAAATAGAGTATTTGCAACTTGGGATAATCCTCATACCTTTATTACTCATTACAAGCTAGATCTGGTCATGAGGGGAAGAGCAGCCTTAGGCTTAACCATGCTCAGGAATGTCCTTCTTTAGAGTCCACCCAGGATTGTAGCTGGGGACTCTGTCCTAACTGTTGAGGAATGAATGAAAATGGACATCATCAGATAAAGAAGTTGTGCACTCACCATAACATTCCATCCATGTTGTCCATTTTCATTCTTCAATTTCCCTCCCACCAGCCCCCAACCATTTAACAAATGATTTTTGGAAGAACAAGAGTTTATAAAGACACCTCTTTTCCTTCTGCTGAACTCCAGATAATGGCTTTCTATAATAAAAAGTCTATAGTAATATTTATACTTCTTGTAATTTAGCAAACAAGATCTGAAGTATGTTAGGGGTAGGTGCATTATGGGAAAGGGAGGAGCTTGAGAGCTTTTTGGTTGCCTCGAGCTATAGTAATGGCCAAGTCTGATCCAAACTCAACTGTTGAGGAAAAATGAAAATGGACAACACAGATGGAACATTATAGTTTTATTATATAACTTCTTTTACAAGCCAATTAACTTGGTTGAATGAAAATGTTTCAGGGACATGATTGTAAATAACTGATTACAATTTGATATATTAACTTCCTTTCTGAGCTCTATTCAGAAAACCTTTTTTTCTTAAATTTGCTAGAAAGTTAATAGTTATTTAAATGTTTTGCTATCTATGCTGAAAACCTAGGCACATGAATGTACCTCATCAAAGTCCTCACGGAGTGTAATGTGAACGTGAAATAAAAATTGTGATAACATTAATCAACCCAAGGTTCTCATTGCTGAGTTTGTCTGAGTGGCAATTTAAAATTGATTGTTGCCTGCTCAATGTATTAGAGACATTGCAAACAGTCTAAGGTTATTTCAGTTAAATGAGATAGCTTTTTGCCATCTGGATATGGGCATAATAACATGAGTCATGTTACTATATGTATTTCTTCAAACATAGCCTACAGTAGAATATTTTGTGAAAAAGGAGTCTCTTGTATGGGATTAAGGAAGTATTAAAAATGATAATGAGCTTGGTATAAAATAATTTTCTGTATATGATGTAATGCAAACCATCGTTCAAAATATTAGTCAGTTATTATTATTGTTGAAGTTAGAAGCAGATTGATCCCAAAGGAAAGAGAGAGCAAAAATAGAATACAAAGCAATGTAGAGGAAAATGGTCAGTTTTAGATTAAGAAATGGAGTATTTAGCTTAGTCAGGAAAACTTGTAAGTAGAAGTCATCTTTAGAGTTGGCTAAATAGTAATAGTTGTTAGTGTAGCTTTTGGGCAGATAAAGTTCATTGTATAAGCTGAAATTACTATAACAGTAGATGTTCAAATGATCACTGCTGCAGTAGCCTTAGCTGTATGAGTTATATTCTGCCAAGGATATAAAACTGTCAAGCAGCTCAAGCTGAGCTGACTAAAAGACAAGTTTGGGTGTGAAGCCCTTCAGAGCTTTCTTGCCAGCATAGAGAGAGCAGCTGAGCCCTGAAAGGGCAAGACTGGGAATAGCACAAAATAGATGTCCACACCCTGGCATAATAAACCATAAAACAAGGGGAATGGAGGGAGGGAGCTGCTCCTGCAGCAGTGACCTTTTAAACACCTATTGTTATATTAAGTTCAACTTTCACAACTGTACTATGTTTTGCATATTGATCACTGCTGCAGTAGTCTTGGCTTGAGGGTAGATTACCATAGCTAACTGTGTTTGGGAGATGGAAGGACAAAGGTCTAGGAGCCCATGAAGAATGGTCCTAGCAAAGCATGATCTAGACCTAGAGAAGGAATCAAGTTTATAGTGCTTTTTAAAAGTGTGTACAGAGGATGAAGTAGCTTCTAGAATATTTCTATAATCTAACCCTTTCCAAAGAAGAAGCCAAGGTCCTTGCAGAGTAGGCCTTGACCCTGCCTGGAACAGATTTCTCTTGGTGAGAATAACAAAAGGTAATAGCCTTGGACAACCATTTGGAAAAAGCCTGTTTTCATACAGGTTGTCCCTTCCTCTTACCTTCACAAGAAATGAACAATTAATCCAAAGATCTGAAAGATTTAATTCTGTCAAGATAGTACTTGAGTTGTCTGTGCCAATCCAAGCTATGGAATATCCTTTCTACCTTTTTTTTAGGTTCAGGAAGGAAAGCGGTGAGATGGATCATTTTGCTTAAAGTAAACTTGGATAGCACTTTGGCTGTAAAAGTATTAGTTCTGAAAGAAACCCTGTCCTTTTGGAAAATGATCTAGGGTTGACTCACCATAGAAGCTTTCAACTCGGATACCCTTATTGCGGAGGTCAGAGCAAGAACTAAAAGTGCTTTCCATGTTAAGAACCTCAAGTCAACCAAATTAGCTGGTTTACATAGAACACGTGTTTGTCTAACACAAAAGTAAGATCCCAAGAAGGGGCCACTGGTTTACTTGGAGGCATCTCATGCAAACCCACTTTCAAGAATGTTTTGACATTCGATTGCCTTGAAAGAGGAAGATCCATGTGCCGACATGCTGAAATGGCTGGTAAATAAACCTTAATAGAGAAATAAGAAAGGCCATAGGATAGTAACTCGCACAAATATTGCAAAACCAGAAAACAACTAGCCCAGAATGAGTGCTGGTTATGTTGCTGGTTCCAACTGGAAAACCATTTTTCCATTTGCTAATATATGATTCTCTAGTAGCAGGCTTTTTTGCCTCCATTACTACCTGCTGCATGTCCTCAGAAAACTGGTGACTAAAAAGAATTAAGACCCTATCATCCAGGCAGTCAGTTGAAGATGATTGATGTCTGGGTGTATCAAATACCTCTGTTCTTGTGTGTGTAGATTCTTTCTGTGAGAAGGCTTGTGGTAATTTCATCTGGCCATTTCCAAAAGAAGGGAGAATCATAGTTGCCTGTTACAGAAGGGAGTCACCACAAAGATCTTGGGAGATTCCTTCTGAATCTTCAGAAGTACCGTGGATATTAGTGGTAAGGGTGGAGAGTTATATAGGAACATTCCTGTCCAAAGAAAAGGCATCTGTCGTCCACGCCTTCTTGCATGGAGTCCCGGAACAGATTTTTGCCTGATGATTGTTCAGAGAGGAGGCAAAGATGTTTACGTGAGGAAATCCCCACAGATGGATCAAATCTTGGAAGACCCCTAAATCTAGTTTCCAGTTGTGAGAGTCTGCCCTTGTCCTGCTCATCTTGTCTGCCACAGTTTTGCTCTGATGGAACGTAAGATGCCTGTTAAGTGAGATTGTGCTGTAAAGCTGTATTACAGGCTAACATAGCTAATCTGCAAAGGGGGTACAACCTGGTTCCCCCTTATTTGTTGGTGAACCACATCACCATTATATTGTCTAACAACTTGAAGAGGTCCTAGGGACCAGAGTTGGCTCAGATAATTAATTGCCTTGATCAGGGCAAGCATCACCTTGATATTCATGTGCTTGTGTCTGTCTTTGGTGTCCTATACCCCCTGCACTTTTATCTCTTCTGAAAATGCTCCCCAAGCAGTCTGAAGCATCTGTGGTGACTGACTGCTTTGGAGCAGGGAAGGAGAAGGGGCGACCCTGATTTAAGGATATCTGTCGTCTCTACCAAGTGATTTCTCTTCTGGCAAACCCCCGTATTGAGATCTGAAAAGATAAAGGGTGTTGATGCTGGAACCAAAGAGATTTTAGCTACCACTGTGTCTTTCTCATGTGGAATCTTGCCAGGGTTATCATGAGAATCATAGATGCCATGAGACCCAAAATCTGGAGATAGTCCCTGGTAGTGACCAAAGTCTGAGCCAAAAACTTTAGAAACCAATCTAAAGAAAAAATGTTTTTCCTTTGAAAGAAAAGCTGAACTGAGGTGCCTATGTGACATTCCAGAAACGCAATCCTGTGTGAGAGAAGAAAGACTTTTGAATGTTCTCTTGGAATCCCAGTTTGTTCAAGACTTCTCTCACATGAGAGAGATTCCTGAAATTTTGAAAAACACACTGAAAAGATAAGCAAGCCATCTGAATATGGAGAAATGAAGGTACTCTATAGCCTGCATTGAGCTGTAACTGAAGCTAGACACATTGTGCACATTCTTTGTGCATTGGATAGTCCAAAGGGTAAGGCAGAAAACTGATAATGTGACTCAGACACACAAAACCTTAAGAAACACCTGAAGTCTGGAGAATAGGAATGTGATAATAAGCATCTTTTAAGTCTAGTGTTACCAGGAAACTTGAATGCGGAATAAAAGGCAACAGGTTGTGAAGTGATGTAATTCTAAATGTGGGCACAATCACAAACATGTTTAGGAAAGAAAGATCCAGAACTAATCATTTTCTTTCTTTGGAAATAGGAGCATCCTTGAATAACACCTTTCCCTACCTGGGAAGGAGAACCTAGTTCAATCACTGCTTGGGACAGCATGTGATGAAGAACAGGTGGAAACAAGAATCTGATCTGTGGGATGAGGAATATCCCCCTGGAATTTCCCCCACGGCCATCTGTAACTTTGATGAATAATTTTCAGACCCCATTTGTCTGAAACAATCTGTTGCCAAAGAGAAAAATGAAGACTTGAACTTTCTGGGAGAGAAAATGGGCTGGGGGGGGGGGGTCATAAGGTCTCTTTAATAGTCATTCAAACTTGTTGATGTCTTCTTGGTTCTGCAAAGTTTGAGTCTTCTTTTTGGAACCTCCTTGCCACTTCATAAACATTTGTTTACCTGAATTCTGTTGATATTGCTTATTCTGTTTTTTGCTGAAATTGGATAGGAGAAAGAAAATCCCTTGATTCCCTGGATTAGCTTGCCCATTTCATCACACATTTTGATCACCTCTGCAGTAGAGGGACCGAACAGTAAATTTCTATCCAAGAGATAATTTAAAATCTCATTTTTTACGTCAGTGGCCAGAGCCCTGGAAGAAGTATCAACAGAGTCATGTACAATGCTTGCAAGCAACTGGGTAGTGACCTGAGCATTAGAAGAAATTAAGTTATTTAAAGCAGATTTTTCTTCACAAGGAGTAACTGTAGGTAAAATATTTCTTATTTTTACAGTCCGTCAAAATAAACTTTAGCATATGAGTATGACAGTTTAAAATTCAAAGTTGCAGAAGTATACTCTTTTTTTTCCCATATTTATCAGTAATTTTCCCATCCCTATTAGAAAGAATAGGGTTGGAATTAACAAAGTGCTTGGCATCAGAGGAGTCATCTAAGGCTGTAGCTGCTGGGTCAAGTTTGGGAATGGTGTATAAAAAAAGGCTGAAGAACTTCATGCACCCTATCTGAACTTCTTACATCCTGTCTACCTTTTTAGGAAATGCTGGAGGACTATCAAGAAAGTTGCAGGCAGTAAGGCACACATGCTCTAATGTAGACAGGACAGGATGAATGAGTGTAGCTTCTGGAAATTCTTTCTGTTAGTGCTCATAGTATTTTCTGAAGGACTGAGAAACCTCTATGTTTTTCCACTGAAAACACTGGGGCATTCTAGCAATAGTCTCATAGAAACAGGAAAGCCCCATAGGGAGAATCAAAAAATGGGTTTTCTTCTTAATCTGGATCAGAAGTCTGAGTACAGAACCCTTAATCTGCCCCTGCATCTTTCTGTTCAGATTCGGAATCTTGAATCTCTTCCAGAAAGGAGGCAATAGTTATTGCTTAAAATATTGGCAATATATATTAACTATGAATCTAGCCTACAAAATATAGAAAGTCGTATAAGTAAATGGAATAAATACTTCTTCACTATGGATGACAAGACTACCTATTATTAAAATGATTATTCTGCCAAACTTGTATATATAATGCAATCCTTTTTTTACCCCCACCCAAAACCATTATAAAAAAATGTAACCAATTAATTCAAAAATTGTTATGGTTTCCTAATAAACCTAGAATAGCACTTAATAATCATATTAGAGATTAGTCAAATGGACATATTAGTTTACCAGATCTGGAATTATGTTCTATTGCTTCAGTCACCAAAACAGTTTTATGGTCAAATCCATATTACACTGCCATATGGAAAGACATTTATGGGCACTTTTTAATGCAAACTACTTTCTTGAATCATTGTAATTCCTATCATCTTACAACTCCATGTTCTAGTTACTAAAAGAGGAATTTTTAAATATTATATTACTAAAATTAACTTGGACGTTATTAGTCTAATAATAAGAACATTGAGAATTTTCTTTCTCAAAAATCCATCGTATAAAGCATGTCTATTTCTTATTTCCCCAATAGCTTATACACAAAACATTTTCACATCTTCTAATGTGATGGTCATGAAAAGTTTATTGGTCTCAATTGTTACATAAAGAGAATGCTTTATCAGCTCAATATATATTATAATTTAAGTAAAAAACTATGGCTACACATTCTAAACTGTGCACAGTATGTGGAAAGGAGAATAGAGATTATGCAACCAACAGTTAAAAAAGTATCCTAAAACTTATTGATTTTTTTAATGATTCAGATGCAACAAAAATAGAAGGAAACAACACTTTATCTAAAATATATAAAATAATAAGAATAGAATTACAGTATGTAAAAGAAACATACTTGAATTATTTTTAAAACATAAACAATAAATCTCCAAGTGAAGAAGGCAAACAGTTAATTTTAAAAGCATCAAAATTAACTACATCTTCACTTAAATGAAAATTGTTCTCGTGGAAATTTATGCATAGGTCAGTTTACACACCACATAAAATGGAAATCGTATCTAAAACTAAAATCACGTGTTGGAGATGTAAATTTGAACCTAAAGCTGATTTGTAAAGTATATCTTTTAAATGTGTTGAAATTAAATCATTCAGGGATAAATTTAATTTCTTACAAGCTTTATTTTCTGATAAATTTATATTATCTAAATCTTTGGATCTTTTTAATACTCCAGTACCCGAGTGTGTAGCAAGGGTGAAATATCCAATATTGTAGAACCTTCTGTCAGTTGCAAGGAAAGCAATAACAAGGAACTGGAAAAGTGACGATCCCCTCCTTCAATGAATTTAGACACATTGCTTCTGAAGTTAATCATTTGGAGATTATTACAATAAAAACAAGACCCACAATAATCACTTCCTCATACAATTCTTGGAAAGGACTAAGTGAACTTTTAAACAAACAATGATTGTTTTATGGAAATATCTGTAAAAAAGCATGCATATTTAATTGTATGTCAGCAGATACCCTTTGTAAATAGTTTTATTAGTTGCTTATGTTTTTCTTCTTTATTGACAAGAAAGTTAATTCATGTTCTACTTTATCTGATATTAACATAGTTATTTCATTGTTATTGAGTTTTTACGGTTGTTCAATTTGAAATTCTAATAAATTATCAGCAAAAAATGTAGGAGACATCCATCCTCCTTTTACTTGAAACTACTCTGCTAGAAGGATCTTTAGACTGAATCAAACCCTGAGCCTGTCCCAGTAAACAACTTCTATCCAAAGAAATTTGAGGAGGGGTGGATACGCGATTAGTCCTCTGTTTCCTTTTTAACAGGAAAATGGAGAAATCTGTGTTGCTAATGACAGCCACTGCTTCCCCACGGATAGGCGCAGCATTCTGACACAACAGAGAAACGTTCCGTGTTTTCTCTCCCAGGACTGACAAGAGTGGCTATCCATTGCCCACTGAGGGGACCCCAACAGCTGCAGAGGACATGGCTAACCCTTGGTCTATATTGGCTGTAGGTGCTTCACCATCCGGGGTAAAAGATGACTGTTCTGGTACAACAAATGGCCACAGCAGAGACCCACCTACAGCTGAGGCAAATTGCTAGCCTGCTGAGGTGTCAGAAATTGTTTGCTTAACTTTTTCTTTTCTTGGCTGAAAGACCGCCCATGAGACTTGACAGTCTGTTCTATAGTCAAGCCAAAAATGGTGCTTCTGTTCTGTGGAAAACAAGTCAAAAATGCCATTAAAACTACCACTCCATAAAGGTTACTTTTTTGACAAAAAAAATGCATTTTGAAACACTGTGGCAGCCTCACAATAGAAAAATAAACAAGAGTTTATCCCTAAAAATATTTTATCAGCTAGTTAACAGAGCTTTAGACTGACAGAAGTAATGAGTGCTCTGTTTAAAAGTATGATCTGATGTTGTTAATTTTTGTTCATTCCTTACTGATGTGTTATCGGTTCTGTCCTCGGAACCGAGCTGGCCTTGTATCAAGCTCGCGTCAGCCAAAAAACTCAAAAGCCAAGGTCCTACCCAGAATGCTGTGCTCCCGGTTTCCTCAGATCTCGTTTGTCGCATTGCTGTACAGTCTTGTCAAGCCACTCTCTCTCAGCTAAGTGAATAATTTTTGAAAGTTTATATATTGTTAGTACTTTAAAAGTTTTTCAGTCAGTTACATTTGTTATTCTCCTACCCTGTCGTATCTGACTCTCTCCCTTTAGTCTCTTTCCCTTTATTACCCTTTTCTTGCCTTTGAGGTAATTCTCCATTACCATCGCTAGTAATCCTTCCTTCCTTCCTTCTTTCTCTCTCTTCTTACCCTTCTGGGTAACCTTTCCTTACTCTTGGTACTGTCGTTCATCTTCACACCATTATGTCGGACAAGAAAAGTAGTGTTGGTTTTAAACAGTGTAAGGATTGTGGCCGTAAGTTACCGCTTTCCGATGGCCATGACTTGTGTGTCTGTTGTTTGAATGTTTCCCACCTTAATGTGGAATCCCTGTGTGGGATTTGTAGAACTTTTTCGACCAGGACTATTAACGAGAGAAAGAACACGTTAATCTTGAAAGGGCTCCTCAAATCTCCTTTCTGTGAGGCTATCTCTGGGTTGGAGGGCTCACCCCCTCCTGCTAAACCCTGTAAGATGTGTTCTTCCTCTTCCTCATCGAGGTTGCTCACTTCATCTCTCTCTGGAGATCGCAGGAAGTCAACTCATAAGAAAGTGAAAATTGCTACTCTGGCGCTGCCACCTGTGACCCTTTCGGCTCCAGGCACGGCACCGCTCCAGTTGATTCTTGCTCCAGCCATGTCCTCCTTATCACCACCGGCACCGGAGTTCTCGGTGCAGACACTTACGGCTCCAACAGTTAAATCACAGCCCTTACTGTCACCGTCCTGCAGATACAGTCTCCTTTGGCACAGTTGGTGCAATCCCCATCGGCCCAGAGTCTGACGATACTGTCCTCCACAGTGCAGACATTTTTGGCACCGACATGCTCTTCGGTGCAGTCCTTTTCGGCACCATCATTGTTACCGGTGCAGACACCTACTTCGATGGCACCGTACTCATCGGTGCAGACACTTGCCTTTACAGTGCAGACACCTTCAACTTCTATGGCGCTGCCTTCGTCGGCACACACTTCTTCAACACCACTTTCCTCAGTGCAGGCATCCCTAGTACCGGGCTCTACACCACTCGAATTAGCAAGGACCAAGTACTCTCCTCCTTTGGATCCGTTCGTTGGTAGCCAATGTAGCCCTTTTCTAGAAAGGCCAGAATCGCCTTCAAGTTTCTCTGTGAAGTCGTCCAGGAGCCTCTCTGAACAAGATTTGTGGCTTGTTGACCAGTTGCTTGTGGCCAGGGGCCTTTCTCAACCGTCTAAACCTACGTTCCCTCCTTCAGGTGAATGTATTTCTCCTCAAACTCCAACGTACACTCTTCCTTCGACTTCCACCAAAGTATCGAAGTCCCTTACTCCGACAGCAGTTTCCCTCCCACCATCCCCAGTAGTGGATCTCACATTAGAGCCAGAGTCGTCCTTGTGGCCCTCGGTGCACTGGGCATCGGGTTCTTCTCATGCTAGTGGCTGTGCCATGGGGGAGGGCATTCTTGGTTCCATGCCAATTTTTATTCTATGGCACCTTCCAAGAATCCTCCCTCTCTCATGCTTCACAGTCCTCTTGAGACTCCTGGTCTGGGGGTCAGCTCGTCAGAGTGGGGTGCGACCCTGGTTCCGAGGTTGTCATGCTCGTTTCTGGGCTCCCATCCCTCTTTGGGCGGGCCAGCCTTCCAGGCCATGGAGAGGTCACTTGCCTCCGCTGGTAAACCTCCCTTGTCGGAGTCCCCCCCCCCATGCCGCAGCTTTCACAAGCCACAACCACCGGGCACAAGGGCCTCAGGTTTCTCCCCCTCAGAAGACCCCCTCTTTGCAGTCTTCTCCAGAATCTCTGACTGAGGAAGTACCTTGCAAGGCTTCGTACAAGAGGAAGCACATGGACTCCACTGAGGAGTCTTTCACCGAAGATACGGACTTTGATGACGGGGAAGGGTTCCCACAGTTGCCCTCTGATGAGGTGTTCTTTGATGACATCCTCGAGATCCTTAAACAGAGGGTTGACTGGAAGCCCTCTAATCCTTTCTCAGAGGAATCCGTATTCCTGCAGGCCTTTTGTGCCTGACCCCCTACATCCTGGGTTACCCCACCACCCGATGAGCTTTGTCCAGCTCATCATCCAGCTTGCATGGAGGGCTCCTGACACCCTGAAAGCTATACCGCAGAAGCCTGACAAGATCTTATCTCCCCCAGCTGAGCATCCCCATTGGTCAAGATGTCTTCCAGTAGATTCCATGGTGGTGGCGGCTGCAACCAAGAAAGACTTGGCAGAAGAGAGCCAAATTGTCCATCCACCCAACAAGGAGTCCCGGGTGATAGACAAACTCGGGAAGCGTGTGTTTGCTTAATCAGCCTTCGCTGTAAGGTCTTTGAACTATTTGGCACACTTTACGAGGCTCCAGAGGGATCTTATCAACCAACTCTCTGAAACCATGGCAGGAGCTGTTTCTGATGAGGTCCGTGACAACGTAGCTTCTCAGATAGCGACCCTAGAATCCATATCCAATTCTTGCATGCGTCTTATTTCACACAAAACAGAAGGAGCGGCTAGAGCGGCAGGCTCAGGTATAGTCACGAGATGACATGCCTGGATTCACCTTTGTGACTTTGTGGACTCTAAGTCTTCCTTTATGAATGCCCCCATTGAGGCCACTTCTTTGTTTGGCCATAAAGTTAAAGATATGCTGGCAAGGTGCGAACAAGATGGCAAGACCCTATCTGCTGTTGGGTGTCAGACACTCCACTCCTCAATGATTCTACTCCAGAAATCAGAGGAGCGGGAAGATGTTGCACAGGAAATCACAGGGCTCTTTCCATGATGCACATGCTGGGTTCTTCCCTAGAGGCAGAGGGGGAAACGCCAATGGAAGATGCCCCTTTCGGGGCAGAGAAGGTCTGCGAAACCGGGGTTCCAGAGATTCTTTCTCTGGCCAACCCTATCAGCACTCCTGAAGCGTTGCCTGACTGCTCACCTCTGGAAGCAGTCGGGGGGGGGGCATTTTTCCTTGTACCCCACTGCCTGGCGAAACATAACCACCGACTCTTGGGTACAGTGGATAATATCCAGAGGCTATCGCATCCCCTTTCATCTCTGTCCAACCTCATCCAGAGAATTACCCTACATTCCACCCAGTCAAAGGGAAGTAGCAGCACAAGAAATTCAAATGTTGTTAAAAAAAGGAGTCATCCAAGCGTTCCCCCCAGACCAGACAGGATCCGGTTTTTACTCAAGGTTCTTTTTGGTACCAAAAAAGACATTGGACTAGAGACCAATTCTGGATCACAGCACACTGAACAAATTTGTAAAAACGGAGAAATTCCGAATGGTCACAGTTCAGTCTATCTTTCCTCTTCTGGAAGAAGACAATTGGATGTGCTCTGTAGATCTTCAAGATGCAGATCACCATATAAAAATGGACAGACGCTCAAGAAGATACCTCCACTTCTGCATAGGAGCCATTCACTACCAATTTTGAGCACTGCCCTTCGGTCTCTCTACAGCCCCCAGAGTGTTCACCAAATGCATGGCAGTGGTTATTGCTCACCTGCGACTTCAAGCATTCCAGGCATTTCCATATCTAGACGACTGGCTCCTCACCACCCCCACCAAGCATCTACTGGAAGAAGCCCTACACTACACTCTCCTCACAGCACACCACCTGGGAATCAGTATAAACTGAGAGAAGTCCAACACGACCCCAGCACAGTCTTTGGAATTCATTGGGGTACTGTTGGACATGAGAAATTGCACAGCATCTCTTCCGAACCACAGACTTCAAAAAATAAGACAACTGGTTCAGCCGCTGCTCTGTCACCACAAATCTTCCGCTCGACCCATAATCCAACTCTTGGGGTCAATGGCAGCCTCGATCACCATTGTTCCTCTAGCCAGATTCCACATGAGACTCCTCCAGTGGTTACTTCTCACTCACTAGTACCCTCTACAACATCCTTTGTCCTTTCAGATAAGTGTAACTCAGAGATGCAAGCAAGATTTACTCTGGTGGACGTCTCAAAATCCCCAACAATGGTCTTGCCCCTTCAGCACCCATCAGCCAAAAGCTGTGGTGACCACGGACGCCTCCCTGATGGGATGGGGGAGACTATGTCAGGGAAACTCGGTCCAAGGCACCTGGCCAGAGACAGAGGTCTTTTTGCATATCACTGTCCTGGAACTGAGGGCAGTGCTACTAATGTTGCAAGCATTCCATTCTATTCTTCCGTCAGGGACTATTGTGATCCAGTAGTCTGGTACATCAACATCAAGGGGGCACCAAATCTTATCCATTATGCTGAGAGGCCTTAAGAAAATGGCAATAGGCGATAGCTTCCAACTGCTTTCTAGTTGCAATGCACTTTCCTGGGAGCTCCAACGTGGTAGCGGACAAGTTGAGCAGGTGCATCCTACAACCTCACAAGTGGTCCCTCAACCCTGTGTTAGCGGCAAAAATTTTCAACCACTGTGGCCAGCCTTGCTGTGACCTATTCACCTTCCCAACCAACTATAAGTACAGCAACTATTTTGCCCTGATCCCCCCTTGGGGGCAGTCACAGAGAGATGCTCTAGTCCACTCTTGGCCCTCGGGTCTACTTTATGCTTATCCTCTTCTCTCCCTCATCTCCCAATTTTTGAAAAAAGCAGGCAGTTGAAAAGCAAAGTGATCCTCCTTGCTCCATATTGGCCTCGACAAGTCTGGTTCCCCTTCCTCTGGCCTCACCTGCTAGATCGACCATGGATCCTCAATCCATCCCCACCGCTGATCTCCCATCCTCAGGGTCTGACTCACCCCAATCTAACCAACCCTGAAGCTGACAGCTTGGTTTCTCCACTTCCAATGATTACCAGGCAAGATAGCCTCTCGTCCCCGGTGTGCAATATTCTTATTGCATATCATAAATCATCCACCAGACTAATCTATCTCAATAAATGGAAAAGGCTTTCTCTGTGGGCAATGAATAAACAATTAGACCCCTTGTCAGACCCAATTTTGGTGGTTTTGGATTACTTATCACATCTTTTCCACTCTAGGTGTCTGCCTCTACTATTCTTGTGCATTTAGCTGTAATTTCAAATTTCCACATTGGTTTTCGGGATTCTTTGCTCATGTCACATCGACTCTGTAAAACATTCTTGATGGGGGTTCTTCCCCTAAAACCTCCCTTTAGAGAACCAGTACAACCTTGGGATTTGGCCTTGGTCCTGCAAGCCCTAGCAGCTCCTCCCTTTGAACCTGCATCTTCATGTGATTTAAAATATCTCTTGTGGAAAACTTTGTTTCTGATTGCAATCACATCGGCCAGACGATTGTCAGAACTTCAAGCCTTATGCATCACATGTCCCTACCTTATCTTCCATAAGGATAGAGTATCACTGAAAACAAATTCTTCCTTTTTACCAAAAGTGGTGTCAGAGCGGTCTATCAACCAGTCTATTGACCTTCCAGTATTTTTTCCTAGTCATTCTAACAAGGGAGAGTATTGCTTGCACTCCCTGGATGTTCATAGGCAAATACGATTCTACCTGGACAGAAGAAAATCTACCCGTAAATCAGACCAACTATTTCTGGCCTTTTCTGGACCAACCAAGACTAGGTCATCCTATCTCAAAAGTTACACTGGCATCATGGTTGAGAAATTGCATTACCTTTATCTACAAGAAGAACAATATCACCTTGCCTCACAGAGTGAAAGCACATTCTACAAGGTCTAAGGCAACTTCAGCAGCTTTCCATGCTAAGGTTTCCCTCAGTGATATTTTTTTTTGGCGGGCTTTTCTGGCATTAGAGAACTTGGCATAGCTCCTCGTGGTCCCCTGCAGAGTTCCTAAGGCAGCAGAGAGCAGAAAAAGTGACTTTCTTGATTATAAGTATTTTTTAAGCATTTTTTATTGCTTTTTTCGATCTTTTGTGCTTTTCGACCACTGTTTGTGCTTATATTATTGTTATATCGCCTGTTTTTTCTGTGCTTAATTTGTTGATTGCACTTCTTAGCTAAAGTTTTGCTTAAAAGTTAACAAACAGGCTAATACACTCAAGTGCCTTTGATAGCATTTAGTCGAATAACAAAGCATTTACTGTATTTTCTGTCTGTGTGTGCAAAAAAAACTAAAAAATCCAAAAAAATACTTCTGCTTTCCTAACTTTCCTAGCTAGTTGTTCCAGTGATCAGATTTGCTAATCCCTGGGCTTTGTATTTGGTTCCTGTGTTCCTCCATTTTCTTGTGTGGCCAGAGGGAAGTTTCTTTACTCACCAGTGAGAGTGGGGAGTACTGAGCTGCCTGTTTGTCCTCAGAGGAGTGGTTAGAGACAGCAACTAGTAATTCATTGGCCATTTTGGGTCATTTCCTGTTTTTTCCAGCCCCCTGCTATAAAGCACGCTTTAGCGCGGAGTTGCCACAGGAGCACACAAGAGCAGCGGCGGTTAATCAAGGTTAAACTATTCGGGCTACCTAAAGTCCACTCTTCAAATTTTCCCTTAAAACAGCCTTCCTTGAACTGTACTACTGATCTAACCAGCGTATCCTATAACTAAAAAGTTAATCTCTACTTGATTCCTAAGTAGACTATTCTCTATCTGTAAAGTGTAGCACTTGCTCCTACAGTACTTTTCACCTTGATATAGCACTTTTATTATAGATAGTACCCCACCAGCCTAAAACCCCTTTCTCGATCACCCACATCCCCCGGGGTCTTTTTTTTAAGTTTTTGTCTATTCCTTCTAGCATGTCGAGGGATCAGTTGCTAGTGTCATCTCCTGCTCAGCTGGTGAACCTGGGAATATTGAGGCAATGTTACAATTGCCTCATGTACACAGACAACCCTCTCCTTCTCCCACAAAACACAAATACATGCGAGAAATGCAACTATACAGCCAAACTGGAGGCTGAGCTCTCTCAACATAGGACTGGCAAGACCAGACAGGAGGAGAAGGTAACCACACACACCACATACCCAGTCTCACATAGTACTATCACAACTTCAAATCATACACATAAACATAAAAATAAAATCATAAAAATAGTTCCTGGTTACAAGCCAAAAGCACGCTTGTTAACTTAAATAACTGGTGCAAAAAATAGAATATTCAAACAAGCGGTGATAGAGTGAGATATGTTGTTCCTTCAGCAAAACAAATTTCCGATAAATCCAAGCCCAAGTACTGCTCAACATAAATTTATTTGTTAAAATAATAGTACGATAAGCGCTTTCACTAACTTATAGCTTCTTCAGATCGCAAACAACAAGCATGGGATTCATGCGCCTTATATACCTAATAACATTCGTATTAATCTGTTAGTTATTGGTTAATTAACCTGATTACTGCAATAATAACTAGAACTTCAATGATGAATATATAATATTGTATGTTTTACAAAAATGCCTAACCTACCAACATTGCATCTGATAATAAACAACAGCATAAAATTTATCCCAGACAAAGCATTACAATATGTAATAATCTCATATGCATAAGCTCAATTGATTAAGCTAATCAATAAAACATATGATAATATGCATTTTATAAGAATAGCTAACCATATCAAATGGCATTCATTAAAAACAATCATTAAAAACATATTCATTTAAAAACAACTTTTAAATGGAAATAGCATGGACTTTATCATGTATTAAAATATTCTCATATGCATAGAAACAATAAGAGCAGCCTAGATAATATTTATTATTCTAAAACAATTAATTGAGAATATATATAAATATTATGTGTTTATATTAAATTTCTTAAATATATATATATATATATAGTGGAAAATATGTTATTCATATTAATGAAATTCTATGTACTGTATATAAAATCTAATAAATATA
The DNA here is from genome assembly GCF_019279795.1 of Protopterus annectens. NCBI lineage: Eukaryota > Metazoa > Chordata > Ceratodontiformes > Protopteridae > Protopterus > Protopterus annectens. The sequence continues at coordinate 412,393,741 of NC_056749.1, forward strand.
AATAAATAAATGGATAAATAAAACATATATATATATATATATATATATATATATATATATATATATATATATATATATATAAAATATACATAAAAAGATATAAATACAATTCATCTAAAAACATGTATATATCTGATAAACTATGTATAATAATGTGTGATGTGATGTCAAAGAAATGTATGTTATGATATATGTGTATAATAATAATGATATGTAAATATGTATAAGTAAAAATGTATATCACAAGTGTATTTGATTAATAATTTAGTAAGATGGTTATTATTGGAACTTGATATGTCTACGTTTCTTTAAGTGAGGTCTAATAGATGCTCTCTCATTTAATCCGTGGCCCTTATCAGCCCTAAGCATAATAATCCATCTACTTTCTCTGTCCTCAGTATGATTCATTATATCTCCTCCTCTTACATTCACATTAATTTTCTCTAGGACTCTAAAACTGAATTTATGTTGAGAGTTTGTTTGCATCACATGCTTAGCTAATGCATTCTGTACATTGCCTTTCTTTATATTATAGCAATGTTCCCTTATTCTGTCGCGTAGGACCCTGTTGGTTTTTCCAACATAAAAACATGAGCATAGTTCGCATACAGCAAGATATATAACATCTGATGTCATACAGTCAGCATTGACTTGAGTGTAGATTTCCTTATGTGTGTCTGGGTGTATGAAAATTATGCTAGAGTCTATCAGCGGACAAAAATTACAGTGCCCACAGGCTCTCGTATAATAATTATTATTCAGACGTGTAGTCTTCTGTGATGGATAGCATAACAATCTCTTAAGATTCTTTTTGTTCCTATATGTAAAGGATGGAATATTACCTACAATCGTTGTTAATAGATCATCAGCTTGTAGAATATTCCAATTCTTACAAATAATATCTCTAACCTGTTTATTATCTGCTGTATATGAAGTCAGAAACTTGATGGTTGCTTTAGATGTATCTTTATCATCACTGGTGACTTCAGGTTGAGGCCCAAAATATGGGGTACCTGTTGTTGAACGTAAATTCAATACATTATTAATTTGCTCATTAAGTTCATCAGATTTATATCCTCTTTCAATAAATTTTTCTTTTAAATCATTTAAATCTGTAAGAAAGCCTTTGTCATTTGAATTAAGTCTAGACATTCTTAATGCTTGTCCTTTCATTATATTGTTAAACACATGTCTAGGATGCATTTTGGTTCTAAATAACAATGTGTTTCTATGGCATGATTTTCTAAAAATTCCTGTATTAAACATGCCACAATCTAATTTCTCTACGTATAAATCTAAAAACTCAATCTTCACTTGTGAGTAATTCATGGTAAACTTTAAACATGGTGTTATATTGTTCATAATCATAGTGAAACTATTCAGTTCTTCTATTGTCCCATTCCACAAAATAAACACATCATCTACAAAACGTCTGTAAAGTTGTACATAGTTCCTGAACATAGGTTCTTCAAACAGTAAATGTTCTTCCCAGTAAGCCAGAAACATGTTGGCGTAGCTGTTTGCACACGGAGTGCCCATAGCTACGCCATCTAATTGTTGGTAGATGTTATCTCCAAATATGAAAATATTATTTTCTAAAACCAGCTCAAGAAAATGTACTAACAGGTCAATCAGCGCATTGCTATATGTGCTGTGTTTCAAGAGATAGTTATTAACATAAGTTAAGCCAAGTTCGTTAGGGATAACTGTGAATATGGACTGTATATCATAGGTTACTAAAATCAAGTTTTCTATAGTTTCCATTTGATTAGTAATATTATATAAATCTATTAGAAACTGCTTAGAATCACGTAACACAAATTTATTATTATTTAATATATACCTCAAATGTTTCTCTATGAAGACTGAGAGATGCTCAGTAACCCATCCTTGCCCAGAGACTATAGGTCTCATAGGTGGCTTAGTTATACTTTTATGTATTTTGGGCAATCCGTGTATGACTGGGATGGTAGGCATTTTGATGTATAAGTATTCAAACTCATTTTTATTTATTAATTTACTTTTATAAATATCTGTCAAAATGTTATGGACATATATACACATATCATGAACCTTAGTAAAATCAATTCTTATATAGAAAATATCATTTAACATATCAATCATTCCAGTTTGATAGTGTATGGTATCCATTACCACTATCCCTGAGCCTTTATCTGCAGGTCTTATTATAATATTTAAGTCATTTCTTAAATTATAAAGGCTCTTTCTTTCTTGATATGATAGGTTATTATATGGTGTATACTTAGAATTGCTTTCACCATTTTTATAATAATAACTATATAACTCATCTTCAGTAGTTCTCAAATATGCTTCAAGCAAAGGGTGATTAGCTGGAATAAACTCACTCAGATTCTTAAACCCAAACGTGTTTGTAGTAATAGTTGCATCATTGCTGGCCTTGTTATTAACAGTGTCATTGTAAATATATTTAAGCATAACATTTCTACAAAACATTCTCAAATCTATAATAGTTTCATCCAATGTACTATTACTATGAGGAATAAAACTTAAACCTTTAATTAATAAATTAGTATCATTTTGTGACAACGGAATGCTAGACAAATTATAGATTAATTCTTGTTGTGATTTGTCCACATTTTCTTCAAAGTTGTGTTGTGTGGTGACTCTCCTGACAGTTTTCTTTTTTGTCTCCCTCTGCTGACTGAGCGTGTTCTGTTTAAATTCTTCTCCTGGCGTATCACTAAAGGGAAGGACAAATTAATAGCTGCCCCTTTATTATTTTCATTCACCTTTGGTCTAACAACCTGTTCCTGGTCACTCAAAGGCTTGCTTTTATTTTTAAGAACATTGACAGTAGGATACAAGTTTATGCTTTTATTCATGCTATTATGAGTTATATGTATAACATCTAGAGAGTCGTTGCATGTATTTATTTCATCATTAGTAACTGTTGAACCAGTAGAAGAGCCTGTGTCAACAGATATAGTATCAGGCCCATTACTCTCAATATCAGCAGTCAAAACTTCTCCTACACTATTAATTGAGTTAGGAACAACTGCAGAATGCAATAACACTTTATCAGCTCTCATAGAAGCTGAATGTTGTTTAAAAGTCGTACTATTTTGCCTGATGCGTGGATTAGGCATACGTTCTGAATGCGCCTCTCCCAAACGAAAACTTGTCCTGTTTTAAAATCTTGAATATCTTTCGAAACTTTACCCTGTTTCTGCTGAAATAATTTACGTTCATAGGCAGAAACACAGTCTAATATATTATCAAACAAACTATGTACAGCTACTTCCATGAATTCTTTGAACAGCTGTTGTTGTAATTCATTAATTTTAGTAATTAGAGCTTCTTCCTCCGGTTTGAAAAAGTTAATTAATAATTGCAGGTACTTACGGCTTGTATCAATATTTATCTGCTGCCATAACGCAAGTAACTCCGGGTATTCATTCCCCTGGCTCGGCATGGAGAATACTCTCAGTCCGCGTGGTATAATGGCATTATCCAAACAAAATTGAAAGTGCTGCCGTTGCATTTGTAAGCGCTTCAATTTATAGAAGTGCTTCTCAATGTCATTTAGCATCAGGTTAGCTTTTTGGAAATCTACATCGCGTTCCCCTGTGTCTGTTAGCGGTTGTTCACTTGATAACGACCACATTGTAGTAAGAGTGCCATCCAAATGTTGTTTAAACCTCGCTTCAATTGCTGCTTTGCCCCGGTGTTCACTTCTGGGCTTGTACGGTAATTCGATGTCTGCCATGGCGTCACAGTACAAACAAACTCTGTTCACTCACTCTTGTTCACGTAACCAGTTAAAATAAACGTAAAAATAAAGTCATAAAAATAGTTCCTGGTTACAAGCCAAAAGCACGCTTGTTAACTTAAATAACTAATAATACAGATTAATACGAATGTTATTAGGTATATAAGGCGCATGAATCCCATGCTTGTTGTTTGCGATCTGAAGAAGCTATAAGTTAGTGAAAGCGCTTATCGTACTATTATTTTAACAAATAAATTTATGTTGAGCATTACTTGGCTTGGATTTATTGGAAATTTGTTTTGCTGAAGGAACAACATATCTCACTCTATCACCGCTTGTTTGAATATTCTATTTTTTATACACATAAACACACAAAGACATACTCGGAGGCTCTGATCAAAAATCTACCAAAACAGCAGAGGCCACCAAAGCAGACACCCAAACAACTACCACCTCAGGACACAACACATGCAACACATAGACCACACAGTCAGTGTGCCAAACAGTCACAGCCCTTAAGGCCAAACACAATGCCAGACACACTCGTCATTGGTGACTCCATAGTCAGACACACTGACGTCCCGCTCACCAGATTGAGTAAGGAGAAGGTCACAGTAAGCTGCCTGTCGGGCGCTAGAATCCGCCACATAACGCAAGCACTCAGGTCTCTCAACAGCAGGTACAAGTACGACTCAGTCATTGTCCACGCTGGTGTAAACGACCTGAGACGCACTCCTTGGACTACATGAAAAGAGACATTGAGGAGCTCTCTGATTATGTAGCCCAGGCAGGTATGACCCTGACCTTGAGCAGTATCCTACCTTCACCAAGAATGATGCCACAATACAGAGATAAGATGATCAGCTTTAATAATTGGCTTAAACTCTGGTGTCATTCAAAGGGGATCCAATGTCTGTCTGCCTGGGATGACATGCTGGACAAGCCACGCTGCTCGCAAGGGACGGCTTGCACCTGTCACCCTGGGCTTCGGATATTGGCAAAGGCTCTTGCCACCCCATAGTGCCTTTTTAGGCAAGGCTCAAATTCTAAACCTACCACCCTAGAACACAAAAAGGAAAAAACTAAGGATAATGCTGCTCAATGCCAGAAGTCTCAACCTCAAGATGCACGCACTCGAGGCCCTTCTCAGTATGGAGAACATCGATGTCTGTGCTGTGACTGAAACCTGGTTCAAGGCTCCTGAGAGCACCCCAGCACTATCAGGTTTTACCTCATATCATGCGTCGCGCCCACAAAATCCGGACAACACCAAGAAAGGAGGGGGGTGTCCATATTCATCAAGGACACCCACACCTCAAGGTTGGTGGCAACGCACGATGCATCGGAGACCATCCAGGTGCAATTAACCATAGGCAAGACTGCTCTGCAATTTGTAGCATGTTACAGACCACCCTCTCAAACTCAGGAACCTCACATAGCTTTCCTGAAAACACTGGAGGGATAAATGTATCTCCAAACACCATCATACTAGGTGACTTCAACTACCCTAATATAGACTGGGATCACTACTCAAGCCCAAACACTCTAGCCCAAAGGTTCCTGGAGTTCATAAACTCAAATGCCATGGAACAACTAGTCACCATCCCCACAAGAGGTGAAAACATACTTGATCTCATCATCACGAACATGGGATCACAATGTTCAACACCGAAAGTATACCCCTCACTGGTGAGATCAGATCATAAACTAATCTCACTGGAGGTCCTCATCCCGCCACCACCTGAGATAAAAAAGACCACAGTGAAGAACTTCTCAAAAGCCGACTTCACACTTCTAAAGAATAGTGTGGTCTCCTTTAAGGCCCCCGAGCCGGAAAACATTACTCAAGCCGCTGAATCACTTACAAATGCCTTCTACCAGCACCTACAGGACTGCATGGATCAGGCAATCCCAAACAAAACAAAGACTCTTTGTACCAAAGGCAAGCGTCCAGTCTGGTGGACCCCAGCCATAAACAAGCTCTACAACAAAAGGAGGAAGCTACTACAAGATAGAGCAAAATCCTTAAAAGGTAAGACACCTTTGATCATTATAAGTAAAAAACTAAGAGCTCTCATAAAATCATCCAAGGCAAATTTTGAGAGAAAAATCGCTAAGGACTCAAAAGACAATCATAAAGCCTTCTTTAGCTATGTTATAAACCTGGGAGGAAACTCCCAGATATGCTCAGAATTAGTTCAAAATGATGTGAAAATTACTGAACCTACAGACATTGCCAACATACTGGCTGACAGGTTCAGTGCAAACTTCTCCCCCCCAAAAGGAGAGATATCTATACCAGAGGATTGTAGCCCCCCAAACATCTCTAACACCCAGGTGAGAACTGCTCTCTCCAAGGTGAAAAACACAGCATCCATGGGACCGGATGGTGTCCCCGGCTATGTGCTCCACGAACTCAATGAGGAATTAAACCCGCAGTTAGGACAGCTGTTTAATCTTAGCCTCACCTCAGGATACGTACCCAAGGAGTGGCGCACGGCAACTGTGGTCCCACTTCACAAAGGCGGTGCCTCCACCGACCCTGGAAATTACCGTCCCATCAGCTTGACAAGCCTGATCTGCAAAGCTATGGAGAGGATCATAATGGAACTCATAAATAAAGACATAGGGAACTTGCTGACTTTGGATCCAACCCAGTTTGGTTTTGTCAAAGGCAGATCATGCCTTTTAAACTTGGTTGACTTTTTCGAAACAGTCACCAAGGCCATTGATGAGAGAAAGGCAGTCCATACAGCCTACCTCGACCTGGCAAAGGCTTTCGACACAATACCCCACTCAGGTATCATTGAAAAACTCATCAGCTTAAATGTAAACCCATACATCACAAGATGGGTTGCAAACTGGCTAAGTGACAGAACCCACAGGGTCAGAGTTGCTGGCACCATGTCAGACTCAAAGCCTGTCACAAGTGGTGTCCCACAGGGCTCAGTCCTGGGCCCACTCTTGTTCTGCATCTACTTTTCTGAAGTACAAGCAAACACAGGAGGGTTATGGCTGACAAAGTTTGCAGATGACTGCAAACTGGGCGCCATAGTCAAGAACATATCTGACACAGATATCCTTCAGAAGGGTCTCACAGAAACGGATAACTGGTGCCAGAGCCATGGCCTAAAGTTAAACGCCAAGAAATGCATAGTCATACCCTTCGGGAAAAACAAGGTTACCCCTAGCTACCATATAGGTGGCAATCCACTGAGCACAGAAAAAGTTATCAGGGATCTGGGGACCCAGGTTGACAGTAACCTTCGCTTTGACACTCACGTTGCTAAAGTAGTTAGGAAGACCTTCTACATTGCCCACCTGATCATGAAGGGATTCACATCTAGATCAAGGGAGGTCATCATCCCCCTGTACTCATCACTCATCAGACCAATGATTGAGTACAATGCCCCATTCGGAATGTATCTGACCCGACACCTGCAGCAGCTGGAAAGGCCCCAAAAGTTCCTCACCAAAAGGATAAAGGGTCTCAAAAATATGTCTTATGCTGCCCGACTGAAAGAACTCCAGCTCTATTCAGTCGCTTACCGCTTGCTCAGAGGTGACCTGTGCCTGACATACAAGGCCATGTCAAACCCAGATTTGATGAACATGCTTCACCTCAAAAGATCTAGATCCTTCAGAACTACAAGGGCGGGAGACTTAAACCTTGACACGGTTATTAATGGGACGTGCTGGAGGGACAGATTCATCACCCAGAGACTCCCTGTGCTGTGGAACAAAATCCCGGTACATGTGAGGCAGAGCACCTCGCTGGCCTTGTTCAAGAGAAATCTTGACCAATGGATGGGAGATCGCAGATATACCCCAGGGATTACCTCAGTGTCACTGCTTGACAGAGGCACAGCAAAATAATGGGCATAGTTTTCTTCAAACTAAAGGGGTGGCGAAAGCCACAAAACTCTGGGCTAGGCTTATAAATGCCCTTGGGCAGATAGCCTAGTATGAACCTATTTTCTCAGCTGCAACTTGGGCCAAACCTCATACCTTTATCCTTCATTAAAAATTGGATTTGGCCACCAGAGGTAGAGTTTGTTTTGGCTGCATGGTGCTCAGGAATGTCCTTCCATAAGGGCCACCCAGGGATACAGGTAGCTGGGGACTCTGTCCCATCAGTAGGGAATGAACGAAGATTAACAACATCAGATAAAGAAGTTATGTCTTACCATAACATTCTATCTGTGTTGTTGATCTTCGTTCATTCGTTATTCCCCACCCTTCTCCCCCCTCCGGAGGTTCCTGGTTGATCTCATATACTCCTTTATTGTAGGTGTGTTATAACCAGAGGTAGCCTCTACTTTTGTCTATCAACTTGAACTCAATCTGAGATAAAAGGGAGCAGAGCATTCTGGGTAGGACCTTGGCTCGAGAGTCTTTGGCTGACACGAGCTTGATATAAGGCCGGCTCGGTTCCAAGGACGGAACCGATAACCCATCAGTAATGAGTGAACGAAGATCAACAACACAGATGGAATGTTATGGTAAGACATAACTTCTTTTTACAGTGTCAAGACAGTCCGTTGAAACACAATACTCCTAGCTTTAAAATAACTGTCCTTAAGAGAAAATTAATACATCAGTGAAAATAAGAAAATGTTATTTTTTTCTTATCTGCCCTGCTAAGGAAAGCACAAGTGATCGTTGATTCTCGCAAGCCTCAAAGGACCGTACTGTTCGGTGACAGGAAAGCACTGAAGGGTTTCACATTCAAACTTGACTTTTAGTCAGCTTGGCTCGAGCTGCTTAACAGTTATCAGTTTGGGCCTGTCATACTTCCTCTGACTAGAGATACCAGTGTCCTTGACCTTGATATTGCAGATATAACTCTTGCATGCCCAGCAACTAAATTTTCACCCTCCATTATTAAATGAGACAATTGGGCTGTCTTGTTCTTCACAAGACCCTCAGCCACTGACTCCATCCAACCTCACTTTTTACAAAAATTTCTCAAAGACCATCCTGCTACCATTCCTGAATAACCTAATTAAATGATCTCATCCTCTGAAGACACTTTAGTAAAAGAAGCTGCTCATACCACTGACTTTTACTTTCACTTAATTTCTACATTGAAGCAACCATCCTTGTTATATGATGGGAAGTTAAGAAGAAACATCTAAAGAGTATTCATTGTATGTAATGGAAATGAAGTAGAGAAAGGTAAACCAGTATTATGACACATGCTAAATGCCGCTAACCATATCATTTCAGTAAAATCATACTAGACCCTGTTACCATCTGTCCCTTAAATCCACTTTTCAGTTTTGAGAAGCATTCAACCACCATCTGTATAAATATGCTATTTTTGGGGTATTAAACTTAGATGATATATTCATTAAAAGCTTTAGATGACTGTCTGACATTAACCTTTAAATCATACTCCTTACCAAATGACTGCATTAATGAAGAGAGTTGCAGATATTGCCACCATAGTAAATTCCCTTCAGTGCTCAGTTGTGTAACACTCGTTTCTCATATTTCATTTACACAGAGGATCCCAACTTTAAACCAATTCCTCCATATAAGAGGTTTATGCTGAATGTGGAACCCGTTTTTAAACCAAATTCTACCCCACTTTAGCAAACACACTTTGGGAATATAATGAGGGCATTTTTGAACCACCACTGCTCTAATCCACCTGGATCCCAGACCCTCATTGTGACCTTAATTTTAGGGCAATCGAAAAAGAGGTAGGATAGCTCAAGCTCGCACTAAAACCAAAATGGCCTTAATAAGCTTCTGGTTCTCTCAGTATTTGTCAACCCATGGAAGCTGTTCCATGACCCTGAAGTTCAGGGACCACTAAACCTACCATGCCTCAGGCAGCATCTGCTTCCTTCTGGATACCCTTGGGATTTTGTTATTCCATTAAAAAATGCATAGTTACTCTTTGGTGTTTATCATATAATTTTAACTCTAAGTGTGATAAGTGGTGTAGCAGAAACAAAATTTAGGTAAAAGACCCTTCTTAAAAGTCTGGATTGTATGTAAGAAAGGGAGATGTAAATGAAGCCACAAATATATTTTATCCTTGATGGAATGAAAAAAACTTCACATTTAAGTCTTAACATGCTTTAACTGATTGCATCATGACAACCCCAAGCTACAGATGCTCTTTAAAGTTTTTAATTCCATAAATTGAAGTGACTATGCCTAAAATATCTATGCGAACCTTGATGATTAGAAGCAAAATGGTCTTAGAAATGTTAATTTTGTGATCAGATAAGGCTGCAGATCTAGTCAGTAAGGGCAGAAGTGTGGGTATTGCTGTTACAGGATCTCTTTTTTCCAAATTATTCCATTATCTGCAAACCATGGTGAAAGGACTAGAGGTCCAAAAGCAAAATGTGTAGAATACTCAATATCTCCCTTTTCCAAAAAAAATAACCCAGGATTTCTATTACTAATGTAAACAACAGTGGGGAGAAGGGAAAACCTTGCCTTGTACCCCTTGTTAATTTGATGCTATCCAAAATAGCTCCATTAGTGTAAATTGATACTTCTGAGTCTTTGTTTGCTAGTTGGACTTTCCTAATAAATGCTTCTAGAAGACTGTAACTTGCCAAAGCTTCCCAAGTGAAAGTCCACCAGTGAGTCAAAGGAATTGGGAAAATGTAAGAGAAGTACTGCCTTAGGTTCCAGTGAAAAAAGACTAGCCTTCTCCAAATTCAGCCGTAAGCATACCAAGTTTGTGCCACCCATATGTCCCTTTATAAAACCTTGCTTTCTGTCTTTCATAAAGTGTGCTAGTATTTTCTCCAGTCATGAGGCTAAAGTTTTAGTGTGTATTTTAATAGCCAAGGGTGGCAGAGAGATTGGTCCATTTGAGCCAGCATCTAGGTGATCTTTACCAGGTTTTTGCTAGTAAATCACCCTAGATGTGTTCAACAAGCTTGAGTTGCTTCACAAATTTTCCAGTCCCCTGTAAAGGTCAAGCAATAGAGTGCTCAAAAATATTTAAAATCTCTCATAAAATTCAGGAACTAGTCAGTCTGGCACAGGTGACTTCCCAAATTTCATCGTATGAATAACCTTATGAATATCTCCATTAGAGATTGGTTGCCTAATAGCTTCCTTATCTTCCTCTGAAACCTTGGGGATATCGCACTGTGATATAAAATGAACAGTCTTATAGAACACCATGGCTCCTAGATAAATATAACTACTGTATATGAGTGACCATAATCTGATTAATGTGTAATATATTATGTTAAACTTTTCGCTAATAATTTGACAGCTGTAATACCTTTAACCCATGACAAGGTTGTAATCAGATCCCATTTTTCTTTTAGCCCTGCAAATTGCAAAGAATGGTATTCTTGCCTACATAACTTGATGTTCTCCTTTAGAAACAGATCCAAACAGCCCCCATTTCTATATGCTTTTTCCATCAACTTTATCTACTTCTGTAAATGCAGTATTTTTTTCAGTTCTGCCTTCTATTGTTCACATTAGTAAGATTAAATTGTTTTTAATCTGAATTTTGAACCTCTCCCATTGGAACCTAATATTTTTCTTACAAACCTACCTTGTCAAAAAACACAAACCAATTCTGAAAAACATTTGGTCGACATCCTTAAGCACATGTGGGTCAGAACACCAAGGGAATCCACATTGAAACCTTCTAAACCCTGATACTTCTAAGATCACTATGCTTTGATCTGAAATTGCATCCCCATAATGTGTAACCTGTAAATTGTTCCTTACAACTTTCCTGTTGAGAAGCCAGAAGTCAATCCTATTAGCAGTGCCCCAGCAGGACCTAAATAGATACCATCACTCGAGTCAGTTGACCGTTTCCACATGTCAATTAAATCTTGATCAAGGATAAATTAACTAAGTATTCCTTACCCTGAGAAGTCTGATTTTTTTTCCAGAGTGGATTATGTCTAACCAGGGATTGAAAACTACATGAAAATCACCACCCACGATAACGTGAGAAGAATATTCCCATATCCTTGACAGAGTACTCCAAAAGTCTGTCCAAAAAGTTACTTTTGTCCTCATTAGGGCTGTAAAACCTTCCTAATACAAGAGTGGTATCCTGTGCCCTAACTTTAATAATTAGTCACCTTCCTGTTTTGTTTGTGTACTCACTCAATGTCCTTCAAGGATGCATCTGCAGTCCTAACATATGGGTTGTCCTGCCTCAGGCAGCCCTTCGGTCGGCCGGATTCCAAAGTCTGGGTCTGTCCTCGGCTGATGTCGCACTTCACCCGACGTCATAGCTGCTGTGGTATAAAGGCATCAGCCGACGCCATTTTCCTCAGTCTTTCTTGCCACGCCGTGCCCGAAGCAGAAGCTGTTCGCAAGTGCCGGTCGGTCAGATCCAGAGATTTCTACTACCAAAGACTTCTAAAAAGTTAAGTACCCCGTTGGGGACTCTTTCTTGCCTCAGCCGATGTCAGACAAAGTAAATAATTGTTTAACTTGTGGGAAACAAATACCTCATAAGTATTTCCACTCTTACTGCCTTCCTTGCTTAGGCCCAGACCATGACGTATCAGCTTGTCTAGCCTGTGCTTCCTTCAACCGACGAACGCTTAGACGTCGGTCGGAGTTTGCAGAGGAGTTTTTTGGTCCCGCTTTTGCATACAAAATGCCGTCGGAGACTCCAACTACACAATTAGCTATAAAGCACAAGGAAAAGGACCGACACTCGCGGTCCACTGTTTCGGCTGAAACCACGGTTAGGCCAACAGCGAGTGTCTCGGTTTCGGCTGAAACCGAGTCCTCGGTTCTTCCTTCGGCCAAAAGCATGCCTCCGATAGCCGAGGCCTCACAGAGCATGGCTGAATCTGCTACTGAAATTGCTGCTACAGAAGCAGGCACCCAGGATTTGTCAGACACTATTCCTTTAGACATATCTACCCCTGTACGTGGGGCTGCTAGACCCCCTGCTTCTATGTCTGTCTATCAAGGCTTTTTCCAGGGCTAAAGCAGCTAAATCTTCTAAGGCCTTAGCTGCTAAAACTCCCTCACACAGGCCTACCTCTAGTTCCCAAATACTCAGCCTGGCTGAGGATCTCATTTCTTTGATCAGGGGATCCCAACCTCACCCAGACAGGGCCTCTCAACCCCCTCCAGATAAGAGGCCTAAGACTGAACCCCCGGAACCGGTCTCTACAGACTATTCCTCAGATGACTCAGATATTTCAGACCCTCAGGAAGGCCCATATTCTCCTTATGAGGATTCTGATGCAGAAGACTCCATTCCTTCTGCTTCTCCTCCTGAAGAATTTTCTTTTGGAGAAACCTTACATGTTATGAGGGAACACTTCCAATGGCAGGGCCAGGATTTTTCAGATTCAAGGAAAAGGCTAAGGACTTTTTTTACACTTACCACAGCATAGGCCTTTAGCCATTCCTCCAGTACTAACAGTTGTTGATGATGCATATAATGATGCCTGTACTGCCCCTGATTCTCTTCCTCCGGCCCCTGCCAAGCCTGACAGATATTACAGGGTGCCGGACGCACACTACCATTTGTATAAGGCTCCTGTTGCAGACACTGAAACCATTTCACAGGGCCCTAAAGGTGTGGCAGCTGCCTCTGCCAAAACCCTCTTCCCTCTGAAAGGGAATCTAGGGCATTAGAGAGATGGGGTAAAAAGGTTTATACTTCTGCTACTCTTTCGGCCAGGGCCTTAAACTGTCAATTTCACATGATTCAGTACCAGGAATTTTTTTTAGACCAGCTAAATAAAAAACTGTCCTCTCCTGAACCTATAGACCGCAAGTCCCTTCAGGATTTGGTACACAGCTCTCAGCAGGTCAGTAACCATTTCTTAAAATGTGGCTATGATGCACTGGAGGCTTCCTTTAGATCAGCTATGACTGGAACAGTGATTCGAAGGCATGCCTGGTTAAAAGAACAATCCTTACCAGACGATGTTAAGTCAAAACTCCTAGATGCTCCTATGGAGAAACAAAGTTTGTTTGGCTCCCCTGCACAGGAGGTTCTAAAGAAGGTGGAAGAAAAAGCAAAATCTGTCCAAACAGTCAAGGATTTCTTACAGGTCCAACCTCCGAGGTTTAGCAGAAATTGGCCTTCGAAGAATTGGTCCTTTCCAGACACCTCCAGAGCACAGAGAGGCAGAAATAGACGCCCAAGAGGCAGAGGTCAATCTAGGGGTGCCTACAGGGGACGTCAGTAGCAACCTACCAACCAGAGAAGTGCTGCCACAGATTCAACTACAACCACTTCCACAGGACAGACACAATGACTTGGCTCTGGTTCCGCCTACCAGGGAACAACTGGAAGCACCCTTGGGCGGAAAGCTAGCCTTATTTTCCGACAACTGGCATTACATTACAGGAGACAAATGGACTTTACAAACAATAGACAAAGGCTACAGTTTTCACTTCCACACTCTACCAAAAAAGAGAGGAATGCCAAACCTACCACCAAGCCAAAAAACAGACGCTCTAAGACAAATCAGCAACTTACTAAGAATGAGAGCTATAGAAAAGGTACCGCCTATGGAACAAGGCCAAGGATTCTACTCCAGGCTTTTTCTTGTACCAAGAAAAGAAAATCAATGGAGACCTATTCTCGACTTGTCCGCACTGAACACATACCTCATTGTTCCAAAATTCAAACTGCTGACCCTCCAGCAACTTCTTCCCATGCTGGGCAAGGAGTCTTGGCTGGGTGACTCTAGATCTCAAGGAGGCATACCTGCACGTCCCTATACGACCAGATTGCAGAAGACACCTCAGATTTCTTGCAGGATCAGAGCATTATCAATTCTCAGCATTGCCCTTTGGCTTATCTACTGTGCCCAGAGTATTCACGAAATGCCTGGCATCAGTAATTGCTCATTGCAGGCTTCAGGGAATTCAAATTTACCCATACCTGGACGACTGCCTAATACAAGCGGACAACAAGGCAAAATTAACAAAAGATTTGAAAAATGTCATACAACTGTTGCAAGCCTTGGGATACACAGTCAACATGCAAAAGTCAAGACTAGTACCATCCCAAAGGATAACATTTTTGGGTGCAGAACTGGATACATCAACTCAGATGGCTTTTCTCACAGAAGAAAAACAAAAGCAACTACCAGTCTATTTCATGACATTAACAACACAAACTCAGCTTACTGCAAGGAAAGTCCTGCAAGCCCTGGGTTACATGGCATCCTGCATAATATTGATTCCGCATGCCAGGCTGCATATGAGAAAGTTGCAATGGTACCTAAGGAATGTATGGTCTCAACACAAGCACAGTCTAGAAACCCAGATTCCAATAATTCCATGCCTGAAGCAAGAATTTCTGTGGTGGGCTCAGGCCTGTCAGTTGAACAGAGGATTGCCTTTCCACAAACCTCATCCAAGCCAGACCATCACCACGGACGCCTCAGACCTAGGCTGGGGGGCACACATGGTGGACAAGTGTATACAAGGCCTATGGACCCAAGACCAGCTGAATCTACACATAAATCTAAAGGAGATGCTGGCAGTGAAACATGCGATCCAGGCATTCAGACCACTCCTTCAACAAGGTCACCTGCTGATAAGGACGGACAATACCACAGTCATGTGGTACATCAACAAACAGGGAGGTACATACTCATATCCTCTATGCCGGATGACAATGGACCTGTGGAATGTGGCCCTGAATCTCAACATTCAACTTCAGGCCAGATTTGTACCAGGAAAAGAAAATTCACTAGCAGACACCTTAAGCAGAACTACCACGGATGCTCATGAATGGATGCTGCATCCAGATATCTTCAAAGCCATAACAAAGAAATGGGGACTACCAGAGATAGACCTGTTCGCCTCCCCACACAACCACCAATTGAAGAAATTCTGCACCAGAGCATACCACCCACTTGCTTGGAGGGTGGACTCCCTTTCCTTCAGCTGGAAAAACCTGACAGCATATGCATTCCCACCTCTTCCTTTGATGTACAAAGTCCTACTGAAGATCAAAGAGGATCAGCCAAGGGTAATCCTGATAGCTCCAGACTGGCCGAGGCAACATTGGTACCCGCTACTGAGAAGCATGTCTCGGACACACGCATGGCCTCTACCTCTATGTCCCTTACTTCTAACACAGAACAACTACAAGATCCTACATCCAAACTTGAAAACACTGCAGCTAGCTGCTTGGAATATTGCATAAAACAAAATAACCCAGATTTATCTCAGAGGGTTAAGGACATTATCCTGGAGGCATGCAGACCCTCCACAAGAAAAACTTATTCAGCCAAGTGGAAAAGATACCTCATTTGGAGTGCAGCAAAGGGAGAAAATGTCTCGTTGGCAAGCATAGCACACATCCTGGAATACTTAGCAGAACTATTCCACAATGGCCTGTCCTACTCCTCCATTAAGATTCATGCATCAGCAATTTCAGCAGAATACAACATGGATCCTCCTGTCTTCTCTCATCCTCTACTCAGGCAGTTCTTGAGAGGAATCAAAAATGTAAAGCCTCCAAGGAAACCACCTTTACCTACATGGGATCTCAATTTTGTGCTGGAAAAGTTAACACTTCCCCCTTTTGAACCAGCAGCAACAGCAGATTTACAGTTCTTGTCTTGGAAAACTGCTTTCCTGCTAGCAATCACTTCAGCAAGAAGGGTATCTGAGTTACAGGCATTAATGGCAGTACAGCCCTTCCTTATCTTCCATCAGGATAGAGTGTCTCTGAGAACTAACCCTACCTTTATGCCAAAAGTGGTCTCCAGAGTATCATTGAACCAAGCGATTCATTTACCTACATTCTTCCCCAACCCACAGAACAGGAGGGAAAGACTACTACATACCTTGGATGTGCACAGACAATTACGCTACTATCTGGACAGAACTAAGACCAACAGAAAAACTAACCAGCTTCTGGTAGCATATGCAACAGGAATGCAAGGAAAAGCAATTTCAAAACAGACAATCTCAAAATGGATAGGAAATTGCATTCGATTTTGCTACTCTTTTCATGGAAAGACAACTCCTGAAAATATCAGACCTCATTCCACAAGAGCTACAGCCACCACTACAGCTTTCCTACGAGGAGTGGCTACCAAAGACATTTTAGAAGCTGCTACTTGGAGCTCCATGCATACATTTGCCAAGCATTATAATCTTCCTTTATACTCCAGATCCCGAGCAGGTTTTGCAACTGCTGTTTTGCAAGGGATCTTGACTACACCATCTTTATTGTAGTGCCTCCTTCCCCAGTTTGGCTATGGTATTCTACCCATATGTTAGGACTGCAGATGCATCCTTGAAGGACATAGTACAGTTTTGTACCTACCATAAATGTAGATGTCCGATAGGTATGCATCTGCAGTCAGGATTACCCACCCTCCTTCCCCTCTGTGGTATTCCTAGGGTACTTACCCCTCTTTTAGCTAGCTGGGGGAATTTATTATGGTGTATTTGTTTTGTATATATATATATATATATATATATATATATATATATATATTTTTTTTTTTTTTTTTTTTTTTTTTTTTTTTGATCTCTACTGTTTGGAATTATTTGCATTTATCCAAATTTAGCCTTCCTAGAGGGCACCTGGCATCTGGGGCAAGAAACACTGAGGAAAATGGCGTCGGCTGATGCCTTTATACCACAGCAGCTATGACGTCGGGTTAAGTGCGACATCAGCCGAGGCTAGACCCAGACTTTGGAATCCGGCCGACCGAAGGGCTGCCTGAGGCAGGACAACCCATATGTTAGGACTGCAGATGCATACCTATCGGACATCTACATTTATGGTAGGTACAAAACTGTACTTTTTGCCAGCCCAAATGCTTGTGAAATCAGTAAGGCAACCCCCTCTTAGAAGAGGTACAGCCATACCTTATTACGAGGAACGTACCTCATTTGGGGTCTTAAAAAGTTCATGTTCCTCAAAGTTCTTCAGAGTTCCACATTGAAAGAGTCTGTCACACATTCAGTGTTAGGAATTTTTTAAGTGAAATCCATGGCAAATAGAAATTAATCATATCAGTTCATTAAAAAATCTTCTTTATAAGTAAAACCAGCATATTTTAACCATCCTATGACTTTCCTAGTTAAGGTTGTTAGTAAGCCATTAGTATGTGTTCCACATTTTGCCCATTTGTTCCACATTATGAGGGCTAGTGTTCCTCATTGTGGAGATGGGAGTTTGAGAGCTATGGGTACAACTACTGGCTGTCTACTCACCAGACAATAACTAGAAAATACTCCTTTCATTTCCAT
Organism: Protopterus annectens; assembly: GCF_019279795.1. Taxonomy (NCBI): domain Eukaryota; kingdom Metazoa; phylum Chordata; order Ceratodontiformes; family Protopteridae; genus Protopterus; species Protopterus annectens. Next base: position 412,411,709 of record NC_056749.1, read on the forward strand.
GTTCTATCTTAGTCTCCTGTAAAAAATAGCTTTAACATGTAAACACCTCAACTTACCAAACACTGCCTTACTTTTATATGGAGACCCAAACATTTGACATTCTAAGAAGCAATTGTAATTGAATTAATAGAATCATAGTTACTTTTCTTCAGTAAGTAGTTATTTTCCTGTGTGGCAAACACCCACTATCTAGGCAAGCAAATTGTCGTTTTTGAAATTATGTTGATGCCTTAGAGATCAGGAAACGAGACAAAAAGTATGCCCAGCAATATAACCAATCTGGGGTTGGAGCACAGCAGTACAGCCACTTAAAAACCTGTGCCACTAGCAAATAACACTATTTAACAAACTAGATGTCCAGAAAAACTTTACTTCCCGGCTGGGACTAATAGCCAGAAAAGGAAAAACTCTGCTGACACAATGGAACCCCTCTACCGAATAGACATTTTTTAATAGGAAAAAAAAAATGGAACCTTCCTTCAAATTATTCCACTTGGAAAACAAATGGAAAAAGACATATTCCGTGGTGGTATGCAAGTCACACACTTCGTAGATTGTGGCAGCTGAACTGATTACAGAAACTGATCCACTGTTTGATGTTCTTCGTGTTTCACTGTTGCAGTCATTACATTTGGGTAATCTGCTGGCAGGTTGCCCTCAGTCGGCCTGATTAACAAAGTCTTGGGTCCTGCATCGGTTGCTGTCTCTTCTTCCATGACGTCAGGTTGTCAGGGGTATAAAACATGCAGCCGACATCATTACCTCAGTCTTTCTTGCCGTGCGGTGCCCGAAGCAGAAGCAGTTCGCAAGTGCCGGTTGGCCGACTCCTGAAATTTTCGTTTTCTAGTTTCAGAACCGAAGTCTTCAACTTAAAGCTAAGTACCCCGTTGGGGAACCTTTTTCTTGCTCCTTACCGATGTCAGTAAAAGTTAATAATTGCATTACTTGTGGGAAGCAAATAACTCATAAAGATTTTCATTTGTACTGTATTCCTTGCCTAGGCCCTGACCAAGACGTACCTTGCTGTCAGTTTTGTGCTTTATTTAATCAGCACACTATCCGTCGTCCATACATTTTTGTCTCTAAATATTTCGGTTCTCAGTTTAATTTCCCAGAAATTACGGTATGCCATCCCGACTACCAGAATACCGAAAAAATGCAAAGAAAAAGACAGAGACAGGCTGTTGAGGTCCAAAACTGCCGACGACGCTTCTCCTAAGCCAGTCGCCAGTTCGTCGGTACTCAGTGAGATGCTTTCACAGCCCTTGATACCCGCTACTTCTGATTCACAGGCCTCTACTGAGACCCATTCAGAGTCCGGTATGCCGCGAGATGCTTCATCTATGGAACCCGCGGATGTCTCTATCTTGGATGGGTTCGGAGCCGCTGTGCAGGCACCAGCTTCTGAAGGTGTATTCAGGCTTACAGACTTGCATATTAAACCGACTCCACCTTCTATACTAAGGCCTAAATCTCGAGCTATGTCTAAAAAAAACAACGCCCAGGCCACATGTTCAGTCCCCTATGCCTAAAAAACAAATGATCAAAATGGCTGAAGGTTTAATTACTCTAATCAGGGATAATCAACCCCCCCCCCCCCACTTCTAAGAGGCCTAGGCCTGAGCTTGACTATGAATCTTCTGAACAGGACTCTGTTTCTTCTGACTCTTCTAATGACCTGGATTTGTCCATACCTACTTATGAGGATTCTGATGCAGAGTATTCCATCCCCTCTGCTCCCCCCCCCCCCCGAGGACTTTTCTTTTGGGGAAACTTTACATACTTTAAGGGGAGCATTTCCACTGGGAAAGTCAGGAATTTTCTGAATCCAAAAAGAGGCTTAGGGATTTCCTCCTTCTACCTCAGCATAGGCCTTTGGCTATACCTCCTGTACTAGACATTGTTGATGATGTGTTTTCTTAATCCAGTATGGCCCCTGATTCCCTGCCTCTGGCTCCTAGTAAACCCGACAGATACTACAGAGTTCCTGAGTCCCACAAGTTCCTTTTCAAAAATCCTGTTGCGACCCAGAAAACATTTCTCAGATGTCCAAGGGCAATTAAGGCTTCTACTGCTAAAAATCCTACCCCTTCTTATAGAGACTCCAGGGCGCTGGACAGATGGGGTAAAAAGGTTTATACTTCTGCAACCCTGGCAATCAGGGCTTTAAACTGTCAATTTCATATGCTAAAATATCAACAACATATCATGGGACTGCTTAAACAGAAAATTATGTTGATTTCTGACTGTGTGGAAAATAAAGATTTACAGGATTTTTGCATTCAGCTGAACAAGTTGGAAAACATACTTTGCAATGTGGTTTTGATTCTTTAGAGGCCTCTTGCAGGGCTGCTGTTACTGGGTCTGTGCTTAGAAGGCATGCTTGACTTAAGGAGCAATCTCTGCCTGATCATGTTAAAGCAAAATTGTTGGATGCTCCTTTGTATCATGACAGTCTGTTTGGCAATAAGGCTGAAGAAGTTCTAAAAAAGATGGAAGATAAAGCTAAATCTATGCAAACTGTGAAAGATTTCTTACAAGTGCAACCTCCAAGATTTAGTAGGCACTGTCCTACTCAGTACTGGTCCTCTCCAGCTCCTTCCAGATCCATTCAAGCCAAACCCAGACACACCAAAAGCACCAGGTTTCAGTCCCAAGGGACTCTCAGAACTAAGCAACGGGGTGCGTCCACTTCCAAATCTGGAATTAACAAGACACCACCCTATGGTAAACAGTCTCAATGACTTTCCTTTACAATTACCAAGCACTTACCTCTCAGCCGCCCCTTTGGGGGGAAAAATTGCTCTTCATGCTAAAAACTGGCAACTCATAACCCAGTACAAATTGATTTTAAATAGTGTCCCAGGGATACAGATTTCATTTTCACACGTTGCCAACACCAAACGGCTGGCCAGACCTGCCCCCAAATCAGTGGGCAGAGGCTCAGAAACAAGTACTTTTCCTCCTAAACATGGGGGCTATTTACCCAGTACCAGAAGAGGAAAAGGGACGAGTTTTCTATTCCAGACTTTTCCTGGTACCCAGAAAAGACAAATCATGGCATCCATTAATGGACCTGTCTACTCTAAACAACTTTCTGGACATTCCAAAATTCAAGATGCTGACTCTTCACCAGTTGTTTCCTATGCTAGGCAAGGATGCCTGGTTGGCAACTCTAGATTTAAAATAAGCTTACCTGCATATCCCAATTAGGGAATCTTGCAGAAGATACCTACGCTTCAAAGCAGGCTAATTGCATTATCCGTTCTCTGCACTGCCCTTTGGCTTGTCTGGCTGGCTCCAGTAATTGCATTTTGCAGGCAAAGAAAGATTCAAATATATCCATACCTGGACGATTGTCTAATTCAGGCAGAAAACCAGGACATACTTATACAACATCTGGTGTTTGTAAAAAGGGTTCTAACTTGTGTAGGGTACACCATAAACAAAAAGAAATTACAACTGGTACCCTCTCAAAAATTTACATTCCTGAGTGCAAGCTTGAATACAACTGCCCAGATGGCTTTCCTCACGCCAGAAAAGCAAATTCATTTGGTGACTTACTTCAAACAGGTGGCCACAAAAACCCTGCTATCTGCAAGACAAATAGTGCAAGCCTTGGGGTTCATGGCCTCCTGCATTCTTCTAATTACATATGCAAGACTGCATATGAGGAAACTTTGGTGGTACTTAAAAAGTTTATGGAGTCAACATTGTCACAGCCTGGAAACAATGATTCCTATCATACCTTGTCTGCGCCTAGAGTTCCTATGGTGGGCAGAGGCCTGCCACCAAAACAAGGGACTGCCATTCACACCGCCCCCTGCCGCCCAAACCCTGACTGCAGACACATCAGACTATGCATGGGGTGCTTATCTGGCAGGGAAGTGCCTTCAGGGCAAATCTCATGGATCCACATGAATGGAAACTGGAACCACGGATTTTCAACATGTTGACAAGCAAATGGGGGAGCCCCGACATAGATCTATTTGCCTCCCCCCAGAACTACCAGTTGGACAAGTTTTGCACAAGAACTACACACAAAAAAGCCTGGAAAGTGGATGCTCTGTCCTTCAACTGGAAAAACCTATCAGTCTACACCTTTCCCCCTCTGCTCTCCAAAGTTCTGCTAAAAGTCAAACAGGACAGACCAAAAATGAATTTGATTGCTCCAGACTGGTCACGCCAACACTGGTACCCGCTCTTGCGCAGTGTGTCTGTAATATCCTTATGGCACCTGCCTCAGACACCTTCCTTTCTGTCTCAGCAGGAGAACCAGATTCTGCACCCTCAGCTCCCTACATTGAACCTTGCAGCTTGGCTAATCACTTAAATTCACCCTTAGTATCCCTCAGCAAACTGTGATGGATGTCTTATTGGAGGCAAGAAAACCTAGTACTAGAAAATCTTATGCTATCAAATGGAAAAGATTCTGTGCTTGGAATCAGTCTCAAGGAATGAGCACAGCAGCCCCCAGTTTACCTGAGATTTTACAATATTTAACTGTGATGCTTCACAAGGGCCTGTCTTTTTCCTCCATTAAAATCCACACCGCAGCCATTTTAGCTCATTATAACACAGAACCTCCCCTCTTCTCTCATCCTCTGCTCAAGCAATACCTCAGAGGGGCCATGAACTTGAGACCACCCAGGAGAGCTCCAATCCCTGTCTGGGACCTTAACTTTGTATTGGAAAAACTCACTCTGCCTCCTTTCAAGCCAGCTGCTACTGCAGACTTAACATTTCTTTCTTGGAAAACAGCCTTCCTTCTGGCAATTACTTCAGTTAGAAGGATGTCTGAGTTACAGGCCCTTATGGTAGTGGAGCCTTTCATCATTTTTTCATGCGGACAGGGTGTCACTCAGGACCAATCCATCCTTCATGCCCAGTGTGGTATCCAGTGTGGCTCTTAATTAGCCCATTCATTTGCCAGCTTTCTTTCCCAATCCACAGAACAAAGGGGAATGGATTCTGTATTCATTGGATGAGCACAGACAACTGAGATTTTACTTGGACAGAACTAAAACATAAAGAAAATCTGAACAACTGCTAGTGGCATTTGCTGCAGGGGCAGAGGGAAAGGCTATTTCAAAACAAACCATTTCTAAATGGATAAACCATTGCATTCATTTCTGCTACAAGCATCATGGAAAGCCTATCCCCCAGGGGATCAGATCTCATTCCACCAGGGCTGCATCTACATCTACAGCCTTTCTCAGAGGTGTTCCTACCAGGGATATTCTAGAAGCTGCTACCTGGTGTTAAGTTCATACTTTCACCAAGCAGTACCATTTACCAATTTTCTCTAAATCCAGAGCTGGCTTTGCCACTGCTGTCTTGCAGGGCCTTATAGCTGGTCCTAATGCTGTATAAATCCATCCTCCCAACCATGACTGTGGGAATCTACCCAAATGTAATGACTGCAACAGTGAAACACGAAGAACATAGTACAGTTGTATACACTTGCCATAAATGTAGATGTTAGAGTGTACTCACTGTTGCAGTCCTGGTTACCCTCCCTCCAGCCCCCTGCTTTTTTCTCTCACTATACCGCTACTTTCTGTTCCTATGCTTAAAAGCCTTTTTGGTGTATTTGCTTTTGATTGGAGGTATATTGCTGTAATTTAACATTATATTTTGCTCCCCATTCGGGGGGGCACCTGACATCTGGGGCAAGAAAAACTGACGTAATGACGTCGGCTGCATGTTTTATACCCATGTCGACCTGACGTCATGGAAACATAGACAGCAACCGATGCAGGACCCAAAACTTTGTTAATCAGGCCAACTGAGGGCAACCTGCCAACAGATTACCCAAATGTAATGACTGCAACAGTGAATACACTTAAACATCTACATTTATGGTAAGTGTACTCAACTGTACTTTTCCTATCTTCAAGAAAAACAGGTCCTTCTGTTAGAAAACAGACCTCTTTTGAGTAGTCACCTAACTGAATTATCTCTGTTATGACAAATATAGTAATACTATAGTGAGGTTAGGGCTCGCTGTACCAGTTTACCAGCTAACACTATGCCCTTGTTTAAAAATATTTGTGAGCTGCCACTTGGACAGCTATTCATGCATTCTTTAAACTCTACATATTAGATATGGTGTAAAGGTAGACCAGGATTTGTCTTGGCTGTCCTGCAGGGATTGCTTTAGATGATCTACAGGATGCCAAGGGTGCGCTGCTTGGCATTGTCCCATGATATGAATTTCTGCTGCAGCAGTCTTTATGATAAACATAATATAGTGGTGTGAGAGCATCACAGTAACATTTGATGTTAAGTTGTCAATCTCGCCTTCATTCTTGCTGGATGGGTTCGGAGCCGATCCTCGGCTCCGACTCGGCACTTGCTTTAGCTTGAGAACTCCTTTTACCAGCTCGAGGCAACCCTATATCCCATGATGCAAGGCGGAACTACCTCAGATCTCGTTTGCCGCTTAGCGAAAGAGGTCTCCTTTGCCAGCTGAGGTAAGTTTTTTCTTGTAAAATAAGAAAAAGTGTAGTTAGGGGTTTAATTTTCCCTTTTAGTGTCAGTTTAGTCTGTAGTTAGTTACAGCCCACCCTATTCCCTTGTTTTAAACCTTTTATAATTCTTTATCTAAAGTTTTTTTAGTCAGGCCTAATTCCCCATTGGTTATTCCCTTCCTGTGTGTTTGTGTAAGGGATTAATTTGTGTGTTTGTTGGGATTGTTTGTGTTTCCATCCTCCTAGGATGTCAAGAGAAGGCAAGGTCTCAGGCTTCAAGAAGTGTGACCAGTGCTGTCAGCAAATGTCTCTGACAGACGGTCACACTTCTTGTGTTTATTGCCTGGGGCCTTTGCACCTGCAGGACTCCTGTGCTTTATGTCATGCTTTTAGCCAGAGAGTCCTGCAGGAAAGGAGGAATAAACTCATCCTCCGAGGCTTACTTAAGCCAGAAGGTTCTCCTCCTAAATTAGGGTCAGGAAAACCTCCTAAACCACGAGGCTCAGGCTACAGTGTCCAAGCCTCCTCGGTGGCTCCGCCCGTCGGTGCCGATATCGGCTCCGGCTGGAGCCGATACATCTTCTTTGAAAGTAGTGGGTTCGGCGCCGGCTCCGACACCCTGACTACTGTGGCCTTGTCGGCTCCGGCTGGAGCCGACACTTTATCAGCATCGGGCGAGATATCCTCGGCTCCATCTGGGGTTCAAGGGACTTCGGCTCCGATGGCTTCGACCCGTAAGAGATCCCGGTCCCCTTCTATACTGAGTATCCACTCGGCTCCGGGGTCTCCTCTTTTGTCGGAGCGGAGCCATCGGAGCCGATCTTCGAGATCTTCCAGGCTGTCTGACCACGATTTAGAGAGGGTGGTAAGCAGGCTGTTGAAGTCTCAGGCACTGGCCCAAATGCTCCATAGCCCGTCTCAACAGATTTCGGCTATAGCCCCAATCCTTGAACTTCCTCCTCCGACTCCACATCGCAGTTCGGAGCCGGAGCTTCTCGGGACAGCGACTGTTTCGATGCCGGAGCCGATACATCCTTCGGCTACGTCGTCCTCGGCTCCGATCTCCTCCTTGAGACCTTCCTTGGAGGGATCCGGTCGTCGGGTTTCCACTGTCGGCTCCGAGGGGGCTAGTGGCATCTGACCCTTGTCCGACCCCGCTCTCCCTCTCGGGGCTTCGGCCTTGGTAAGCACGGCGCCGACATCGGCCTCGGAGCCTTCTCTCTCTTTGGAGCCGACCATTCCTGTTTCTTCGGAGCGGGTGTGTTCCGGCCTCCCGGGGAGAGGAGCCTTTGAGGTGATGAGGAGTGTCCTGGCCTCTGAGCCTGGTCAACGGTCCATCCCTCTAGCTCCTCCCTCTTCAGTGCCTGCAGATGCCTCTTGCCAGCCTCTTGCTCACAGGCCCAGGGATCCATCGCCCCAGGTTTCCCCACTGGGAATTTCCTCCTCTTCCGAGGTTTCTCCTGATCCTGCAGGGGAACCCCCTCGGAAGAGGACGTGTAAGAGGAAACACACAGACTCCCCTGAGTCTTCTACATCTGATACCGACTTGGGTGAGTCGGAGGGTTCCCCACGGTCCCCCTCTGAGGATGTCTCCTTTTCAGACATCCTTGAGCTCCTTAAACAGAGGGGGAATTGGCCCTCCATTGACCCCTCCGAGGATGAGTCGGTATACCTGGAGGCTTTTGGATCCCGACCCTCCACCTCCTGGGTGTCTCCGCCTTTCGACCCACTTATGCAGGTAGTGGCTCGTAAGGTGTGGGCGGCTCCAGATTCTGTGGAACCTGTCCCCAGAAGACCATCCAAATTCATTACAGCCCCTTCGGACAAACAGTTCCTTTCCAAGGGTGTCTCGGTGGATGCTATGGTGGTGGCGGCTGCCACTAAGAAGGAACTGGCGGATCCTTCAGTACCTGTCCATCCTCCTAATAAGGACTCTAGGACCATGGACAGGTATGGAAAGCGGATGTTTTCTTCAGCGACCTTTGCTATCGTTCGCTGAATTATCTTTGTCACTTCACCAGGCTTCAACGAGATATTCTCAAGGAACTGGGAGAAGTAGTCCAGGATCCTTCTGCTGCTGGGGCTCAGGAAAAGATTGCCTCGCAGCTTGCTATCCTGAATTCCATATCTAACTCCTCCATGCGGCTCATATCCTATGCGGCCGATGGAGCGAGCAGGGCCGCAGGCACAGGAGTTGCTCTTAGACGCCAAGCCTGGATGCGGCTTTGTAATTTTGTGGACCCCTTTAAGGCGTCCTTCACTAATACCCCTTTGATGGTTCGGCTTTGTTCGGACCTCAGGTGAAGGATACCTTGACCAGGTGTGAGCAGGACGGTAAAACTCTTTCTGCCGTTGGAGTCCAGTTTTCCACTCCTTCTAGACCATACCCCAAGGGTCAGAAGGGGAAGATGTGGTTCCGTAAAGCCCAAGGAGCTACACGGACACACGTGGTCAGTTTACCCCCAGAGGCAGAGGGGTAACAATAATAGACGCCGCCCTAGAGGCAGGGGGGCTCCTCAGAACCAGGGCAACAGGGAGTCTCTTCCTGAGAAGCCCTTTCAGCATCCCTGAGGTGTTGCCCGACTGTCCACCCTTGGAGGCAGTCGGGAAGGATTTCGCTGTACCCAGTAGCCTGGCAATCCCTATCTCAAGAAATATGGGTACAGTCGATTATATCCGAGGGTTACAAAATCCCCTTCGAAAGGTTTCCCGTACCTCTACAATCCCTTCCAGACATCTCACCCGGTCAAAGGGATTTGGCAGAACAGGAGGTTTCAAAGCTCCAAGAAAAAAGAGCCGTCCAGACTGTGCCAGCAGACCAGGTAGGATCCGGCATCTACTCCAGATTCTTTTTGGTCCCCAAAAGGACGGGAGATTGGAGACCAATATTAGACCTGAGCAATCTGAACAGATTTGTCAAGAAGGCAAGATTCGGATGGTCACGCTTCAGTCCATTCTGCCCTTTCTGGGCAAAGACAACTGGATGTGCTCTATAGACCTTCAGGATGCGTACTATCACATAAAGATTCACAGACGCTCCAGAAGGTTTCTCCGCTTTCGGCTAGGGACCAGTCATTACCAATTCAGAGCCCTGCCCTTTGGCCTCACTTCAGCCCCAGAGTGTTTACCAAATGCATGGCAGTGGTCACAGCTCATCTGAGACGTCGAGGATTCCAGGTGTTTCCCTATTTGGACGACTGGCTCCTCTCCGCCACCACCAAGTGTCAGCTCCTTCAGTCCAGAGACTACACTCTACAGCTTTGCAGGAGTTTGGGAATCTCAGTAAACTTGAAAAATCTTCTCTGCTGCCTTGCCAATCTATCACCTTTATAGGCAGAATTAAACACCGTCAAAATGTTAGCCAGACTAACAAATCAAAGAATTCTGGACATCCAAAAATTTGTTCGGCTTCTTTTGCAAAGCAACAAGATCAAAGCCAGATTTATACTGAAGGTTCTAGGTCTTATGGCTGCGGCCATTGTTCTTCTACCTCTGGCTCGCTTCCACATGCGTCTTCTGCAGTGGATGCTATTCACGCAGTGGTCGTACCACAGTCTCCCGATGAGGCACGAAATCTTGGTAACACATTCGTGCCGAGCTCATCTGAACTGGTGGATATCTTCCCCTCTTCTTCATCAGGGCCGACCCTTTATTCCCCCTCCTCCAGTTGCCACAGTCACTACGGATGCCTCTCTGATTGGGTGGGGGGGGGGCATTATCAGGGCAGGATGGTCCACGGGACGTGGCAACCCATAGAATACCATCTGCACATAAATGTCCTGGAGATGAGAGCAGTGCTTTTAACGTTGCAAGCCCTTAACGACTTTCTTCCCACGGGGACTATTGCAGTACAGACGGACAACATGTCCGTAGTCTGGTACATCAACAAGCAGGGCGGGACCAGGTCCTATCCGTTATGTCGAGAAGCTCTCAGACTTTGGCAGTGGGCGATCTCTTCTCAGCGGTTTCTGATAGCAACGCACATTCCCGGCAGGTCCAACCTATTAGCGGACAGGCTGAGCAGATCCATTCTGATGCCTCACGAGTGGTCTCTCAATCAATCTGTAGTGGATCAGATTTTTCTGAAGTGGGGCACTCCTTGTTGCGATCTTTTTGCTACTCCTCAAAACAACAAGTGCCCCGATTTCTTCACTCTTTCCCCTTCCAGGCCAACCTCTGAGAGACTCTCTAACCCAGGATTGGCCCCGGGGACTTCTGTACGCTTTTCCTCCTTTTCCCTTGATTCCACAAGTCATTCAGAAAGCCACCATTTTGAGAGCCAAGTTGATCCTCATTGCCCCATATTGGCCTCGACAAATTTGGTTTCCGTCTCTGCATCGTCATCTTCTAGTGCAGCCCTGGCATCTGGACCCAGTTCCGGATCTCTTGATCCACCAATCGGGTCAGCAGCACCGGGCCATTCATTCTCTCAGCCTCACTGCTTGGTTGCTCCACTTCCTACCCTAGCCAGGCTACCGATGATTTCGGACTCAGTCAGAGACATTTTAGTCTCTTCCTTGAAGTCGTCCACTAGGACTGTATATGCTAGCAAGTGGCGACGTTTTTCTATTTGGGCGAATTCTAGAAATATTGACCCCTTTACTGCTCCTGTACATTCGGTTTTAGATTTCCTGGCGGAGGTTTTTCATTCAGGATCCTCGTCATCTACAGTCAAAGTACAACTGGCTGCTATTTCTAAGTATCATGTTGGCCTGCATGACAATAACATTATGTCTCATAGGTTATGCAAGGCCTTTCTCAGAGGAGTTTTCCTCCTAAAACCACCTATAAAGCATCCTCCTCCGCAATGGGATCTGAACTTAATGTTGGCATCCTTGATACTACCTCCTTGAACCGTCTGCTTCATGTTCTTTGAAGTTATTGACCTGGAAAACTATATTTTTACTGGCTATCACTTCTGCAAGAAGGGTTTCGAGATTCAAGCTCTCTGCATTCGTTCCCCTTATTTGGTTTTTCATAAGGACAGGGTATCATTAAGAACTAACCCTTCCTTTCTTCCCAAAGTCGTATCTCAAACCAACATTAACCAATCTATAGACCTACCAGTCTTTTTCCCAAACTATTCCGACAGAGCTGAACAGAAACTGCATTTTTGGATGTCCATCGTCAGCTCAGGTACTATTTGCATAGAACTAAACAATTCAGAAAATCGGACCAATTATTTGTCTCCTATGCAGAAAACAGGATAGGTCTTCCAGTATCTAAAGTGACCTTATCCAGATGGTTGACTTCCACTATTTCCTATGTATACTCTCTCAGGGGCAAACAGCTATCTTCTAAGCCTAAAGCACACTCAACCAGGAGTCTATCCACTTCTGCAGCTTTTCAGGATAGACTACCCATTGACACCATTTGTGCAGCAGCTACTTGGGCCACGCCTCATACCTTTGTTTCTCATTACAAGTTGGACTTGGCCTCTAGAGATAGGGCCAGTTTTGGTTCCACAGTTCTCAAGAGTCTGTTCCATTGAGCCACCCGGGATACAGGCACTAGGGACGCGGTCCCATCCAGCAAGAATGAAGGCGAGATTGACAACTTAACATTTAGAAGTTATGTACCTACCATAATGTTCCATGTTAGTTGTCTTCTCTCGCCTTCTTTCTTGGCCCCTCCCTCCTTCCCCCTGGCCTGGACAGATCTTGGAGAGTTCCTATTAGATTGTTTCCTCCGGTACGTTGTTAGGAGGATCTCTTTTAGGAACCATTGTTCCTAATTTTTTTAGGATAGTCTTTAGCAGGGTAAGTTATCTACCAAACGAGATCTGAGGTAGTTCCGCCTTGCATCATGGGATATAGGGTTGCCTCGAGCTGGTAAAAGGAGTTCTCGAGCTAAAGCAAGTGCCGAGTCGGAGCCGAGGATCGGCTCCGAACCCATCCAGCAAGAAAGAAGGCGAGAGAAGACAACTAACATGGAACGTTATGGTAGGTACATAACTTCTAATTTAAATAATAGGATCGTTGCTGCAGCATAGGCTCCGTCCTTATGTCCTGACTGAATTTGATATGTATTTAGTGGTTATTTATAGTAATTACATCCATTATCAAAAATTCATGAGTGTTTTGAATTTTTTTTTATGTAGAGTACTGTATTTAATATTCTTCTCAGCATTGTTAGGTTAGAAGATATATACAACATTTATTGCTACTTTGTTACAACTACTGATGGGTATTGATTTATTTTGTAGTTTCCTACCTTTTTTCATACTTTCAATGTTCCTTTGACCTTTCTGCAAAAATTCATATGTATCATCACGTTATTGCTTCTTTCAGGTACCAAAAAAGATTATAGCAGGACGGGGAGCTGCTTCATCTTTATAGTATAGCAGGGCTCACTAAAAATGTCCTGGTGTGCAGTTATAGCCATGTACTACTAGAAAAATGTATGTGGAGATGTGTGTAGTGGACTGACCTCTGCCTTTTGCTTATCCCATACATATTAATTCTTGCAACAGCATTCCTGTTATTCAAATGTCTGCTGGTACGCAGTTGTAATTTATAAGCCATATCTAATGTTTTTCATAAAAATACATGTAGTTTGTGGAGCAAAAAGTAATCATTCATTAAATTTTAATACCTGCTTTATCATATTCAATGACATAAGGGAGCAGAAACCTTCCTCCAGCAAGTAGTGGGCATGAGGCAGAGAATAAATTCTGAATAAGACTCTAGTCCAATGCAAGATGTGACACACACATACACACACACACTTTGTAGCAGTATACATTACATTATATGCAATCTTTCCACAGAAGGCATCCCCTCTGGGATCTAAACAAAACACTATGAAACAGCAGTATTTAACCACTGCATCACTGTGTGCCCAACAAAGAGGAATGTGAAATAAAATTTTAGTGCAAGACACAAAGGGCAGTCAGGCCTTCATTTTTCCAACAGCTGTCTTACTCTACTTAAATTCAAAGGAGGACCTTGCCCTTGTGTGCAGTGGGTGTAAGACAGAGAAACAGTGTCCTACTGGAGCTGCAATCCAGGTCAGGATACACATCAGTGGGTGTTATGGAGGATTTGCAGCTATATCTATTTTTGTACCACTGGCCCATCCCATGCAAGCAGCCGATGCAAAAAAGGAATCATCACTTGATTGGCTGTCACTTTTATTGCAGAGTACACATCTAAACACACTCACAGGTAAGAGTTGCTATTTATTTTTCCAGCTACTTCTGTGTCAGTCATGTGTGAGTTTGAGGTACCATTTATTTTGCATTACTTTCACATTTGAGGCAGAGAGCAGAGGAAACTTTGAAATGCACTATTAATATTTCCTTTGAAAGACGGTGAACCATGCATTGCTTAAAATAATTGTGTGCTACTCTTTTTCTGTAGGATGAACTTTCTCAGAGACTGGCACGTCTTCGAGATCAAGTGCAAGACTAAAGACAAAAACATTTTGCATGCATCAAAACACTTCATGGCTGTATTTATTCTGAGCATTATAAGCTCAGGAACTGCAGTACAATTTGTACAGAAGGTTTATAGGTAATGTTAAGTTCTTATGTGGATGTGCACAGAAACTGTCATTCTGTAAAAGATTATACTGTCCATGACATACCTTCCACTAAATATTTACATAAAAGTAAGCTTAATATGCATTTTTCCAATCATTTGTTTGATTTTTAGATTTTGATTTCATCAGACATTTATAACAGCCTGCAGATTTTGGTATTTCACTTGCAGGCACAACTTCAATAAATAGATTTGTTCCCAATGGAGGCTGAAAATTTTTATAATGTTATTTAACCCCCTTGCCATTTCTCTTCATCCTGTCTCCTGTTTGTACTTTAAAAATATTATGTTTTTGTTTTAAATTATCATAAGTGTAAGAGGGTAATGTGTAAATTATTTCTAAGTACTTAAATTAGGAGAGTTGGGATTTGTGACATTGCTTGGTATAAAGAAAAATATATACATTATATTTTATACATATTTGATGGTTTTTCATTTATACCATTCTCTGTCTGTGAATATGTAATCTGTAGCAGCTCATTTTCTCTTAATAGGGAGTACATTAAACTTTAACTTTCCATATTTGCTATTGAGCAGCAGTCATTTTCACATTACTTTTACTTTGTGGTATTGTTTGTATTTGCTGCCTTTAAAATCATGTAGTATTCTTGTTTAAATAAACCTGGACTGTTGGAAGGATGGATGATTCACAAAGACTTAAATGACATTTCAGATGCCTAAATGTAATACTGAGCTCGTATGTGCTTCTTAATAGGATTAGTCTACTTCCAGTAGTCATGATATATACTAGCATGCAAGTTGCTTCAAGTAGGTTGGAAAAGATGAAGCAAGTCTTTCAGTAGAAAAGAACAGGTTTACACTGGAAATAATTGCATTTTTTTCTTGTTTTTCTGACACATTCAGAACCAGCATCACAGTGGTTTATTTCTTCTGACTAAATTGTATCACACTTGCCTGAGAAATCTTCAAGTGTGTTGCTTCTCAACAGTCAGCAGTTTCCTTCAGTTGTGGCTATTAGCATTATTCATTGAGATCAGTGCTGTAGTAGTGCAGCTGTTTGGTCACCGAGCCAACTCCCAGAACTTTAGGCCTCCCCATACTGGGCACGTCAGAGTGATGCAAGGTAAAAAAGGAGAAAGCAGTTCAAACCATCATGTCCTTTTTGTGGTGGTCATGACATTGAGTTGTCAGTAGGCAGCAACCCAGGAAGCCTTCGTCTGCAGAGATAGGTACCTCTTCTGGGAAGTTATTTTTTTGTCTGTAAAAAAAATCTTGCATAAATTCTTTGAGACTGTTTTTTGTGAAAGTTTAATATTTTAAAGTAATTACTGTATATGCATTTCAGGGCTGATGATGTCCCTGGAAAAAAATCAGCAGCAGATGTACTTGTGGCAGGCATATCCCACTGGTGGACTTCTACCTTCAGTGCCTTTTCTTTCTGGGTAGGGTCATCCTGTTGGCAGGTGTTTAAAAAAAACTTCATTTTAGAAAGAAAATTCTTAAAAGCACAGTTAAAATAGTGAAGGCTTTTTAGAAATGCCAGATGTCCTTCAAGAATGCAACTGCAGTCCTGACATATGGGTTGTCCTGCCTCAGGCAGCCCTTCGGTCAGCCAGATTCCAAAGTCTGGGTCCGGCGTCGGCCGATGTCGCCTCCTCCCCGACGTCAGAGCGGCTGGAGTATAAAGGCATCCGCCGACGCCATCTTCTTCAGTCTTTCTTGCCGCACGGTGCCCGAAGCAGAAGCAGTTCGCAAGTGCCGGTCGGTCAGCTCCTGTGTTTTCAGTTACCAAAGTCATCTAAAAGCTAAGTACCCTGTTGGGGAACATTTTTTCTTGCCTCAGCCGATGTCAGAAAAAATTGAAAAAGTTAATAATTGTTTGTCTTGTGGTAAACAAATACCTCATAAGGACTTCCATTCTTACTGCCTCCCTTGCCTGGGCCCAGACCACGACGTCTCGGCCTGTGCTGCCTCTGCTTGCTTTAATAAGCATACACTCAGGCGCCGGGCAGAATTTGCCGAAGACTTTTTTGGCGAATCTTTCGCTTATATCATGCCGTCGGAACAACCGACAGCACAATCTACCAAAAAACGCATTGGTAAGAGCTTTTTCCCCTGTAGGACTTAAAACTTTAAAGATAAGAGCCATGAGAAAATGAAAAGGCAAAGTGGACAAGATGCATATGACCTTAGAGACTCCTTATCAGTCCCTTCTAGGTCTAAAGTTATCTGGTGGTTTCTGTATGGTAACCCACTGCCTTCATTTGATCACCAGTCCCATTAGTTATCACAGCTGTGTCTGAGCTGGACATCAATTCCAAGATGTGGTGCTGATAAAAGGAAAAGAAATGGATTATATTCCTACAGTTTTTACTTGACAGTTATCCAGCCGGTGTCATGTAGGCTATCTACCCTTCATGTATCCCAGCCATTTTTGATTGTTGAGACTTCACTGAAGAGTATGTTGCTTCATGACAGAGGACTAATAATCTGTCTCAGCTGCTGTAGAGCAGAAAACCTCTACTATCTCTCTCCCTGCTGAAGTGCTAAAAGGAATTATTCTGACACTTGTGCAATATTCTTACTTGCATGTCAGAATCCAAGAAGCTAAGGATATAACTTACACTTCAGGGATGGTCTCAGTCTTGGGGTATGACATTTAGGAGTCACTGTAATGCACCTTCTTACCAGACTATGTTTTATTTTATTTGTATTTATTCTTTGTTGACTAGGTTAATCCCACTAGACTGTAGTAGGCTCTTTTCAGGGGAAAACGCAAGGTGATTTTTTTTACTGCTAGGGGAAATTTTGCCAGGACATTGGGGAACTTCCCCTACTGTTTTTGATCGGTGCCATGGGATCTTTTACATCCACCTGGGTTATCACCAACTCAAGCAGATAAGGCCTCGGTTTAACATCTCATCCAAAGGATGGCACATTCACAAGTGCAGCATCCTTTTATGCTACACTGCAGTGTTGGCAGTTGATCTACTTGGTATGGGAATATAACCCACAGCCTTCAGTACCAAAGGCACCACACAGAAAACCTCACTACGCTTAAAGTGGAGGAAAGGGCAAACTATTTGTACAGGAACCTGTTCAAGTTCTGCTTGTAAAAAAAAAAAAAAAAAAGTTTTTAGCTTTTTCTTTCTTTTGGAGGGAGAACACCCAGAGTGATTAAAAATCTTCAGTACTTACTTGACTCCTCATGCAGATGCATCTCAAGCTCTTCAAGATTAGCAGTCTGCCTAAAGCTTCCAGTTAGACAGATAAAACTACATTTGGGAAACCTTTTCACAGTATTTGTATTAATAGTAGTGTATTTTACTTTTTTCTGAATTTCTTTTACTGTTGTAGTATATCTCTCAGTTGTTTTCTGTTTAACAAATCCTAAAACAAACGAAACTGAGTCCAAACTGGCCGCAGTCTTTTATTATAAAATGTAAGCGGTTTCAGGTTAAAAAACTCTTCATCAGACAAACTTCAGATAATCATGACAGTCTTTAAATATTAAAACATTTCTAAAAGCAACCAATTACTTTCTATACTTGAACCACTTTTTCTTTAAAGCTGGTTTTAAAGATAAAGAACTATTTAACCCAGGTGGGTTGTCAGCAGCCAACTGTATGATCCATCTTAACTCTGCATACTCTGTATCATTGACAATACCCCCCCCCCCTTTTTTTTTCATCTGTCAACATGCAGAACCAGAAAAGCAAATGTATGATCTGAAAAGCTGGAAACCTGCTGGTACAATGCATTATGTTTATCCTTCTGTCTAATAGATGACAAATTATGCAGTATTCTTGTTTTTAACTTACAATTATTTTTTCCAACATAAAAACTCAGACATGACTTGCACCATGCCAAGTAAACCACATTCTCTGAATGGCAATCTGCATAAAACTCAAATGTGTATTTTTTGTTTGTAACAGGATGTATAAAATAATTGAAGCCATTCACATTTGAACATGCTTTACAGTGCCTACAGGGAAAAGTCACTGTTCTGATATGTGCAGAAGAAACACTGTTAGCCTTCTTCTTATTTTTCAAACCAGGTTCTATGCATAACATGTCTTTATATTACTGTTTCGCTTGAAGGTAAATCTGGGTTTCTCATCTAAAATATCCTTCAAGTGATTGTCACTTCTTAGTATCTTCTAGATGTCCTTCAAGGATGCATCTGCAGTCCTTACAAATGGGTTGTCCTGTCGTCAGGCAGCCCTTCGGTCGGCCGGATTCCAAAGTCTGGGTCTGGCCTCGGCTGGTGTCGCACTTCACCCGACGTCATAGCTGCAGTTCTTCGGGTATAAAGGCATCAGCCGACGCCATTTTCCTCAGTCTTTCTTGCCGTGGCGCCGAAGCAGAAGCTGTTCGCAAGTGCCGGTCGGTCAGAACCAGAGATTACTACTACCGAATACTACTTGAAGACTTCTAAAAGCTAAGTACCCCGTTGGGGACTCTTTCTTGCCTCAGCCGATGTCAGAAAAAGTGAATAATTGTTTAACTTGTGGGAAACAAATACCTCATAAAGATTTCCACTCTTACTGCTTACCTTGTTTAGGCCCAGACCACGACGTCGCAGCTTGTCTAGCCTGTGCTTCTTTTAACCGACGGACGCTTAGACGTCGGTCGGAATTTGCTGAGCAGTTTTTTGGCTCTGATTTTGCTTATATTATGCCATCGGATCCTCTGACTTCACAAATATCCAAAAAACGCAAGGAAAAGGACAGACACTCGCGGTCCGCGGTTTCGCCAACCGCGAGTGTCTCGGTTTCAGCTGAAACCGAGCAAGCGGTTCTTCCTTCAGCCGAAAACATGCCTTCTACCGAGGCCTCTTCAAACCTGGTGGAATCGGCTTCTGAAATCCATCCTGTGGTTGCGGTTTCTCAGGTATTATCTGACACTATTCCCTTGGATATCTCAACTTCTGCACGTGGAGCTGCTAGGCCTCCTTCAGCCATGTCCATTAAGGCCTTTGCCAGGGCTAAAGCAGCTAAAGCTACAAAAACTGTGCCTGTTAAGACCCCCTCTCACAGGCCCAGCTCCAGTTCCCAAATGCTTTCCTTGGCAGAGGATCTTATTTCTTTAATCTGGGGATCCCAGCCTCATCCAGACAGGGCCTCTCATCCACCTCCAGAGAAGAGGCCTAGAGCAGAGCCTCCTGAGCCAGTGTCCACAGATGATTCCTCTGATGATTCAGATAACACAGACCCTCCAGAGGCTCCTTATTCCCCTTAGAAAGACTCTGATGCTGAAGAGTCCATCCCTTCTGCCTCTCCACCTGAGGAATTTTCCTTTGGGGAAACCTTGCATGCTATGAGGGAACAATTTCAGTGGCAGGGCCAAGATTTTTCAGACTCCAGGAAAAGGCTTAGAAACTTTTTGCATTTATCACAACATAGGCCTTTAGCTATACCTCCAGTTCTTTCTGTTGTAGATGACGCATTTAATGATGCTTGTACTGCTCCTGATTCATTACCTCCGGCCCCTGCTAAGCCCGATAGGTACTACAGGGTCCCGGACACACATTACCATTTATACAAGGCTCCTTTTGCAGATCCCGAGACTATCTCCCAGGGGCCTAAGGCTGTAGCAACTACCTCTGCTAAAAATCCCCTCCCCTCTGAAAGGGAATCCAGGTCCTTAGAGATGGGGTAAAAAAGTTTACACTTCTGCTACTCTGTCAGCTAGGGCCTTGAACTGTCAATTTCATATGATCCAATATCAAGAATTTATGCTTGACCAGTTAACTAAAAACTGTCATCTGATGAACCTTTTGATAAGAAGTATGTTCAGGAAATGGTACATAACATTCAGCAAGTTAGTAACCATTCTTTAAAATGCGGCTATGATGCACTGGAGGCTTCCTTTAGATCAGCCATGACTGGTACAGTTATCAGAAGGCATGCATGGTTGAAAGAGCAGGCCTTACCGGACCATGTCAAATCAAAACTGTTAGATGCTCCCATGGACAAGGCCAATTTATTTGGTTCTCCTGCACAACAGGTACTGAAGAAGATGGAGGAGAAGGCAAAATCTGTACAAACAGTGAAAGATTTCTTACAGGTCCAACCTCCAAGGTTTAGCAGGAATCGGCCCTCCAAAACTTGGTCCTTTCCAGACTCCTCTAAAGCACAGAGAGGCAGAAATAGGCGATCAAGAGGCAGAAACCAATCCAGGGGTGCCTACAGGGGACGCCAGTGGCAGGGTAACAACCAGCGAGGCACAGACACAGCCACCACCACTGCAACAGGACAATCACAGTGACTTGGCTCTGGCACCGCCTACAAGGGAATAACTAGAAGTACCCTTAGGCGGAAAGCTAGCCTTATTCTCAATAAACTGGCATTACATCACAACAGACAAGTGGATTTTACAGACTATAGACCAAGGCTACAGGTTCCACTTCCATACTCTACCATGGAAGAGAGGAATGCCAAACCTACCGCCAAATCAAAAGACAGAAGCTCTAAAACAAATATCTCAATTATTAAAGATGAGAGCTGTGGAAAAGGTACCATCTATGGAGCAAGGAAAGGGATTTTACTCCAGACTCTTCCTGGTACCAAGAAAAGAGAACAAATGGAGGCCTATTCTCGACCTGTCCGCTTTAAACACATTCCTCATTGTTCCAAAATTCAAAATGCTGACTCTACAGCAGCTTCTTCCCATGCTGGGCAAGGAGTCTTGGCTGGTAACTCTAGATCTCAAGGAGGCATACCTGCACGTCCCCATACGACCAAATTGCAGAAGATACCTCAGATTTCTTGCAGGATCAGAGCATTATCAATTCTCAGCATTGCCCTTTGGCTTATCTACTGCGCCCAGAGTGTTCACGAAATGCCTGGCATCAGTAATTGCTCATTGCAGGCTTCAAGGAATCCAAATTTACCCCTACCTGGACGACTGCCTGATACAAGCGGACAACAAAAACAAGCTAACAGAAGACTTACAAAGAGTCATTTACCTGTTACAAGCCCTGGGATATACAGTCAACATAAAAAAGTCAAGGCTGATACCATCCCAAAGAATAACCTTTTTGGGTGCAGAGCTGGACACATCAAAGCAAATGGCATTCCTAACTGCAGAAAAACAAGAGCAACTACCTCTCTACTTCTTGGCATTAACAAAGCAGAACCATCTAACAGCAAGAAAAGTACTGCAAGCCTTGGGCTTCATGGCATCCTGCATAATACTGGTCCCCCATGCCAGACTGCATATGAGAAAGCTACAGTGGTACCTAAAGAATTTATGGTCTCAACACAAGCACAGCCTAGAAGCCAAAATTCCAATAATCCCATGCCTGAAGCAAGAGTTCCTATGGTGGGCTCAGGCCTGTCAGTCAAACACAGGATTGCCCTTCTACAGCATTCAACCAAGCTAAACCATCACGACAGACGCCTCAGACCTCGGTTGGGTGGCCCACATGCTGGACAAGTGCATACAAGGCTTATGGACTCAAGACCAGCTGCATCTACACATAAATCTAAAGGAAATGCTGGCAGTAAAATTGGCAATCCAGACATTCAGACCATTTCTCCGAGAAGGTCAGTTGATGATAAGGACAGACAACACCACAGTTATGTGGTACATCAACAAACAGGGAGGCACACATTCATACCCTCTATGCCGGATGGCACTGGACCTATGGAATGTGGCTCTGAGCTGCAACATTCAGTTACAAGCAATTTTTGTACCAGGAAAAGAAAACATTCTACCAGACATATTAAGCAGGACTACCACGGATGCCCATGAATGGATGCTGCATCCGGACATCTTCAAAGCCATTACAAGAAAATGGGGACTCCCAGAAATAGACTTATTTGCATCCCCACGCAATCACCAGCTAAAGAAATTCTGCACAAGGACGTACCACCCACTAGCTTGGAAGGTGGACTCCCTATCTTTCAGTTGGAAAAACCTGACAGCATATGCATTCCCACCACTTCCTTTGATGCACAAGGTGCTATTGAAGATCAAAGAGGACCGTCCAAGGATCATTCTGATAGCTCCAGACTGGCCAAGGCAACATTGGTACCCATTACTAAGGAGCATGTCTTGGGAACAAATATGGACACTACCCCTGGTTCCATTGCTGTTGACACAGAACAACTACAACATCCTGCATCCAAACCTGAAAACTCTGCAGCTGACTGCCTGGAACATTCCATAAGATCAATTAACCCAAATTTATCACAAAGGGTTAAAGACATTATCCTTGAGGCTCGCAGACCCTCAACAAGGAAAAATTATGCAGCAAAATGGAAAAGATATCTCATTTGGAATACTGCAAAGGGAGAAGATGTGTCACTGGTAAACATAGCCAACATCCTGGAATAGTTGGCAGAGCTCTTCCACACAGGCCTGTCCTATTCTTCCATCAAGATACATGCATCAGCAATTTCAGCAGAATACAGCTTGGATCCTCCTGTCTTCCCGCATCCTCTGCTCAGGCAGTTTCTGAGAGGAATTAAAAATGTAAAACCTCCTAGGAAACCACCATTGCCAGCATGGGACTTGAACTTTGTGCTAGAAAAATTGACACGTCCTCCTTTCGAACCAGCAGCAACAGCAGAATTACAATACTTATCATGGAAGACTGCTTTCCTGCTGGCAATCACTTCAGCAAGAAGGGTATCTGAACTACAGGCATTAATGGCAGTGCAACCCTTCCTGATCTTCCATCAAGATAGAGTGTCCATGAGAACAAATCCTACTTTTATGCCTAAGGTGGTTTCCAGAGTATCTTTAAATCAGGCTATCCACCTACCTACATTCTTCCCCAACCCACAGAACAGGGGAGAAAGACTGTTGCATACCTTGGATGTACATAGACAGTTACGCTACTACCTGGACAGGACCAAGGGCAATAGAAAAACTGACCAGCTACTGGTAGCATATGCAACAGGAAGGGAAGGAAAAGCAATTTCAAAACAGACAATCTCCAAGTGGATAGGAAATTGCATTAGATTTTGTTATTCCTACCATGGAAAGAAAACTCCAGAGAACATCAGGCCTCACTCTACAAGGGCTACAGCCACTACCACAGCTTTCTTACGAGGAGTGGCTACCAAGGACATTATACAGGCTGCTACTTGGGCCTCCGTGCATACATTTGCCAAGCATTATAACTTACCTTTATACTCTAGATCCCGAGCAGGTTTTGCCACTGCTGTTTTGCAAGGGATCCTAACTACACCATAATCTCTTCTTTCCTCCTCCCCTAGTTTGGCTATGGTATTCTACCCATTTGTAAGGACTGCAGATGCATCCTTGAAGGACATAGTACAGTTTTGTACCTACCATAAATGTAGATGTCCGATAGGAATGCATCTGCAGTCAGGATTACCCACCCGCCTTCCCCTCTGTGGTACTCCTAGGGTATTTGCCCATCTTATAGCTAGCTGGGGGGGGGGTCTATTATGGTGTATTTGTTTGTATATATGTACATACATGCTTATTTTTTGTGTTTGCTCTCTACTATTTGGAAACATTGGCATTTATCCAAATTTAGCCTTCCAAGAGGGCACCTGGCATCTGGGGCAAAAAACACTGAGGAAAACGGCGTTGGCTGATGCCTTTATACCCGAAGAACTGCATCTATGACGTCGGGTGAAGTGCGACACCAGCCGAGGCCAGACCCAGACTTTGGAATCCGGCCGACCGAAGGGCTGCCTGACGACAGGACAACCCATTTGTAAGGACTGCAGATGCATTCCTATCGGACATCTACATTTATGGTAGGTACAAAACTGTACTTTTTGCTTAATAACGTCACATATCCCATACACATTGTTGCTATAACGTAGCATTACCTTAGGTTTTTTGTCATACTTATTAGATGGCTTCAAATTGTCTCCCTGCTGTTCTTTACTATCAGAAAACCATGGTCTAGCCCTAGCTTCCCTGTTAGATATTTTACTGTTCTTAGTTTTTTTCTAAATTTTCCTTTGGGATACCCCTTTTCCTTAAGATGTTCATTTGACACATCAGTTTCTTTGTGAAACTCATTATCTGTGCACAGCCAAGAAACTCTGTATCCTTGCCTTTGCATAATATTATGAAAAGTATGCCTAGGATGCATATTACGTGCATTTTGTTCCAGCATTGTTTCCTATGCAAGGTGGAGTTTATCTTACCAGTTACACTTTTATTTAATGTGACATCTAAAAAGGCAATGGTCTCATTGCTGTGCTCTACTGAAAACCTAAGAAAATCTGTAGTTTTCTCCAGGTAATCAACAAAGTTTAACCGTTCATCACTGCCCTGTGCCTACAACAAAAAAATATCAACAAATCTGGCATACAAAATTGAAGTCTTCCATAGATGTTCACATTTAAAAATATTTTTATCTTCCCAGAAGGCTAGTACTAAATTAGCATATGAGTTGGCACAGGGTTTACCCGTGGCAACACCCTGTACCTGCCTATAATGTGTTCCATTACAAAGAAAGATGTTATTTTCTAACACCAATGCTAGTGCTTCCAGGATTAAAGTGTTGCTATTCTCATCATGTATATTAACTGTATGCAGTACCTCTTTCACTGCCTCCAACCCAAATTCATTTGTGGTGACCGTGAACAGACTGTTGACGTCCATGGTTACCATCAACACATTCTTCAAATCTAAAGTTTGACAAGCATCATACAATTTTGATAAGAACTGTGCCATGTCTTTCAAAGTCCTAGGGAAAATAAGCAAGCAAATTTTTCAGTTTTGCTTCTACCCACATAGGTAAATGTTCAGTAGCCCATCCCCTCCCTGAAACTATTGGTCTCATCGTTGGGGGTAGGGTATTTTTATGCATTTTTAGTAGTGCTTTGAAAATAGGAATTACTGGATGTTCAATGCTTAAAAATACATACAAGTTATCATCTAACACTCCATTTATTCTTAGAGCCCTTAGCTTCTTACCAGCATTACTTATATTGCTTAACCATCAGAGGTGAAATATTTCTGTAAGTGCTGATTTCACTGGTTAGGGCATCCAAAGATTGCATGTATGCTGTAGTATCCATAACTGCAACTGCCCTACCCTTATCAGCTGGTTTAATAACCAGTCTATCATCATTCGTTAACTCTAGCAGTGCTTGCCTTTCCAAATAAGTTAAATTATTAAACCTGCATGTTGCATTGTCAAGATAAAGTCTTATTTCATCCTCACAAGTTTTTAAGAAAGTGTGCACTGTGGAGTGCATAACTGGTACAAAAGTACTCGGATGTTTTGTAACATTAGTATAATGCCCGTTTCCCATAAACATGTTTTTCAGAATTACATTCCAGCCAAACATGCAAATCCAGTATAACTTCACTTAATACAGACTCCCTACTGGGTTGAAATGATAATTCTTTACCTAAAACATTAATTTGTTCTTTAGGCAGTTGAACACTAGATATATTAAATACATTACAGTCATTAAAATCAGTCAGTTCATGACATGTTGCCATGGGCACACCCTTTTTCCAACTCATATGCTAAGTTAGTGTTAGCCTTCTGGGAAGATAAAAATATTTTTAAATGTGAAAATCTATGGAAGACTTCCAACAATTTTTTATGCCAGATGTGTTGATGATATTTTTTTGTTGTAGGCACAGGGCAGTGATGAACTGTTAAACTTTGTTGATTACCTGGAGAAAACTACAGATTTTCTTAGGTTTTCAGTAGAGCATAGCAATGAGACCATTGCTTTTTTGATGTCACATTAAATAAAGTGTAACTGGCAAGATAAACACCACCTTGCATAGGAAACAATGCTGGAACAAAATGCACGTAATATGCATCCTAGGTATACTTTTCATAATATTATGCAAGGGCAGTGGTACAGAGTTTCTAGGCTGTGCACAGATAATAATGAGTTTCACAAAGAAATTGATGTGTTAAATGAAAATCTTAAGGAAAAGGGGTATTCAAATGAAAATTTAGAAAAAACTAAGAACAGCATAATATCTAACAGGGAAGCTAGGGCTAGACCATGGTTTTCTGATAATAAAGAACAGCAGGGAGACGAGTTGAAGCCATCTAATAAGTATGATAAACCTAAGGTAATGCTACGTTATAGCAACAATGTGTATGCTGTATGTGATATTAAGCAAAACTGTAAGATACTAAGAAGTGACAATCACTTGAAGGATATTTTAGATGAGAAACCCAGATTTACCTTCAAGCGAAATAGTAATATAAAAGACATGTTATGCATAGAACCTGGTTTAAAAAATAAGGCTAACAGTGTTTCCTCTGCACATATCAGAACAGTGACTTTTCCCTGTAGGCACTGCAAAGCATGTTCAAATGTGAATGGCTTCAATTATTTTATACATCCTGTTACAAACAAAAAAATACACATTTGTGTTTTATGCAGATTGCCATACAGAGAATGTGGTTTACTTGACATGCTGCAAGTCATGTCCGAGTTTTTATGTTGGAAAAACTAATTGTAAGTTAAAAAACAAGAATATTGCACCATTTGTCATCTATTAGACAGAAGGATAAATATAATGCATTGTACCAGCATGTTTCCAGCTTTTCAGATCATACATTTGCTTTTATGGTTCCGCATGTTGCACAGATGAAAAAAGGGGGGGCATTGTCAATGATACAGAGTATGCAGAGTTAAGATGGATTATACAGTTGGCTGACAACCCACCTGGGTTAAATAGTTCTGTACCTTTAAAACCAGCCTTAAAGAAAAGGCTGGTCAAGTATAGAAAGTAATTGGTTGCTTTTAGAAATGTTTTAATATTTAAAGACTGTCATGATTATGTGAAGTTTGTCTGATGAAGGTTTTTTTTCCACCTGAAAGTGCTTACGTTTTATGATAAAAGATTATGAGTTTGGACTCTCTAGTTTGTTTTTGGATTTGTTCTTAGAAGTGGTTCGAGAGGAGTCCTTAAGGGGAAGCTAAGAGGTTTGTGTTTTGCTACACTTTGGTTTGTTGTTGCATCTTCTTTCCACATGGCCGAACTACAGAATGATGAAGTTGAACTGGATTATCAGCCACACAAACGTTAACTGGACTCAATAAGTGAGAAATTAAAAAATAATGTTTCTTCCTGTTTAAATCCTTTACTTGGGATGGGCTTGATGAAGAACTACACACAGGAAAATGGCCTATCTGCTGGTGAACCGTTGAGACTTTCTTTGAGCTTTTGACTTGCTTAGGTAATACCACAAGAAAATTGAAATGCCTGCAATGGCAGAGGTTTTATATGGAAGCATGTTTGGAATATAAAATAGGGGGATGAGAGTATTATGTATGCCAGCACAAAGAGATGCATGTTCTGACTTATTAGCACACTGTCAGCAGATTAATATAGATACCAGCTTCCGTTATACGAATTTGCTTATAGAATACTTTTCACCTGTTGAAGAGGAACCTCGCAGTGAGGTAAAAGATCTACAGAGAAACTTACAAATGCATTACAACACAGACCAACATCTGTGTAAAATTACCCATGTACTGAATAATACAACCTTGTTTGAAAATAAATTGCAGCAAACGAAGATGAAAATGCTGCAAAGGGACTACCAGGATTTCATGACAGGCTGTATTTTTACATGGCCTCGTGAGCAGGCTAGAACTGAATCTGATCCAGCAGTAGCAAGTAATTTACATACCAACAATGTGTCTACTGAGCCCAGTGATATTTTTCAGAATGCTAATATTCAACAAAATGTGAACAATGCTCCTATGGCTACAACCACGACAGTAGAAGTTTCATGGTTGCCATGGATCCTAATAGCAACACCTCCACTATTGCTCGGGCTGATGATATCACACATGGAACCAAACAGCCTAGTATCAGCATGGGAGCAAGACCGAAAACCTTGCTTTCTTCTTCTTCATCTTTTTTTGCAGCAAGGAGCAGTTCTATGACTTTTCCAAGTTTTCCAGTACCAGTAAGGAAGAAAACGGAAAACAGGCAAGGTCGCTCTGTACAAAGGGATGTGAAATGGCAGAGAGTCATGAACTGACTGATTTAATGACTGTAATGTATTTAATATATCTAATGTTCAACTGAGTAAAGAACAAATTAATGTTTTAGGCGAAGGATTATCTTTTGTACCCAGTAGGGCGTCAGTATTAAGTGAAGTTATACTGGATTTGCACGTTTGGGCGGAATGTAATTCTGAATAACATGTTCAGGGGAAACTGCCATTATACTAATGTTATGAAACATCCGAGTACTTTTGTACTAGTTATGCACCCCACAGTGCATATGTTTTAAACAAACTTGAGGATGAAATAAGACTTTATCTTGACAATGCAACATGCAGGTTTAATAATTTAACTTATTTGGAAAGGCAAGCACTGCTAGAGTTAACGAATGATAATAGACCGGTTATTAAACCAGCTGATAAAGGGTGGGGCTGTTGCAGTTATGGATACTACAGCATACATACAATCTTTGGATGCCCTAACCAGTGATATCAGTACTTACAGAAATATTTCACCTCTAATGGTTAAGCAATATATAAGCAATGTTGGTAAGAAGCTAAGGGCTGTAAGAATAAATGGAGTGTTAGATGATGACTTGTATGTATTTTTAAGCATTGAACATCCAGTAATTCCTATTTTCAAAGCACTACCAAAAATGCATAAAAGTACACTACCCCCACCGATGAGACCAATAGTTTCAGGGAGGGGATGGGTTACTGATCATTTATCTATGTGGGTAGAAGCAAAATTGAAAAATCTGCTTGCTCATTTTCCTAGTATTTTGAAAGACACTGCACAATTCTTATCAAAATTGTATGATGCTTGTCAAACTTTAGATTTGAAGAATGTGTTGATGGTAACCATGGACATCAACAGTCTGTTCACGATCAGCACAAATGAATTTGGGTTAGAGGCAGTGAAAGAGGTACTGCATACAGTTAATATATATGATGAGAATACCAACACTTTACTCCTGGAAGCACTAGCATTGGTGTTAGAAAATAACTATGGAGCACATTGTTGGTAGGTACAGGGTGTTGTCATGGGCACACCCTGTGCCAACTCGTATGCTAATTTAGTGCTAGCCTTCTGGGAAGGTAAACATATTTTTAAATGTGAACATTAATGGAAGGACTTCAGCAATTTTTTATGCCAGATTTGTTGATATTTTTTTGTTGTGGGTACAGGGCAGTGATGAACTGTTAAACTTTGTTGATTACCTGAAGAAAGCTATGGATTTTCTTAGGTTTTCTGTAGAGCTCAGCAATTAGACCATTGCCTTTTTAGATGTCACATTAAATAAAAGGGTAACTTGTAAGATAAACACCACCTTACATAGGAAACAATGCTGGACAAGTCATTAATCTGAAGTTGTTAATCTTCTTCAAATTCATCACTGATGGGTTCGGTTCCAAGCCCTTGGAACCAAGTCGGCCTTATAACAAGCTTGCATGCACCAAAAAACTCTCGAGCTAAGGTGCTACCCAACAATGCCCTTTGCTCAGTTACCTCAGATCTCGTTTGCCGCACAGCCATATAGCAGCATTTCACCGAGCTCTCCAGCTAAATGATTTTTCTGATATAGTTGCAAGTTTTTGTAAAAGTTTTTTTCCTGTTCATAGTCTGTTCTTGATATCTATATTGTTTCAGCTCTACCCACAGGAATCTCTTTCTGACCATTGCTAGTATTTTCTAACTTTCTACCCTTGTGGTATCTTGTTACCATTGTTGGTATTTTCTCTCTCTCTCCTTCATTTCCTCCACTTTCCTCACTCTTTCCCTTTTGCATGAGTGTGTGTTTTGGGATGTCTGAAAAGAAGGGAACTACAAGGTTTAAACACTGCTCTTCTTGCAGTGGTAAACTGCCGAATATTGTCCTCCATGAAGAGTGTGTGTACTGTTTGGGGGTTCCGCATTTGTTGGCGAAACCCCCGTGTGATATTTGTGCTAGCTTCAGTCAGCGGATGATGAATGAATGTCATAACAAACTGATTTTGAAGAGCCTACTTGCTTTGCCTTTTTCGGAGGTTATTTCTGCGACGGAGGTCTCATCCCTTCCTTCTGTTGACAAGAAACGTCCTCGCTCGGACCCTTCACTGGCCGGTGACAAAGGTAAAAGTCATAAACACAAGGCCCATAAGTCCTCCTCAGAGCACTGTTTTTGCCTCCTCAGTTCCAACTACATCAGCTCTGAGCTCGTCTCCAGCAAAGCTTATCGAGGTCGCCTCATCAGCGCCTACCCCGGCACCGATGACTATGGCGCCGTCTACTGCCTCGGTTCCAATCAGCTTATCTGTTTCTGTCTCGGCACAGACATCGCCCATTTCTGCTCCGATAATGGTTCCGACAACTACCTCGTAACCGTTTTTGTCATTCACTCCTGTTGTAACCTCGGCCCCAAGCCCATTTACAGCTCCAACCATACTGTTGTTGCCAGTTTTGAAATTGGAATAGTCTGTGCCCTTCTGTGATACACCACGGACCCGATAATCCTCGACTGTGGACCCGTTTCCCGGACAAGCCTGCAGCCCCTTTTTGGACCAGCCTGATTCCCCCTCAGGGCCATCGTTGAGATCCACCAGGAGCCTTTCCGAATTGGATGTGGTGTGCCTTTTTGACCAGCTGCTGACCACCAGGGGAATTTCAAATTCGCCTAGACCCTATCCCACTCCAGGCTTTGGGTCTATTACTCCAGCAACACCTGCTTACTCTCCTCCCTTGGATCCCTCGGTTCCAAGGCTCATTTATCCAACTTTTTCTAGAGGACTCCCTTCCTCGGCACTGACAACGACACTGTCTGAGACCCCGAGACCCCTTTGGGTATCGGTTCTGTCAGAACCCACCCTTCCTCAATCTCATGCTTAGGGGGTGGAACCTCCAGTTCCGGTCTCTGTTCCGACGGTATTGTCAGTCCCAACTTCGAATCCGAGGGTGACTACCGCTCAGAGTCTGCTTGAGGCTCCGTCCCCGGGGGCAGACTGTCTGGAGCGAGGTGTGACCCCTGTTCCTATATTGTCATCTTCAGTTCCAGGCTCCCACTACTCTTCGGGCGGGCCCACTTTCTGGATGATGGAGACGGTGCTAGCTTCTAGCAATCCTCCGTTGGTTATTCCCCCAGTTCCTTCTGAGCCACAGCTGTCCAAGGCCACCCTCCCCAGGACTCCGAGTGCACAAGGTCCAGGAAACCCCTACACAGGGTATTTCCCTTTCTGAGTCTTCTTCGGATACTCCCACCGAAGAACCCCCTCGGAAATGGGTGTGTAAGAGGAAACGCATGGACTCCCCAGAGGAGTCCCTCACAGAAGATACGGACTACAATGATGGGGAAGGGTCCCCACGGTCACCCCCTGATGATGTCTCCTTTGGAGACATCATGGAAATCTTGAAACAGGGGTGACTGAAAGTTCTCCAACCCTTCCTTGGAGGAAAACGTATTCCTGCAGGCCCTTCCGCTCTCGACCCTCTACTTCTTGGGTGACCCCACCCCCTGCCGATGAGTTGGTTAAACTCATTGTGCAATAGGCATGGAAGAACCCTGACTCAGTTGAGGCCATCCCCAGGAGATCAGACAAAAGTACTCTACCCTCCAGAGGATCAACCCCATTGGTCTAGAGGTTTGCCAGTAGACGCTATGGTGGTGGTGGCAGCCATGAAAAAGGACCTTGCAGAAGAGTGTCCTGCTGTTCACCTGCCCAGCAAAGAGTCCCAGGCAGTGGACAGGTTAGGGAAGTGAGTCTTTGCATCAGGCAACCTTTGCAGTTAGGTCTCTGAACTTTTTAGCACATTTTACGAGGCTCCAGAGAGATCTCATCACCCAACTCTCTGGAACCCTTGTGGGCCAAGTATCGGATGGAGCATGAGATAAAATTCCTAACTTGCCACCCTAGAATCAATATCTAATTCATCCATGAGGTTGCTGTCACATGCAACTGAAGGAGCAGCTAGAGCTGTGGGTGCAGGCGAAGTCATGAGACACCACGCCGGGATGCGCATTTGTGACCTCGCGAACTCCTTCAAGTCTTCCTTTCTAAATGCCCCTATAGAGCCATCAGCTCTGTTCGGTGCTAAGATTAAGGATAAATTAGCCAGGTGCGAACAAGATGGAAAGACCTTGTCTGCCATTGGCCTATGCTTTTCCAAACCTCAGCATTCCTTCTCCAGGAATCAGAGGAGCAGGAAGATGTGGCATAAGAAGTCTCAAGGTCCTTTCCAAGACTCACATGGTGAGGACTCCTTCAAAGGCAGAGGGGGTTCCAATAATGGAAGGTGTCCCTTTTGGGACAGAGGAGGTCCCTGGAACCAGGGCTCCAGAGATTCCTTCTCAGGTAGACCATATCAGCGCTCCTGAGGTGCTACCCAATTGCTTTCCTCTGGAAGCAGTCAGGGCACATTTTTCTCTGCACCAAGCTGCCTGGCTCTCCATTACAAACTATCACTGGATGCAGAGAATCATTAGCAGAGGCTACCATATTCCCCTAATAGCTTATCCAAGACCTCCGAAATCCCTTCCGGATGTTCGACCCAGTCAAAGGGAGGAGGCAGCTTCCAAAATATGAAAGCTATGTCAAAAACGAGCCATCCAACAGGTCCCCCAGATCATTGCGGATCAGGGTTCTACTCAAGATTCTTTTTGGTGCCAAAGAAAACAGGGGACTGGAGGCCCATTCTGGATCTCAGCCAACTAAACAAATCAGTAGTTCAGACCAAATTCTGTATGGTCACAATTCAAACCATCCTCCCCTTTCTGCGGGGGTGTGTGTGTATGTGTTCATTAGATCTCCGGGATGCGTATTACCATATCAAGATGGACAAGCGCTCTAGGAGCCGCCTCTCCTTCCGATTGGGAGCTGATCACTACCATTTCAGAGCCCTGCCTTTCGGTCTCTCGACGGCCCCCAGAGTGTTCACAAAATGCCTTGCAGTGGTAACAGCTAATCTGAGACTTCAGGGATTCCAGGTGTTTCCATACCTAGATGATTGTCTTCTCTCCACCCCACCAAACGTCATCTGGTCAAGGCCCTCCGCTACACCCTGGCTCTAGCTGAGTCACTAGGCATCACCATACATTGGGAGAAATACAAACTTCAACCCTCACAACAACTGGAATTTATAGGGGCAATATTCAACACCCAGTCAAGCCTGATCTCACTTCCTTTCCACAGGTTTCAGAGACTATGGGCACAAGTTCAAGTGATACTCTGTCGAAGAAAGGTGTCTGCAAGGGAAGCCCTCCAAGCCTTGGGATCTATGCCTGTAGCTATCCCTACAGTTCCCTTAGTCAGACTACACATGAGATTACTGCAATGGTTCCTTCAGGCCCAGTGGATACCCAATCTTCACCCCCTGAGTTCACAGATTCTCATCACCAACACTTGCAAACTAGATCTCCTCTGGTGGATGAGGACTGATGGAAATCTTTGGTGTCGCCCCTTCCAGTCTCCCCAGCCCAGTGCCACGGTATGCTTCCCTGATGGGGTGGGGGAGCCACTTCCGGGGAAAGTCAGTTCAAGGCACATGGTCCGATGTAGAGGTCCACTTGCATATCACTGTCCTGGAGTTAAGAGCGGTGCTATTGGCGTTGCAAGCTTTTCATCCACTCCTTCCATCCAGAGCGATTGCTGTCCAGTTGGACAGCATGTCCGTGGTCTGGTACATAAATAGGGAGGGACCAAATCTTACCCCCTATGTCGTGAAGCCATGAGAATCTGGCAGTGAGAAATAGCTTCCAACCACTTTCTGATCGCAACGCAGATCCCGGGGAGCTCCAATGTGATTGCAGAAAGGCTGAGCAGACGCATTCTTCATCCTCAAGAGTGGTCTCTCAACCCGAGTGTGGCAGTGGAAATTTTCAACCTTTGGGGCCAGCCATGCTGCGACCTTTTCGCCTCTCCTTCAAACACAAAATGCAGCAGCTACTTTGCTCTCTTTGCCCCTCTCTGGGAGACACAGTTTGACTCACAATTGGCCCACAGGTTTCCTTTATGCTTATCCGCCAATTCCTCTGATCCCCCTTGATGTTCTTCGTGTTTCACTGTTGCAGTCATTACACTTGGGTTATCCTGCTGGCAGGCTACCCTCAGTCAGCTTGAATTCCAAAGTCTAGGTCTGGCGTCAGTTGCTGTCGCCTCTTCCCTGATGTCAGTGCACCAGGGGTATAAAAGATGCAGCAGACGCCATTTTCTTCAGTCTTTCTTCCCGCGCGGTGCCCGAAGCATAAACAGTTCGCAAGTGCCAGTCGGCTCACTCCTGAGATTTTCGTTTTCGAATTTCAGATCTGAAGTCTTCGTTAAAAGCTAAGTACCCCGTTGGGGAAACTTTTTTTCTTGCTCCAGACCGATGTCAGAAAAAGCTAATAATTGTATTTCTTGTGGGAAGCAAATGCCTCATAAGGACTTTCATTCTTAGTGTATTCCTTGCCTAGGCCCTGACCACGACGTTGCTAGTTATCGGATTTGTGCTAGATTTAACCAACGCACTATTAAGTGTCGGTACGATTTTGCATTACACTTTTTTGGCAGAAGATTTAATTATATGATGTCGTCGGATAGCCATCCAACTACTGGAATTCACAAGAAACGCAAAGAAAAAGAAAAGGACAGGCATCCGAGGTCCAAAACCGACGACGAGGCTTCTTCTAAGCCAGTCGTTGGTTCTCAGGGAGGTGTCTTCACAGCCCCTGACGCCCACTACTTTAGACCCGCAGGCCACTACCAACTCCCACGTGGAGTCGCCTAGGCTGCTGGAAGCTCAAGGTATTGGACCTGAGGAGACTATTCCCTCACATGGGTCCAGAACCGCTGAGCAGGCATTGGTTTCTGAGGGTGTTTTCAGACCAACTCAATTATACATTAAAACGACTTCAGCTTCAAAGGCAAAGACTAAAGCACCATTAAAGACAAAGAAGCAAGTACAACAGTCTCATGGACAGGCCTCCATGCCCAAAAAACAGGTGCTCAAAATGGCCGAAGATTTAGTTACTTTGATCAGGGGTTCCCATCCCCCACCTGATAAAAGACCTAGGCAAGAGACAGAATATGAATCTTCAGATCAGGTTTCCATTTCATCTGATTCCTCTTTTGATCAGGAATACTCTCTTCCTCCCTATAAGGATTCAGATGCCAAAGAATCTGTCTCTTCAGCCTGTCCTCCTGAGGATTATTCTTTTGGGGAAACCTTGCATACCATGAGGGAGCATTTCCACTGGGAGAGCCAAGACTTTTCAGAATCTAAGAAAAGGCTCAGAGATTTCCTTTTACTACCTCAACACAGGCCCCTAGCTATTCCACCTGTGTTGGACATTGTTGTTTATGTATTTTCAGAGTCCAGTCTGACCCCTGACTCCTTACCTTCAGCTCCTGTTAAGCCGGACAGGTACTACAGGGTTGCTGATTCTCCTAAATTCCTGTTCAAAAACCCTGCTGCTGACCCAGAAACTATTTCTCAGGGTCCCAAAGGGGTCAAGGCTTCTGCTGCAAAAAACCCTACCCCCTCTGACAGGGATTCTAGGGCATTGGACAGATGGGGAAAAAAGATTTATACTTACGCTACCTTGGCTATAAGGGCTTTAAATTGTCAGTTTCATATGCTCAAATATCATCAATATATTATGTCACTGCTTAAACAGAAAATGTTGACAAATTCTGAATGTGCAGAAAACAAAGGAATGCAGGATTTATTGCATGCATCTGAACAAGTTGGAAAGCATACTTTGCAATGTGGTTTTGATTCTTTGGAGGCCTCCTGCAGAGCCGCTGTTACGGGTTCTGTCATCAGGAGGCATGCTTGGTTAAAGGAATAAAGTCTGCCTGATCATGTCAAAGCAAAATTATTAGATGCCCATTTACAGCATGATACTTTGCGTGGTGTTAAAGCAGAAGAGGTGTTAAAGAAAATGGAGGACAAAGCTAAATCCATGCAAAAGGTTAAGGATTTCTTACAGGTTCAGCCTCCAAGATTTAGCAGACACTGGCCTACAAAGAATTGGTCCTTTCCAGTGTCAGACAGACCACAGAGGGGCAGATACAGACGCCCAAGAGGCAGATCCCAGCCCCAAGGTTCGTACAGGTCTAAACAATGGGGTGCTTCTACCTCCAAAAGTGGAGAAGACAAATCACAGCCATACAGGAAACAGTCCCAATGACTTCTCCCTGCCTGCACCAAGCACTTATCTTCTGGCAGCAACTTTAGGGGGAAAACTAGCACTTTTTTCTCAAAACTGGCACATAATAACCCAGGACAAATGGGTCCTAGACAGTGTCACAAGGCTACAAGTTTCACTTCCATACCCTGCCAAGGACAAACGGTTGGCCAGACCTGCCAAAACATCAATGGGCAGAGGCACAAAAGCAAGTCTCATCCCTCATGGACATGAGGGCCATTCAACAAGTACCAGAGCAAGAGCAGAGACAAGGATTTTATTCAAGACTGTTCTTGGTACCAAGAAAGGACAAGACCTGGAGACCAATACTGGACCTATCTATTCTAAACACTTTTCTGGATATACCAAAATTCAAAATGTTGAATCTACAGCTACTTATGCCCATGCTGGGCAAGAAGGCTTGGCTTGTGACTTGAGACCTAAAAGAGGCATACCTGCATGTCCCAATCAGACAAACGTGCAGAAGATACCTCCGATTCAAAGCTGGCTCAATGCACTACCAATTCTCTGCACTGCCCCTTGGCTTATCTACTGCGCCCAGGGTCTTCACAAAGTGCCTGGCACCAGTAATTGCATTCTGCAGACAAAGAGGAATACAAATATATCCTTACTTGGATGACTGCCTCATTCAAGCAGAGAACAAGGACATTCTACTACAGCATCTGGCGTTTGTAAAGAGATTTCTAACAGGCCTAGGATACACAGTCAACGAAAAGAAATCAAAACTAGTACCCTTTCAAGAGATAATATTCCTGGGTGCAAGCTTAAATACAACTGCCCAGATGGCTTATCTCATGCCAAACAAACAAAGGCAACTGACTACCAATTTCAACCTGTTGGCAACAAAGGCCCAGTTATCCGTAAGAAAAATTCTGTAGGCTTTGGGCTTCATGGCATCCTGCTTTCTACTAATTCCATATGCGAGACTGCATACAAGGAAACTTCAGTGGTACCTAAAAAGTGTTTGGACTCAACATTGCCACAGCCTGGAAACAATAATTACTCTCATTCCCTGCCTGCAACAGGAGTTTTGTTGGTGGGCGACGACTTGTCACCAGAACAAGGAACAGCCATTCACTTTACCCCTAGCCAGGCAGATTTTAACAACGGATGCATCAGATTATGCCTAGGGGGCCCACATGGCAGGAAGATGTATTCAAGGCACATGGTTCGCAAACCAAATGCATCTACATATCAATTAAAAAGCGATGCTAGCTGTTCAGAATGCCCTGACAGCCTTCAAGGACCTACTTCATCCGGGACAACTACTGATAAAGACAGACAACACCACGGTCATGTGGTATATAAACAAGCAGGGAGGCACTCATTCTTACCCCCTTTGCAGACTATCCATGGCTTTGTGGGACACAGCATTGACTTACCAAGTACATCTGCAGGCACAGTTCCTGCCAAGAAAGACAAATACTCTGGCAGACAAACTAAGCAGAAACCTCATGGATCCCCACAAGTGGAATTTGGATCCACAAGTCTTCAGCATGATAACAAGGAAATGGGGATGCCCGGATATAGATCTATTTGCCTCTCCTCACAACTACCAACTAAAAAAGATTCTGCACAAGGACTTATCACAGACAAGCATGGAAAGTGGATGCCCTATCTTTCAGCTGGAAAAGCTTAGCAGTATATGCCTTTCCTCCACTACCTATCCTCCCCAAGGTACTCCTAAAGATCAGACAAGAGAAGCCAAAGATGATACTGATTGCCCCAGACTAACCCCGCCAGCACTGGTATCCAATCCTAAGGAACTTGTCTCAATGCCCGGCTTGGACCTTGCCTCAAATACCTCATCTACTATACCAACAAAACAGTCAGATCCTGCACAGTAACTAAAGACCTTAAATCTGGCAGCATGGCTGATAATGTAATGATACAAAAGGCGCCTCTCACTAAAGCCGTAATGGATGTCATTTTGGAGGCCAGAAGGCCTAGTACCAGAAAATTTTACGCTGGAAAATGGAAGGCATTCTGTGCTTGGAACCAGGCATAAGGAATTGACATAGCTGTACCAAATATTCCTCAGAGTTTGCAATACTTAACTGAGATGCTGGACAAAGGCCTATCCTTTTCATCAATTAAAATTCATGCCTCTGCCATTTCGGCTCATTACAATACAGAGCCACCAATCTTTTCTCATCCCTTACACGATACAAATGAACTCCCAACTATAGAACCAAAACTTGGATGAGCTGAATGCTGGATAAACCGCTCGTACACAAGGATGAATAAATTTATTTTCACACAAATACAAAGTAGTTATACTGGTTAAGCGCTTTCAACTGTAGATCCCAGTCTTCTTCAGAACAATTATTGCTGAGACCTTCTCCATTTTATAGTCATCTGATCAATTAATTATGTGAAAAACCGCCAAAAGCCTTAAAGATGTACATATCCATGCTATAACTATAAGTTACATATTAATACATAAAGTACTTAAAACAACTATTAAGAAATTAAAAAATGACTAAAACTAATCTCACTAGTACATAGATGTATATTATGTATGTATGGATGTTAGAATGAATAAATAAAATTGAAATATAATAAATTTAATAAATTTAATAACATATATGACCTTATACTTATGAATCTATCTACACTAATACTATAAGTTCATTATATCTAAATATAAAAACAATTGTTATGAAAATTCTATTATTATAATGTAAAAATATATATTCATTACAATAAATAATCAATTAATATACATAAATCATTATGAAAGAGCTAAAAAAGGTTTTATGCTGATAAAATCATTTAATCCAGGCCGTCTAGTAGAATCAGTATAGATCTGCCACCTGCTTTCATATTGTGCCAAAATCATTTTCCAATTCCCTCCAAAGGGTATATTGGTAATCTGATCAATAATTGCAAATATAAAACCATGGTCTTTCCCTTTCTCTAAAATATGCCTATATAGAGCATTTTAATATCACACTTCTGTATTTTATATTGATGCTCGTATAATTCGTTTTTTCAGCTGTCTTTCCGTTTTTCCAATATAATATGAAGTGCATTTCCTACACACAGCTACATAAACCACCTGTTTACTATTACAATTCCCTGTCTTACATCTAATAACAGTATGATTTATATCATCTAACCTGATGGTCTTAGCTTCATTAATATATCTACACTGCTGACATCTTCCGCATTTGGATGTACCTTTAAATCTAGCCACATTTTCATGTTCATGGCTGGCTCTTTCTAGTATTCTCTTCAAATTAGGAGCAGTCTTAAATACACATTTGGGAAATTTACCTAACTTTTGCTCTAAACCAAGTGTTGTTATAACTTCCCAATGTCTTTGTAAAGTTTCTCTTATTAACTGTGTATAGGGTGTATACGTCAATACGCATACTCTCCCACAAAATTCTTTTCGCTGTTCTATTGGGTTGTCCATGTTATAATGGCCTAATAATGGTATGTACTTCCGACCCCACTGTTCCTGTACATATTTAGTAATGTAGTATACCATATTTTCTGGGTAATCACGACTTAAAAATAAATTTTGTATGATCCTTAGCTCAGTCTCCATAAATTCCTTTGTGGATGACATTCTTGCAGCTCGGATACACTGTCCTTTTACTACGTTTCTAAAAACATGGGGGGGATGATTACTAGTGTAATGAATGTAATCATTTGAAAACGTAGGTTTTCTGTATACTTTTGAGGTAAAACCTTCATCATTATGGCTAAGTAATACATCTAAATATGAAATTTCTGTGGAACTAAAATTATGTGTAAATTTTAGAAACTCCATTGTACTATTTAGGAATTCCATAAATTCCTGCATTCTATCCACAGATGCATTCCATAAAATAAATATGTCATCCAAATACCTAGCGTAGTATACTATATCAGAGAAAAATTCACTTTTGAATAAAAATTCTGACTCCCATTCCAACATAACCAAGTTCTCGAAAATGGGAGCACAAGCTCATCCCTTGTTAAGGCAGTACCTCAGAGGAGCCAAAAACTTAAGGCCTCCAAGGAGATCACCAATAACTGCATGG
The DNA here is from genome assembly GCF_019279795.1 of Protopterus annectens. Taxonomy (NCBI): domain Eukaryota; kingdom Metazoa; phylum Chordata; order Ceratodontiformes; family Protopteridae; genus Protopterus; species Protopterus annectens. The sequence continues at coordinate 412,451,816 of NC_056749.1, forward strand.
GACCTCAATTATGTTTTGGAAAAATTCACCCTGCCTCCTTTTGAGCCAGCTGCTACAGCTGATATAAAGTTTTTGTCTTGGAAAACAGCTCTGCTCCTAGCAATAACCTCTGTAAGACGAGTCTCAGAGCTACAGGCACTTATGGCTGTGGAACCTTTTATCATTTTTTATCCAGACAGGGTTTCTCTGAGGACAAACCCAACATTTATGCATAAGGTAGTGTCCAGTGTGGCCCTTAACCAAACTATTCATCTGCCTACTTTTTATCCAAACCCACAGAATAAGGGGGAGAGAATTCTGCATTCTTTGGACATACATAGACAGCTGCGCTTCTACTTGAACAGAACCAAAGCTTTCAGAAACACAAGAGCAACTAGTAGTGGCATATGCTGCAGGATCACAAGGAAAGGCTATCTCAAAGCAGACTATTTCAAAGTGGATAGGCCACTGCATTTGTTTCTGCTGTTCACAACATGGCAAGCCAGTGCCTAAGGGCATTAGGCCACATTCAACCAGAGCATCAGCCACTTCAGCAGCCTTCTTCAGGAGAGTACCAACCAAAGACATTTTAGAGGCTGCTACCTGGAGTTCAGTGCACACCTTTACAAAGCACTATAATTTACCACTCTACTCTAAATCCAGGGCAGGCTTTGCCACTGCAGTTCTGCAGGGCCTCATAGCCGCTCCTAATGCTATTTAGCTCCAGCCTCCCAACCATAGCTTTGGGATTCAACCCTAGTGTAATGACTGCAACAGTGAAACATGAAGAACATAGTACAGTTGTGTACACTTACCATAAATGTAGATGTCCGAGTGTACTCACTGTTGCAGTCCAGGTTACCCACCCACCATCCCCCATTTTTTTGCTGCAACTTATTTGCACTTCTCTAATCTATACAAATTATGTGGTGTATTTGCTTGTAGATGAAGGTATTATACATTTTGGTGCATGCATGTTTTATTGGCATATTTTTAGCCTATCCTTTTGGGGCACATGACATCTGGGGCAAGAAAAATGGAAGAAAATGGCGTTGGCTGCATCTTTTATACCCCTGGCGCACTGACGTCAGGGAAGAGGTGACAGCAACCAACGCCAGACCTAGACTTTGGAATTCAGGCCGACTGAGGGTAGCCTGCCAGCAGGATAACCCAAGTGTAATGACTGCAACAGTGAATACACTCGAACATCTACATTTATGGTAAGTGTACACAACTGTACTTTCTAAGGAAAGCTATTCAGTTGAAGTAGAGTGATCCTCATTGCCCCATTCTGGCCTTGCCAGGTGTGGTTTCCCTTCCTTTGACCTCATCTGTTACAACCTCCTTGGATCCTAGACACTCATCAGGACCTCATATCTTACCCACAAGGGCTGACTCTCCTGAATCTGTCCACTCCCAAGCTGACAGCTTGGTTTCTCCACTTCCGTTAGTTGCCAGGCAGGAAACCCTCTCTTCACCCATACGTGATATTATCTTGGCCTCTCATAAACCATTCACCAGGAAACTTTACAGAGACAATTGGAAAAGATTCTCTATTTGGTCACGTAATCAGAAAATAGACCCGTTCTCAGCCACTGTTCTTCATTATCTGGCTGAACTGTTCGACAATGGGGCCTCAGTTTCCACCATTAGAGTCCATCTAGCAGCTGTTTCCAACTTCCATAACGGGTTAGATGGAGTGCCACTTATTTCCTCTCGCCTTTGCAAGACCTTCCTCAAGGGTATTTTCCACTGCAGGCCTCCCATAAGACAGCTGGTGGAGGCATGGAATCTATCCTGGGTTCTGCAATCTCTTTCTCTACCCCCTTTTGAGCTGGCTGCGACATGTGATCTAAAATTTCTGTCATGGAAATCCTTATTTCTGGTGGCTATAACTTCATCCAGAAGAATTTCTGAATTACAAGCATTATGTATAAAGAGCCCTTATCTGATCTTTCATAAGGACAGAGTATCACTTCGTACTAACCCATCCTCTCTCCCCAAAGTGGTTTCTGATTTTTCAATTAACCAATCCATTGAGCTCCTTGTGTTCTTCCCAAATTACTGTAACAAGGGAGAATACTGCCTACATTCCTTGGATGTTCATAGACAATTGCGTTTCTATCTGGACAGAACTAAATCCTTTCGCAAGTCGGACCAGCTTTTCATTTCCTTTGCGGGTCCTAGAATTGGAGGCGGAGTATCGAAAGTTACTTTGTCTAAATGGCTGAGGGATTGCATTGCTTTCACATATTCACTTACAGAGAGATCTAAGCCTAGCCAAATCAAAGCTCACTCAACTAGGACTATTGCAGCATCTATTGTCTTCCTCTCTAGGGCCTCCATGGATGACATTTGTGCAGCTGCCATTTGGGCTAAGCCCCACACTTTTATCAAGCATTACAAATTGGATCTGATCTCCAGGGGAAGAGTGGCCTTTGGGTCAATGGTTCTCAGGAATGTTCTTCCATAAGGACCTCCCAGGTTCTCCAAGTAGTTGGGGACTTGGTCCCATCAGTGATGAATAGGAAGAAAATTAACAACTTCAGATAAAGAAGTTATGTCTTACCATACTGTTCCATCTGAGTTGTTGATCTTCTTCCAGTCATCACACCCTCACACCATCACCCTCCTAAGGTTCCTGGCGGATCTTCTGGGTCTTTGTGGTGTATTAGGGTTTCTGCGCAGAGATGGCCTCTGACTTATTTCTTCTTCTATATGTTGCATGCAAACTCGATCTGAGGTAACTGAGCAAAGGGTGTTGAGGGTAGCAGCTTAGCTCGAGAGTTTTTTGGTGCACGCAAGCTTGGTATAAGGCCGACTCGGTTCTGAACCCATCGGTGATGACTGGAAGAAGATCAACAACTCAGATGGAACGTTAAGGTAAGACATAACTTCTTTTTTGAATGCACGTAGTATGCATCCTAGGCATACTTTTCATAATATTATGCAAAGGCAAGGATACAGAGTTTCTCAGATGTGCACAAATAATGAGTTTCACAAAGAAATTGATCTGTTCAATGAACATCTTAAGGAAAAGTGGCATTCAAAGGAAAATTTAGAAAAATCTAAGAACAGCATAATATGTAACAGGGAAGCTAGGGCTAGACCATGGTTTTCTGATAATAAAGAACAGCAGGGAGACGAGTTGAAGCCATCTAATAAGTATGATAAACCTAAGGTAATGCTACGTTATAGCAACAATGTGTATGCTGTATGTGATATTAAGCAAAACTGGAAGATACTAAGAAGTGACAATCACTTGAAGGATATTTTAGATGAGAAACCCAGATTTACCTTCAAGCAAAATAGTAATGTAAAAGACATGTTATTCATACAACCTGGTTTAAAAAATAAGGCAGCCAACAGTGTTTCCTCTGCACATATGAGAACAGGGACTTTTCCCTGTAGGCACTGTAAAGCATGTTCAAATGTAAATGGCTTAAATTATTTTATACATCCTGTTACAAACAAAAAATACTTATTTGAGTTTTATGCAGATTGCCATACAGTGAATGTGGTTTACTTGGCATGCTGCAAGTCATGTCCAAGTTTTTATGTTGGAAGAACTAATTGTAAGTTAAAAACAAGAATATTGCACCATTTGTCATCTGGTAGACAGAAGGATAAACATAATGCATTGTACCAGCATGATGTTAAGTTGTCAATCTCGCCTTCATTCTTGCTTGATGGGTTCGGAGCCGATCCTCGTCTCCGACTCGGCACTTGCTAAGCTCGAGAGTCACTTTTACCAGCTCGAGGCAGCCCCATATCCCATGATGCAAGGCGGTAAGTACCCAGATCTCGTTTGCCGCTTCGCTGATGAGGTCCTCCTTTTACCAGCTCCTGGTAAGTGAATTTTTACATTACTATTTTAGCCCCTTTCTTCAAAAAACCTTAAAATTATTAGTTTTAACATAGTTTTAGTCCCTTTCTGACAAAAATTTTCCCTGTCTCCTTATAACTTTCAGTCAGACTTTCTAACATCCCATCCCCCCCCTTGTTAGGGTGTGTGTGTGTGTGTGTGTTTGTTATTGATACCTTTTGATATATTTAATTTAATTTCTTGACTGGTGTTGTGTGTGTGTTTTATTCACCATGTCTAAGGAAAGGGTCTCAGGCTTTAAGAAGTGTGACTCGTGCTGTCAGAAGATGTCTCTGACAGACGGTCACACTTCTTGCCTTTACTGCCTGGGGCCTCTTCACCTGCAGGACTCCTGTGCTGTATGTCATTCTTTTAGCCAGAGAGTCCTGCAGGAAAGAAGAAATAAATTGATTTTGAGGGGCCTTCTTAAGCCGGAGGGCTCTCCAGCTAAGTCGGCCCCATCTAAGACTTCTAAGTCTTCCAAGGCCCAGGCTTCTGTGTCCAAGCCTGTGGCCTCGGCTCCGACTCATTCAGAGTCGAGATCGGCTCCGGCTGGAGCCGATTCTGGGTTACCCAAACCTTCGGCACCGATGGCTATCGGTGCCGATTCTGGTTCGACCACTTCGGTGTCGGCTCCGATCGGTTCCGACCACCATGTGGCCCAGGCATCGGTGTCAGCTCTGATCGGCTCCGACACCCTTACTTTTATGGCCGTATTGGCTCCGGTTGGAGCCGATGCATCGAAGCTACCTGTCGGTGCCGATAAGTTGTCGGCTCCGACAGTTTCTGTGGTTTCATCGGCTCCGATGGTTCCTTCGAGGAAGAGGTCTAGGTCCCCTTCCTTGGAGCCGATACTTTCGGCTCCGGCTTCGTCTCTCCTCTCGGAACGGAGCCATCAGAGCCGATCTTCAAGGTCATCCAGGCTTTCTGACCATGATTTGGAGAGAGTGGTCAGTAGATTACTAAAGTCACAGGCACTGGCCCAAATGTTACATAGACCGTCTCAGCAGACGACTATTAGTCCACACCCCATTGCAGTTCCTCCTTCGACTCTACCCCAGAGTTTGGAGTTGGAGTTGGAGTCTTCGGGAATGGTTTCTGCTAAGGCTGAGGGACAGATACCCCCTTCTGCTCCTTCAGCCTTTACTCTTATCTCCTCTTCGAGACCTTCCTTAGAGGGATTCGGTGGCCGGGCTTCCCTAGTCTCCTCTGAGGGGGTGAGTGGCATCGGACCCTTGTCCGAGCCTGCTCTTCCCCTTGGAGCCTCGGCCTTGGTGAGCTCGGCTCCGACATCTGCCTCGGAGCCTTCCTTTTCGGTGGGTCCTGGAGTTCCTAGTTCTTCGGAGCGGGTTCTCTCGGACCTCCCTGGGAGGGGAGCCTTCGAGGTGATGAAGAGTGTGCTGGCCACTGGTCTCAGCCAGCAGTCTGTTCCCTTAGCTCCTCCCTCTATGGTGCCTGTTGACATCTCTGCCATTTCTGTTGCTCCAGGACCCAGAGATCCTCTGCCTCAGGTTTCCCCACTGGGAATTTCCCCCTCTTTCGTGGATTCTCCTGATTTGTCGGGAGATCCTCCGTGGAAGAGGACCTGTAAGAGGGAACACGTAGACTCCCCCGAGTCTATCACTTCAGATACTGACTTAGATGAGTCAGAGGGATCCCCAAGATCCCCCTCTGAGGATGTCTCCTTCTCAGACATCCTAGAACTCCTTAGACAGAGGGGAAACTGGCCCACCAATAATCCCTCTGAGGATGAGTCAGTATACCTGGAGGTGTTTGGATCTCGGCCCTCCACCTCCTGGGTGTCTCCGCCTTTTGACCCCCTTATGCAGGTTATTGCTCGAAAGGCGTGGGCTGCTCCTGACTCTGTAGAGCCAGTCCCTAGGAGGCCTTCTAAATTTATTACTGCCCCATCGGACAAGCAATTCCTCACAAAAGGTGTCCCCGCTGATGCCATGGTGGTGGCGGCTGCCACCAAGAAGGAACTTGCAGATCCTTCCGTACCTGTCCATCCTCCTAATAAGGACTCTAGGACCATGGATAGATATGGTAAGCGGATGTTTTCTTCAGCGTCCTTTGCTATGCGTTCGCTGAACTACCTATGTCACTTCACCAGATTCCAAAGGGATATCCTTAAGGAGCTAGGTGAAGTTGTGCAGGATCCTACAGCTGCAGGGGCTCAGGAAAAAATTGCTTCGCAGCTAGAAACCCTTAACTCCATTGCAAACTCCTCCATGCGGCTGATATCATATGCTGCTGATGGAGCGAGTAGGGCCGCAGGTACAGGTGTGGCTCTTAGATGCCAAGCCTGGATGCGGCTATGTAATTTTGCAGATCCCTTTAAGGCGTCCTTCACAAACTCTCCCTTTGATGGGTCAGCTTTGTTTTGCCCTCAAGTGAAGGAAACGTTGACCAGGTGTGAGCAGGACGGCAAAACTCTTTCTGCCGTAGGAGCCCGTTTTTCCACCCCTTCTAGACCTTACCCCAGAGGACAGAAGGGTGGCAAAATGTGATTCCGCAAATCCCAAGGAGTCACGCCGGATTCACGTGGTCAGTTTACCCGTAGAGGCAGAGGGGGTAACAACAACAGACGCCGCTCTAGAGGCAGAGGGGGTCCACAAAACCAGGGAAACAGAGAGTCTCTCTCTGACAAGCCCTTTCGGCATCCCTGAGATGTTGCACGGCTGTCCCTCCTTGGAGGCAGTCGGGGGAAGACTATCGCTGTACCCAGAAGCCTGGCGTTCCCTCACTCAAGACAGATGGGTACAGTCGATCATATCCGAGGGTTACAAAATTCCTTTCGAGGAAAGTCCTTTCTATCCCTCAAATTCCCTTCCAGATGTACCACCCAGTCTAAGGGAAATTGCAGAGTTAGAAGTCTTAAAACTACTGCAAAAAAGAGCCATTCAGCCAGTTACAACAGACCATTCAGAGCCCCGAATCTACTCAAGGTTCTTTTTGGTCCCCAAAAAGACGGGAGACTGGAGACCAATATTGGATCTCAGCAGACTCAACAAGTCTGTGAGGAAAACAAGATTCCGAATGGTCACTCTTCAGTCAATTCTGCCCTTCTTACAGAAGGACAACTGGATGTGCTCAATAGATCTTCAGGATGCGTACTATCACATAAAAATTCACAGACGCTCCAGGAGATTTCTCCGCTTTCGGCTGGGGTCCAATCATTTCCAGTTCAGAGCCCTGCCCTTTGGTCTCACTACAGCCCCAGAGTGTTCACCAAATGCATGGCAGTGGTCACGGCTCACCTGAGACATCAAGGATTCCAGGTGTTTCCGTATCTCGACGACTGGCTCCTTTCAGCCACCACCAGGCATCAGCTTGTTCAAGCCAGGGATTACACAATAAATCTTTGTTCTCATTTGGGCATCTCGATCAACTTGAAAAGTCATCCTTATCGCCCTGCCAGTCTATTACTTTCATAGGCAAACTTAAACACTGTTCGGATGTCAGCTACCCTTACAGACCAAAGAGTTTCAGACATTCAAAGTCATGTCAGGATCATTCTAGCCAACAAGAAAGTACAGGCCAGAATGGTTCTAAAGGTATTAGGCCTCATGGCTGCGGCCATTACTCTTCTTCCCTGGCTCGCTTCTACATGCGCCTTCTTCAGTGGATGTTGTTCACTCAGTGGTCTTACCAACAACTTCCAATGCGTCACCAAATTCTGGTGACACAGATTTGCAAAATCATCTTGCTTGGTGGATCACTTCTCCCCAGATTCACCAAGGCAGACACTTTGTACCCCCATCCCGGTAGCCACTGTCACCACGGTTTCCTCCCTGATCGGGTGGGGGTCATTATCAGGGCAGGATGGTTCATGGGACGTGGCAACCGTTCGAGTACCACCTGCACATAAATGTCCTAGAGATGAGAGCAGTGCTTTTAACGTTGCAAGCCCTCAACGACTTTCTTCCTGTAGGGACAATTGCAGTCCACACAGACAACATGTCTGTAGTTTGGTATATCAACAAACAGGGCGGAACCAAGTCCTACCCGTTGTGTCGAGAAGCGCTCAGACTTTGGCAATGGGCAATCTCCTCTCATCGGTTTCTGGTAGCAACGCACATCCCTGGGAAAACCAACATTTTAGCGGACAGATTGAGCAGAGCTATTCTCATGCCTCACGAGTGGTCTCTCAAGCAATCTATAGTGGAAGAGATTTTTCTGGAATGGGGTCGCCCATGTTGCGATCTTTTTGCTACTCCCCAAAACAGCAAATGCCCAGACTTCTTCTCTCTCTTCCGTCTGCCAGGCCATCCCCCCAGAGACGCTCTGACCCAGGATTGGCCCCAGGGACTTCTTTATGCCTTTCCTCCTTTTCCCCTGATCCCTCAAGTTATCCAGAAAGCAACCGTTTGAGAGCCAAAATGATTCTCATTGCTCCTTATTGGCCTCGACAAATTTGGTTTCCGTTCCTCCATCGTCACCTTTTGGTGCAGCCGTGGCATCTGGACCCAGTGCCAGATCTTCTGATTCACCAATCCGGTCAGCTGCACCGGTCTATCCCTTCTCTCAACCTCACAGCATGGTTGCTCCACTTCCTTACTTAGCCAGGCTTCCTTTGATCTCTAACCCCGTTAGAGACATTCTAGTAGCTTCTTTAAAATCCTCTACCAGGAGGATTTATACAAGCAAATGGAAACGTTTCTCTTTTTGGGCTAAAGCCAAGAATATTGATCCCTTCACTGCCCCAGTTCAGTCAGTTTTGGATTTCTTAGCGGAGATTTTTCATGCAGGCTCCTCTTCTTCCACAGTTAGAGTTCAATTGGCTGCTATCTCGAACTTTCATGTCGGGTTCGCAGATCACAATATTATGTCCCACAGGCTTTGTAGAGCCTTCTTGAAAGGAATTTTCCTCCTGAAGCCTCCAGTCAGGAATCCTCCTCCTCAATGGGATCTAAATTTAGTGCTGACATCCTTGATTCTTCCCCCCTTCGAGCCAGCTGTTTCTTGCTCCCTGAAATTTCTTTCTTGGAAAACCTTATTCCTAGTAGCTATTACATCGGCCAGGAGGGTGTCTGAACTTCATGCTCTATCGGTTCGACCCCCCTATTTGGTCTTTCACAAAGACAGAGCATCATTGAGAACTAATCTGACCTTTTTGCCTAAGGTCGCCTCAAAGACTAATTTGAATCAATCCATTGATCTCCCTGTATTTTTTCCAAACTATTCAAACAGATCGGAACAAAAACTACATTATCTTGATGTCCACCGCCAACTCAGATATTATTTGGACAAAACTAAACAATTAGGAAATCCGATCAACTCTTTGTTTCCTATGCTGATAACAAGAAAGGCCTTCCTGTCTCAAAAGTGACCTTATCTAGATGGCTTTCTTCTGTCATCTCTGAAATTTATCGGCTCAGGGGAAAACAGCTGTGCTCAAAACCTAAAGCACATTCAACTAGAAGCTTAGCTACTTCTACAGCCTTTCAAACTAGACTTCCTTTAGACACTATTTGTGCAGCGGCCACTTGGGCCACTCCTCATACTTTTGTTTCCCATTACAAATTAGACTTGGCCTCCAGGGACAGAGCCAGTTTTGGCTCTACAGTCCTCAAGAGTCTGTTCCATTGAGCCACCCAGGATAGAGGTGCTAGGGACGCGGTCCCATCAAGCAAGAATGAAGGCGAGATTGACAACTTAACATTGAGAAGTTATGTACCTACCATAACATTCCATGTTAGTTGTCTTCTCTCGCCTTCTTTCTTGCGACCCTCCCTCCTTCCCCCAGGCCTGGACAGACCTTTTTCTACAAGGAATTATTATGCTGAAGACCATTCAGAGCTGGTCCTTCTTCCATCCTGTAGGCTTTTCTTTCTTCCTTTGGGAAGTGTTTATGCTTGGTGCTATTGCCCCTTTGTCATCAAACGAGATCTGGGTACTTACCGCCTTGCATCATGGGATATGGGGCTGCCTCGAGCTGGTAAAAGTGACTCTCGTGCTTAGCAAGTGCCGAGTCGGAGCCGAGGATCGGCTCCGAACCCATCAAGCAAGAAAGAAGGCGAGAGAAGACAACTAACATGGAACGTTATGGTAGGTACATAACTTCTCATTTCCAGCTTTCCAGATCATACATTTGCTTTTATGGTTCTGCATGTTGCACAGATGAAAAAGGGGGGGGGGCATTGTCAATGATGCAGAGTATGTGGAGTTAAGATGGATCATACAGTTGGCTTCTGACAATTCATCTGGGTAAATAGTTCTGTACCTTTAAAACCAGCCTTAAAGAAAAGGCAGGCGGGTCAAGTATAGAAAGTAATTGGTTGCTTTTAGAAATGTATTAATATTTAAAGACTGTCATGATTATGTGAAGTTTGTCTGATGAAGGGTTTTTTAACCTGAAAGCGCTTACGTTTTATAATAAAAGATTACGGCCAGTTTGGACTCTGTTTCATTTATTTTTGTATTTGTTCTTACAAGAGGTTTGAGAGGAGTCCTTAAGGGAAGCTAAGAGGCTTGTGTTTTGCTACACTTTTTCTGTTTAACTGCATGCATTTTTTTGGCTATAGGAATTCATTTCTACACTTTTAAAAGTAAAACTAATTATTTTATCATCAAAAAGTTTATTTGTTAGACAGAATTGCTCTGTGTTAATGTGTTGCTCATGTGCAATTCACGATAAGCTACTGTTTAATGTTTTTAGAAAGCTATTTTTGGAGTGAAGTGACTTTATATCTTAAAAATAATTTTGTGTACTGCTTGTTTAACTTTTTGTAGAGGAATTGGATTTTTGCGAGGGTTGAGTGCTTCTCAGATGTACTAAACAACAACTTACTCTGTGGCCTACCCTTTTTACTGGAGCTTACCTGTAATGAGGCTTCTTTCTCTGCTTTAGCACAGATACTTAAACAGTGATCCTGCTATTCCTTCCACTAGCATACTTAAAAAGAAAAAGCTATTGAAACACAAACTCTTGCCCTTAGCATGGGCTCAGTCAGTGCCTCAAATGATAGTAGGTGACTCTGCAGTGGCTGTTGCTGGTTCCTCTGACCACTTTGTTTTCCTGAAATCCATCTTGCCAACCGCTATGGACTGGGGTTCAAACACATCATCTTTGGCTGTTCCAATGTGACTTGGGAGAAACATTTTAGGTACTGGAGACACCATGTGAGGGTCTTCATGAGGTGGTTGGGGGGAAGATAGACCTCTTCCACTAGATAATGCTCACAGTCCTCCTCTTCCTTCTTTAAAATGTGTCCCTAGAAAGAAGAAATAGAAGGTTAATCATTGTGAATGAAAAGAAATTGTTTATTTAGCAAAAATTATATTATTACCTTAGCTATTAGTTTGTTGCAGTCTTTCAGTCTGTTAATCTGGGATATCAAGTGCCTTATCATACTTCTTTTTCCTTTACTCCAAAGGAAGAGGATGTTTATTCTGTTGATTCTTATATAGACAGAGACAGGGTTATTTCATTGGAAGATTCCATAAGCCCATGATTCTGAATTGTTTAGACAGTGAGCCTGAACTGGAAGATATGGAGACTTTCTCCTTTTCTGAGTCTGTCTCCATACTTAAGGATGTGTTTGCATGGGAACAGGTGGAAGTTCCCCCCTGACTAGATAGATCAACTGGGTTGGGAGGGTGGCCTAATGGTTAAGGTGTTTGCCTTACAAACACAAGGTACAGGGTTTGAGTCTCACAATGGATAATTGGCTAGGCTTAAAATGGCTTGCAAGGGCAGTTAGCCTAGTACTAATCTATGAACCTATGGTATGATTTATTGAGCAAGAAACCTCATACACTGCACCTATTCCTCCTATTCTCCTACCTTGGAGGATGCTTTTAATGGTGGTTGCAGCGCTCCTGACTATCAGCCATCAATACCAGAAAAGGCTGATAAAATTGTATGAAGTTTCTCAAACTAACAAATGGCTTTTTTTCTCATCTTGGAGCAGACCCAGCAGCCATCTTGTCTACTTTTCCTAATGCAAACAGGTGTCTCACACCTGATTCATAGGTAAATACTAGGCTATCAGACTAGTACAAGCCTAGCCAATGACCAGAGGTCAGAAGCAAACACTGTACCGTGTGTCTGTGAGGTTAAGACTTTAACCATTGTGCCAACCCTCCTCCCCAATTCCATGGAATAAAGAGGGCAAACATCTGGACAGACTGGGTAAGAGATTCTTTCTTCCTCTACTTTATACTTCAGAATTTTGAATTACAAGGACTTTGTGGAAAATTTATTTGCTTAAATTTGCTAATAGTTTGAGAGAATTTGCTGCTTCCCAGCCTCCTAATGTGAGTTCTTATTTGATCAGATTGTGGATGATTTGCCTTAGATGTCAAAACATGCCTTAATAAGTGTGTATGATTGTGCTGTGTTGTTTATAGGGCTTCTTCTTCAGTCACAGTCTTGAGACGATTTGTCTGGTTACTAACCAAAAGTTTTCAGATAGTTTAAAATAAATCCTGAACCGTCCTCTAGATAGAGAGGTTTTATTTGGTCTTTCTGCTACGCAAATGCTCAGACATTGAGATTAGAGAGTTATATTAATCTAGGGAGTTTCTAGGATTTTTCAGGTACCCAAGTTCTTTCCCTCCAAATTTTCCACTCCCTTTAAAAGGCAAGCCAAACAAGGGGTGCCGCTTACTAACAGACACCTAAGAATAAGTAGTGGTGGCAGGAGGGAACTAATAAAAATGAAAGGAGCTTTTCCAAAAATGGTCAGGTGCCTTCCACAGAAACCATCTATATAAATGCCCCCTTTTGGCAACAGAATGATCTGGTGTCTCTCTTCCATTCTCACTTGATGGGGTCTATCAGATCTATATGGATCCGACATCAACAACTGTTAGACTTTGGATTCAAGGCTTAGGCTTCTCTGTTACTAATAATTCCTTCCATCATCTGAATACCTCATATCTAGTTTGTCTCTCGAATGCTGCAGGCACAGACCTCTTTAGCTGTGTGCTTTAGTAGATAAGTGAATTGTTTGAAGGATTTTTTTTTTCCTACTTCGGTATTAGCTAGTGCTACCATATTTGTTTTCCCCCCTATTTTAAGATTATTTGCAGTGTTTTTCTGCATCTTTCCCTGTCTGTCTGTCTGTGTGTGTGTGTGTGTGTGTGTGTGTATGTATATATATATATATATATATATATATATATAGATATATATATATAGATATATATAGATATATATAGATATATATACATAAAATAACTGTTAATTATTCAGTAGTTTCCCTCCTTTTTCCTTGCTGTTAGTCAAGGTTGACTTTTTTTTCTATCAAACAAGTTTATGGTCTTAATCTAGTCTCTTGGTGTATTTTGCCATGGTTAGCTTAACCAGACTATTCTCTGTTAGTGTCTCTGTGTTGGAATTTCACCTTATATTTTTTCAGAATGATGGACAAAGGCCTGTTTCATGTGACCACAAGATCCCCCACAAGATGCACACTCTTGTTTTTGTTTACCATTTGGGTGCCACACACCTCAATGGGGATTGCTTCGCATTTGGAGCCAGAGCTCTTTCTGACTGGCAATTTAAGCTCACCTTGAAGGGGCTTCTCCTTGCCTCAGCTTGAGAGGGTAACCCCTCTAATCAATTTCCTCTTCCTCCAGTAAAAAGTCTTCAGACAATAATAAGGAGAAAAATATTAGGAAAAAGACAAGGATATAGAGTTTACTTGTGAAGAATGTTCAGAAAAGCACAGGAAGGAGGAACTTAGAAAATACAGTTGCCATCTATAAGGCTCCAAAGGTGCAGAAGACATTGGGGACCACTAGCGTTTTGGAGCTGATTAGGATAATATCTCCTACCTCAGCATTTTCTGGAACAAGTTTTTTTTTCTGAAACTGGTTAGTCTAGGACTACATTCTCCCTTCCTGCATGTGTGATCTTTTCAACAGATTTCTAAGTACCTTTCTGTGGCCTCTTTTCTTAGGTCAGTGAGGTCCGTCAGGAGTCTTGTCTGAAGCAGACATGGACTTGATGATATGGAAATTCTTGAGGGCCCAATTCCAGCTAGGAGTTCTCCCTGCACTAATCTCTGTCAGGGGTTTTGGGAGCTGATCCTCCTACTCCTGTGATTGTCACTCCTCCAATCCGACCTTCATATCTGGTGATTGTGGATTCCATTGTGGCCCAAGTTTTGCCTATGTCAGATCTAAAAACTCAGGGCTCTTCATCTCTAGCAATTACTCTGACTCAAGTGACTCAGACCATCTCAGATCTTGGCAGGTCTTGGAGCCAATATGTCAGATGTGAGCACCCGGGATAAACTCAAGAGATTTTCAGGTCCTTCCCTTCTGATCTGTCCTTTGACTCTCATCAGCTCAGCTCCAGCATCAGCCTTGGAGCTGAGCTAGATTGGTTCTCAAAGTATGACTTGTTGGGGTCATCTGTGTACAGGGCCTGCTTCTGTTATGGCTTTGGCTTCAGCCTTTGAGGCTTTTGAAAGAGCCCTATCTAACTCTAGGTGGCAGGCTTCTCTCTCTTCCTCTTGGAGCTTTCCCTTTTCTTTTTGGTTTCTTTGGGTACTCTACCACCTCTTCTTGCGACTTCAGGACAGCCAGCCCCTCAAGACAGTCCATGTTGTTGACACCCCTGTCTGCTTTGGAGTCTTCCCCAGAGCCTCCCATTGGGGAAGTACATTGGAACCGTGCAGGCAAAATGAGGTACTTGGACTCTTCTCAGGAGTACCTCACTGAGAATACTGATTTTGATGTGGTGGAGGGTTCCCATATATTTCCCTAGAAGATGTCTCCTTTGTGGAGATAGTGAAATTATTACAACAAAAGAGGGATGGCCCACTGACATTCCCCCCCAGGTGGTATTAGTATTCAAGACCATTGAGGCTGACCCATCTACTTCCTGGGTGGCCCTTCCTTTTGACAAAGTTGTGGATTTGGTTTTGAGGCAGGTTGTGAAGGAATCAGATGTAGTCTAACCAATTCCCTGGAAACCTGATAAAACTTAGTTTCCCCTAAGGATAGGTTTTTCTGGAGTAAGGGTCCAGTGGTGCCCTCTGTGGTGGTAGCAAGTGACAGCAAAAAAGAGCTCACAGAGGAAAACTATACTGTCCCCCCCTAATGAGTTCAGGTTGGAGAGATTGACAGCAGGTGTATGCTTCAGATACCTTTGAGTCAATGGTGCAGAATTACTTGGCTCATTTAACATGTTTTCAGAGGACCTTGACAAAGGAGCTTTCTGAGTCTTTCTCAGGATCTTTACCTGAAGGAACTCCCAAGACAGTGGATAAACAGTTGGCTACCTTCTAGTCCCTGTCAAACATGTCTATGCTCTTTATTTCCAGCTCATCAGATGACTTGTCAAGAGAAGCAGGCACCTGCATTTGTATTTGCAAGGTTTCACCAAAAGAGAAATCCTCTGGAGGGGAGGCAGAGGGAATGGATTCCTCTGCATCTGAATCCTTATAGGTGGATAAGGGCATGTCTTCATAATCCGAAAGGTCCGAGTCATTGGACTCCTGGTCTGTAGAACCTGAAGGGGCCTGGAGTCTTTGTCTCTCAGCTGGGGTAGGCTGGCTTCCCCTAATCAGCATAATAAGGTCTTCAGCCATTCTAAGCATTTGTTTTTGTGGCATGGGTGCCTGAGCATGCGCTTTGGTCATCTGTTTTCTAGGCATAGTGAGTACTCTGGGCCTAAGAAAATCTGTAGTTTTGGTTAAAAAAGTAGTAGGTTTTATTCAACTATTGGTAGGATGAAAAACTCCCTCAGAAGCCAGTGCCTGCACAGCGGCTTCGGGCCCATCTAAGGTAGAGACATCCGCTGGTTCCATAGTCAAAGAAGCATCTCGCGACATACCGGACTCTGAATGGGTCTCAGCAGAGGCCAGCAAATCCATAGAAGTGGGCATCGGAGTCTGCAAAGGCGCCTCACTGAGTACCGGTGGACTGGCGACTAGCTTAACAGAAGCGCTGTCAGCAGTTTTGGAACTAAGCGGTCTGTCTTTATCTTTTTTGGAAGATTGTAGTCGGATGGCTTACTGAAGCCATTTTAGAATATGGAGATCGAGAGCGAAAGAATTTACTGACAAAGATATCCTGACGATGAATGGTTCGGGTATTAAACAAGGCACAAAACCGACAGCAAGGTACGTCGTGGTCTGGGCCTAAACAGGTGACGCAGTAAGAATGAAAATCGCTGTGAGGTATTTGCTTTCCACAGACAAGACAATTATTAAATTTTTCTGACATCGGTTAGAGCAAAAAAAAAGGATCACCAATGGGGTACTTAGCTTTAGAAGACTTCAGGATTATTCAACTCGAAAATGAAAAATTCAGGTAGTGGCTGACCAGCACTTGTGAACTGCTTCTGCTTCTGGCTCCTCCTCAGCAAGAAAGACTGGTGCAATTGCGTCGACTGCCTGTTATTATACTCTTGACAGGCCAAGGACAATTCTGATTGCACCAGACTGGCCATGCCAGCACTGGTACCCACTCCTGCACAGCCTGACAATGGTGCCACCCTGGCACCTACACCAGACCCCAACCCTGCTAGGAGGGACAGATTTTGCATCCACAATTGCAAACCCTAAATCTTGCAGCCTGGCTTATTCCTTAAATACCCCACCAGCAACCCTAAGCAAGCAGGTGCTGGATGTCATCCTTGAAGCCAGAAGGCCCAGCACTAGGAAATCCTATGCTGAAAAGTGGGAAAGGTATTGTTCTTGGATTCAGCCTAAAGGAATGGACACAGCACTGCCCTCCTTACCTCTAATCATGGATTACCTAGCAGAACTACTATACAGAGGCCTATCCTTCTCCTCCATTAAGATCCATGCTTCTGCCATTTTGGCTCATTACAATACTGAGCCACCTCTATTCCCTCACCCTCTCATCAAACAGTTCCTGAGAGGGGTAAACAACTTAAGGCCACCAAGGAGAGCACCCACCCCTGCTTGGGACCTTAAATTTGTTCTGGAAAAGCTCACACTTCCCCCTTTTGAACCTGCTGCTTCAGCAGAGTTAAAATTCCTCTCTTGGAAAACATCCTTGCTTCTAGCCATCACTTCAGCTAGAAGAGTGTCTGAGTTACAAGCGCTGATAGCTGTGGAACCCATCATTATTTTCCATTCTGACAGGGTTTCCTTCAGAACTAACCCTCCCTTTATGCCTAAAGTGGTGTCCAGTGTGGCTCTCAACCAGTCCATCTGCCAACTGTCTTCCCTAATCCTCAAAATAAAGGGGAATGGATCCTGCACTCTTTGGACATGCACAGACAGCTCAGGTTCTATCTTGACAGGGCTAAGCCTTTCAGAAAATCTGACCAGCTGCTAGTCAGCTTTGCAACAGGGGCAGAGGTCAAGGTCATTTCAAAACAAACCATTTCCAAATGGATAGCACACTGCATCCATTTCTGCTACAAGCACCATGGAAAACCAACCCCTCAGGGGGTCAGAACACATTCCACTAGAGCTACATCTACCTCTACAGCATTTCTCAGGGAAGTCCCTGCAAGGGACATACTGGAAGCTGCTACCTGGAGTTCTGTACACACCTTCACCAAGCATTATCACCTGCCTATCTTTTCCTAATCCAGGGCAGGATTTGCTACAGCAGTCTTGCAAGGCCTGCTAGCCAGCCCTAACTCTTCTTGACTGCCTCCACCCTTCCTCAGCTTTGGGAATCAACCCAAGTGTGATGACAGTAACAGTAAAACACGAAGAACATAGTACAGTTGTGTACACTTACCATAAATGTAGATGTTTGAGTGTATTCACTGTTGCAGTCCTGGTTTCCCTCCCTCCAGCCCCCTGGTTTTCTTGATCTCTTTATTTCTCCACTCTATGGCTATTCCTACTAGTATTGGTATTTACTTTTCACTGGTGGTGTTTTCCCCACCATATACTAGCTCCCTATTTGACTCCTGACATTTGGAGCAAGAAAAACTGATGTAATGGTGGCTGCCTGTTTTTAAACCCCTGACAACCTGATGTCATGGAAGAAGTGACAGCATCCGATGCAGAAATACTAAGTCTCTGGTATTCGGGCCGACTGAGGGCTACCTGCAGGCAGATAACCCAAGTGTGATGACTGCAACAGTGAATACACTTGAACATCTGCATTTATGGTAAGTGTACACAACTGTACTTTCTGTCCCATCAGAAGCCCCCTGGCCAGATGTATATTGCATCTTGTGTAATCAGTGGCAGTCTGTATTACCCTAATTCCTCTGGCCAGATTTTACATGATGGTGTTACAGTGGCCTTTTACAGTTCAGTGGTCAGTGCAGTGCCAGTTGATTCACTTTCCCATCATATGCAAATGTCATGTTCAGTGGTGATTGGACTTCCCTCTAGTCTCTCAAAGTTGCTCTTTTATTCTACCGTCCTCTCAGGCCACCGTAACTGTGTATGCTTCCTAGTTGGGGTGGGAGGGTATTTCCTTGAAAAAAACATTCCATGGCAAGTAGTCCTTCTTAGTGGACAGTCTTCCCATTACTGTCCAGGAGATGAAAGCAGCTCTGGCATTGCAGGCTTTTCAGGTTTCCCTCTCCAGGAGTGTGATTTTGATCAAGGCACACAATATGTTGTTGGTGTGATACATTAGCAATCAAGGGGGAGTGCTTTCTTACCCATTGTGTCAAGAGACTATGCAGGTTTGGCAGTGGGTGACAACTTCATATTGCTTTTTTGGGGGCAAAACATGTCTGGGGGAAATCCAATTTGTTAGCAGACAAGCTGAGCAGGTCCATAATTCTCCCTCACGAGTGATTTCTCAGTCAAGAGGTGGTAAATTACATTTTTAACCACTGGGCCAGCCTTGCTGAGACCTATTATCCACCCTCTCTTATACCAAATGCAGCAGCTATTTTACCCTGATCCACCAGGAGTGATAGCCCCCAAGGGATCCTCTAATCCACAGTTGGCCTCCAGGCCTTCTGTATGCATATCCTCCTACTTCCCCTCATACGAAAGTTTCTGTAGAAACCAGTGTGGTGCAAGGAGAAAATAATCATCATTGCTCCCTTTTGGCAATGACAAGTATTTTATTTTATTTTATTTTTTATTTTGTTTTACATTTGTTAACCGGGATGGTCCGACTGGATACATGTCCTTTTTCAGCGGAGGCCCGGGGAGAAAAGCTCCATCAGAGTTACAATGATAATTAGGTACAGTAAATGAGATGAAAAAATTAACAAAAACATAGGCTATTTACATACAAGTACAAGACTGCCTTACAATTTTCTGAATTTACTACAAATGATACATTAATAACATATTAGCAAAGACGGTAGGCAGTATAATGTCAGAGAGTTAGACAGCATACATAGTTCTTTATCACCGCATACAAAGTTCTTATCATCTTAGCTAGTTGTTTATGTTTTAGTTTATGGCACAGAGCTAGTCTGGGTTTAAGCAAGGACATAGCCAATGTGACTTAAAGTGGAGTTTTAGACTATTTTTGAATTGAATTAGAGAAGTTGCAAGCATGAGGTTATTGGGGAGAGAGTTCCATATTTTACCAGTGGTGTTGGCAAACAGCGCGTCGCCACCTAGGTTGAAAGATTTAGTTGTTTGGACAAGGAGTCTGTTTGCTGAGCGATGGCAGCTTAGATTGGAGTAGGGAGTCATTAAGTTTTTTAGTGCTGGGGTATTCTCAGGTTGTTTAAGGATTTTGAAGGCCTCTATGAGTTGGTACTGCTGAAGAAGGTATGGGAATTCTATCCATCCAAGTTTTTTCAGGTTAATACAGTGGTGCGTTCTGTAGGGTAGGCCTGTAACGAATCTGGCAATGTGATTATAGCAGGATGAGAGCTTGTTCAGATCAGATTTGATAAGGTAAGTAAGCACAGGAGAGGCATATAGTAGGGTAGAGAGAAGGTGTGATCGGGCTGTGGCTGCCCTGGCATTCGGGGTAAGGAAGGCTTTTGTTCTATATAGGGTCCCAAGTTTCTTGTTGACTGACTTAATGGCTTGGTTGATGTGTATATCAAATCTGAGTTTATTGTCAATGTTTACTCCTAATAGCTTTGTATAGGTGTCAGGGGAGATGATGGTCCATTATTGGATTGTATGGTAAAGTGTTCGGTCGGTGATATATTGGTTGGGTAGAAGAGAAGTAACTTGGTTTTGTTTGGATTTAAGATCAGGAGATGGTTGGCAAGCCAGTTTTCAACTTTAGTGAAGCTATGTTGGGTAGTAGTAGATTTGCAAGAGAGGCATTGGAAAATATTATAGTTAAGTCATCTGCATACTGAATACAGGTGGCTTCAGGGATGACTGTTTGGAGGTCGTTTATAAAGACTGAAAAGAGGAGAGGTCCTAGTATGGAACCTTGAGGAACTCCTATGGTATTTGGTAGCATGCAGGAGAGCTTGTTTTGCCACATTACTGCTTGTTGTCTCCCAGTGAGGTAGGCTTGAAACCAGTCAAGGGCTGGAGTATCCAGATACAGGGTTTTTAGAGTATGTAGAAGTAACTGATGGTTTACCATATCGAAGGCTTTCGATAGGTCCAGGAAGAGAGTGGAGGATATTTTTTTGTTATTCCGGTTAAGATTAATGTTTTCAGTAAAAGAGAGGAGGGCAGTGGTTGTACTATGATGGGGTCTGAATCCATGTTGAGAGTCTGTAAGTAGTTTATTTTGGGTTAGATAGAGCATTAGTTGGTTGTGCATGCACTTTTCCATAATTTTGGCAAGTGGTGATAGTATGGCTATGGGTCTATAGTTGGATAGTTCTGTGGATGAACCTCCTTTGTGGAGTGGAATAACGTAGGATATTTTCCAAATTGAGGGGATTGAGGCCTCGGTTATGGTTCTGTTAATTAAGATCGAGATAGGGTAGGCTACGACATCTGCAGCTATTTGCAGGTATTCAGCCTGGAGAAGATTGGCCGAAAGGGTGGTTGGCTTCAGTTTTTTCAAAAGGGATCTGATGAAGGATGTGGACACTGGCTGGAAGTTAAAAGAGAGTGGTGAGTCGGGTATAGTATATATTGAATTGGAGGGAGGAGAAAGTTGGTTAGCTAAGGACTGAATGGTTTCTGTGAAGAAAGTATTGAATGAATTGGCTATTTCTTCTTGGCTCTTGTCAGATAGTGTTCCTGGGGTAGGAGTAGTGGATTTGCCCGGTTGGAGAAGTTTATTTAAGCCTGCCCAGTACTATTGAGGGTTATTTTGATGTTTGTGTTGCAGATTGTAGAAGTAGTTTTTCTTATCTAGTATGATGGCTTTTTTAGTCACATTTCTAAGTTGTTGGAATTTGATACGATCTAGGGGTAGTTTGGTAGTGCGCCATTTATCCCATGCTTTATCTCTAGTTGTTATTTTGGATTTGGTATCTGCTGTTAGCCAGGGTGCTAGTTGAGTTTTAATTCTTAGTGAGCGTTTAGGGGCATGTGAGTCAAGTATAGTAAGGAATGAATTGTTAAATAATGACACTGCCTCATCAAGGGGGAAGGAACCTTAGTTTTGTCCAGTTACAGGATTTGAGTTCAAGTTGAAATTTTGTTGGGTCAAAGTTTTTCTTGGATCTGATAGACCTATAAATAGGCAAGCTTGCACAACTAATTTTGTCTTTCATGATGTATGTGATCAGGTGATCACTAACATCATTGGGGAGAGTTCCAGACATATAGTTCTGGGGATGACTATTGGTGAGTATCCAGTCTAGTATACTCTCTTTTTGGTTAGTATTACCTGTACGGGTGGTAGAGGATATTATCTGAGAGAATCCATGTAGGTTAACAGAGATGGGGTTGGACTGTGCTGTGCATTGGTTCCAGTCAATATTAACATCGCCCAGGACGACGGTTTCTTGAGGGTAGTTGTTGGCTATCCAGTGTAGAATGACCTCTAGTGTTTCTACATTGTTCCCAGGGGGAATATAGGTGACAATTAGGTTAATGCCCTTGTGATTATTTAGTAGAATTTTTAGAGCTAGTATTTCAGCGTTAGAGACCTGGGGTGGTTGTATGGGGTTAGTTATGATGTTAAGTGTGCTATTATATAAGACGGCTATTCCTCCTCCTCTTTTCTTTACTCGATCAGCCCTAAGTATATTGTAACCAGGAGGCAGGATCTCATTATCTTTGGTTGATGGCCGGAGCCAGGTTTCAGATAGACACATTATGTTAGGGAGGTAGGTAGCTAGTACAGCATGCAGGCTATGTATCTTATTGTTTAGGCTTCTTATGTTTAAGTGGCATATTAGGAGGGAGTTAACCAGTCTGTGGGAGAGTGGTGGGCTGGTAGGATTTGGAGTTGAGGTTGGGCCTGGATTAGGATGAATGTCTCCATCTTTGGTGATGTTTTTTCTTAGATAAGCTAGTAGTCTAATAACTTTGAATAGTAGTTTTAGTTCATATTTAGATTTTGGTGTTGTTTGGAGTGGTTTATTAAGAAACAAGTGGTTAGAATTTATAATTTTTGGGGTAGTGTAGTAGTGGGCAAGTTCCGCAATCAGTGGAGGTAGGGGGGTCTTGGTTTGGCGTTTTGGATAAGAGAAACCTGCGAATGTAAGATTTTCATAGCTAGTAAGAAAGTATGGCAGAATTAAGAGTGGTAAGATAAGGGGAAGGAGTTTATAATTATTTATAGACATGGTATATATAATCTATGGGTGGGGATGATGTGCCTCAGAGGAATAGTAGTGGTTAATCAGTAAAATGGTGGGAGGGCTTCCCTGTCTCTGGCCTCACCTGATGCCAACACTGAGTGCTGTATCCTTTTCTGGACCTTGTTTCTCACCCAGAAGTAGCAGCCCTGAAATTAACCACATGATATCTCTAGCTCCAGCTAGCTGGAAATTTCAGACTTTCATCATAGGTTGTTCATATCCTGACATCCTGTCAGAAACCCTCCACTAGAAACGTTTATAAAATCAAATGGAAAATATTTTCTATATTGGCATCTAGCAGGGATATAGACAGTTTCCTGGCTCCACACCCTAGTATTTATTTTTTTAGCAGATCTTTCATGATGGGACTAGGTATTCTACCATCAGAGTCCAAATGGCAGCCATCTCAAATTTTCATGTGGGAAGCAGTCTTCCATTACAGGTTGTCAAAAGCTTTTCTAAGGGGTAACTTCCTTCTTTGCTCCCCCGTAAGAGATTCCCTTCCACCTTGGGACATTGCCATTCTATTTCAGGCCCTGAATCCCCTCCCCCTTTGAACCAGCTATGATTGTGGACTTAAGTACCTCTTTTTCTGGTGGCTTTCACTTTTGCTGGAAGAGTTTCACAGCTTCAAGCTCTTTCCTGCAAACAGTCATATTTGATTTTTCATAAAGATAGGGTATCACTTCAAACTAACCCTATCTTTCTTCATAAGAAGAGTTTGATTTGAATCAAAATTTTAATTTATTTGCATTTATTTACCAGGGTAGTCCATTGAGCCATAATGAGCTCATTTTCAGAGAAGGCCCAGGGAGAAAAGCTCCGTGAATATCAAGTACACACAGTAATTACATAGAGTAAATACAGTGCACTGGGTACAATTCAAGATTATATACAGCAAAGATAACATTTAACAATTTGAAATATTACAGGTATAAAGTTGACAAAAATAAATTGAATTTTCATAGCCGTTTCTGAATGTAGGAACAGTAAGGCTTACATCTGATATTAATGGAGAGTAAATGTTAAACATCAATGTTAGTAATCAGGAGTGGATGTTAGATTTTGAGAGGAGGAGACAATTTGCAGGTGCAATTCTAGATGGAATATCCTCTCTGAGAGGTTTTGAAAGTGGCAGGATTTTAAGTAGGCCTGATAGAGGTAGGGTATTTCATGTTTTGGCTACTGAGCAGGAGTATAGAAGCTGGCCAGCTGGCAGGTTAGGCTTTTGTACTGTCAAAAGGTGCTGAATGTGGCATGGCAAGGATGCAGACTGGTTGACAGCATCTTTTCTCAGCTCTGCTATCACAAATATATTTCTGACAGAAAATTTTAAAAAACAGCTATTGTAGACCTTCTATTTTTGCTGAAGTACTTCTGCTTACATCACTGGAAGTCTACATCAAAACATTTTGATTCAAATCATTATTTTTTGCTGTCACAAAAATAAGAGCATCAACTTCCACTCAAAATGAATTTCTCAAAGAACATCTCGCAGGACCAAACAATGAAAAAGGAACTGCAGTCTTTATTAACTACTATGCAGGACTTGTCTATGAAAATTGGCAGAATGGACAATAAATTAGACCCTTTTAAGGCGAAATACACAAAACAAGTAGAACAGTTACAAGAGCTAATGATGCAACAAAAATCTTAAATAGGTGATATGAAAGAGTCACTTATTGATGTGGGGAATAGACTTACAGGACAAGAACTTCAACTTTTCTTTCTTAACAAAATAAAATAGATGACCTAGAAAATAGGTGAAGAAAAATAACCTACATATATAAGGGCTGCCAGAAAGGAGAAAACATGGTGAACTTCCTAAATTCTTGGTTACCAGATATCTTGAAGTTACCAGAATCTGTTTCATATGGGATCGAACGAGCCCACAGTTATTTAAAAGTTACTTTTTCATCCAGCAAAGTAAAGAAGAGCCTGTGGTCAATAATAGTCAAATTCCTTTCATCACAGGACAAAAAACTTCTGAAGACAGCATGGGCAAATTCATCAGTGAAATACAAGGGCAACATAATCAGAGATTATTCAGCAGGAGTAATTACAAAAAGAAAAGAATGCTTGCGTTTGATAAAAACTTAGACAGCTCAGAGTTCCCTTGTAGTTCCTGCAGGAATTAAAATCTTTTTTGCTGAAGGAACCAAAACTTTTGACATATTAGAAGTAGCTGTATCTTGTTTATCAACTAATAAAACCTTGGACAGTGTAGAAGAAATTGATTGAAATAGTTTCTCTCTGAAGCATCAGGCAGAAAAAAGGGAATGGAGTACAAATGACAAGAAAAAGAAAAAAATTAAGACAAGTGGACAAAAAGTCAAGCTTTTCAGTTATACTTTTGACCTGAAAATTCTTGTCTAAATGCTTCTATTATTTACAATATGTGCAAAATGTGAAATCACATAAAATGCAAGGCAAGCAGGGTGACCTAATACCAAAGACGACCTCAAATTAACCAGGTAAAATACTTCAGTATAATGATATTATCATAAATTTTAAATGTTATCCAAACAAACTCACTATATTGCACTTGTATACCATTAACAGTGCTAAACAGCAGATATTTCTTACACTTAAGCTTACTTTCTTTCACAACCAGAACAAAGAAAAGAGTAGAAAAGTGGAAAATGCTTAGTTAATGTTTTTCACATACTGTAATGTAGACTTTGATCTGATACAGCCTCTACAGAAACACAATTAACTGGCTGCAAAAATAACATTAAGTAACTCATCAACACTACCCTGATGAATAAACATAAATTACAAGGCAATTAATCTAGCTAATATGTTGTTAAAAGTGAAAATGTTACTCAACTTTCTTTATATTAAAATAAAGTAGCTGTATTTGTTGTGTATTACCAGTGACAGGGAAATGAAAAATTTATCTAAACACTAATGTACTGGTTATGCTTTAAAAGAACACTTTTTAAGGTAAAAGAAGTTTAGAACATTTGTAAGCCATTTGGGGTATGGGGAAAGCTGTTACACGCACTCAAATGCTCGTGACTCTTTTAAAATCTTCTAACAGCTTCACATGTTTGATTTTTGGCTTCCCGCCAAGATTGCAAACTGGAACTCTTGTTCTGGTCCCCTGAGTGAAATCCTACCATTTCCCATCACTAGAAAGCGTTTAATCCCTTCACGAACATGCAAATGGCTCAAAACAAAAGTAAACAGCCCAGAGTGATGCAAGTACTTGGGTCAAAGGTATAGCTGAGCCATTTAAGCTTTCAAGGCATTTAAAATGACAGGCAAGACCATTTTACACATAAATCAATAACATTTAAGTAATGTTAAATTAAAATGAAAAATGCATTACTACATTGAATGTAAACAATAAAATAAAACCTCTGCATGGTTTTGATGGCTTAACTGACAACATTAATTATAAATTAAAATAACAGAGGCGCACAAGTTTATATTACAGTACAAGTAAAGAAATAAATATAGATCTACGCTATGATCATTTATCTTTTTCTGACACCAGCAGCTTAAATAAAATAGATAAAAATACAAACTAAGGAGGCAGAGTGTTTTACTCATGGAGTTAATTTATATGAAATGTCAAACTGAAAATGTGTTACATATGTATGAATAATAGAATTAATTATAACTTATAAATGTAATAGTTTGACATGGATATCTTTTCAGTATTAAAGGACATGGACGCTGTTTATTGAATATATGAGTGTTCTAAATGCTTAATTGTCAGTGTTATCCAGTCTTCTTGCAATGACAAGTTATAAGTAAATCATTGATCCTTTTTTTTGCAACCAAATTCTTACGTGTGTATATCAGAGAACATTTAATTTTAATAATATGCTCTATATAAAACACATTTTATATAAACAGATGAGCAGCTTCATAGAATTCAAGTGGTTGCAGAGAAGGATGGTATTTTTTATTCTATGACAGAGGCTGAAACAAAAATGACTAAGTATGTGAAACTCAGTCTTTATCATATAGGTAACTGCCATACTAAATGGTGATGGATAATATGAACATAACTTGTAAATGATACTTGATTTTGACATATCTATTACTGCCTGCTATGTGTTAAGTGGAACATTTGTTTTGAAATCTTGCACGTGCATGTAGCAACTCACAGAAATATATGTCTCTTTTGGCACTTTTAATATGTGATCTGAAGTAGGAACTTCATTTGTCAGCAACCTTTGGGATACGGATCCGATCCGGCAACTTCTATCGCAGCATAGATCCGAGCTCCTAGCTCCTCCCTTTACCCATAATCCCCTACCAACCCTGACTGACCTCAGATCTAGTTTGCCGCTTTTCAAGCAACAGCTAGATTCCAGAGCTCTTGGTCAGATTTTGAGAGAAAAGAAAGTTTTCACGTTTTTTTCTTATACTCTTTTTGAGCGAGTGTCTGTGTGTGTGTTTAGGTTCCCCTTAATGCTAATTTCACTCCTTTTAGCTTAAATTAGCTTAATTTTTACCTTTTATTTCTCCTCCCTGCCCTCGCTGGTCGCAGTGTGTGTGTGTGTGTGTGTGTGTAGTGTGTAGGGGCCTAGCGGGTATGTTTCCTTTTAGTGATGTCGGAGGCCCCTAAAGCCATTTTTTTGAAATGCGCTGAGTGTGGTCACAAGCTTTCACCGGCTGATGGCCACACCCGGTGCGTTAGGTGCCTTGGGGTTGAACACCTCTCCTCGGGTTGCACTGCGTTCAACCTCAGGGCATTTAAGGACCAGAGGTCGAAGCTGATTCTGACGGGCCTTTTGCCCCCAGACCCGGGGTAAAGGGAGGAGCTAGGAGCTCTGATCTATGCTGTGATAGAAGTTGCCGGCTCGGATCCGAGATCGGATCCGTATCCCAAAGGTTGCAGACAAATGAAGAGACCTACTCAGATGGAACGTTATGGTGAGTACATAACTTCTTATTTCCCTATATCAAAATGAGAAGGGTTATACTCTTGGTGCTTCTGTAAGTATATACAGGTTCCTTGATGATTTTAGTTTGAGTTTTTAAATACTTATTCCATAAGGAATTGCTGTATAGTAATCCACATCAGTCATACTAATGACATTTGATGAATGGTAGACAAAAGATTGTAAAATTATAAAACATTGAAACCAGAGGATGACCAATGACACTTATTATGCTTTTATATACATTAAAGTAAAGGCATTACAGAGATGTCTGATTTACAGCAGCAAAATTAGTGATATTGGAAGAGATCATAGATACTTTATAATATAGACAACTGCAGCATAAATGAGAATTGAGTTATGTACAATAGCTGTAAATGTTTTTTCACTAAACAAGAGCAACTGCTGCATAAGCCTGATACACAGTATATGAAAAAGAGGTAAACAAGCACATCAGCTCCTCAACATATTGATGTACTTTAGACACTGATAGTTCTACATTAAAAGGAAGAAATTTACCTCAAATTTTGAAATTTACATAATATATAATGTATATAGTGTGTATTAACTTTTTATCACATAAATGCTACATATACTTCTGTTTTCTAAAAACTAAATATAAGTCGTGTGAATGTGCTATGTTGACATTACATATAACAGTATGTTAAAATAACCTTTGGACTGTGTTCAAAATACTATTTAAACTTAATGCACATAATATTTATTGCTTTTATTTACCTGAAAATTCCACTGGGCATAAAAAAAGCCCATTTTCAGTGGAGGCCCAGGGAGAAACGCTCCAAAAAGAACATAGATACAGAAAATATTAAACATTAATGGTACAAAAGTAGATACAGTGTTACAGATAGTGAGTACAGTAATACATACAGAATATATACATAAAAGCAGGAATTTTGTTGGTTGCCAGATGAATTCAATCAGAGGTATAAACAGAAATATATTGATCAGCATTATTATACTAGTATCAACAAGTGATAAAATAATAATTATGGAGAGAACATCATCAGTCAGCAGTAGCAAAAAACACAGGAGTTACATTATCATACAAGTAGAAGGAGGAGGTTAGGTTATAGAGCAGGTCCATAGCCAGGAAGAGTTGAGATGATTGTTCAGTAGTTTAACGGTGGTGGGTACTGTCTGTGTTTCTTATAGGTGGTGGAAGTGAGTTCCATTGTGTGGCAACGGTGAAGGAATAGAGGAGTTGACCAGCAGGGAAGGTAGACTTTTCTTCTTTTAGAAGTAAATGATTCTCAGATCTAAGTTGCCTGTTGGGTTAGTATTGGGTGGGTAGTGTCAACAGTGGGGACAGTCTGTGCGTCTGTAGATTATTTTGTGCTCTGTAGTTGGGTGAAAGAGAGATGATGGGGGAATTCCAGACAGCCAAATTGTTTCTGTGAGTTACAGTGGTGGGATGAGAATTTGGTCTTGGTGGCATATTTGGCTATTCTGCTGTAACACATTTCAAGTTTAGACTTAGCAGAATTTTGGATATTATTTAGGAGAGGGTAATAAAAATGGTAATATAAGACAATGTGTTATATTAGTCACATGTTAATTATTATACACAACTTTCTGTTAGAAAAAATGTTAGACGGTAGAGCTGGAAGATGATTCTGAAAAAGGGATTCAGTGGGATCCCTTGAATGGCTAGACTGTTCAAGGATGGGATGTTTTTCCCATGAGATGTTTTTTTATATTATCAGTGCTTTAACCTATGTTTTTTTAATGTTGTTTTATTGGAAGTCTATGAACTGCATCAACATTGTAAAAATAAGTCATTCTCTTCATTCACACAAATGTATATGCTTTCACAAACAGATGAATATGAATAAAGACAAAAGAGAGATTAATTCAATTGCAGATTGTATTTCCATTAATGTAAATGGTCCTAATTGTAAAAGGGGAAGCCTTCAAAGATATTTGAAGATGTGTAAAGCACAAATAGTATTCTTATGGGAGACTCATCTCATGCAGGTAGACATAGATAAAATCAACACCAAGACTTACACAGTGCTAGCAAGTTCTCCTTATAAACAGAAATGAAGGGGAGTAGCAATGTTATGGAGAAATACCACTTCAATGCCTAAAATTATAAACTTGTATCATGATAGTTCAGGAATGTTTTGCCTAGGGACACTGTTGATTAATGAAAAAATATATACACTAATAAATATCTACTGAATACCAGAACTAGGATTCAAAATAGCCAAACAACAATTAGAAGATGAAGATCAACATTCTAAAGGGAATATAATTGTAGCTGGGGACTTTAACTGTATTATACAGGACTCTAACACAAATGCAAGAAACTCACGAAAGAAATCACCACTGACAAAGGTGCTTTTTGACTCAATTATTAACACACTTAATTTGGTTGACATCAATGAATATGCTGAACCAAATACGCTGTTTTTCACACATTATTCTCACAGGCATGGTACACAGTCAAGAATAGACAGAGTATATGTATCAAAGGACATAACTACTAAATGAAATAAAGTTAAGGCAATTGCATGTCCACTGTCAGATCATAATACAATTGTTTTTGAGCTAGACTTAAACTTTAAACAAAGGATAGCAGTGACAAGGAAACAGTCAATACATTTTTAGACTTAAATCTTACAGAAGATGTGCCATATATATACATATGTGTGTGTGTATATATATATATATATATATATATATATATATATATATATATATATATACCTGACTACATCGACAGTTCAGAAGAGCGACACTATCGCACACTCACCTAACCCGCGCCCTAACCCTAACTCACTTAACCCACCCCTAACCCAAAAAATATCACTACTGCACCCTTACCTAACCCACGCCCTAACCCTAACTCACTTATCCCACCCCTATCCCTACAGACTGTCAACATCGCACACTTACCTTACTCGCACCCTAACGTCCGTCACTACCGCATACTTACACATCCTTTCCCCATCTCAGTGTTCTCAGCGTCGGTGTTTTCCTCCGTCGGTCTTCGAACTTGTCGATCTTCTGGCGTCATAATCTCGAAATACTGAAATCGAATTTTAGTATTTCAAGACTATAAAGTTGAAAGTGAGTTATGCAAAACTGTATAATATCAAATGCAGAAATGTGAAATCCGCCATTGTGCTGTCGTGTTCATGACATACAGTGCGGTTTGTGGATTTAGCTGGGGATTCAGGTAAGTGGTTTTCTTATAAGAGTATTGGGTAGAGGTTTTAGTGTGTTTGTATGTTTAGTGTGACCTCAAAGTTAGTATATATAAGTAGCGGGGGTGTGGGGGTGCAGGGGGGTTTCCTCCCTGCTTATAAGTAGGGTAGGTGTGTTTGTTTGTTATGTTCTGTTTGTGTGTGTTGTTTTGCTTGTGTGATTAGGTAGGTGTATGTGTGTTTGTTTGTGTGGTGGTGTGTTATGTGAATGATCGTGATTTTGAATTTCGCCATTGTGGGTTTCGGGTTTTTTTTTACTTTCGGCTTTATAGTCTGGAGATAGTAAAATTCGGTATTTTAGTATTTCGAGATTATAAAATTAATCTGTATATACATATATATATATATATATATATATATATATATATATATATATATATATGGGATGCATTGAAAGCGTTCTTATAAGGGAAGGTGGTAACATGGTATAGAAATGAAACAAAGAATTGGAAGATTTACAATTAAAGGTAGATACATTAAAACTTGTAAGCCAAAAGGAAATACTAATTTAACAAATGAAGTAGATGACTTGAATAAAAAATATATGGAGATATTACATCATAAGACAGTGATTAGCTTAGAGAAGATTAGGTTATGTCCCTACTCAGTGAACCCCAAAAAAATCAAAGAAGAAGAAAAGCAAATAGAATATAAAACAATAAAACCAAATAAAGGAAATATATAGAGAATAAAAAAAAGTATATGATTTAGAGGGAATATTAGAAGCATTCAAAATATATTTTCACAACTCAATAATCAAAATGAAAATATAAAGTCACAAACTACATTAAAAGCTTTCTTTAATAGAAATAAGATTAGATTACTAGAGAAACAAATGAAATTAATAGATAACAATGACAGAACTTAAATCTCAAGTAAATAAATTAAAACTAAATACAGCTCCGGGTATAGACAATATTACCCCAGAGATGTTTAATTTGATGACAAGTGAAGCTCTAGTGCAATTATTGTAAGTGTCCACATCAGTAAAATAAAGGAAAGAAATCCCTCCCTCTTGAAATTCATGTTAGTAGCACTAATTTTGAAGCAAGGTAAAGATTCCAGGGAATGCTCATCATATAGACCTATAGCTTTACTTAATATTGATTATAAAATATTTGTGGCATACACACTACAGGGATATAACAATTGCCACCAATGCCAATAGAGGAAGATCAAACAGAATTCATAGAAGACAGAAATACATTTGACAGTATTAAAAAGGGTCCTCTCGCTAATTGATTATGAAAATATAATGAAAATTAAAATGTAGTTAGCCTTGACATCAGCAATGCATTGGATTCAGTGAAATGGAATTATGTGTGGTTAGTTCTAAAAGAGTATGATTTTTTTAAAAAGAGTCATATTACTAATAAAATCATTATATGAAAAGTCACTGGCATATATAAAGCTAGGATCCTGTTTATCCAAATATTTTAAAATAAAGGGTACAAAACAGGGATGTCCCCTTTCCCCATTATTTATTTGCTCTAGCCATGGAACCACTAGAAAACAGTATACGAATGAACAAAAATACTGAAGGAATTTGATGAGATGATAGTTTCTAAATGAAAACCCAGTTATTTGCGGGCGACATTTTATTGACCTTAAAAGATAACACTTTAAAAGGCCTATGGGATCTAATTTACTCTTTTCAAAAAATCTCAAGTCTTACATTTAATACTGACAAGAAAGCTTAAATAAGGAATGCCATAAATATATATTTATGGTACAAGCATAGGAGAGCTATGAATTATCACTTAGATGATTGGGTTATGGGTGGAATAGGCTTGCCAGATGTGGAAATGTATTCACTGTCAGCTATAATAAAAGCTATATTATTGTGGTTAAATACTAATTATACTTCCAAATGGAAACAAATACATGGAAAAATATGGTTAAAATTGGGCTTTGTCTCATCAAACAACTACACTGAACTGGTGTCTGGCAACTTTCTTTGGTTATTTAAAGAATATATTGACTGTGAATAAACATAAACACACTAACTCTAAATTTATTACATACATATTAAAAGCATATAAAAAATTTTATGAACAGCAATCCTAACAGAAAAGTTTGGTTGCTTTTGTTGTATCCAATTGCATACACTCAAAGTAACATCATAACTTTGATATGGAAGCAGTCAAAACCTTTAAGAACAAAGGACTGATAGACTGGTACCCATTGGTGGACTCCAGGAAAGTATTGACAGTCGATCAAGTTAAAAGGAAATTTAATTTAGATAATTTGCGGTTACTGAAACAGGACTAAAGGCAATTTATACTAACAAACAAGAGACAATGCAACCAGTGGCTAAGCAGAAAGTACATAAATCCATAAACACTTGATAGTAATAATAACGCAATGTACAGTGTACACACCCCTGTGAAAATGCCAGGTTTTTGTGATATAAAAAATGAGACCACAATAAATCATTTCAAAACTGTTCCCACCTTTAATGTGACCTATAACCTGTACAATTCAATTGAAAAGCAAATCTGTTAGGGGAAATAATATAAAAAAATAAAAAAAATGTACAATAAGCTGGTTGGATGTGTGCACACCCTTAAACATACTTTGTTGAAGCACCTTTTGCTTTAATTACAGCATTCAGTCTTCTTGGTTGGGGGTCTATCAGCATGGCACATCTTGATTTGGCAATATTTGCCCATGCTTCCTTTCAAAAGTATTCAAAATCTGTCAGATTGCGAGGGCATCTCTTGTGCACAGCCATCTTCAGGTCACCCCACAGATTTTCTATTGGATTTAGGTTTGGGCCGTTCTAAAACTTTAATTTTCATCTGGTGAAGCCATTCTTTTGTTGATTTGAATGTATGCTTGGGGTCATTGTCATGTTGAAAGGTGAAATTCCTCTTCATCTTCAGCTCTCTAGCCGAAGGCTGAAGCTTTTGGCCCAAAAGTGACTGGTATTTGCAACTGTTAATAATTTCCTCAACCTTGACTAAAGCCCCAGTTCCGGCTGAAGAAAAGCAACCCCAAAGCATGATACTGCCACCACCATGCTTCACCATGGGGATGGTGTTCTTTTGGTGATGCGAAGTGTTGTTTTTGTGCCAGACGTACCTTTTGGAATTGTGGACAAAAAGTTTAACCTTGGTGTCATCAGACCATAACACATTTCCCACATGCTTTTGAGGGACTTGATGTATTGTTTTGTAAATTTTAGTTGGGCCTGGATGTTGTTCTGTGTAAAAAGGATTCCATCTTGCAACACTACCCCATAGGCCAGACATATGGAAAATGCAGGAGATTGTTGTCGCATATAGTATACAACCAGTACTTGCCAGAAATTCCTGCAGCTCCATCAGTGTTGCTGTAGGTCTCTTGGCAGCCTCCCTGACCAGTTTTCATCTTGTCTTTTCATCAATTTTGGAGGGACTTCCAGTTCTTTGCAACGTCACTATTGTCCCATATTTTCTCAACTTTTTGATGACTGTCTTCACTGTGATGTCCTTCAAGGATGCATCTGCAGTCATAACATATGGGTTGTCCTGCCTCAGGCAGCCCTTCGGTCGGCCGGATTCCAAAGTCTGGGTCTGGCCTCGGCTGATGTCGCAGTTTCCCCGACGTCAGAGTGTCTGGGGTATAAAAGCATCAGCCGACGCCATTTTCCTCAGTCTTTCTTGCCGCGCGGTGCCCGAAGCAGAAGCTGTTCGCAAGTGCCGGTCGGTCAGATCCAGAGATTTCAGCTACCGAAGACTTCGAAAAAAGCTAAGTACCCCGTTGGGGACTCTTTCTTGCCTCAGCCGATGTCAGACAAAGTAAATAATTGTTTAACTTGTGGGAAACAAATACCTCATAAGGATTTCCATTCTTACTGCCTTCCTTGCTTAGGCCCAGACCACGACGTATCAGCTTGTTTAGCCTGTGCCTTCTTCAACCGACGGACTCTTAGACGTCGGTCGGAGTTTGCAGAGGAGTTTTTTGGAACTGATTTTGCTTATAAAATGCCGTCGGAGACTCCGACTACGCATATGGTCAAAAAACGCAAGGAAAAGGACCGACATTCGCGGCCCGCGGTTTCGGCTGAAACCACGGCTAGGCCTACCGCGAGTGTCTCTGTTTCGGCTGAAACCGAGTCCACGGCTATTCCTACTACCGAAACCATACCTCCGACCACCGAGGCCAGAGAGGCCCCGGCTGAGTCGGCTTCAGAACTCCCTACCGAAGCTAGTGTTCAGGATTTGTCCGACACCATACCTTTGGACATTTCTACCCCTGCACGTGGGCCAGCTAGGCCCCCAGCTTCTATGTCTATTAAGGCCTTCTCCAGGGCTAAAGCTGCCAAACTTTCAAAAGCTTTGCCTGCCAAATCTACATCCCAGAGGCCTTCCTCTAGTTCTCAGATCCTCAGTCTTGCTGAGGACCTTATCTCCTTAATTAGGGGTTCCCAACCTCACCCAGACAGGGCCTCCCAACCTCCTCCAGACAAAAGGCCCAGGACTGACCCCTCTGAACCTCACTCCTCAGATTACTCCATGGATGGATCTGATTTGTCAGACCACCAGGAAGGGGCCTACTCGCCTTATGAGGATTCAGGTGCAGAAGAATCTATCCCTTCAGCCTCCCCCCCTGAAGAATTTTCCTTTGATGAGACTTTACACTCCATGAGAGAACACTTTCAATGGCAGGGTCAGGATTTCTCTGATTCTAGAAAAAGATTAAGGACCTTTTTGCATTTGCCCCAGCATAGGCCCTTAGCTATACCTCCGGTTCTAACTGTAATTGATGATGTGTACAATGATGTCAGTACTGCACCTGATTCTCTTCCTCCGGCCCCCGCCAAACCTGACAGATATTACAGGGTCCCGGATTCGCACTTCCACCTGTATAAAGCCCATGCTGCAGACCCAGAAACTGTTTCTCAGGGCCCTAAAGGGGTTGCAGCCGCTACTGCCAAAAATCCCCTACCCTCTGAAAGAGAGTCTAGAGCATTAGAGAGATGGGGAAAAAAGGTTTATACATCTGCTACTCTTTCTGCCAGGGCATTAAACTGTCAATTCCATATGATACAGTACCAAGAATTTTTGTTGGATCAGCTAAATAAGAAACTTTCTTCACCTGAACCCTTAGACCGTAAATCCCTTCAGGATTTGGTACACAACTCACAACAGGTCAGTAATCATTTCTTAAAATGTGGCTATGATGCACTGGAGGCTTCATTTAGATCAGCTATGACTGGGGCAGTAATTCGTAGGCATGCCTGGCTGAAGGAGCAATCTTTGCCAGACCATGTCAAGGCTAAACTCCTCGATGCTCCAATGGAGAAACAGCATTTATTTGGCTCCCCTGCACAGGAGATTCTAAAGAAGGTTGAAGGAAAAGCAAAATCTGTGCAAACAGTTAAAGATTTCCTGCAAGTTCAACCACCGAGGTTCAGTAGAAACTGGCCTACAAAGAATTGGTCCTTTCCAGATTTCTCCAGAGCACAGAGAGGCAGAAACAGGCGCCCTAGAGGCAGAGGTCAATCCAAGGGCCCCTACAGAGGCCGTCAGTGGCAGCCTGCCAACCAGAGTAGTAGTGCAACAGCTACAACTACTACCACTACTACAGGACAGACACAATGACTTGACGCTGATTCCGCCTACCAGGGATCAACTGGAAGCACCCTTGGGCAGAAAGCTGGCTTTATTTTCGAAAAACTGGCATTGCATTACAAAGGATACATGGACATTGCAAATAATAGACAAAGGATACAGGTTTCACTTCCATACTTTGCCAAAAAGAGGCGGAATGCCAAACCTTCCACCAAACCAGAAGGCAGAGGCTTTAAGACAAATCAGCAAGTTACTTCGGATGAAAGCTATAGAAAGGGTACCATCTACAGAACAAGGCCAAGGATTTTACTCCAGACTATTCCTTGGGCCAAGAAAAGAAAACCAATGGAGGCCTATACTCGACCTGTCCGCACTGAACACTTATCTCATTGTGCCAAAATTCAAAATGCTGACCCTACAGCAACTTCTTCCCATGTTGGGCAAGGAGTCTTGGCTGGTGACTCTAGATCTCAAGGAGGCATACCTGCACGTCCCTATCCGACCAGATTGCAGAAGGCACCTCAGATTTCTTGCAGGATCAGAGCATTATCAATTATCAGCATTGCCCTTTGGCTTATCTACTGTGCCCAGAGTATTCACGAAATGCCTGGCATCAGTAATTGCACACTGCAGAATTCAGGGAATTCAAATTTATCCATACCTGGACGACTGTCTAATACAAGCGGACAACAAGAAAAAATTGTTAAAGGACTTGGCCTATGCCATACACCTGCTACAAACCTTGGGATACACAGTCAACATCCAAAAGTCAAGACTAGTACCATCCCAAAGGATAACCTTTTTGGGTGCGGATCTGGACACAATCACTCAGATGGCTTTTCTCACAGAAGAAAAACAAAAACAACTTCCAGATTACTTCATGACTCTGACAAGACAAACTCAGCTTACTGCAAGGAAAGTCCTGCAGGCCCCGGGTTACATGGCATCTTGCATAATTTTAATTCCACATGCCAGGTTGCATATGAGGAAATTACAATGGTACCTAAGGAATGTATGGTCTCAACACAGTCACAGTCTAGAAACCATGATTCAAATCATTCCATGCCTTCAAAAGGAATTCCTGTGGTGGGCTCAGGCCTGCCAGTCCAACAGAGGGTTGCCTTTCAACAAGCCAAAAACAAGGCAGACCATCACCACGGACGCCTCAGACTGAGGATGGGGAGCACACATGGAGGACAAACGTATCCAAGGCCTATTGCCTCAAGGGCAGCTAAGCATGCACATAAACCAAAAGGAAATGCTGGCAGTAAGGCATGCAATTGAGGCATTCAGACCCTTCCTCCAGCAAGGGCATCTCTTAATATGGACAGACAACACCACGGTCATGTGGTACATAAACAAACAGGGAGGCACACATTCCTACCCTCTATGCCGGATGGCTAAGAATCTGTGGAACCTATGCCTGAATCTCAATATCCAGCTGCAGGCCAAATTCGTACCAGGAAAAGAGAATACACTAGCAGACAGCTTAAGCAGAACTACCATGGATGCACACGAATGGATGCTGCATCCAGACATCTTCAAACTCATAACAAAGAAATGGGGAATCCCAGAGATAGATCTGTTCGCCTCCCCACTCAACCACCAACTGAAGAAATTCTGCTCAAGGACATACCACCCACAAGCCTGGAGGGTGGACTCTCTCTCTTTCAGCTGGAATGCCCTAACAGTATATGCCTTTCCACCTCTCCCATTGATGTACAAGGTTCTACTGAAGATCAGGGAGGAACAGCCAAAGGTCATACTAATAGCTCCGGACTGGCCAAGACAACATTGGTACCCGCTATTGAGAAGCATGTCTCAGGCAAACTCATGGCCTCTTCCCCTATGGCCTCTTCTTCTAACGCAGAACAATTTCAAGACCCTGCATCCCAACTTGAAAACATGAGCTAACTGCCTGGAAGATTCCTTAAAGCCCAACCAAACCTTTTTATCTCAGAGGGTGAAGGACATTATCCTGGAGGCTCGCAGACCTTCCACAAGAAAGACATACTCCGCTAAATGGAAGAGATTTCTCATTTGGAGCGCATCAAAGGGCACAGATGTCACAGTGGCAAACTTAGCACACATCCTAGAATACTTAGCAGAATTGTTCCACAATGGCCTGTCTTAGTCATCCATTAAGATTCATGCTTCAGCAATTTCAGCAGAATACAATATGGATCCACCTATCTTCTCACACCCTCTTCTCAGACAATTTTTGAGAGGGATCAAAAATGTTAAACCTCCAAGAAGACCCCCCCCCCTGCCTGCATGGGATCTCAATTTTGTGCTGGAAAAACTGACACTACCTCCTTTTGAACCAGCAGCTTCAGCAGACCTCCAGTTTTTATCTTGGAAAACTGCATTCCTTCTGGCAATCACTTCAGCAAGAAGAGTATCTGAGTTACAGGCATTAATGGCAGTGCAGCCTTTTCTTATTTTTCTCCAGGATAGTGTCACTGAGAACCAATCCTACTTTCATGCCAAAGGTGGTATCTAGTGTATCCTTGAACCAAGCTATTCACTTGCCTACATTCTTCCCTAACCCACAGAACAAAGGGGAAAAACTTTTGCACACCTTGGATATACACAGACAACTACGCTACTATTTGGACAGAACTAAAACTAACAGAAAAACTGACCAGCTTTTTGTAGCATATGCAACTGGGGTGCAAGGAAGAGCAATTTCCAAACAGACAATTTCAAAATGGATAGGAAATTGCATTCGTTTTTGCTACTCCTTTTATGGAAAGACAGTTCCTGAAAATATCAGGCCTCACTCCACAAGGGCCACAGCCACCACTACAGCTTTCCTACAAGGGGTGGCTACCAAGGACATTTTAGAAGCTGCTACTTGGAGCTCCGTGCATACATTTGCCAAGCATTACAATCTACCTTTATACTCCAGATCCCGAGCAGGGTTTGCAACTGCAGTACTGCAGGGAGTCTTAACTACACCATCATTCTCTTAGTACCTCCTCCCCAGATTGGCTATGGTATTCTACCCATATGTTATGACTGCAGATGCATCCTTGAAGGACATAGTACAGTTTTGTACCTACCATAAATGTAGATGTCCGATAGGTATGCATCTGCAGTCAGGATTACCCACCCTCCTTCTCCTCTGTGGTATTCCTAGGGTGCTTACCCCTCTTTCAGCTAGCTGGGGGAATCTATTATGGTGTATTTGTTTGTTTGTTTATATATGTATATAATTTGCAAATATTTGGAACTTTTCAGCCTTTATCCAAATTTAGCCTTCCTAGAGGGCACATGGCATCTGGGGCAAGAAAAACTGAGGAAAATGGTGTCGGCTGATGCTTTTATACCCCAGACACTCTGACGTCGGGGAAAGTGCGACATCAGCCGAGGCCAGACCCAGACTTTGGAATCCGGCCGACCGAAGGGCTGCCTGAGGCAGGACAACCCATATGTTATGACTGCAGATGCATACCTATCGGACATCTACATTTATGGTAGGTACAAAACTGTACTTTCTGTGGTATATCCAATGCTGTGGAAATTTTTTTGTACCGTTTTCCTGACTGATGCCTTTCAACAATGAGATCCCTGTGATGCTTTGTAAGCTCTTAGTGAACCATGACTTTTGCTGTACCAGGCAACTAAGTAAATGTTAGGAAAATCCTACTAGGACAGCTGAACTTTATTTGGGGTTAGAGTCTCTTTAATTGATGGCAGGTGTGTACCCAAGAAGGCTGAATGTTGTAATTAAAGCAAAAGGTGCTTCAACAGAGCATTATTTTAAGGGTGTGCACACTTAATGCAACCATCTTATTGTACATGTTTTATTTTTTTATGTTTTTTCCTCTAACAGATTTCTTTGTTTTTTTAATTGAATTGTACATGTTATAGATCACATTAAAGGTGGGAAAAGTTTGAAATGATTTATTGTGGTCTCATTTTTTATATCACAAAAACCTGGCATTTTAACGGGTGTGTACACCTTTTATATCCACTGTATTACTGGAAAAGGATACTTCTCTATTTATAAAATAAAAAATGGAAATCTACCATAAAGGAAACTTATGGGATTAACTGTAGAAAAATTAATGATCATATACCAAATGATAGAGACAAAAAGTGTATCATTCTCGCCATAAAAACAATCATCTCTCTCACTACACTGGAAACTTTTTACATGACATTTTATGCATAGGTCCTGTTTAACACCATACAAAATGGAGCTAATGTTCAAAAAAAAAACATTGGTTGTTGGAGATGCAAATTAAATATAAAAGCAGACTGGCTGCATATGTTTTATGAATGTCAATTGATTAAACCATATTGGGATAAACTTAATTGCTTTTTAAAAGCAGTATTCAATGACAAATTTCAGTTATCTGAGTCTTTGATTTTGTTTAATGGCCCTGTACCTGACTGTGTTCCAAGAACGAAATATACAATTTTGTGGAACTTTTTAGCTACGGCAAGAAAGAACATAACAATGACATGGAAGTCTGAGTCTTCTCCTACCTTCAAACAATACAGAAGTATTCGATCAACCATATCGCAGTTGGAAATGAAAACCGTCAGAGCTTGAAATGAAAGGACTACATCACTGTATCTTGTATGAAAAAAAGTATCCGAAATATTGGAAAGTAATGACTGTAGCAAGCTTTGATTTGAAAGTTCATAGAAGAAGAATTATATGTAAACCATAGGTGCCCCTGTACAAGTTTTGTTTTTGTTAGATAATTGTATTTGTTACTTACCTGTTCAAATGATATATGTATATTTCAGTGTCGTGAAAAGTGTATATTTGATTCTTTTGTTTGAAAATGAATACAATTTTTTTTTTTTTTTTAAAAAAAGGTGCTGATTCTTGGATCTGAGTTTTCTACTTGGATGGTAGAAAATGAAAATTCCGCTGAATGCAGGGCAGACAGATGGTTTAAAGATTATTTTATGTGCAGTTTTTAGTTGCAGGTAGGAGAGAGAGCGAGGTAATTCAAGCCAGTTCAGAGAGTGAAGAGTGGTACAGTGATGGTATAGTGTTTAGTGTTGGTGGCAATTTTGTTCTCAAGTTTAGCTTCTAGAGAGTATTGAATATCAGTAAGTAGTGAAGCACCATATAAGAGAGAAGGTAATAGGTAAGTAGAAGTTAGGACTTGTTTTGTGGAGGTGAAGAGAAAGTGTTATACCTATAGAGGATTCCTAGCTGTTGAGTTTTGCTGACGCTATGATGTATGTGTAGATCAGATGTTCGTCTATTAGTATTCCTAATATTTTTGGTGGTAAACAACCTCATTAGCAGTATTACTTTGAAAGTATAGGGAATTGGACTTTGTTTAATGAGGTTGTCTTCTTAGCAGTGAATAGCATGAGCTTGGTTTTGCTTGGGTTAAAGGATAAGTGATTATTATACATCCAGGACTCAGAGGAGGTAAAGGCTAGTTGAGTTATTTGTTGAAGTTCAGAAATGGAATCGGCTGAACGTATGATAGTTCAGTCATCTGCATATTGAATGAGTGATGTTAGTGTTTCACTGTTGCAGTCATTACAATTGGGTTATCCTGCTGGCAGGCTACCCGCAGTCAGGCTGCGTTCCAAAGTCTAGGTCTGGCGTCGGTTGCTGTCGCCTCTTCCCTGACGTCAGTGCGCCAGGGGTAAATAAGATGCAGCCATCGCCATTTACTTCAGTCTTTCTTGCCGCGTGGTGCCCGAAGCAAAAGCAGTTCGCAAGTGCCGGTCAGCTGATTCCTGAAGTTTTCAAATTCGAATTTCAGATCCGAAGTCTTCATTAAAGCTAAGTACCCCATTGGGGAAACTTTTTTCTTGCTCCAGACCGATGTCAGAAAAAGTTAATAACTGTATTTCTTGTGGGAAGCAAATACCTCATAAGGATTTTCATTCTTACTGTATTCCTTGCCTAGGCCCTGACCATAATGTTGCTAGTTGTTGGTTTTGTGCTAGATTTAACCAACGCACTATTAAGCATCGGTACGATTTTGCATTTCATTACTTTGGCAGAAGATTTAATTATATAATGCCGTCAGATCAGCCGACTACCGGAGTTTACAAAAAACGAAAGGAAAAAGAAAAGGACAGGCATCCGAGATCCAAAACCGACAACGAGGCTTCTTCTAGGCCTATCGTTGGTTCGCCGGTTCTCAGTGAGGCGCTTTTGCATCCCCTGATGTCCGCTACCTCAGAGCCACAGGCCGCTTCTGACTCCCACGTGGAGCCGACTGGGCTTCTGGAAACTCAAGGTATTGGACACTCGGAAACTATTCCCTCAGATGGGTCTGGAGCCGCTGAGCAGGCATCGGCTTCTGAGGGTGTTTTCAGGCCTACACAGGTATATGTGAAACCTACAAAGAAACAAGTACAGCATTCACCTGAACAGGCCTCCATACCTAAAAAACAGATGCTTAAAATGGCCGAAGACCTTATTACTTTGATCAGGGGTTCCCATCCCCCTCCTAAAAAGAGGCCTAAGCAAGAGTTAGAATATGAATCTTCAGACCAAGTTTCCATTTCCTCTGATTCCTCCTCTGAACAGGATTACTCTATTCCTCCCTATGAGGATTCTGATGCTGAAGAATCTATCCCTTCAGCCTCTCCTCCTGAGGATTATTCTTTTGGGGAAACACTGCATACTATGAGGGAGCATTTCCACTGGGAGAGCCAAGATTATTCAGAATCCAAGAAAAGGCTCAGAGATTTCCTTTTATTGCCCCAGCACAGGCCCCTTGCTATCCCGCCTGTTTTAGACATTGTAGATGATGTATTTACAGAGTTCAGTTTTTCTCCAGACTCTTTACCACCAGCCCCTGTTAAGCCAGACAGATACTACATGGTTCCTGATTCACATACATTTCTCTATAAGAACTCTACAGCTGATCCAGAAACCATCTCTCAGGGTCCCAAAGGGGTCAAGGCTTCTACTGCAAAAAACCCTATTCCCTCTGATAGGGATTCTAGGGCCCTAGACAGATGGGGCAAAAAGATTTATACCTTTGCTACCTTGGCTGTAAGAGTTTTAAATTGCCAATTTCATATGTTTAAGTATCAGCAATATCTTATATCCGTGCTTAAACAGAAAATGCCAGCAAATACAGAAGGTGCAGACAATAAAGAAATGCAGGATTTATTGCATGCAGCTGAACAAGTTGGAAAGCATACTTTGCAATGTGGTTTTGATTCTCTTGAGGCCTCCTGCAGGGCCGCTGTTACAGGTTCTGTCATTAGGAGCCATGCTTGGTTAAAAGAACAAAATTTGCCTGATCATGTTAAAGCAAAACAATTAGACACTCCTTTACAGCATGATACCTTGTTTGGTGCTAAAGCAGAAGAGGTGTTTAAGAAAATGGAGGACAAGGCTAAATATATGCAAACAGTCAAGGATTTCTTGCAGGTACAGCCTCCCAGATTTAGCAGGAACTGGCCTACAAAAAATTGGTCCTTTCCGGTGTCAGATAGACTACAAAGGGGCAGATACAGACGCCCCAGAGGCAGATCACAGCCCCAAGGCTCATACAGGCCTAAACAATGGGGTGCTTCTACCTCCAAGAGTGGAGAGGAAAAATCACAGCCAAACAGGAAACAGTCTCAATGACTTTCCACTTCCAGCACCAAGCACTTATCTTTTGGCAGCCCCTTTGGGGGGAAAGCTAGCACTTTTTTCACAAAATTGGTACATGATCATCCAGGACAAATGGGTTCTAAATATAGTTTCACAAGGCTACAGGTTCCACTTTCACACCCTGCCAAGGCAAAACGGCATGCCAGACCTGCCACGCAATCAATGGGCAGAGGCACAAAAACAAGTTTCATCCCTCATGGACATGAGGGCCATTCAGCAAGTACCAGAACAAGAGCAGGGTCATGGATTCTATTCAAGACTGTTCTTGGTTCCCAGAAAAGACAAAGCCTGGAGACCAATACTGGACCTATCTATTCTAAACACATATCTGGATATTCCAAAATTCAAAATGTTGACTCTACAGCAGCTTCTGCCCATGTTGGGCAAGAATGCTTGGCTTGTGACTTTAGA
This sequence comes from Protopterus annectens, assembly GCF_019279795.1. Taxonomy (NCBI): domain Eukaryota; kingdom Metazoa; phylum Chordata; order Ceratodontiformes; family Protopteridae; genus Protopterus; species Protopterus annectens. Next base: position 412,495,922 of record NC_056749.1, read on the forward strand.
TCTAAAACAGGCATACCTGCATGTCCCAATCAGACAAACATGCAGAAGATACCTCAGATTCAAAGCTGGCTCAATGCACTACCAATTCTCTGCACTGCCCTTTGGCTTACCTACTGCGCCCAGGGTCTTTACAAAGTGCATGGCACCAGTAATTGCATTTTACAGACAAAGAGGAATACAAATATATACTTACTTGGACGACTGCCTTATTCAAGGGGAGAACAAGGACATTCTACTACAGCATCTGGTGTTTGTAAAATGATTACTGACAAGTCTAGGGTACACAGTAAACAAGAAGAAATCAAAACTCGTACCCTCTCAAGAGATAATATTCCTGGGTGGAAGCTTAAATACAATTTCCCAGATGGCTTATCTCACGCCAGACAAACACAGACAACTGACTACTTACTTCAAAATGTTGGCAACAAAGACCCAGTTGTCTGCAAGACAAATTCTGCAGGCTTTGGGTTTCATGGCATCCTGCATTCTGCTAATTCCATATGCAAGACTGCATATGAGGAAACTTCAATGGTATCTAAAAAGTGTTTGGACTCAACATTGCCACAGCCTGGAAACAATAATTACCATCATTCCCTGCTTGCAACAGGAGTTTCGATGGTGGGCAAAAGCCTGTCACCACAACACGGGACAGCCATTCACCGTACCCACAGCCAGGCAGACATTGACAACAGATGCATCAGATTACGCCTGGGGGGGCCCATATGGCCGGAAGATGTATTCAGGGCACATGGTCCGCAAGTCAAATGCATCTACATATCAATCAAAAAGAGATGCTAGCTGTTCAGAATGCCCTAACAGCCTTCAAGGATCAACTTCATCCAGGACAACTACTAATAAAGACGGACAATACTACAGTCATGTGGTACATAAACAAGCAGGGAGGCACACAATCCTACCCCCTCTGCAGGCTAGCCATGAACTTGTGGCACACAGCATTAGCTTACCAAGTACATTTGCAAGCTCAATTCCTGCTAGGAAGGAAAAATACTCTGGCAGACGAACTAAGCAGAAATCTAATGGATCCCCACGAGTGGAAATTGGATCCACAAGTCTTCAGCATGATAAGGACCTGAGGATGCCCGGACATAGACCTATTTGCCTCCCCTCACAACTACCAACTACAAAGATTCTGCACAAGGACTTATCACAAGCAAGCATGGAAAGTGGATGCTGTATCTTTCAGCTGGAAAAATCTAACAGTATATGCCATTCCTCCTCTGCCTCTCCTCCCCAAGGTACTCCTCAAGGTCAGACAACAGAAACCAAAAATGATAATGATTGCCCCAGACTGGCCCTGCCAGCACTGGTACCCAATCCTAAAGAGCTTGTCTCACTGCCCAGCCTGGACATTACCTCAATTTCCTCACTTATTGACCCAACAAGACAGATACTGCACAGCCAACTCAAAACCTTAAACCTGACGGCATGGCAGATAATATAGCCTCTCAAGACACACACCTTTCTAAAGCAGTGATGGATGTTATTTTGGAAGCCAGGAGGCCTAGCACCAGAAATTCTTATGCAGACAAATGGAAGAGATTCTGTACTTGGAACCAAGCACAAGGTATTGACACGATTGTTCCAAATATTCCTCAGATTTTGCAATACTTAACTGAGATGCTAGATAAAGGCCTTTCCTTTTCATCAATTAAAATTCATGCCTCTGCCATTTCAGCTCATTACAATACAGAAACACCTATTTTTTCTCATCCGTTACTGAGGCAGTACCTCAGAGGGGCCAAAAACATAAGAACTCCAAGGAGAGCACCAATACCTGCATGGGACCTCAACTATGTCTTGGAAAAACTCACACTGCCTATGTTTGAGCCAGCCTCTGCAGCTGACATAAAATTCTTATCCTGGAAAACATCTCTGCTCCTAACAATAACCTCCGCTAGAAGAGTCTCAGAGTTACAGGCACTCATGGCTGTGGAACCTTTTATCATTTTCCATCCTGACAGGGTTTCTCTGAGGACAAACCCTACATTTATGCCTAAGGTAGTGTCCAGTGTGGCCCTTAACCCAACAATTAATTTGCCTACTTTTTATCCAAACCCACAGAATAAGGGTGAGAAAATTCTGCATTCTTTGGACATTCACAGACAGCTACGCTTCTACTTGGACAGAACTAAAGCTTTCAGAAAGACTGATCAACTTCTAGTAGCATATGCTGTAGCATCACAAGGAAAGCCTATCTCAAAACAGACTATTTCAAAGTGGATAGGCCATTGCATTCATTTCTGCTATTCACAGCATGGCAAATCAGTGCCTAAGGGCATTAGGCCACATTCAACCAGAGCAGCAGCCACTTCAGCAGCCTTCCTCAGAGGAGTACCGACCAAAGACATCTTAGAGGCTGCAACTTGGAGTTCAATGCATACCTTTACAAAGCACTATCACTTACCTCTCTACTCTAAATCCAGAGCAGGCTTTGCCACTGCAGTTCTGCAGGGCCTTATCCTATTTAGCTCCAGCCTCCCAACTTTAGCTTTGGGATTCAGCCCAATTGTAATGACTGCAACAGTGAAACACGATGAACATAGTACAGTTGTGTACCTACCATAAATGTAGATGTTCGAGTGTATTCACTGTTGCAGTCCAGGTTACCCTCCCACTATTCCCCTTTCTTCTTTGCTGGGACCTAACTGTACTTTTCTACTCTATACAACCTATGTGGTGTATTTGCTTGTAGATGAAGGAAAAGTTGTTTTTTGTGCATGCATGCTTATTGGCATAATTTAGCCTAACATTTTAGGGGCACCTGACATCTGGGGCAAGAAAAACTGAAGTAAATGGCGTTGGCTGCATCTTATATACCCCTGGCACACTGACGTCAGGGAAGAGGTAACAGCAACCGACGCCGGACCTAGACTTTGGAACTCAGGCCGACTGCGGGTAGCCTGCCAGCAGGATAACCCAATTGTAATGACTGCAACAGTGAATACACTCGAACATCTACATTTGTGGTAGGTACACAACTATACTATGCTTGGCCTAGTGAAGAATGAAAACTGTTAATGAAAATGTTGAGTAAGAGTGGTCCCAGTATGGAGCCTTGGGGAACTCCAGTAGAGGTGTTAAGATATGGAGAGAGGGAATCTTGCCATTTAACAGCCTGTAGCCTGTCTTCTAAGTAGCTTGTGAAATATTTAAGAGATGAGGGGGTAAAGCCGATCTTGGGTTAGAGGTAAAGGGTGGGAAACAGTGTCAAATGCTTTTGACAGGTCTATGGATAGAGAAGAGACAATTTTACCAGTGTCTCATGCTCTGTTAATTGTGTGCATAAAAGATCTGAGGGCTGTGACCTGGCCTGACTCCATGTTGTGTAGGAGATAGGATTTGATTGTAAATCAGAAAGTCTAGAATTTGAATATAAATGCATTTTTCCAAGATCTTTGAGATAGGTGAAACAATTGCTATTGGTCTGAAGTTTGATATATCAGTATGATTGCCACCTTTATGAAGAGGAAGAATAAATGCTTTTTCCAGATTTTGGGGACAAAAGATTCTTGAATGGATCTGTATAAAAATTATTTTTTTTTCCAGTAAACGAGAACGAGATTTTACACATCATGGATGTTCATTGAAAACTGAGATTCTACCTACATTGTACTAAAGGTATAAGGAAGACAGGCCAACTGTTTCCTTTTCTTCAGTCAAGTTGGGAAAGGGAGTTTCTAAAGTGACTCTGTCCCGATGCCTTTCTGAATCCATTTCATGTGTATATAAGGAGAATGGTTTATCTTTGTCTTGTAATCCCAAAGCTCATTCTACGTGGGTGGTAGCCAATTCTACAGCCTGCTTTTCAATGGTGCCTGTTGATGTCTGTGCAGCAGCTATTTAGTCCAATGTTAATAATCCCACTACAAGTTGGACTTGCATTCTGGGGCTTCTTTCTGTCACCCCATTCTCTAGAGTATCCTTCCGTGAGATCTCCCAGGGTTTGTAGTAGCTGAGGATTCTATCCTGTCAGTTGAAAATTTACTTACCATAAAGTTGGATCTGTGTTGTCCTCTTCTGTCTTACTCCACTTTCCCTCTCTCCAAGTAGTCTTTCTTTCGGCTCCAACTCGACCATGCTGTACCTACCTGGCACATTGTCATTTTACAGCCGTGGTCTGTATCCTAGATGTCCATGTGTTTATGAATTTATGTGAATATGTTTTATATATATATCTGTCTGGTTCATATATATATATATATGTTGATATATACACACACACACACAGACTATATTTATGTTTTCGGTACCAGTTGTAGTTCTGTATTAAACTCAATCTGAGGTATTCAGTTGATGGAGGTGAAGTATGGGTAAGAGAGGAGCCCGAGCCTTGGATCCAAAGTCACAAAGCTGTAGTTGCCTGATCCATACAAGTTTGATTGACCACGTCACTTGAAGAGGATGGAAGAGAACAGAGATCCAGAGTTATGGTAAGTACATAACTTTCAGTCTGAAGTAGTTTACTTTATTTGGTCTTCAACCTGTGGGATACGGATCCGTATCGGATCCGAGCTGATAAAAATTACTAGCATCAGATCCGAGCTCCAGACTCCCTCCCCTTACCCATAATACACCTCCACTGCCTTCCATCCCCAGATCTCGTTTGGCGCGATTTGTAAAACATCGTGTGTCTAGAGCTCCAGCTAGCAGAGTGATTCTGATTGTAAGTTTTTCTAAATTTTCTGTTACTTTTAGCCATTTCAGGTTAGTATAGGTACCCTTTCTCCCCACCCATCGCTTTGGTATTGAGTGTAGGTTTGTAGTTGTGGTTAGTTTAGAGAAATTTGTCTGTGGTGCCCCCCCCCCCCCGCTCTTAGTCAGTCTAGTGTGGTGAGTAGGTGTGTTATTAGTCTAAAGAAAGAAAGTTTTTATTCTCTCTCTTTCTTGTTTTAAGGTTTTTTGTTGATAGTATGGCTGAAAAGCTTATCTTTAAGCACTGCACAGAGTGTGGCCATAAGCTCTCCCTAGCAGATGGCCACACTCCGTGTGTATTGTGCTTAGGTGTGGCCCACCTTAATGTGGAGTGCTCCATTTGTGCTAGGTTCAATCCTCAAGCTTTGAAGGATAGAAAGGCCAAGTTTGCCCTCAAAGGTCTTCTGCCTGCCGCTGATCCTCATTTCTTGTCTTCGGCTTCAGTCACAGCGATTGCTGTGGCTGCCTCTCCCACTTCTCTCCCTCTGGCTTCCCCTCCCTCCCAGGCTGAGATTCAAACTCTGGCATCTAAGCCTGTGGAAGTGGAGCAGAGGAGAGGTAGAGAGCGGGAGAGAGAGTCGAAGACGAAGGAAAAGAGGAAGAGGTCCCGAGATCTCTCATCCCTGAGCAAGTCTGCACGGATCCATGACTCCCCTCGGCTTCAGTCTCCAAGGTTCTCCCCAGAGCCAGAGGAGGGACTTCAGTCTCCCGGGCCTCGCTTCCCCGACTGGCCAGGTCGGAGTCCATAGCCTCGTTTCGGTCAACCCGTTCTTTATCGGACATGGATCTGGATAAGATGATGAGGCACTTTATCCATACACAGATCCAGGATGGGGATCTTGCCAGGCCCCCCCTCCCTCAGGAGGGGGGGCTCACTTCCATTTTTACAGCCCATTTCTCCTTCCCCGATCTGACCTTCGGCTTTGGAGTTCTTGGATCCGAGGTTGGCCTTGGTCAGGGGGTCAGCACTGATGGTCCTTGCATCCTCTACGCCGACAGCTGCCTGGAGCATCTCAGATCCGACCAGTTCAGATCCAAGCCACTCTTGGAGCTGGAGCCTGGGTGTCAGATCCGAGGGAGTGGAACCTTTTCCATTGGCTCCGACGTTGTCGGGCCAAGTTCCCTCCCTCAGAGCTCCGTCCATTTTGGGTCCAGCTCTGATTCTTGCATCGGATCCGGGGAGACCGGCCTCCTTATTAGCTTCCCAGGAGGTCCACTGTCCTTCGACATTCGATGTGGTGGAATGGGTCCTCTCCATCGGATCGAGTCCCCTGACCACCCCCCCTTGGACTCTGCCCAGACCCCCTCGGATCTGTCTGTGGTCCCCATTGTCTTACCAGAGGGACAGCCTGTGCCCAAAGAGCCCCAGATGGTTCCCACAGAGGAACAGATGGCTTGCGATTGCTCCCCGGAGAGCCCCACAAGAGATTTGCCTCGGAAGCATAAGTGCAAGAGGAGGCACATGGACTCCTCTGAGTCCCTAACCGAGAACACAAATTTAGATGATGGGGAGGGCTCCCCAAGATCACCTCCTGACAGCGTCTCCTTTGGAGACATTATGGAGATTCTGGGCCAGCGGGGAGGTTGGTCTGTCCCCAAGCCCTCCTCTGATGAGTCTGTGTTTCTGGAGGCTTTCGGCATGGGCCTGTCTACATCTTGGGTGTCACCTCCTGTGTATTCTTTAGTGGATTTGATCACCTTGCAGGCATGGAAGGAACCAGATAACATGGAGCCGATCCCTAAGCGCCCCGATAAGGTTCTGAGTCCCTCTATTGACAGGCCTTCCTGCAACAAGGGCTCCCTAGTGGGACACAATGGTTGTAGGAGCAGCCACGAAGAAGGAACTATCTCAGGAAAGTTCCTCTGTCCACCCTCCTGACCGAGAGTCACGGATGATGGACCGCCTAGGGAAGTGGGTGCATGCTTCAGCTACCTTTTCAATAAGGGCACTGAACTACTTGGCCCATGTCATGAGATTCCAATGCAACCTAGTGAAGGAGCTGGAGGAGTCTCCACCTAAGTCCATGTCGCAGGAGGACAAGGCTTCTCCACGAAAATGGCCACTCTGAGAGCAGTATCAAATATGTCCATGTGACTCCTCTTCCATGCTACAGAAGGAGCGGCGGCTGGCTCAGGTTGTGCCAATTCACCGAACCCTTTAAGGCGTCCTTTGCTAATGCCCCTTATGATGGCTCAACTCTTTTCGGTAAGACTGTCAAGGAGACACTAGTCCAGAGTGAGAAGGATGGGAAGACACTGTCTGCCATTTGGATTCGCTTCTCTAACCCTCAAAGTTCCTTTTCCTGGAACCAGAGAGGCCAAAAGAAGATGTGGTTCCAGAAGTCTCAGTATTCCCAGGACACTCCGGGCTCTTCTTCCCCTCCAGGCTAAGGGGGACAGAATGGACGCCAGCCCAGAGGCCTGGGGAGGGGTCTGCAAAACTTCGGGTCTCGAGAACCATTCTCGGACAGACCTGGGCAGCAACCCTGAGGGGTTGCCCAGCTGCTCTACTCTGGAGGCAGTCGGGGAACAATTGTCCTTGCACCCAGCGTCATGGGAGTCCATAACAATGGACCGCTGGGTGCTTCATATCCAGAGGATATCCTATCCCCTTTGTGGGGTCCCCCATACCTCCCAAACACCTCCTTGGACATTCCACCCCATGCAAAGGGAGGCAGCAGCACAGGAAATTTCCAAGCTGCTAGGAAAATGAGCCATCAGAACCGTCCCCCCAGATCAGTCCAGATCTGGCTTCTACTCCAGGTTGTTTTTGGTGCCAAAGAAAATGGGGGATTTAAGGCCCATCCTGGACCTCTCTACCCTGAACCTGTCAGTTGCCAAAGAGAAGTTCCAGATGGTCACACTACAGTTCATCATGCCGTATCTGCAAGAGAACGACTGGATGTGCTTGCTAGATCTCCAGAATGCTTACTGTCACATAAAAATGCACAGAAGCTGCAGGAGCTTCTTCCACTTCTGGCTAGGGGCCAATCTTTATTAATTTCGAGCCCTAACCTTTGGTCTCACCACAGCCCCCAGGGTGTTTACCAAAGTGATAGCAGTTGTTGCGGCTCACCTGAGTCTTCAGGGGATTCAGATCTATACGTACCCAGATGATTGGCTCCTCACTACTCCCACCAGTGGTCTACTTTCCCAAACCAGGGATTACTTTCTGACACTTGCCCTGAGTTTGAGTGTCACAATCAACGCAGTCAAGTCTCTACTAGAACCTGTACATGGGGGGGGCATTGTTCGGGCAGGACAGTCCAAGGCCTGTGGTCCCCCTTAGAGACCAGCTTGCATATCAATGTCCTAGAGATGAGGGTGGTCCTTCTAGCATTGCAGGCCCTTCATGCCTTTCTTCCTCTGGGGACGATTGCGATTCAATCAGACAGTATGTCAGTAGTCTGGTATATCAACAAACAGGGAGGGACCAGATCTTATTCCCCTTTGTCGCAAGGCAATGAGAGTGTGGGAATGGGCAAACTACACATGTTGGATGTTCATAGACCGTTACGATTCTATTTACACAGAACAAAGAATTTTCGTAAATCTGGTCAGTTGTTTGTTTCGTTCTATAGACCCTTTTTGGGCAATCCTATTTCCAAGGCCACTATAGCTAGATGGATTTCTTCATGCATCCTGCAGGTCTTTAAGGACAAAGGCATATCTCCTCCAGTTCACGTTAAAGCTCATTCCACTAGGTCCATGGCTACGTCTGCAGCTTTCTGGTCTATGGTGTCTTTGGATGACATTTGCTCTGCAGCTACTTGGTCCTCATCTCATACGTTTATTTCCCATTACAAATTGGATTTAACATCTAGAAGGAGAGCATCCTTTGGTTCCGCAGTGCTCCGGAATATCCTTCCATGAGTGCCTCCCAGGAGTTTAGTAGCTGGGGACTCTGTCCACAGGTTGAAGACCAAATGAAGTAAAGTACTTCAGATAAAGAAGTTATGCACTCACCATAACGTTCCTTCTGAGTAGTTGTACTTCATTTGTCTTCAGCCGTCCCTCCCCCGGACCTTGGCGCATGTTCAGCCTATGGGCTGTAGTATAGGTCACAAGTATGTTATCAGGTCAGGTTCTAAGTGTAAGTTCTGCAAACTTGATCTGGGGATGGAAGGCAGTGGAGGTGTGTTATGGGTAAAGGGAGGAGTCTGGAGCTCGGAGCTGATGCTAGTAATTTTTGCCAGCTTGGATCTGGTACGGATCCGTATCCCACAGGTTGAAGACAAATAAAGTACAACTACTCAGGTGAGACGTTATGGTGAGTACATAACTGGGTTTGGAATACAGTTGGCAATGGATAGAACCCCCCCCCCCCTGCACTTTTCCGGAGACCCCCCTCTTCACTTTTCCAGTCCCAACAGAATTGTTTCTTCCACTGCTCCAACATGTTAGATGCTGGAGTCTTAAAACATCTTCCTGCAGATCAAATAGGAAAAGGCTTTTATTCCAGAATATTTCTAATTCCAAAAAACGAGCACTCTTGGAGACCAGCTTGGATTTTTCTTTTCTGTCTTTTTGCAAAGATTTTAAAGATCAGGATGTTGACCCTTCAAACAGTGCTAGTTTAATTTCAGATCAGAGGTCTGTGATAACTTTAGCATCAAAACTGCTTATCATTACACTGTAATAACAAGCAATTTCAAGGGATTTCTAAGCTTTTGTGCATCTAGGTCCTATTATCATTTCTTTGCATTACCCTTTGGACTGTCCACTGCACCAAGAATGTTTACAAAGTGTTTAGCCCCAGTAGTCGCTCACTGCAGATTATCCACATTTTTTCTTCTTTAGACAACTTGCTTAAATGTGCAGTCTTTTCCCACTTGTTGATCCTAGTCACCACTCATCACATATGGGTCTAGTATCCAGCATTGGAGCTAAGCTGGCACACTAGACAACAAGTTAGCTCAAGCTCCTCCCTTCCCATAATGCACTGTTGCACTCCAACCTCTCAGATTTTGTTTGCCACTTTAGCTCCTCATATTTTCTGTAAGTAACTTTTTTAATTTGGGTTTTTCTTATTCCCTTTTTCCCTGTTAAGCTCTAGTTTTGTAGTCTAGTTTCTGGTAGTGTTTTTCCCCTCCCATAGGTCATTTTGTCTGGATATTTGGTTTCCTTTTGGCTCCCTTTTCTGTTGACCGGGTTAGTGAATTAGGAATCCCCTTTCTTGTCTGCTCCTTCGATTCTGTAGTTATTTTATTAATATCTTATTAAGACTTTAGTGATAATTTATTAATAGTTTTCTGGCTTTCTAGTAGTTCATTGTTTAGTTTCTGGATGGATCTGTGGGTTTTTATTACACGTTTGGTTCTATTTGACTCTTCTTTGATCCCTTCCCTTTGGTTTTGGTTGCACCATGTCAGAAAAGCCTTTGGGGTTCAAGAGGTGCTCCTCATGCGGTCAGAAGATGCCTACTTCTGACTCACATGAGAAGTGCCTCTATTGTTTCGGTCCCAGCCACCTGGATGTTGAATGCAGCATTTGTGCTGCGTTCAACCCCAGGGCCCAGGTCAACCGTGGTAACAAACTCCTTTTAAAAGGATTGGTTCAGGGGATCCCCTTGGTTAAGGAATCCTTCTCCAAATCAGGACCCTCGGGACATAAGAGGAAATCCTCTTCTTCCTTGGGAGAGGTTTCCTCTAAGAAACACAGGCTGTCGGTTCCCAGATTCCCAGATCTGACTCCAGCCTTGGCGGTGTTCGATCCGAGGATCTCAGACCTGAGAACGTCTAGAAAGTCAACTCCCAGATCCAGGGCTTACACTCCCAGCCCTTCAGATCCAAGGTTTTTGGGGTCGACTCCCAGATCCAAGGCCTCTAGATGAATGCCTTCAGATCCATGCCAAAGCAAACCTGTCACAACTCCGACCCTTTCAGATCTGAGGGGTTCATGAACTGTTTCCTCGGCTCCGTTACGGACTGATCCGAGACCCGTGTCAAATCCCACCCTGATCGAGGACCTTCCTTCAGATCCTGCAGGAGGGAATAATTTATTTTCTCCCAGTGTGACTCATTCCCCGAACCAGTGAAGAAGGCCCTCTGGGTCTCAACACGGGTCTCTGGCAAGGTCTTAGGTTTCCTCTGATCCTCCAGGAGCATCCTCTTCTCTGATATGGACAGGATGATGCAGTCTTTCTTGAGGGCTGAAATCAAACTGGGGTTGTTGACTTCCCCAGTCCACAGGATTGGGAAACCTTCTCCCACTCACTGGCTTCTTTCTTCTCATCCGACCTCCCAGGGTTTGGACTTAGGGAAGCCGGCGCCCAGCAGGGAGGTGAAGGGGAGTACTGGGACCTCCCTTATCCCAACCCCCATCAGAGTCCATGACCAGCTCTGCTCCTCTTCCCCTGGGATGGACTGGGCCATCGGTCCGGGTTGTTGACCCAGTGTCCTTGGGGCCTGTTTCTGGTCTGAACCTTTCAGACCATTCCCTGCCCCTTGGTGCTTCAGCACTTGATAGCTTCGGACCGGCAATATCTGGAAGGTTGGAGATTCTGGCAGGGTCTGCCCCTTCCTCAGTTGTGGTGCTATCAAGGGAGAAGGGGGCCTCGTCCAGTCCCACCGCCTTCTGGGTAGTGGAAGGATCCCTCTCTACTACCAAAGTGACCTCCAATGCTCACCGTGCTGCATCCCAGCCCCAGAATTTGAGTGGACCCCCTCATCCTGCTCCCGGTCAGCACATCCAGTCTAGCCTTCAGGGGGAAATTCCCCCATAGAGGCCCCTTCCTCTTCCAAGTCTTCCCCTAAGCCTCCTGCGGAGGAAGTACCTCAGAATAGGACATGTAAGAGACATCTAGACTCCGCGATGGAGTCTCTCATGGAGGGCACAGATGTCAATGAAGGGGACAGGTCCCCAAGGTCACTGCCCGATGACATCTGCTTTGGAGACATACTCTGGATTCTCAAGGTCAAGGGCAGTTGGTCTGCCCAGCCCCAGTCCTCCGAGGAAGCAGTGTTCCTGCAGGCTTTCGGTGCGGCCCCATCTGCCTGTTAGGTAGCCCCCCCACTGACCCATTAATCAACCTCATTGCCAGGAGGGCCTGGAAAGAACCCGCTACAGTGCAGCCAGTACCTAAAAGAGCAGACAAATTCTTAAGCCCACTGTCAGACAAAGCCTTTTGGTTCAGGGCAGTTCCAATTGATGCGATTGTGGTAGCTGTCACCACCAAGAAAGAGCTGTTAGAACAGAGTTCATTTGTCCATCCTCCCAATCGCAAATTAAGAGCATTGGACACATTTGGAAAGCAGGTGTTCGCATCAGATTCTTTCAGCCTGTGAGCTCTGAATTACCTGACTCATTTTACCTCTCTCCAGAGGGATTTGATAAAGGAGCTCACCACCTCCCTCTCAGAGTCCTTCCCTGTGGAGGACTTTAAGTCCATTTCTCCCAAGCTGGCCACTCTTACGTCAATAGCATATTTGTTCATGAGGTTATTATCCAGTGCTGCAGGGGGTTCTTCACAGGCAGCAGGTACAGGCATTGCCATCAGGCGTCATGCCTGCCTGCATTTATGTGGGTTTGCAGAGGCTTTCAAAGCATCATTCACCAAGACCCCCTTCGATGACTCCACTCTCTCTTTGGACCAAGCATTAAGGAAACTTTGACCCACAGTGAGCAAGAGGGGAAGCCACTGTTGGCTGTAGGGATCAAATTCTCCACCCCCTCAAAGGTCCTTCTCCAAGAACCAAAAGGGGAACAGGAAAATGTGGTTTCACAAGTCACAGTCTTCCTTTCAGGAATCTCAAGATTTCTCTTCCAAGGGATGGGGGAGAGGTTTAAAAGGTTGACGCTGCCGTAGGGGCAGATGAGTCCTGCAAAACCAGGGTTCCAGTGAGCCCTTCTCTGAGGAACTCTTCCAGCGACTCAGAGGAATTATACCCAACTGTCCCTCCCTGGAGGCAGTCAGGGATTGGTTGGCTTTGCACCCTTTAGCCTGGGCAAACATCACAAATGATTAATGGGTGCAAACAGTCATATCCAAGGGCTACTACATTCCCTTTTCACATACCCCAACAAGCAGCAGAACTTTCCTAGACATGCCACACAGTCAGAGAGAGTTAGCCTGTCTAGAGGTCACCAGCCTCATCCAAAAGGTCCCCACAAGACAGAAAATCTGGAACTTACTCCTGCTTCTTTTTGGTACCCAAGAAAATGGAGGATCTGCATCCTATTCTGGACCTCAGTCAGTTAAACCTGTGAGTCAAGAAATCAAAGTTTTGGATGTTCACTGTACAGTCCATTGTGCCGCTTCTGCACAAGAATGACTGGATGTGCTCTGTGGATCTCCAGGACGCATACTATCATATCAAAATAGACAGGCGGTCCAGGAGATTTCTCCGCTTTCACCTAGGGGCCAATCACTTCCAATTCAGAGCCCTGCCGTTTGGACTCACCACAGCTCTCTGGGTGTTCACCAAATGCATGGCAGTGGTGGCAACGCATCTCAAGCTGCAGGGATTCCAGGTGTTTCCCTATCTCAGTGATTGGCTCCTTACAGCTCCCACACAGTATCAATTGGTGGAGAGAACACGCTTTCTGTCTCTGTCTCTTGGATTAGTTGGGGATAACAGTGAATCTTGCCAAGTCTTCCTTGGACCCATCTCATCAACTGGAATTCATAGGCACTCAGTTGGACACAACCTCTGAGATTGCAGCCCTCCCCCTCAGGCACGTCCTCCTTATTTGGTCTCATGTTCAGCCTCTTCTGTAGTAAAGTTGGCCTCCAGTGTCTCTCATTCTAAGGGCACTAGGTTGTATGGTGGCTGTCATTTATCTGGTTTTGATGTCCAGATATTACATGAGAGTACTGCAGTGGACCGTAGCTATTCAGTGGTCCCCTCTTTCCCATCCTCTGTCAGTCTCCATAGGACTCTCGGCAATATGTCAGAGACAGCTCTTGTAGTGGATATCCTCCCTGGATTTCCTTGTGGGCAGACCCTTTTTTCATCCAGTTCCCACAGCCATGGTGACCGCGGATGCTTCCCTCCTAGGGTGGGGGTGGGGCATTTTCAGGAGAAGACTGTCCAAGCGACGTCCCAGTTAGAGACCAAGCTGCACATAAATGTTCTGGACATGAGAGCAGTTCTTCTGTCATTGCAAGCATTTCACGACTGCCCTCCTCATGGGACAATAGCAGTTCACACAGACAACATGGCTGTTACGTGGTGCATAAACAAGCAAGGGGGCACGTGTTCTTATCTGCTTTGTCGTGAGACAGTGAGGGTTTAGGAGTGGGCAATGTCCTTGGGGCACTTTCTCCTTGCAATGCACATTCCAGGAGCATCCAATGTGCTCGCAGACAAGCTGAGCAGGGCTATTCTGACCCCTCATGAGTGGTCTTTGAATCCATTAGTGGTGAAGCAGATCTTCTGTTGGTGGGGTCAGCCAAGCTGCGATCTGTTTGCTTCCCCGCTCAACAACAAATGCAGTAATTACTTTGCCTTGATCCCCCTGGAGAGGGAGTCCCCCAGAGATGCTCTGACTCTTGATTGGCCTCCGAGTCTCCTTTATGCCTTCCCACCTTGACCCTTAATTCCGAGAGTACTCCAGAAAGCAAAAATGCATCAGGCTGCAGTTGAACCCCATTGCCCACTTTTGGCCTTGGCAGGTGTGGTTTCCTCATCTATGGTCTCATCTCAGGCTCCCCCCTTGGGTGCTCGATCCGATGCCGGATCTGATTTCCCATCCCTCACTCTGTTTGCTTCCCAATTTGCAGACCCTCCATCTGACAGCTTGGTTTGTCCATTTCCAGTAATTGTTGCTAAGTCCAGGCTTGCATCCTCTGTGAAGGACATTATTCTTGCTTCACAGAAATCGTCTACCAAGGGAATTTATAGAAGCAAGTGAAACAGATTGGGCTAAAGGCCAGACTCTAGATCCATTTTCAGCCCCTATTTCTGACATTCTTCTTTTCCTGAGTTTCCTTTTTCAGGCGGGTGCCAGTTTCTCTACTATCAAAGTGCAGTTAGCAGCAATTTCTAATTTTCATCTCAGTCATGAACCTACATTTTCCTCGCGTCTCTGCTAAGCCTTTTTGAAAGGTGTCTTTTTGCTGAATCTTTCAGTCAAAGATCCTTCTCCACCATGGGATCTTGCTCTGGTGCTGCAGGCTCTGACTAGACCCTCTTTCGAGCCTGCTGCATCCTGTGATGCTAAATTCTTTCTTGGAAGACTTTCCTTTTTGGTGGCAATAACTTCAGCAAAAAGAGTTTCGGAATTGCATGCTCTTACCATTAAGCCTTCTTATTTGATATTTCATTAAGATAGAGTGGCCGTGAAACCTCCTTTATGGCAAAAGTGGCCACTGAAGTAAACCTTAATCAATCTGTCCAACTCCCACTGTTTTTTCCCAATTACGCTAATAAGGGGGAATACATTTTACACACATTAGATGCTGATAAACAGCTTTGTTTTTATTTGCACAGAACTAAATCCTTCCGCCTCTCTGACCAATTGTTTGTGGCATTCTCAAGTAACAGAAAGGGTCAAGCTGTTTGAAAACTATTTCCTGGTGGATTTCTCAGTACATTTCCTTCATTTATTCCTCTCTTGGTTCTGCATTGCCTGGACCAGTTAGGTACATAGGTGTGTACTAGGCTAATGACCCTGGAGCCTGTATAAGCCTAGCCCAAAAGATTACCTGGCATCATGCTTCCAGACATTAGTTCCCAGTGCTCCTATCGAGCAGGGCTACTGAAGTGATCCCTGGGGTGAATTTTCTATAGCCCATCCACTCATCAAAATTTCTCTTGAAGAGGGCCAGTGAAGTGCTCTGCTTGACCTGGATGGAAAATTTGTTCCACAGCATGGGGAGTCTCTGGGTTAGGAATCTGTCCCTCTAGCATGTTCTATTTATTGTGGTAATGAGGTTGAGGTCCCTGGAGCATGTGGCATGGAGGAATTGGGATTTCTTTAGATGCAGCATATCAAACAGCTGTGGGTCAGACATGGCTCTGTAGGTCAATCAGAGATTGCCCCTAAGCAAGTGATATGAGACACAGTATAGCTGGAGTTTTTTTAGTCTATTCTTGTAGGGCATGTGTTTAAGGCCTAAGATCCTCTTAGTGAGGTATTTTTGTGGCCATTCCAGTTGTTGTAAGTGTCTAGTGAGGTACATGCTGAATGGGGCATTGTATTCTATAATAGGTCTAATGAAGGATGAGTAGAGAGGGATTATGACCTCCTCCTTTTTGGGGGAAAAACCTTTTGTAATGAGATGTGCCACATAGAAGGACTTTCTGACCACAGTGGCAATGTGGTTATCAAAGGAGAGGTTGCTGTCAACCTGTGTCCCCAGATCTCTTATCAGACCTTCGTTGTTTAGTGGATGACCACCTATGTGGTAGTTCATGGGTACTGAATTTTTCCCAAAGGGAATGACAATGCACTTTTTGGCATTGAGCTTTAGGCCATGGTTCTGGCACCAATCATTGGTCTCAGTGAGGCCTTTTTGTAGAACGTCTAATTCAGTTGATGAATCAGTAATGGCACCCAGTTTGCAATCATCAGTGAACTTGGTAAGCCATAGTCCATTTGTATTGGCTTGAACTTCAGAGAAGTAGATGCCAAGCAGCAGAAGACCTAGGACTGATCCTTGTGGAGCTCCACTTGTAAGTGGTCGGTAGCCAGATTTGGAGTCTGCTACTTTGACAGTGTGGGTTCTGTCAGTGAGCCAGTTGGCAATTCATCTTATGACATAGGGGTTTATTCCCAGTTTAGTGAGTTTATCTATGATTCCTGAGTAAGGGATGGTGTTGAAGGCCTTGGCAAGATCAAGGTTGGCCACGTGAACTACCTTACCTTCATCCACTGCTCTGGTGACAGACTCGAAGAAGTCAATCAGATTGAGCAGGCATGACCTACCTTTCACAAACCCAAATTGCATGGGGTCCAAAGTTTGCAGATTCCCTATGTCCCTATTTATAAGGTCCATGATGATGCATTCCATAGCCTTACATATCAGACTAGTCAAGCTAATAAGGCAATAGTTCCCGGGGTCAGTAGTTGCCCCCCCTTGTGGAGTGGTATGACTAGCAGTGTGCCATTCTGAAGGGACAAAGCCTGAAGTTAGGATATGGTTGAACAAGACACATAGGTGTGGTGCCAGTTCACTTTGTAATTCATGTAGAACACAAACAGGAATACCATCGGGTCCCATGGAAGCTGTATTCTTGGCTTTGGACAGTGCAGTTTTTAGCTGTACAGCAGTGATATTAGGGACTTGGCATTCCTCAAGTATTGTGATTGGCTCTTTAAGGGGTGAGAGGGGGTAAAGTTCGCACTGAGGGCTCATTCTACCAGGTCACTGGCTACCTCATCTGTCTTATAGCTTGTCAGTCCTTGGATGACATTTGTGCATTGGTGACTTGGTCTTCACCACATACCTTCATATCTCATTATAAGCTTAACCTAGTTTCTAAAGGAATGGTTTCCTTTGGCTCCACTGTTCTTCAGCATGTCCTTCCTTGAGGCCACCCAAGAATAACTGGTAGCTGAGGACTCTGACCCATACATGATGAATGGTGACTAGGATAACATCAGATTAATAGTTATGTACTCACCATAACTTGGTATCTTTGTTATCCGTAGTTACCATTCATCATGGTCCCACCCTCCTTACCCTGTCCTGGAGGATTTGCAGGAGTTGGGTGGACCTTGTCTGGTGGTGGGTTCTTTTCTGTCTGTCTTCTGTATCCAGGGCAAACTCAATCTGAGGGGTTAGAGGGCAGCAGTGCATTATAGGAGGGGAGAAGCTTGAGCTAAGCTGTTGTCTAGTGTGCCGGCTCAGATCCTAGATCCATACATGAGGAATCGTGGCTACGGATAACACAGATACCAACCTATGGTGAATACATAACTATTATTTCTTCCCTTCTAGAATATTTGATTTTATAGATAAATATGCAAAAATCCTCCCTCACTCCATCACTCAGGACTGTTTCTAGGTTGCCTAATAGGGACTCTCGGTCAAAAGGCTTTCCTTCCTCAAAGGAAGGTGGATTTGTATCTGCAAGTCTTCATGACCCTTTCTCACCAGTACCAAGCTATGGCCAAGGAATTTCTGAGGCAATATTAGGCTTTATGGCTTCTATGATTCTTATAATTCCCTTTACTAGGTTACATACGAGAAAGTGGTACCTCAAAAACATGTGGACCCAGTGTTCTCTTTCTCTGGAGTTTCAGATTACAGTCTTTTGCTTTATCAAGACAGAACTGCATTGCTGGAGGGATTAGATGACTCACAATCCAAGTCTCCATTTTTCTCCAGCCATCCCAACCCAGTCTATGTTGACATATTCCTTATATTTTGCTTGGGAATCAGTTTTGAATGGGGTAAAAGTGCAAGTTCTGTGAGATAGTCCAGACAAATCAAAGTACATCAGTATCAAAAAAATGTTGGCTGTGATCCACATCATAGTCTCTACACCATCTCTGGGACCCTGGTTCTTTACATATCATAAGAGACAAAACATGGTCATGATGCATAAACATGGAGGAAGGAGGTTGTACCCTGTGTGGTGGCTGGCAATAATAGTTAGCTCTTCATCATTTCTTAACTTGTCAGAATTCTTACATTCAGTCACTGCAAAACTTAGTGTCAGACAAGATAAGCAGATTCTGGTCAGACCCTCACCAGTGAAAATTTCAAGGATTTATCCGGATGTGGGGAACACCTCAAATAGATCTCCTCACCTCCTTTTAAAACAGACCTCTAAACAATTCTGTAGTAGGTCTGCCTGCAAGAAGGCTTGGAAAACAGATTTTCTATCATTCCCTGGTTGTGGATGTTCCTATATGCATTTCTACACATTCCAATGATTTCCAGGGTAATTCTGATGATTCAAAAGGACTTCCCAAAAGTCAATCTAGTGATGCCATTCTGGCACAGGCAAAATTAGTTCTCCCTTCTTATGGAACTTGTCAGGGGCAATTACTACAAGCTTCCTCACAGACTGAATCTACTCACATACAGGACAAGGTGAGTGTGATATACCTAGAGACTGAACAACTTCAACTGACTGCCTGAATGATTCAGTTTCCTTTTAGGAACCCCTTTAATGAGAATGTGCAGCAGGTATTAAACGTGGCAAGGAAGACTTAATAGAAAATCATATTTTAGGAAGGGGAAGAGACTTCTTAGTTGGTTTCTAGACAATGACCAAGGACCCATTATAGATTTTGTATTTGGTGCTCAAATATGTGAGAGTTACTCTCTTTTGGCCTCTCTTATGTCTCTATAAAGGTTAATCTTGTGGCCATTTCTGCATGTCTGCCCATGGATCCCCCTCTCCCCATTTATTGTCCAACAGTTTTTTTTAAAGATGATAAACACTTGAGATTTCCTCAAAGACAGATTCCTTCTCCTTGGGATCTCAACTTCTGCCTGCTTGTCAGACTGATTTATGATTCATCGCCTATATTGCAGTGACATTTGCAAGAAGAATATCTGAGTTGTAAGCTTTCATGCCAGGCGACCCTGTCTTTTCCATAGAGACAGGGTTAGTCTGCTCACAGTCCCCTCTTTCATACCCAGGGTTCTTTCAGAGTTTAAGTTGAATCAAGCTATCAATCTCCCTCTTTTCTCTCCAGAACCTAAAAGTAAAATAGGAAAGATTCTACATACACTAGATGTGCATTGGCAACTTAGGATCTTTCTTGACAAAACTACATCCTTTAGGAAAGATAACCAGCTCTTAATTTCATATTCTAGGACTAAGAAAGAGCAACCATTGTCTAAACAGACTATTCCCAGATGGTTGTCCCCTGCAATTATTTTTTTTGTTATTCTCACCATTGAAAATCCATTTGAGGCAATGTTAAGGCAAATTCTAGTAGGAAATTAGCATATTCAATAGCGTGCTGGAAAGGGGTAGACTCTTGAAGCATTGTAGACGCAACAGCTAGGTCCCTCATCTATACGTTTACAAAGGACTCTCCATTGCAGGCTTTGCTATCTCCTTCTCCCAGGTGGGATACGCTATGGTAGACAACCCATAGGCCTACTGTAGCAGTGAGAATGATAAACATAATACACTTGTGTAAGTTGTACTTAGCTATAACAGTAGATGTTTGAATTCTTCACTGCTGCAATAGCTGCACCTACCCACCATCGTCTTCCTTGTATATAATTGTTGTGGGATATGTTGATGCATATATATATATATATATATATATATGTGTGTGTGTGCATATATATATATATATATATATATATATATATATATATATATATATATATATATATATATATATATATATATATATATATATATATATATATATATATATATATATATATATATATATATAGATAGATAGATATATATATATATATATATATATATATATATATATATATATATATGTGTGTGTGTATGGTTCCACTTGAATCCATCGAATGTTCAGAACATCGAAGTTCTGATCATCGAGACCAGAACATCGATGTTCAGAACATCGAAGGTTTAAAGTTAACCACAGAAAAAGAAATAAACATTCAACAACTATTTTATGCAGGGGGGCTTTGCCCCCCTGCACCCCCCCCCCCTACTTTAATATTCCAACTCCGAGATCGCACTCCAGTGGGGTAAGGGAAATCTCCCCTTTACTGCTATATGCGGTAGCGCTAAACGGGAAATTTCCTGTACCTTACCTGCAATGCCAACACTCAGATGGCACACACAAACACAACATGCAGGGCACCTTGCTTTCCTGCATATACACCCAAAAGTTAACGTTTTTACTTACCTAACACTTCCACTTTGAACCTTCGATGTTCTGGTCTCAATGATCAGAACTTCGATGTTCTGAACATTCGATGGTTTCAAGTGGAACCATACATATATATACATATATATATATATATATATATATATATATATATATATATATATAGTTATAAACAGCTATTTGGGCATACTGCAGTAAGTTGCCACCCCAGTGGTGACAGCAAGAACATCAACCGCAAAAGGTTGACAGCAGAAATGCCGACACTTACCTGTATGTGCATGAGTAAAACCCTCTCTGCAAGCAATCAACAAAAAACAAAATAACATAATTTTTTGCAGGGGGATAAGCCGCCCTGCACCCCCACAACATGCTAAGTATATATATTAAGTCTGAGATCACACAGCCTTGGAGAAAGGGAAAATTCCTTCACCCGTGGATTGTCAATATCACAACTGTCTACCTTTTATGGTCAACATTTTTGCTGTTGACATTTCAACTTATTGTACTACACCATATATATATTTATGTATATATATATATATATATATATATATATATATATATATATATATATATATATGATTGATATATGTGTGTGTGTGTGTGTGTGTATATATATATATATATATATATATATGTGGAGAGAATTTTAGTTTACATTTTTTGGCACTTTTGCCTTTTATATAGCTCCATCCTAGATGGTTTCAGCATATAAGCTGCCTAGTGTGACCGTGTAGGAAGAGGTGAAAGTATTTGGAAGGTGGCCATTTTTTGTATCCTTAGCAGGATACAACTCATTGGCTACTACAGCAGTGAAGAATTCAAACATCTACTGATGTTCTTCGTGTTTCACTGTTGCAGTCATTACATTTGGGTAATCTGCTGGCAGGTTGCACTCAGTCGGCCTGAATATCAAAGTCCTGGGTCCTGCATCGGTTGCTGTCTCCTCTTCCATGACGTCAGGTCATCAGGTGTATAAAACAGGCAGCCGACGCCATTTTCTTTAGTCTTTCTTGTGGCGCTGTGCCCGAAGCAGAAGCAGTTCGCAAGTGCCGGTCGGCCGACTCCTGAAATTTTCGAATTCAAGTTTCGGAACCAAAGTTTTCATTTAAAGCTAAGTACCCCGTTGGGGAAACTTTTTCTTGCTCCATACCGATGTCAGTAAAAGTTAATAATTGCATTACTTCTGGGAAGCAAATACCTCATAAGGATTTCCATTTGTACTGTATTCCTTGCCTAGGCCCAGATCATAACGTGCCTTGCTGTCGGTTTTGTGCTAGATTTAACCAACGCACTATTAAGTGTCGGTATATCTTTGCTTCACAATATTTTGGAAACAGATTTAACTACCCTGAAATGTCGTCGGATAGCAATCCGACTACCAGAGTTCACAAAAAATGCAAAGAAAAGGACAGAGACAGACCGTCGAGGTCCAAAACCGATGACAAAGCTTCCCGTAAGCCAGTCGCCAATTTGCCGGTACTCAGGTGCTTTCGCAGCACCTGATACCCACTACTTTCGAGTCACAGGCCTCTACTGAGACCCATGTGGAGTCCGGCACGTCACGAGATTCTCAAAAGTATCGTACCCGCGGATGTCTCTCCCTCAGATGGGTCCGGAGCCACTGAGCAGGCACCGGCTTCTGAGGGTGTCTTCAGGCCTCAGCATTTCTATATAAAACTGACGCTAGCTTCAAAAACAAAGACAAAAGCAACTTCTAAGGCTGAAAACCCGACGCATGAGCCACATGCTCAGGCCTCTATGCCCAAAAAACAGATGATCAAAATGGCTGAAGACCTAATTAACTTGATCAGGGGTTCCAAACCCCCTCCTGATAAGAGGCCTAGGCAAGACACTGATTATGAATCTTCAGATCAGGTTTCTATTTCTACTGATTCCTCTTCTGATCAAGAATTTTTTATACCACCCTATGAGGATTCAGATGCAGAAGAATCCATCCCATCTGCATCTCCTCCTGAAGATTATTCCTTTGGAGAAACCTTGCGTACTTTGAGGGAGCATTTTCATTGGGAGAGTCATGATTTCTCAGAATCAAAAAAGAGGCTTAGGGATTTCCTTCTTCTCCCTCAGCATAGGCCTTTAGCCATACCTCCTGTATTAGATATTGTTGATGATGTGTTTTCTGAATCAAGCATGACTCCAGACTCCTTACCTCCAGCTCCTAGCAAACCAGAGAGATATTACGGGGTTCCTGATTCACACAAATATTTATTTAAAAACCCTGCTGCTGACCCTGAAACTATCTCACAGGGTCCCAAAGGTGTAAAGGCCTCAACAGCTAAAAATCCTACCCCCTCTGACAGAGATTCTAGGAAGCTGGATAGATGGGGAAAAAAGGTTTATACATCTGCAACCTTGGCAATTAGGGCCTTAAACTGCCAGTTTCATATGCTTAAATATCAACAGCATGTTATGGGATTACTGAAACAGAAAATGATGTTGATTTCTGAATGTGTGGAAAATAAAGAATTACAGGAATTATTGCATGCAGCAGAACGAGTTGGAAAGCATACTTTGCAATGTGGTTTTGATTCCTTAGAGGGCTCCTGCAGGGCCGCAGTTACTGGAGCTGTGATTAGAAGGCATGCCTGGCTAAAAGAGCAAAATTTGCCTGATCATGTTAAAGCTAAATTGCTGGACGCACCTTTACAGCATGATACTCTGTTTAGTATTAAGTTAGAAGAGGTTTTAAAGAAAATGGAAGACAAAGCTAAGTCTATGCAAACTGTAAAAGACTTCGTACAAGTGTAACCACCAAGATTCAGTAGACACTGGCCTACAAAAAATTGGTCCTTTCCTGTGTCCGACAGAGCTTCATGGGGCAAATCCAGGCGCTCTAAAGGCTCTAGATAGGTCAAAGCATTGGGTTGCCTCTACCTCCAAATCTGGAGGAAATAAAGCACAACCCTACAGTAAACAGTCTCAATGACTTCCCTCTGCCATCACCAGGCACTTATCTTTTTGCAGCCCCCTTAGGGGGAAAATTAGCTCTTCATGCTCAAAATTGGCAGTTAATAACCCAGGACAAGTGGGTATTAAACATAGTATCCCAGGGATACAGATTTCATTTCCACACTCTGCCAATTCCAAATGGTTGGCCAGATCTGCCACAAAATCAATGGGCAGAGGCACAGAAACAAGTTACATCCCTCATGGATATGGGGGCTATTCAGCCAGTACCAGTACAGGAAAAAGGACACGGGTTTTACTCAAGACTGTTCTTGGTACCCAGAAAAGTCGAGGCCTGGCGCCCAATACTGGATTTATCAATTTTGAACACATTCTTGGACATACCAAAATTCAAAATGCTAACTTTGCAGCAGCTTTTGCCCATGCTGGGCAAGAATGCTTGGCTCGTGACTTTAGACTTAAATAAGGGAATTGTGCATAAGATGCCTCCATTTCAAGGCTGGTTTCATGCATTACCAATTCTCTGCCCTGCCCTTTGGCTTATCTACTGTGCCCAGGGTCTTTACAAAGTGCCTGGCACCAGTAATTGCATTTTGCAAACAAAGAAGTATACAAATCTATCCTTACTTGGACAACTGTCTCATTCAAGCAGAAAACAAGGACATTCTTCTTCAGCATCTGGCGTTTGTGAAAAGGCTTCTAACATGCCTAGGTACGCAATAAACAAAAAGAAATCACAACTAGTACCCTCTCAAAAGATAACATTCCTGGGTGCCCATATGGCTTTCCTCACGCCAGAAAAACAAAGGCAACTGACTGTTTACTTCAAACAGATGGCAACAAAAACCCAGTTATCTGCAAGACAAATTCTGCAGGCTTTGGGGTTCATGGCATCCTGCATTCTACTGATATGCAAAACTGCATATGAGGAAACTACAGTGGTACCTAAAAAGTGTATGGAGTCAACATTGTCACAGTCTGGAAACTGATTCCTCTCATTCCTTGCCTACAACAGGAGTTTCTTTGGTAGGCAGAGACATATCACCAGAACATGGGACGGTCTTTCACTCTACCCCTTGCCAGCCAAACCCTAACTACAGATGCATCAGAGGGGGCCCACCTGGCGGGAGAGATGCATTCAGGGCATATGGAGCTCAAAACAAATGCATCTGCATATCAACCAGAAAGAAATGTTAGCTGTTCAGAATGCCCTGACAGCCTTCAAGGACTTACTTCGTCCAGGACAACTACTGATAAAGATGGACAACACCACGGTTATGTGATACATAAACAAGCAGGGGGGCACACACTTCTACTCCCTTTGCAGACTAGCCATGGCACTGTGGAACACAGCCTTGGACTTACCAAGTACATCTTCAAGCTCAGTTCCTGCCAGGAAAACAAAATACTCTGGAAGACGACCTAAGCAGAAAACTTATGGACCCTCACGAGTGGAAACTGGATCCACAAGTTTTCAGCATGATAACAAAGAAATGGGGGAGCCCGGACATAGATCTATTTGCCTCTCCCCAGAATTATCAACTGGACAAATTCTGCACAAGGACTTATCACAGACAAGCATGGAAAGTGGATGCCCTATCCTTCAGTTGGAAAAACCTATCAGTTTATGCCTTTCCTCCTCTGCCTCTTCTTCCCAAGGTCCTACTAAAGGTCAGACAAGAAAAAACAAAAATGATTCTAATTGCTCCGGACTGGCCCCGCCAACACTGGTATCCAATCCTAAGGAATATGTCTCAACTCCCTCCTTTTTACTTGCCTCAAATACCTCATTTACTGTGTCAGCAAAACAATCAGATCCTGCAAAATCAGCTCCAAACTCTGAACCTGGCAGCATGGCTGATCATGTAGTTATTCAAACAACACCTCTCAGTAAGTCTATGATGGATGTCATTTTGGAAGCCAGAAGGCCTAGTACTAGAAAATCTTATGCTGATAAATGGAAGAGATTCTGTGCTTGGAACCAAGCACA
Organism: Protopterus annectens; assembly: GCF_019279795.1. Classification (NCBI taxonomy): domain Eukaryota; kingdom Metazoa; phylum Chordata; order Ceratodontiformes; family Protopteridae; genus Protopterus; species Protopterus annectens. The sequence continues at coordinate 412,521,291 of NC_056749.1, forward strand.
AGGAACTGACACAGCAAAGCCAAATATTCCTCAGATTTTACAATACTTGACTGAGATGCTCATTACAACACAGAGCCACCGATCTTTTCTCATCCTTTGCTAAAACAGTATCTTAGAGGGGCCAAAAATTTAAGGCCTCCCAGAAGTTCACCAATTCCTGCATGGGACCTCAATTTTGTGTTGGAAAAGCTCACCCTGTCTCCATTTGAACCAGCTGCTACTGCAGGTATAAAGTTTTTATCATGGAAAACAGCTTTACTTCTGGCAATCACTTCAGCAAGAAGGGTATCAGAGCTACAGGCCCTCATGGCTGTGGAGCCTTTTATTATTTTTTACCCAGACAGGGTGTCCGTCAGGACTAATCCTTCTTTTATGCCTACAGTGGTATCCAGTGTGGCTCTTAACCAAACTATTCACCTGCCAACTTTTTATCCAAATCCGCAGAACAAGGGGGAGCAGATTCTGCATTCCTTGGATGTGCGCAGACAACTAAGATTCTACTTAAACAGAACCAAATCTCTAAGAAAAACTGAGCAGCGACTGGTGGCATTTGCTGCAGGATCAGAGGGAAAGGCTATTTCAAAGCAGACTATTTCAAATTGGATAAGCCACTGCATTCGTTTCTGCTATTTGCATCATGGTAAACCGGTGCCCAAGGGCATTAGGTCTTATTCCACCAGGGCTGCATCTACATCAGCAGCTTTTCTCAGAGGGGTACCAAACAAAGACATTCTAGAAGCTGCTACTTGGAGTTCTGTTCATACTTTTACAAAGCATTATCATTTGCCTCTCTTCTCTAAGTCCAGGGCAGGCTTTGCCACTGCATTTCTGCAGGGCCTTATAGCCGCCCCTAATGCTATTTAGCTCTAGCCTCCCATCCATAGCTTTGGGATTCTACCCAAATGTAATGACTGCAACAATGAAACACGAAGAACATAGTACAGTTGTGTACACTTACCATAAATGTAGATGTTTGAGTGTATTCACTGTTGCAGTCTGGGTTACCCACCCGCCAACCCCCCTTATTCTACAGCTTGTCTTTCCCTCACTATATTCTACAGCCTTTGTGGTGTATTTGCTTTTAGATGAAGGTAAAGTTTATGTTGTGACCATTGCATGTATGTATAGTCATATATTTATATACATTTTTGCTCCCCATTTGGGGGGCACCTGACATCTGCGGCAAGAAAAACTAAAGAAAATGGTGTTGGCTGCCTGTTTTATACCCCCGACGACCTGACGTCATGGAAGAAGAGACAGCAACCGACGCAGGACGCAAGACTTTGATATTCAGGCCGACTGAGGGCAATCTGCCAGCAGATTACCCAAAGGTAATGACTGCAACAGTGAATACACTTGAACATCTACATTTATGGTAAGTGTACACAACTGTACTTTATAGGCGAGTGCAACATACACAACTAAGCACCAAATAAGACTAAACCAGTCATCCCTATGAAAGGCTTTTGTGCTTCAAGCAATATTCATCAATATGTCTGTTCTTAAAATATCCTCAAATGTCTGTCCATCCCCCAGTTTCCATCCCCCACACACACACACACACATCCACAGTGATGATTTTACTGAAAAATGGGAAGCATGGAAAGCCCTGAACACCGAGATTTTTCATCAAAAAGGGAAGAAAAAATATTGTTTCAATTTTCCTTACATGTTTAATTCACACTTATTGTCGCCAGTTACTTAAACAAAAAATAGCTTCAGGATAAAAAAAAGTAATAATATGGTTTGTTTGTTTTTAACCTAAAAAGTAACTTATTTGTAATTTCTACTTGGCCTGGTTTCATTGGCTTGTAGCTGTTTTCGCAGTAGTATGAGAATTGTGATATACTGAAGGATCTGTGCCTCATTTAGACATTTGTACATCTTTCACTGCATTTTGCCATAACTACATTTACTTGTAATTTCTGCCTGGTCGGGTACCATAGTCTTGTAGATCTGATGTTATCTTTTTCATTTGTTCCTCAACTTCTGATGTCTGATCTGATCTTGGCCCCTTTGATGGACTTAAGCTCCATAACTCAAGCTCATCCCCATACCTATAATCCTGTCTTCTCCTGAATTACCTCAGATCTCATTTGCCACTTCAGCAATTGGACGTGGTCGCCAGTAGTTCAAGTGTTTCGTGGGTTAAATAACTACATTTCTACTTATCTTGGTCACCTTTTTTCTCTTTATTCATTCCTCACCATTTTTCTGTTAAAAAAAAGCTATAACTATTACATTTCTTCTACTTTCCTTATCTCCACTTGTAGTTGTAAGGCCTTGTCCTCCATTTTTGTTCTCCTGCTTCCTTATTACTATATCAGATAAACCAACCAGATTAAAAAAGTGCTGTTCATCCGGGCAGAAGATTTGAACTCAAATGCTCATTGTGAGTGCTTATACTGCCCTGGGGCAGAGCACTTATCTACTGACTGTGATAGTTGTGCTGGTTTTAACCATAGGTCTTTGGTAGAGCATAAAAACAACTTGATTCTTAAAGGGTTACTTCCTTCGATGACTTCCTTTTCATCTGGAGCACCCTTCTCATCTGGGAAATCTTCGGGAGATGCAGCTGGCAAGTAAAGACTCAAGGAAGCTTTCCTCAGATTGCTGTTCTTCTCTTCCAGGCATTGTTCCACCCAAGAAAATTTCTAAAACTTCAGCTCTGACTACTTTTTTGGGTCTGACCCTGACAATATCAAAGTCATCTGAGCCAACAGCATCTTTGAATCCGACCAGAGCCAAGTCATAGTCCCCTCAGCCAAAATCCAAGTTCTCTTCAGAGTCTGTGACTTCAGTGATGGTCTCATTATTCCTACAAGAGACACCTTGAAGGGTACCCTGTCCACCCTCGATCTCTTTATTGCTCAGGTCATCTAGAAGCCTAGCAGAAGCAAATGTGGACAGGGTGCAGAGAAAGTTTCTCAGAACCCAGATTCAGTTGTGAGTTATTCCAGCTCCATTTCCCATTGGTTCTTTGAGCCTACCTCCAGTACAACTTCAACTTTTGACTTCTACTCAGGTCAGTCCTCTTGTTTCAGAGCCTACAGACATGAGCTTGCATGTTTCAAATCAGAATACTTGGCCTTCTACTCAGACACCTTCTTTGACCCAGACAGTTCTATGTTGGTCCCAGAAGGATCTCAAAGCTGTAGCATCAGTGATAGATCCAGGGGTTTGAGGTGGACTCTGATGGTTTGGAGCTGACCCTTCCTCTCAGGGCCTCGGCATTGGACAGCTTGGCTCCAATCTCTGTGTCGATTTTCCATACTGTGCAGGTATCTTAGGATCCTGTCAGGCCAAAACTTGGTTCCTCCATGGCTTCTGCCTTTGAGGTAGTGGAGGAAGTATTTTCCACTTCTGTGGACAAGACATCTTTTCTCATTTCAGGTCCACCACCTTCTCAACTGTTTACTGTGGATACTGTGTGTTTTCATCCTGTCCCATCACGACAACAGGTCCGTTCAAACCTGGAGACAGTTATCATTCAGGACTCTGCTGGTATTTCTGAGTCCTCCCAGGAATCTACCACTGGGGAGCCCCCTCAGAAATTTATATGTAAAAGGAGGCACTTTAGACTCCCCTCAAGAGTCTTTAACCAATGACACTGATTTTGATGAAGGGGAAAACCATTGCTGTTCTGCCTGTTTGGGATTATGTAAGGCCTTTCTTAAAGTTACTTTTTTGCTTCAAACTCTTAAGGACCCCACTCCTCCATGGGAGTTAACAGTACTTCTTCAAGTTTTTATCCAACTTCCGTTTGAGCCTTCAGCCAGAGTAGACTTAAAATTCATATCATGGAAATCTCTTTTCCTCATCACCATTACATCTGCTAGATGAGTATCAGAACTCCAGGTGCTTTCTTCCCAGCTACCATATCTGATCTTTCATAAGGAAAGGTTTTCCTTCAGACTAACCTTTCATGTTGTTCATCTCACATTGCTGCAGTCCTTACATATGGGTAGTCCGCTGTCCTCGGTCGGCCCGAATACCAAAGTATTAGGCTGACGTCGGTCAAGGCGCTTAAAACTGACATCAGGACGTCAGGGTACAAAAGCGCATGACCGACGTCATATCCTCAGTCTTTTTTGCCGCATGGTCCAATGCAGAAGCAGCGTTGCAAGTGCCGTTCGGCGTTCTGAAATTTTTCGAGTTCGGAGTTTCAGACCGAATCCAAGTTGGCTAAGTACCCGTTGGGAATATTTTGGTTTTTCTTGCCTCAGTGTATTACCGGATGTCAGAAAAAGTGAATAATTGTATTTCTTGTGGGAAACAGATACCGCATAGGGATTATCATTCTTTGTGCATTCCTTGTTTGGGGCCTGAGCACGACGTAGTCGGGTGTCGCTTTTGTGCTAGGTTTAATAAGCGCACTATTAAGCGAAGGTTAGATTGTGCTAGGCTGGTCTTCGGTAAGCGGTGCAATTATAATATGCCGTCGGATACTCCGACGCCCGCTTCCACGAAGAAGCGCAAAGACAAAGCGGATAAACCCAGGCAAGATGAGTCGTCCGTTCCGGACGCCGGTTCTTTAGAGGCTTCTGTGGAACCGGTGGTTCTGATGGAGGCTTCTCTGGAGTCTCAGGGGGAGACTTTGATTTTGCAGGATGTGGCCTCTCAAGAGGCAGGTCAGGCTGAAGGGGCTTCTCAGGTTTCTGTACTCCCCTCCCTTCCCAGGGTGGTTAGACCCTCTCCTTCTGTTTCCAAGGCTTCTTCCAGAGGCAGGCCAGGTTTAGCTTCTGTTGGTGTCAGTCCTAGTTCAGCAGGGTCTGTGCCTAAGAAGCACATGCTTAAAATGGCAGAAGATTTGATTACTCTGATTAGAGGTTCTTTGCCCCTCCTGATAAGAGGCCTAGGGTGGAGCCAGAGTTGGAAAGTTTTGAACAGGCTTCTGATGTTTCAGAGTCATAGGCTGAAGACTTGCAGGAGTACACTCCTTATTCTGATTCTGATGCAGAAGATTCCACTCCTTCTGCTTCTCCTCCAGAGGATTTTTCTTTTTCAGAGACACTTCATTCTATGAGGGAACATTTTAAGTGGGAAGGTCAGGACTTCTCTGATTCACGGAAAAGGCTTAGGGAATTTTTGTTTTTACCTCAACATAGGCCCTTAGCTATACCCCCTGTTCTGGATGTTGTGCAAGATGTATTTTCAGAGGCTTCACTTAATCCTGATTCTCTGCCTCCTGCGCCTGTTAAACCGGATAGGTATTACAGGGTGCCTGAGGCTCATACATATCTCTATAAGAGTCCTAGGGCGGACCCAGAAACTATTAGTCAGGGACCTAAGGGTGTCAGGGCCTCTGTTGTAAAGAATCTGGTTCCTCTAGATAAAGAGGCCAGAGCTTTGGATAGATGGGGAAAGAAGGTCTATACATCTTCTACCTTAGCAATGAGGGCTTTGAATTGCCAGTTTCATATGTTGAAATATCAAAATTTTCTTCTTTCGCAATTGAAATCAAAGGTGGATGCTCTGGCAGAAGGCATTGAGTGTAAAGAATTACAAGATTTGGTGCATGTCTCTGAACAGGTGGGTAAGCATTCTTTACAGTGTGGTTTTGATGCTTTGCAGGCCTCTTCTAGGGTGGCTGCCACTGGTTCAGTTCTTCGCAGGCACGCCTGGCTTAAGGATCAGAATTTATCTGACCATGTTAAGACAAGGATTTTGGATGCTCCTTTGCAGTCTGAAGTGTTGTTTGTCCCACCTGTGGAGTCAGTCTTGAAGAAAATGGAAGACAAGGCTAAGTCTATGCAGACTGTTAAAGATTTTTTGCAAGTTCAGCCTCCGAAGTTTAGTAGAAATTGGCCTGCTAAGGGGTGGACGTATCCTTCTTCTGATTCTCAGTCTAGGGGTAGATCTAGACGTGGTAGGGGCAGAGCTCAGAGTTCCTTCAGACCTAGAACATGGAGTTCACCTGCACAATCTTCGAGTGAGGGCAGGGGCCAGTCCTTTCGTAAACAGGCCCAATGACCTACTTTTCAGCTGCCAGATCCTTCTTGCCTGGCAGCACCTTTGGGAGGACGGTTGGCACTCTTCAAGGAAAATTGGATTTTAATTACCCAGGACAAATGGGTATTGGATATCATACACCAAGGTTACAAGTTTTATTTCCATACCTTGCCTCCTTTCAAAGGCATGCCAGACGTTCCTCCTCAGCAAAGACTAGAGGCTCACAAACAGATTTCTCTACTACTTCAAATAGGAGCTATACAACCGGTCCCTCTGCCAGAAGTGGGCCTGGGATTTTATTCTCGCCTGTTTCTAGTACCAAAGAAAGGGAACACGTGGAGACCAATTTTGGATTTATCTATCCTCAACACATATCTGGACATTCCCAAGTTCAAAATGTTGACGTTACAACAGCTTTTACCTCTGCTGGGCAAAGATCACTGGATGGTGACTCTGGATCTCAAGGAGGCTTACCTTCATGTTCCTATCAGGCCCAGTTGCAGGAAGTATCTGCGTTTTCGGGCTGGGACTTTTCATTATCAGTTCTCTGCATTGCCCTTTGGCTTATCTACTGCCCAGGGTGTTCACGAAGGTTCTGGCTCCAGTGGTAGCTTTCTTCAGGCTAAGAGGAATACAAATCTATCCTTATTTGGACGATTGCCTGATTCTGGCTCAAGGAAAGGACGAACTTCTTCATCATTTACAGTATGTGATGGCAGTGTTAAGATGCCTAGGGTATTCTGTGAACGAAATAAAGTCCAGTCTAGTACCCTCTCAGGACATGTGCTTTCTGGGTGTGAGACTGAATACAGCATCCCAGATGGCCTTTTGACCCCGGACAAACAAAAGAATCTTTCTCTTTATTTCCATCAATTGTCTCGTCAGTCCAGGCTGACTGCAAGGACAGTCCTTCAAGCCTTGGGGTTCATGGCATCTTGTATTCTGGTACTTCCCAATGCCAAACTGCATATGAGGAAGCTACAATGGTATCTCAAAAATGTATGGACGCAACACTGCCAAGATATGGACACTGTCATTCAGATAATACCTTGCATTCAAAAGGAATTTTTGTGGTGGGCTCAGGAATGTCACCTAAACAAGGGACTCTCTGTGACCCGACCAGAGGCGAGTCAGATTCTAACGACAGATGCCTCAGACAAAGCTTGGGGAGCTCATCTAAATGGAAAATGGGTACAAGACACGTGGCCTGCCAGACTTCAACATTTACATATCAACTTGAAGGAGATGTTAGCAGTCCAATTTGCATTGATAGCTTTCAAGGATTTACTTCTTCCAGGGCAGGTGTTGATTCAAACAGACAACACAACTGTCATGTGGTACATCAACAAGCAAGGGGACACATTCATACCCTCTATGCAGACAAGCAATGATTTTGTGGGAGACTGCTCTCAGTTTACAGCTAAATCTTCAGGCAAGGTTTCTGCCAGGAACACAGAACTCCTCAGCAGATGTGTTGAGCAGACAAATTATGGATCCCCACGAGTGGAAATTGGATCCTCATGTATTTCAAAATTGACAGTGTTATGGGGAACTCCAGACATAGATCTGTTCGCTTCTCCACTAAATTACCAGTTGCCAAAGTTTTGCACAAAAAGGTTTCATCCCACAGCTTGGAAAGTGGATGCTCTCTCATTCAATTGGAGCAATCTTCACGTGTATGCCTTTCCACCACTGCCTCTCCTCCCAAAGGTACTCCTGAAGGTCAGACAGGACAAGCCAACCATGATTTTAATAGCTCCGGATTGGCCTCGACAGCACTGGTACCCATTACTGAGAAGTCTGGTACGGGAGCCTCCATGGCCTTTGCCGATTCCACACCTGCTGTCTCAGGAGAACAGTCATTTACTCAATGTCAAACTTCACTCTCTGCATCTGACAGCCTGGCATATTCTGTTTTAAACCCTGGAGGGTCTCAGCTTCCACAACAAGTTTTGAATGTTATTTTGGAGGCCAGAAGGCCTAGTACAAGGAAAGTTTACGCAGATAAATGGAGGAGATTTTTAATTTGGAGTACAGCAAAGGACTTTGATGTTTCTAAACCTAATTTAAGTGTTGCTCTTCAATACCTTACTGAGTTATTGGACAAAGGTTTGTCTTTCTCCTCTATAAAGGTTCATGCTGCAGCAATTTCTGCTCACTATGACTGTGACCCACCATTATTTTCTCATCCTTTGTTTAAGCAATTCCTTAGAGGGCAAAGAATATAAGACCCCACGTAGAGCTCCTACTCCTGCTTGGGATCTCAATTTTGTGTTGGAGAAACTCACTCTACAACCTTTTGAGCCTGCAGCTACTGCCGAGTTGAAATATTTATCATGGAAGACTGCTTTTTTGTTGGCCATTACCTCTGCAGAAGGGTTTCTGAATTACAGGCCCTTATGGCGGTTGAGCCTTTCTTAATTTTCCACAAGGATAGGGTGTCTTTGCGTACTAACCCTTCCTTTATGCCTAAAGTGGTTTCTAGTGTGGCTTTAAACCAAACTATTCATTTGCCTACTTTTTATGCAAACCCCAAAAATAAAGGGGAGAAGATTTTGCACACTTTGGATATACACAGACAGTTGCGATATTATTTGAGCAGAACTAAAGGGTTCAGGCAGTCTCAGCAGTTGTTTGTTTCATTTGCTTTGGGTTCTCAGGGCAAACCTGTTTCAAAACAAACTATTTCTAAGTGGATTGGTTTTGTATTGCTTTCTGTTATTCCCATCATGGTAAGGAGATTCCAGCTGGGATTAGGCCTCATTCCACTAGGGCTACTGCCACTTCTACAGCTTTTATAAGGGGAGTGGCTACTAAAGATATTTTGGAGGCAGCTACTTGGAGTTCAGTGCATACTTTCTCTAAGCATTACCACCTTCCACTTTACTCTAAATCTAGGGCTGGATTTGCCACTGCAATTTTGCAGGGCATTTTGGCAGCTCCTAATGCTTTATAGTTTTGCCATCCTCCCTTACCTCTGCTTTGGGATTCTACCCATATGTAAGGACTGCAGCAATGTGAGATGAAGAACATAGTACAGTTTTGTACCTACCATAAATGTAGATGTTCGAAGATCCACATTGCTGCAGTCCAATTTACCCTCCCTCCTTCCCCTCTGTAGTTAGAGGTGGTTGTGTGGTTTGGGTTGTAAATGTTGTAAATATGGTTAGTGCAGGGGTGGTTGGTTGTTCTTTGCTGTTTTTTGGCTTTGGCCTTTCTTTTTAGGGCCTTCTGACATCTGGGGCAAGAAAAGACTGAGGATATGACGTCGGTCATGCGCTTTTGTACCCTGACGTCCTGATGTCAGTTTTAAGCGCCTTGACCGACATCAGCCTAATACTTTGGTATTCGGGCCGACCGAGGACAGCGGACTACCCATATGTAAGGACTGCAGCAATGTGGATCTTCGAACATCTACATTTATGGTAGGTACAAAACTGTACTTTTCCTACCCAAGGTGGTGTCAGAGACAACTAACTGTCAACCAGTCCATCAATCTACTCATTTTATTTCTGAATTTTTGTAACAAAGTACATGCTGCACCTGTTAGATGTCCATAGTCTAATTCAACTCTATATTCAAAGAACTAAAGACTTCAGAAAATCAGACCAATTGCTTGTTTCATTTTGCAAAGGTAAATTAAGAAAAGCAGTATCTGAAGTAACCTTAATTAAATGGCTCACTAATTGCATTTATTTTCTCTGTAAGAATCAAGAATTGGCATTAACTAAACCACCTAAGACTCATTCCACCAAATTTCTGGCCACTTGAACTACTTTCTGGTCCACAGCCTCTATAGATGACATTCTTACATCTGCCACATGGTCCAGTGCTCATATGTTTGTATCTTTTTACGAATTGGACTTTTTTTCCAGGAGTAGGGCAGCATTTGGCTCCACTGTACTCAGAAATATACTAGCTGAGGACTTCCTAGGGTTTCTCTAGGTGGGGACACTATCCCATCAGTGAAGGAACTGACAAAAAGGATATCAGATATAAAAGTTATGTACTCACCGTAACTCTGCATATGTGTTGTCTGTTTTCATCCTTATTCAACCTCCCACCCTTCAACCCCCTTCCTTTTTTATAAGCTCCTAGTATGCCCTGAGGCGTATTTCCTGTCAGTCTTGCTGCATGAAGTCCAGTCTCTTTCTTTTCCTTCTCTACCTTTATGCTATAGTTGGTACACAGATTGTTTTAGAATATGTTAATAGTTGATTGTCTTTCGAGACACAAATTGGTTAGCAGACTGGAGGGCAAACTTGATCTGAGGTAATTCACGAGAAGATGGGATTGTAGGTTAGGGGAGGAGCTCAAGCTATGGAGCCTAAGTCTAAGTGGCTGAGACTGGATCTGAGATCCATCAGTTGAGGAAGTACGAAAACAGACAACAGAGATGCAGTTATGGCAAGTACATAACTTTTATATCTGATTATGTCAGTTTTCCTTCTGTTCTCAACTTATGAGTTTGGATCTAATCCCTCGGATCTGACTCACCCATTGCAAAAGCTCATGGCAACCTGAAAACTCTCAAGTGACTCCCTTACCCACAAGTACCTCAGATCTCAATTATTGCTTCCAACAAAAGATGTGGTGTTACAGTGCTCTCAAGCAACTCCTAATTATTAAGAGAAGTGAATCTTTTTTTCTCTCCAAAAATTTTTCTTCCTTTTTCAATCTAATTACTGTTTAAACTTACCCTTTTGACTGAAACGTTTTCTGTTTTTTTTTTTTCCTTTTTTGTACTCGTGTACTTCTTCTGTACTATTGTTAGTACTCTCTCCCATCCTTACTCTTTAGAGTGTATTTTTTCTCTTTAATACCATTGCTGGGAGTCTTTTTCCCTTTTTCTTAAAAAAAAAATAAATATTTCTAAATAATTTTTTGGTATTTCTGTTAAGATAATTTTCTTTGTATAATGATGACAGATAAACCAGCTGGTTTAAAAAATGTACTAAATGTGGTCAGAAAATTCCACTTTCAGATATACATTCTTTATGAGTTTATTGTTTAAGAACTCATTAACTACAAGAGGACTATTCCATTTGCCACTCAGTCAACCCTAGAGCTCTGTTGGAGCATAAGAATAAATTCATTCTTTAAGGGTTGCTTCCTTCCTCTTTTTCTGAGGCCTTATCTGGAGCTTCCCCTGAGAAAACTAAAAAGACCACTTTTCCCTGTACCTCAACAGCTTCTACTAAACCATCTTGGAAATCGAAGAAAAGACATCTATCAGATCATAAAAAGAAAATTACAAAATTGTCTGATGCAATTTCGCACTCAAATCCAAGATATGACTAATGAGCTATCGAATCTGACTTCACAATCAGATCTTAAGCTTAAGGGACCTTGGCATTTATCACATCAGATTTCTCCAGATCCGACACCAGAATCATCAGATCTCATAGCTCATTACATGCTCTTTCCAAGTCCAGATTCTGTACCTCAGTGGACCCTGTTCTGTCCAGGGTTCCTTCTCCATTTTTGTAGAGACCTAGGTCTCCTTCCCTTGTGTTCACTCACTCTTCCAGGACCTTCAAGGAAAAAGATGTGGAGAAGTTAGTTTGAAGGATTCTCTCGGCACAGAGCATGTCAAGTGTTCCATCCGCTCCTACCCATTTGGGTCAGGAGATCCAACCTTCCACTACTCCCTCTGTGCAAGTTCTTTCTCCAACTCCATACTCTATCTTGGACATACTGGATCCGAGTAATCCAGGCCCATTTTTATCAGATCCAAGAATATCTTTATCTTCAAATCTGAAGCTTGTTCTGAGCTCTTTGGTTATATTGGATCCAGAGAGCTCTTGGAACCAAAGCTGCTCTGTCGGGTCTAAGATATCACAGTCGACTCTGGAGTTCTCAGAGCCATCTCTGCACCTCGGGCCTTGGCACAGGTTAGTTCAGCTCTGACTACAACTTTCGAGGCGGGAGGAACTCAGTCCAGAGACTTGCCCTTATTGATCTAAGGTCCTGTTCCTCTCTGGGGAGATCTGCCTTTGAGGTCATGGAGAGAGAACTTATCAGCATCCTCGAAAAAGATGGTTCCCTTTCTCTCGGATCTCAAGTCTACAAACTTGTCATCTCTTTGCTTATAGTCTCATCTACCCTGTCCATGGGGACAGCTGTTACTGAAACCCCAGGCTTTCCAGCAGGGTCTTTCCAACTCTTCTGATACCTCCCTGGAGCATCCCACTGAGGAGATCCATAAGAAGATAACGTGCAAGAGGAAGCACTTAGACTTTTCCAAGGAGTCAGTCTCATAAGACACAGGCTTTGATGAAGATGAAGGGTCCCCACGTTCACCTCCTGCAGATGTCCAGTTTGGAGACATCCTTGAAATCTTGAAACAGAGAGGTGGCTGGAAGTCCAGCAACCCTTCATCAGAGGACTCTGTGTTCCTGGATGAGTTTGGTACCCACCTGTCTACCTCCTGGTTGATTCCGCCTACCAGTGACCTCATCGATTGATTTCTCGGCAGGCATGAAACACCCTGGACACCATTGAAACAGTCCCCTGCAGACCAGACAAAATTTTAACAACACCAGAGGACAGACAGTTTTGGACAAAAGTGCCTGTTGATGCCATGGTCATAGCTGTGGCCACTAAGAAGGAGCTATCTGAAGAGAGTCCCACTGTCCATCCTCTCAATAAGGAGTTTCAGTCAAGGGATAGGTTTAGGAAGCATATCTATGCTTCATCGACCTTTGCTTTACGGTCTCTGAACTATTTGGCACATTTCACCAGTTTAAAGAGAGATCTAGTTAAGAAACTGTGATACCCTTTCAGAATCTATTTCTGATGAGGTACAGGCATCTGTTACTTCAGAGTTAGCTACCCTGCAATCAATTTCCAATTCTTCCATGAGGTTAATTTCACATGCAGCCGAAGGAACCTCAAGGGTTACAGGTTCTAGCATTTCTATAAGGAGGCATCCCTGGATGTGCTTATGTGATTTTGCAGAGCCCTTCATGTCTTCATTCATCAGTGCCCCCTTTGATGGAACAACTTTATTTGGCCGCAAAGTTAAGGACACTTTTTCCAGGCGTGAAAAAGATGGAAAAACCCTGTCTGCTGTGGGCGTGTGTTTTTCCATGCCTCAAAGATCCTTCTCCGGGGAATCAATGAGGCACTGGGAAAATGTGGTTCAAAAAGTACCAAGGTCCTATCCAGGACACACGTGGAGGAGGTTCCCCTAGGGATGGAGGGGGGAATCTCTGATGGTAGATGCCACCCTTGCAGCAGCAGTGCCCTGCAAAACCAAGGATCCAGATATTCCTTTTTCGACAGACCCTTCTAGTGCTCCTGAAAGGAGGCCAAATTGCCCCCCTCTGGAGGCAATCACGGGTTGATTTGCCAGGGTCTCTGGTGCAGGGACAGAAATAACATCAGATACATGGGTTCAGAGGCTCATTTCTGGAGGTTATGTACAGAAAAGAAAATATCAGAAAGGCTGACCAGTTATTTGTCTCTCTTTCTGACAAAAAACTAGAAAAACCTGTTGCCAAAATTACTGTATCTTCTATCTGTAATTCAGTACGTCTTTCTGCTGATATTAACAAACAAAATCTGAGGTACTTTGGGGTTGGTGCAGTGTAGGTTAGGAAATAGCTCAAGAGTTTTCTGGTTGCCATGAGCTTTTGCAATGGCCGAGTTGAACCCATAAGATGAGGAAGAATGAAAATGGACAACACAGATGGAACGTTGTGGTGAGTACATAACTTCTTTTTTATTTCACTGTAGTGGCAGGGTTAATGAGTTTTGCTGAAGAATTTGTGCCCATGCAAACTGTTTATACTCGCTAGGAGTTAGTGCCTGCTCAAACCCACAGACCTCCAAGTGTCAGTGGTGTAGCCCAGTCTCAGTAAGGATTACTTCACTCACTCAAAATATTTTCTAGTGGTGTAGCCATCTCCTAATGCAACTTCCTCTCTTACAGCTAGCAAAAGCCACAGAAAAGAAGCAGGCGTTCTCCTACTGAACTGAACCTATATCTTTCTAACTCTGCAGACCTGAAAATACCACATAACCTCCCTCTGTCTGCAAGGACACCTGTACTCTAAAGAAATTGTGAAGTGTAGGTTTCATTACTTCTTAATGTATTATTTTATATATATATATATATATATATATACATATATATATATATATATATATATATATATATATATATATATATATATATATAAAATCTTTACCACTGGCTAGCACAACTGCATGGACAATTCGTACTACCTGCACATAAACTCGTTGTTCTCACTTAGACCTATCCACCATTGGGGCACGCGCTTCCCCACTTTAGCCACTAGATGTCAGGAAAACCTAAGACATGCAACCTTATAAATTGACTAGTCCCAAATTTAAAAGTCTTTTTTCTACAAAATCTCCTCAAGTTCTCCCCATTCTTACCCTAATCCATACCTATAGCAAACCAGCTCAAATTATAGTACTGTTCCCAAAGTCGCTGTGTAACAGGATTAACCATAAGAAAGTCCATTTGGCAACATTATCTGTTAAATGTTAAAAGGAACTGACCTTCCTGATAAAAAGCACAAGCTAATCCTGATTGATTTTTTTTAGTAAGCACAGGAGGCTCGGTTGGTGCCTGCTCCATTTGCACTCGCTGCTCTCAGGCTCACTCCACTCCCCTACCCTACCTCCATTCCCACCCCCACATCAATTACCTTTATGCCTATATACCACACCCACACTTGACCACTCCCACCTCTATTACAACACCCCAACCTATCACATCAACCATCCAATTAGCCCTAAGTACACCCCCACCCTACTCTCTCCCTATAACACCTCTTACTAACCTAACTAAACTAAATCATGATTCCACTATCAAAACCCTCACATCCACAACTCCTACTATATACCATTTCTGTCTCTTTCCTAATACTGATAACCTCTATTACCAGCTATCAAACTCAGTTTAATTACAGCCTAATCATCCCCAAAAAAGTTACATCCCTCAACACTCCAAACCCCAAGCCTTATACTCAACTAGCCTCATACCTCTACCAAACCACCCTTATCCACCACCTCATACACAAGATACACCCATCACACAGACAATCCCACACTGCTCTAAAGCACATAAAAATCATCAATAAGCTATTCAGACTTTATTTACACCTGCAAACAGCACTCATACGCTGTGGTGATGTATATCCCAACCCAGGCCCACTAAATCCAGACACACTAATCCCCGATCTGAGAAATACCCTACTCCACAGACCCAAAAACTCACTCCTCATCATAAATCTAAATGTTAGAAGTATCTCAAACAAAGTCCATGACCTACATGCCTTACTGTCCTTTTATCATCCAGATATTGTGATACTGACTGAGACCTGGGTAAAACCAGAAATCCACAATAATGAAATCACAACACCAGGCTGCAATATAATCTGTAGCAACAGAGTAGGAAAAAGGGGAGGGGGAGTAGCCATACTATACAAAAATCACCCCATCCTAGAAAAAGTAGACATCACAACCCCAGACCTAGAAAACATTGAACTCACCTTCACTAAACTTAAACTTAACCCAAATAAATACATCAATATTATAGGATGTTATATCCCTCCAGGCAACAATATTCCCATTACAGAAAAAGTCATAGATTGGATATCTAACTCCCTCCCCCAAGAAAACATCCTATTAGGCGACTTTAATATTGACTGGAACAACTGCTCCAGTCAAAACCCTCTCTCCCACATCAACTTACATGGACTAACCCAACTTATAACTTTCCCCCACTAGAACTTTAAAGAGAACCAAACATCAATCTATACTAGACTGGATACTTGTAACCCATCCTTCCGAACTATCCCAAGCTGGGTGTCTGCCAGACACCCTCAGCGACCACCAAGCTACATTTCTACTAAGAAGTAAAACTCCCCAACTGTCCCAAGTAACTGTGCGTGAAATTAGGAACAAAAAACATTTTAATCTATTCAACTTTAACAATGACTTAAAAAAGTGTAACTGGACCCCCCCTAAAAAACGTATCCCTCGATGAAGCAGTACTATACTTCAATACTACCTTCACAAACATACTTAACCATCACCCCCCACCCCAGAACCACAAGAATCAAAACTAAACATGCCCCCTGGCTAACTTTAGATACTAAAACATTCCTCAAAAATAGAAACAAAGCCTGGACAAATTATCGTAAAAGCAAATCCCAATTAGACAAAAATACCTTGAGCTACGCAACAAAGCCAAAAAACTTATCAAAACAGACAAAATCTTTTACTACCAAAATCTACAGAATAAACATATAAACAACCCAAAAAAATTCTGGGAGCAATCAACATTGTATTACAACTAGGGAAAACATCCACTCCCAAAATAGTGATTAACCAAGACAATATCCCCACACAGTTTAACAAATTCTTCCCAGAAACTATACAAACCCTAGCTAACAACCAACTGAGCCCCAACAATCCCACTCCAACAAAAATACCCTTTCCACCTTTAACAAATAGCAATCACCCCAACTTCAGCTTCAACCCAGTACCAACCCAGATCATACAAAAACTACTCCTAAAACTTAAACCAACCTCCACAGCCGCCGATAAATTACCAACAGTATATCTTCAACTAGCTGCAGAAGCTATAGCCTATCCTGTCTCCATCCTAATAAACAGATCTATCTCTTGAGTGCAAAGTACACCAGCTTTGGAAAATATCTCATATAACTCCACTGCACAAAGGGGTTAACTCTCCCAAACTCAGTAACTATCGCCCTATAGCTATACTATCCCCCCTATCAAAACTTCTCAAGAGAGTTGTCCATATGCAATTAAAGTATCTCCTAGAAAACAAATTGCTATCCACTCAGCAACACGGTTTCAAACCCTTCCACAGCACCACCACCACGCTTACATCATTTACTAACAACATCAGTAACCACAAAAATAACGGACTGCTCATATCTGCTACACTGTTAGATTTATCCAAGGCTTTTGACATGGTCAACCATGAAAAACTGCTTCACTCACTATCCACCCCAAACCTTAGCATCTCTGCTGTTTCTTGGTTTAAGAGCTATCTAGATGGTAGGCAGCAAGCTGTAAAATGCCTGTCTTCCTAGGGGCTCCCCAAGGCTCCATCCTAGGTCCACTGCTCTTCGCCCTATTTACTAATTAACTCCCATCCGACATTCCCAAAGCCTCGATAGTCCAATATGCAGATGATACCACCATAATATGTGCAGCCAACACCCTAGACCTCCTCCTCTCCCAAACACAAGAATGTTTTTCCCTAGCCGAAACTTGGATCACCAACTAAAACCTCATTCTTAACCCAGCTAAAAAAAAACTACTCTTCAGCCCCCACAGATCTTTACCCCCCTCATATAACTTTACAATCTCCTCACACAACACCACCATCACCCCTACCAATCACACCAAACTGCTAGGCTTGGAAATTGAGTCACCTTAGATTTGACATACACATTTCCCAAACAATAAAAAAAGTTCATAAAAAACTGGGTCTACTCTATCGCAACAAACAATTTCTCTCCAACCACTCCAAAATTACTATAGCCAGGACACACATGCTATCCACTTTACTTTATGCCTCCCCTGTGCTTACCAATCTCCAAAAAACTGACCTAAACAAACTTGACAGCTGTTATAATAAGATAGCTAGATTTGCTACAGTATCACCCCCTCGAACACACCACTGCAAATGCCTCAAAAAACTCAATTGGTTAGAACTCCTGCTAATACTTCGATTCAATCAACTATCACTTGCACAAAAATTATTACATCACTCAGACAACACCCCAGCCCTACAACGACTACTTCAACCCTACTCCACTACTAGATCCTTAAGATCAAGCACCCAACACCTCCTTAAGGTAACCAAAGTTAACAATGAGGCAGGTAAATCCATCTACAGATACTACATCTCTAAAATCTGGAACTCCCTTCCTGCCCATGTAACAAGTAACAACTCCTCAACCCAATTCAAGAAACTACTCAGAATATACTTCCTGAATAACAGACTGTGCTCCTGTACTACCCCTGGCTAGTAATTCATTATTTGTACTATTATCAACTAGATTCATAATTTAGATACAGGCATTTATTGTCCATAAATTCAGATGTACATTCTCATCTTAGACAGGAAGAGTAATTGTACATCCAGTTTCTCTTGTTGTTGTGTCTTTCGACTTATCCCGGTTAGGGGTTGCCACAGCGGAACTCCGGTCCGCTAATGTTTGGTAGAGGATTTTTACGTGCCGAGTTACCAGCCCTGACGTACAACCTTCAACGAAGGCACGCCCATTCAAATGTGTCTCATGTATGTTGTCAAATGTGCCTTTTTGTAATACTTATTGTCTTATCTGTTAACTATAAAATTGTTATGGAGCTTTTCTCCTCGGGCCTCCACTGAAAATGGACTTATATCCAGTTGGACTCTCCCGGTTAACAAATATAAAGTAAAATAAATAAAATCTGTTGAAAAGATTAGATGTTCTGTTTATTTGCTTGTTTATGCTGAACTTAAACAGCTTTCTGTTTTGACAACTGCTGCTGATTTTCCTGCTCTTTGATTGTAGCACGGTTACAGCCCCCACCAACTCTTATGTTAAGTCCTCATCTCCTTGCAGTAACTACAAGTTTTCTTATATTTGAGTCTTTTTCATAGTGTCAGAAATCTGTCTGTCTCTCTCTCTCTGGTGAGAGATCTCTTAAACATGCTGGGATTTCAAGAAAACATTTGCAAGGCTCTCTTGACTCCCTTCAGACAGGATTGTGCTTCTGGGATGTCAACTAGACAGACACTTCAAAGAGCTTTTCTTCCACAGGAAAAAACAAATCTATATCTAGATCTGCTTCTAGGGGTTTCCTATCAGACTTTGATCACTGCAAGGGAATACCTCAGGAATTTGGGTCTCATGGCTTTTATGATTCTCATGATAACCCTGGCAAGTCTCCACACAAGAAAGATATAGTGGAATCTAAATTCTGTTTGGTCTTAGTATCAACACTCTTTGTCTTTTTAGATCCCAGTGCTGGAATTTGTCAGAAGAGGAATCGCTTGGTGTTCCAAAGCACTCAGTTAACACATATGCCTTGGACATTGCTTGGGGAGCAGCGTCAGGAGGGATAAAAGTACAAGGTCTTTGGGACACAAGCACATAAATAGAAAAGAGGTGCTCACCCTGATCAAGGCACTCAACTCTTAGTTATCTTCGGTCCCAAGGACCTCTTCAGGTTCTTACAGACTGTACTGCAGTCGTGTGGTACATCAACAAGCAAGGGGGAATCAGGTCGTACCCCCTCTGCAAACTATCCATGTTAGGTTGGATATAGCTTCATAGCACAGTCTCACACTACAAGCATCCTGCATTCCGTCAGAGTAAATCTGTGTGGCAGACAAGCTGAGCACTAGGGCAAACCCTCTGGAGTGGAATATAGATTAGGAGGTTTTCTAAGAGTTGATCCATGTGTGGGGGGTTCTTCAACTGGACCTCTTTGCCTACTCTCTGAACAATCAGCTGGCAAGATTATTATCCAGGATTCCATGCAAGAAGGCTGGAAGACAGATGCCTTTTTCTTTTCCTTGGGCAAGAATGTTCCCTTATGATTTTACACTAATATCCAGGGTACCTTTGAAGATTCAGTAGGAATCCCCCAAGATCAATGTGATGACTCCCTTCTTTTGGAAATGGCCAGGGGCTATTATCACAAGCTTTCTCACAGACTGGATTACTCACACAAGACAGGGATCCACTCTGACATCAGTCAACTTTGACTGACTGACTGGATGATAGGGTTTTAATTCCTGTTAGACACAATTTACTGAGAACATGCAGCAGGTACTAATGTTGGCAAGAAAGCCTGGTACTAGAAGATTATATATTAGCAAACGGAAAAGGTTTTCAAGTTGGTGCTGACAACATATTAAGCAGCCATTCGGGGCTAGTTGTTTTCTGGTTTTACAATATTTGGGTGAATTACGATCCTATGGCCTGCCTTTCTTCTATGTCAAGGTTCCTTTATTGACCTGTTTAGCATGTCTGCCTATGGATCTTCTTCTTTCAAGGCAGTCACATGTTAAAATGTTCTTGAAAGTGGTTTTGCATAAGAGGTCTCCAAGTAAACCAGTGGCCCCTCCTTGGGATCTTAATTTTGTGTTAGAGAAGCTAACACTTGGTCCTTCTGAAACAGCTAACTTGACTGACTTGAGATTCTTAACGTGGAAAACAGTTTTACATATTGCACTGACTTCTGCAAGGAGGGTACCTGAGTTGCAAGCTTTTATGGTGAGTCAATCCTGTCTCATTTTCCAAAGGGACAGGGCTTCTTTGAGAATTAATCCTTTTTTGCCTGAAATGGTATCAGAGTTTAATTTAAGGCAAACTGTCCTTCTCCCCATTTTATTTCCTGAATTGAAAAATGAGAGAGAGGGGATACCCCATACCTTGGATGTCCACAGACAGCTGCAGTACTGTCTTGACAGAACTAAATCTTTCAGATCTTCGGATTAGTTAATTTCTTATGAAGGTAAGAAAAAAGGGACAACCAGTGTCAAAACAGAATATTTCCAAGTTGCTGTCTTAAGCTATTGCTTTTTGTTATACTCACCACAACAAAACTATTCAAGACAAGGTCAAGGGCCACTCTACTAGGGCCTCGGCTTCATCTCTGCCTTTTTGGAAAGGATTGGATTCTAGAAGTATTCTGTAAGCTGCAACTTGGTCCTCTATATATACCTTTACAAAGCAGTGTAAGTTTGATTCGTTCTCTACGTCCATATCAGTCTTTGCAAGGATCATTCTCCAGGGGTTCCTGGACTTTTGTCCTTCCACCTCCCAAATGTAGTAAGCTAGGGTACTCTACTCATATAGCTAAGGATATTGCAGCAGTGATCAGTATGATGAACATAGTACAGCCGTGTAAGTGAAAGTACCATAATTGGAGATGTTTGAATGATCACTACTGCAGTAGATGCTTCCTCCCACTTCTTTTTTGTTGTGTTGTTTATATTCTTGTATCTTTCGGCTTTTCCTGGTTAGGGGTCACCACAGCAGAACTCCGGTCCGCTTATGATTGGCAGCAGATTTTTACGTACCGTGTTGCCAGCCCTGACGCACAACCTTCAATGAAGGTACGCCCATTCACGCATGTCTCCAACACAGAAGACGCTTTAGCTGAGAATCGAACAGAACAACGTCATACTGTGAGGCGACAATGCTACCGCAGCACTGTTGTTTATACTAGGTGTGATTATTTTTTGTTCTTCCTAGTACTGTCCTTTCAGGCCTCAGCCTCAATCTGTCTGTTAGCAAGAAAGCTGTGAAGGGCTTGGTGCCCAAACTTGCCATTTAGTCAGCTCAGCTTGAGCTGCCTGATAGTTGGTGTGCATGGAAGGTGTCTTCAAAGTCTGGAAGCTGGCCGGCTGTTATCTGCTTAGTAGGGTATAACCCATGTAGCTAAGGCTACTGCAACAGTAATCATTCAACCATTTGTTGTTATGGTAAGTTTACTTAGACAACTGTACTTTTTCTGGCGCTAGAGCCATCAGATCATATATGCACTCAAGTCTGAAACAGTATGACTCTGGCATTGTACATATGGGTGTCAGCGACTTGAGACATATCTCCTTGGACTATCTGAAAATAGAAATGATGGAGATCTCAGGCTATATGTCCCAGACAGGTGTGAGCTTAGCAATGAGCAACATTATACCTTCTCCAAGAATGAATAAATAACTGGCTCATTCAAAGGGGGTCCAATATTTGTCAGCCTGAGAGGATGTGATTGACAGACCATGCTCCTTTTCCAGGGATGATCTGCAATTTTGCCTTCTAGTTTTTTGTATAGTGGCAAAGCTATTATCCAGCCTTTAATGCCCTTTTTTGTGATGCCTTCCAGTTATACCTACCAATATAATGAAACAAGCAAAGAAAAATGTGAAGATGTTAACTGGTCGATGCTCGGAGCTTAAACAAGAACCTCTGCTCCCTATAAACCCTTCTTACCTTGGTGGAAGTACTCTGGTTGTGCAGGACTGTTACACCTTCCACACATTTAGACAAGCCACTGTGCAGGAGGGAAAAAAGGTGGTGGTATCTCAGTCTCCATTAAAAAGAGATGCACAATAATGCTGTTAAAGCAGCATGATGTATTAAAGCTCTGTCATGTCCAAATCTCCATCAGAAAGATCTCTTACTGCATACTGGCTAACTATAAAACTCCCTCTTTCACCCAAGAAAGCCACCGTGTCTGTCTACAAGACCTAGAGTTAATTAATATTAAACCCAATACTATTTTCATGTGTGATTGAAACTATCCAACTATATAATGGGAAACCTATATATACCACCACTAACGCACAAGCATTCCTAGACTTTGTCAATGCATATGACGTGGAACAACAAGTCAGAGTACCCATTGGGGGAATAACGTCTCAGAACTTGTCTTTACTGATATTGGGAGCATCTTGCACTATCCCTTGTGTATCTTCATTTGTTAGGTGTGACCATAAGACCATTTCCTTTGAAATAAAATTGAACCCAGGGACCACTTCTGCCTTTGCTACCTTTAAAATTTACACTAGTCAAACTTCCTACTCCTAAATGGTACATGGGCAAGCTTCAAATCCCCACCAAACCTGGTTTACTCAACTGAATATGTGAAAATGTACACCACTAAACTATACCAGCATGTAAACAGCTGCATAGATGTGGCTGTACCCAGTAGAAACAAACAACGGGCATATCACCAAAACAACCCCCTGGTGGAACATTAACATCAACAAACTTTACAATAAAAAGAAGAGATTTTTGGCAAAAGTAAGAAGAGCAATATACAGAATTGATGGAGCCTTTGCCATGAAATTAAACAAGTAACTCGTGCTTAATTAAATCTAGTGTTCCTTGGTCTAGTCATTATTAGCCCACCACCCAACGTTGTGTGTTGGTCATGTTTGGAAGCATTTTTGTTTTACTTTGAATATCCTTTTCCTGTTGTAGCCTTCATGATACAGTTGCAAATAACTTTGCAAAAAAGTAAAGATTATAGGGTGCTGCTTGACTTTTTAGTTTCACTGTTTTTTCTCTATAACCACAGCAAAGCAGTGACGTAATGATAGGTACAAATCAAAGATTTATGTACAAATCCAAAGCATAATAGGTAATTAAAAATAACTTACTTCTGTAGAGGAGCTGAATGTTATATACATTGCGGTTTCACTACTGCATCATCAGGTGTTAATTTTCAGTGTCAAGTGCTCCATCTGTAAGAACTAGTTGAAACCTTGCCTTTCTAGGAAGGAAGGAACTACTTCTGTTGCATTTAACATGGGAAAACAGCAGTTTATACATTACTTTAGGTAGTAAGGAACTGTGGATTCAGTATTTCATGATGGCACAGTAAGGAATTGTAATTTCAAGTAAGTGTTAAGGGGGCCATCCTTATCAACAAAACAAAATGCAAAAGGTGTATAGGTTATTATGGGTATACGGTAAGGAAGTTATATCTATTTTAAAGGATTTATTGCTTACACTTTCTTCAGAAAATGGTCAATGCACTTGGAATCATCTGAAGACTGAGTGTACTGCACCAGTGAACAAAGAATGTAGTACACCTGTGTTTGGACTATAATTGTAAAGTTTTGGGTAGTTTCACTGTTGCATTACCATTTCCCTCCCTCCAGCCCCATGTCATTCTTCTTCCCTAGAGTTGGGGTGGTTTCTACATCATCCTTTCCCCACCTCTAGTTAAATTCTTCTCCAGAGATCTCTCCCTACAGTAGGTCTGAGCAGGTTGTGCTTCTGAATTTGAAGAAATACATGTACAGTCAGGGGCAAGAAAAGCTCAGCAGTGGCACTAGCTGATTATGTACCTTTTATACCTCAAACATCCTGATGTCAGAAGGGAAGGGCATCTGCCAGGACAAGGGGGAAGGTGACATGTATTTTATTCAGGCCAAACTTTGGTCCTAGAGGAAAGAAATCCCAAAAGTGAGTACTGTAACAGTGAATGCACTTGATTATGCACATTTATTGGTAAGTTCTTATACATTTATATACTCTCTTGTTCTCCCTTTTCACAGTTTATATGTTGAGTATTCCTCTTGGACTGTTCTTGTTTTTTTTTTTTTTTTTTTTTAATTAATTCCTTTACTGTTTATATAAATTATTAAGGAATACTATGTTCGATTTTTTGTTTGTTCAACTGTTTCATTGTTTATAATAAAGTTTTCTTTAATAAAATCATTTATGCTAAGTTCTTAACTGTACTTTCCAAATAAATGAGACTACTGGCCAGAATATTTGATGAGGGAAACTAAAACAAGAAGTGATTTTTCTAACATTCAACCTATTACAAATCCATCCATGATTTCTACACTACATTTTATTTGCCAATTATTTGCATGAAAGCTTGTCAGCATAACACTGGAAACAGCTAAGTAGAAACCTGCATGAGTTTCACTGAATCTGCTGGAGGTAAAATAGCCCATCTCCAGTACCCTCTGAAGATGAGTAATATAATGGCCAAATTGATTGTTTTTATCCATATTGTTATCATACATAGCCCCAGTCCCCTGGTCCTTCCACAGAAGCCATTATCATTTTAGACAGTGTTAATTGTGTAGGAAATACTTTAACTGGCCAGTTGAAGAAACCTCTTCCTCCAAGTAAAAGATATTTAAACATATTGAGGCCACTAGAATCAAAATGGACTGTACTTTCTTCATTTGAAACCTTCCAGGGCATAGTAAATTTTAATAGCCAACGTATTTGCATCCAACATCTGTCTCCCAAAAAAATGCTAGATTATATACAGATCCCAGAGACAGAAATTATCATTATAACAGACAATAAGCTGATCTTTCTACAGCCTGTCTCTGTGCCTCTTTCTTTTCCACCAACTGACAAAAAAAAACTATTACACCTGCTGCATTCCCTTTTGATATGGAGCCCTGGCTGCTCAGATGGTATTAAAACAAATAAATACATGTAGTACCCTTTGAGCAATCTTTCTAAAAAGCTTTTAAACTAAATGCCACAACTGATTACCTGTCAGGAGTTCAGTTTTAGAACAAGTTCAAGTGAAAGAAAAACTTCAGAAAGTCATTAATGCATATAAAATAGGAGATAATGAATTGCAATTTGATTGAGGTACTTAAGATGCTTCTACTAGATCAGCAATGTCAGGATTTCTGTCGAGAAGGCTTGCTTACTACAGAAAAGAAATGCATACTGAGGCTGTTAAATGAAAAATATCATGTAGTTTTCACCTGCAACATACAAGGTGATTGAGAAGGTGCTTCATAGGTAGGTACTAGGCTATTGGCCCTAGGGTCTATATAAGCCTAGCCGAATAGTACCCTGGCTGTCGCCACACAGGAAAATTAATTTCCTGTGCCTCTATCGAGCAGAGCCACAGAAGTGATCCCCAGGGTGAATTTCCTATCTCCCATCCAATCATCAAGATTTTTCTTGAAGAGTGCTAATGAGGAGCTTTGTTTGATATAGATAGGTAGTTTGTTCCAGAGTATGGGATGTCTCTGGGACAGGAATCTATCCCTCCAGCATGTTCTGTTTATTGTGATGACAAGGTTTAGGTCCCTAGAGCGTGTAGCTTGGAGGAATTGGGATTTCTTTAAGTGGAGCATGTCCAACAGCTCTGGGTTTGACATAGCTTTGTATGTTAGGCAGAGATCACCTCTGAGTAGGCGATATGCAACGAAGTAAAGCTGGAGTTTTTTTAGATGGTCTGCGTAGGGTATCTGTTTGAGGCCGGTAATCCTCTTTGTGAGGTATTTCTGCGGTCTTTCCAGTTGTTGTAAATGTCTTCTGAGGTACATACTAAAAGGGGCGATGTACTTTATAATGGGTCTACTGAGTGACAAGTCAAGGGGAACAATGACCTCTTTTTTCCTGGATGAGAAACCTTTTGTGATGAGGTGTGCCACGTAGAAGGATTTCCTGACTACTGTGGCAATGTGATTATCAAAGGAGAGAATACTGTCCATCTGTGTCCCAAGGTCTCTTATCACACTTTCGGTGTTAAGTAGACTACTGCCTATGTGGTAGTTCATGGGTACAGAGTTTTTACCAAAAGGGATGACAATGCACTCTTTGGCATTGAGCTTGAGGCCATGGCTTTGACACCAGGCATCTGTCTCAGTGAGACCCTTTTGTAGGATTTCCACATCATTAGGAGTTTTGATTATGGCTCCAAGTTTGCAGTCATCTGTAAACTTCATTAGCCAAAGACCTTCTGTGTTAGCCTGTACTTAAGAGAAATAGATACTAAACAGGAGAGGACCCAGGACTGAACCCTGTGGTACTCCACTTGTCACTGGTCTGAAGTTAGATTTGGAATCTGCTACATTCACAGTGTGAGTTCTGTCAGTGAGCCAGTTGACAACCCATCTTGTGGCATAGAGATTTATACCTAGTTTAGTAAGTTTATCTATAATTCCAGAGTGAGGGATGGTGTCGAAAGTCTTGGTGAGATTGAGATAGGCTGTGCAAACCACCTTACCCTCATCTACGGCTTTGGTGACCGCTTCAAAGAAGTCTATCAGGTTTAGGAGACATGATTTGCCTTTTACAAACCTGAACTGGGTAGGGTCCAGAGTTTGGAGATTACTAATGTCATTGTTTATAAGTTCCATAGCCTTGCAGACCAGGCTCGTCAGGCTAATGGGGCGGTAGTTCCTGGGATCCATGGTGGCTCCCCCTTTGTGGAGTGGGATAACTGTTGCTGTGTGCCATTCAGTGGGCACAAAGCCTGAGGTGAGGCTATGATTGAACATGGTACTTAGGTGGGGCGCCAGTTCGTTCTGTAGTTCGTGTAGAACGCAGTCTGGGATGTTGTAAGGTCCTATGGATGCTATGTTCCTGGCTTTGGAGAGTGTGTTTTTTACCTGTGCAGCTGTGATTACAGGAACTTTGCATTCTTCCGGTATAGAGATGAGCCCTTTAGGGGATGGGGGGGGGTAAAGTTAGCACTGAATCTATCTGCGGGGATGTTGGCAATATCAGTTGGTTCTGTATTTTTAGTGCCATTGTGCTGTAACTGTGAGCAGATCTGAGTTGCCATAGAGATTCTTGACATAGCTATAGAATGCTTTGAGGTTGTCTTTAGAATCAGTGGTGATTTTGTTTTCATAACTAGCATTGCAGGATTTTATGAGGGATCTCAACTTCTTATTGAGGCTGACCAGGGAGTCCCTCCAATCATGGGCTTTTACTCTTTTTTTTTGCAACAGTTTCTTCTGTTGTAGAGTTTGTTTATGGCAGGGGACCACCAGATTAGCTTCCTTTTTAGGAGGATAGCATCTTGGTTCTGTTAGGGATTGCATGATCCGTGCATTGGTGTAAGTGCTTATAAAGTGCATTTGTGTAGGATTCAGCAGTCATACCTCTATTGTCCGTCAGCATGGGTGTCGTGAAGTTTGCCACTTCTGCCTTAAGAAGCGTGAAGTTGGCTATGAAGAAATTTTTTACGGTGGTTTCCCTAATGGGGGGTGGGGGTGGGATGTGGATGTCTAGGGTGATTAGCTTGTGGTCGGATCTGACCAGCGAGGAATTGACCTCTGGTGTTGAACACTGGTTGCCCATGTTGGTAACGACCAGGTCTAGGATATTGCTGCCCCTGTTGGGGGTGTGGATAAGTTGATCAAAGGCATTGGAATTTATGAATTCCAGAAAACGTTGAGCACAAGAGTTGGTACATGAGTAGTTTTCCCAGTTAATGCTGGGGTAGTTGAAATCTCCCATTGTTAGGGTGTAAGGTTGTGCCCTAATATTTTCTAGTGTAGCAAAAAATGAGGAGTGGGAATCCTGGGGCATGGTGGGGGATCTGTAGCAAGCTACAATTTGGATTGCGGTCTTGCCCAAAGTTAGTTGCACTTGGATAATCACGGATGCATTATGCTGAGCAACAAGCCTGGAGGTGTGAATATCCTTAATGAATATGGACATGCTTCCGCCTTTAGTGTTTCGGTCCAGGTTAGGTGGACAAAAGGTGTGGTATGAATTATAGCCTGGTAATGCAGGGGTGCTCTCTGGAACCTTGAACCAGGTCTCTGTCACTGCACAGATGTCAATGTTCTCCATTTTAAGGAGTGCCTCGAGTGAGTGCATTTTGAGGTTTAGACTTCTAGCATTGAGTAGCATTACCCTCAGATTTTGCTTGCTTGTACCTGTTACAGTGGTGAATTTGTCATTTGAACCTTGCCTAAAAAAAGGCACTATAGGGGTGACAAGAGCCTTAGCCAGTATCTGGAATACCAAGGGTGACAGGTGCAGGCCATCTCCAGCAAAGCATTGTGGTTTGTCGATCATGTCATCCCAGGCAGATACTGGATGCCCTTAGAATGACACCAGAAACTTAGGCAATTGTTGAAGTCAATCATTTTGTCCTTGTACTGTGGTATCATTCTGGGTGATGGCAGGATGCTACTCAGGCCTAGGGTCATACCTGCCTGGGCTACAAGATTGGACAGCTCCTCCATGTCTCTCTTCATGTAGTCCAGGAAGGTACGTCTCAGGTCATTCACATCAACATGGACAATGACAAAGTCATATTTGTACTTGTTGTGTAGTGACCTGAGTGCATGCGTTATGTGGCAGATCCTGTCACCCGACAGACAGCTGACAGTAACTTTCTCCTTGTTTAGTCTGGTGAGTGGAACATCAGTGTGCCTTACTGTAGAGTCACCTATGACTCAATAAGGGTTGAGTTACATAAACAGTTGTTTAAATGAAAAACATTGCCATTAGCAAAGCCTGTTTACCCAGTATAAATAGACTGTTATACAGCAACCCCCCATTAATATTCCAAAACGTGCACGCTGATTGGTCAGCATGCACATTGTAAATCGGAGTTATAGTAATGGAAAAAGGTCCGGTTGCCCGGACTTTTTCCATTAGTATAACTCCTTTTTTTTACAGCAACGGAGAACGCAAGATCTCCATTGCTTCACACTGTCTTGCTATGTTAAAGGAGGTTAACATAGTGAGACAGCTTTAAAAAAGCAACGGAGATTCTCCGTTGCTTTTTTAAAAGCTGTCTCGCTATGTTAAACTCCTTTAACATAGCGAGACAGTTTGTAAAAAGCAACGGAGATCTTGCTTTCTCCGTTGCTTTTTTCAAAACTGTCTCGCTATGTTAAAGGAATTTATCATAGCGAGACAGCTTTAAAAAAGCAACAGAGATTCTCCATTGCTTTTTTTAAAGCTGTCTCGCTATGTTAAACTCCTTTAACATAGTGAGACAGTTTGGTAAAAGCAATGGAGATCTTGCTTTCTCCATTGCTTTTGCCCACAGCTCTGATGTACTGCGTAAGCTTACGCATGTGCAGTATATCAGAACTGCTGCAAAATACCAGACAGCTGCGGAAGGGTAGCAAGGAGGCATTATACAATACCATTATTTAAGAAAAGTAATTTTTTTTTCTTAAATATTGTCATTGTATAATAGCAATAACCCACTTCTGGGTGTGGGTAATGCCGGATTTACCCACGGTTGTTTTTGTTTGGCTCTTGGGCTTCGCCCTCATGACCAAACCACACCAACCATGGGTAAATCCAGCATTACCCACACCCAGGTGTGGGTTATTGCTATAAGATGCACTGGATGGATAGAGAAAAAAAAAGATGTAAATACTAGAAATTTTATGCAGAGAAACTAATCAGCATAAACAATACAGTACATCAGTCATTGACACAAAATATGAATATATCTGTCTGTGTCATGATACAGATATGAAGTACATTAAAGAAGTAGTACTGAAAAGAACTTTAAAAAGTTAAACATTGCCCCTACCCCCCCAAATCTCTCTAGTAATGATAGTAAAGAAAATATGCGCCACTTGTTTTAGTTAATGGATATGGGGAGATCAGAGAGAGAGAGAGATACCGTTAAGCAAGATACCATGTCCAGGATGAACATACCATACAAATGATGAATTATGAGAAGTTATACCTAACACATCTGATCAGTTCACAAGAAAAAGAATTAAGCATTATGCAAAATATTTAAGACCAGAGGCTTATAATGATGCATAGGAGCAGCAGTTTATTAATGGGATACTGTAATATTTTGAGATCTGTGTGTAATATTCATTGTAGGAGTGTAAATAAAGGAAGTATGTTTTAGTAACTACAGTTAATATTATATTTTTATTTATATCATTTCAGTTTATTAACTGGGTTAACCCTACTAAACATTGCCCATTTTCAGAGGAGACCCAGATGAAGACAAGAACACAACATTTGAATAGCAATTTTCAGCAGATAAGTTCCAGACTTTTCTGAGGAGTGATACCCCTTCTTATCATTGTTGCAGTATTCCTTACAAAAGGGATATCCTGCTGAGGATAGTCATATGTCCAGCCAGCCAACGTAACAAAGCATTAGGCCCTTCTATGTGCCATATGTCCAGCATATGCCTTAGGAAATCTATTCTTATGGTAAGGTCTTATACAGCCTTACCTTTTGCATTTAAGACCTCCAAGCACACATCTTCTCTATCTTGGGATCTGGTTTTCATTCTAGAAAATTTTGTTCCTACTTGCTATCATATCAAGAAGGAGGATCTTAGAATTGCATATGCATATATGTAAGACTCCATGCATAATCTTCTGAAGTGTGTGTGTGTATGCAACATTACAACAGCAACAACAAAAAGAAATCTCTCATTTATGCCTATTTGTCTTGATTATCTCTTTCTAACAATTCATCTGTCATTTTTCTGTCCAAGCCACCAAAATGAAAGGGTAAGTCAAAAAGTGAGGTTTGTAGGTCAGAAGCTGTGCCTTGTAAGTGTCTTAACATTTTTTTGTTTGCAGCTTCAGCCTATTATCACATTTACCAACTTATCACTTAGAGGCATGCAGTTTTTACGAAATCCATATCTTGGACATCTTTTACTACATTTGTTTATTGCTACCTTGCATTGCAGTCATATCACTGTCCTATAAACCAGTAACATTCTTTGCATCTTAGCCTGCACAGGTGACATAGAGGGATAAAGCCCTGATTACAACCCAGCTGACCCAAATTTGAATAGCTGCAGGCCTTGAGGATGGGTGTGCCTATCCTAGGAGAAGAGGAGATGAGGTGCACAAGCTCAAGACACACTCACGTGATCTGGTTTTCCTTGTTGAGACTAGGGAAACCATTGTCGTATAAGGGTGGATGAGTCATTCCGATGATATCAGCTACTTTCAGGAGTGAAGGGCAACTTGCTTCTGACACCCATAGCACTACTCACCTTTAGGATGTTACTAGCCAGGTGAGAACAAAGTGGAAAAACAGTCTTTTGCCAGCAGTATAACACTGTCTGAGGATACTTTGATCAGCTATCTAACATCAAATATGACTGGAGTAATTCCAGGTGAGGTTAGAAGGCTTCTACAAACCTGGCTATCGAGGAAAGGCACTAGAAGCAAAGACTGATAGTGAATAAACTAAAATCAGTAATTTCAAAATGTAGGAGTCTCCAAGCTATTGAATAAAACAAAAACAGTGTCACCACTCTCCATTTCACCAAATCCTATTTCATCATGCCCTAGGACATCTATTTTTGTGGTAAGATCTAACACACCCTTACCTTTTGCATTTAAGACCTCCAAGCACACATCTTTTCTATCTTGGGATCTGATTTTCATTCTAGAAAATGTTGTTCCTACTTGCTATTATATCAAGAAGAAGGATCTTAGAATTTCATATGCATATATGTAAGACTGCATGCATAATCTTCTGAAGTGTGCGTGTGTGTGTATGCGGCATTACAACATACAATACTGGAAAATATTAAGATACAACCAAACACCCTAATACTGGGTGATTTCAACTACCCTGCCATTAACTGGGGAAACTACTTGGGTACCAACACCTTTTCCCAACGGTTCTTGGAATTCATAAATTCCAACACCCTGGATCAACTAATCCATTGTCCCACCAGGGGCTCCAATATCCTAGACCTGGTCATTACCAACATGGGAGATAGATGCTTCACACCAGTGGTTACCCCCTCATTGGCCAGATCTGACCATAAGCTAATCACCCTTCACATCCACATCCCACCCCCACCCTCCAGTAAGGAAACCTCCGTAAAAGAACTTCTCCAAAGCCAACTTCATGCTGCTCAAGTCAGAAGTGACAAACTTCATGACACCCATGCAGATGGGAGCTGAAAGTTTGACTGCTGAATCCTACACTAAGGCACTGGTACGAGCACATCCACTTGTGCATGAATTGTGCCATCCCAAATAGAACCAAGACGCTCTCCCCCCAAAAAAGGAAGCCAATCTGGTGGTCCCCTGCCATAAATAAACTAGACAACAGAAGGAAAAAACTGTTGCAGAAAAGAGAAAAATCCCAGGATGCAAAAAGCTCCCTTACCAGCCTCAGTAAGAAGCTGAGATCCCTCATACAATCCTCCAAAGCTAGTTACGAAAATAAAATTGCCAAATATTCC
Source organism: Protopterus annectens (assembly GCF_019279795.1). NCBI lineage: Eukaryota > Metazoa > Chordata > Ceratodontiformes > Protopteridae > Protopterus > Protopterus annectens. The sequence continues at coordinate 412,553,715 of NC_056749.1, forward strand.
AAAGACAACTGCAAGGCATCCTGCTGTTCACTGGAGACAGTCCAAATCATTTGCTCCTCGACCTTTTGGAGTGGATGGCCTAGACAGTCCAAATCATTTGCTCCTCGACCTTTTGGAGTGGATGGCCTTCACAGTGAGCAGGTAAATCTTGGATGTAATATCCAGAGACTATGTAATTTGCTTTCTCTGCTAACCTTGGCCACTCTCTCTTCCTTTTCCCATGTTCCACTCTATCAGAAGATGACAGCATTTCTGGAGGTCACAAGGCTTTTTGTGAGAAAAGCTGTAAGAAGGCACAACCATACCAGAGAAGCGATGAATTAGATTATCTTCTGTACTGAAAAAGGTCAAGAATCTCAGGCCTACACTCGCCTTGCAGCCATAACTAGATTGTTCCAAAACAAATTTTCTGGATGACTATGGTGTGGTTGTTTCTCCCTTGTTTTTCCAAAGAGACTGTATGTGCTCTTTGGACCTCCAGGCCACATATCTGTACATCAGAACTGCCAAGAGAGATGGACTGTCTTCATTTTTGGATGGAAGTCTGTCATTATCATTTTAGGCTCTTCCTTTCAGACTTTTCCTAGAAACCAAGATGTTCATGAAGTGATTGACAACAGTTCTAATATTAAAGAGACTGCAAGGGTTGAAGATCTTTTTTTATCTAAGTGATTGGCTCTTAGCTTAACTGATTTTGGAAAAACTTGATTGTGGTTCAGGATTCTGTGCTGCTTTTTTTATCATGTCCTGGGAAATTACTGTTGTCTTTGTAGAATCCAAGCTACAGCCATATCTCCAGTTCATAAGTCAGCCTCCCAACAGAAAGTATTCCTCCTTCTGTATTCCAGTCTATATCCATAATATACCAGTCCTAGTTGGTGCCAACAGCAGTGTAACTCTGGGTGCTTTGTCTGTTGGTATCCATGATTTCAGTCTCCCACTTGCAAGGTAGCACATTTGGATCCTTGATTATACCTTGCAAAGGCATTGTCATGAGTAGACAGTCCTGTGAGCTGGTCACAGCCAAATGCCACTCTAAACATAAGCATCTTATAATTAATGGCAGTCCTTCTTGCACTGCAGGCATTCTAGGACTCCCTTCCTGAAGAAGTGATTGATGTAGACAGTGACAACACGGCATTGGTGTAGTGTAGTGTATCAACAAGCAGGGAGGAACCCATTCATACTTCATCTGTCAAGAGCTGATGAGGCTGTGGGAATGTGCTATATGTTGGAATCACTTTCTGGTTGCAACCCATATACCTGAAGAAGAAACTGTCAAGAAAATCGAATCTACTTACTTGCTGATGACAAAAGTGCTCCTTCAACTGATCAGTGGTGAGTGTTCTGTTCCACCAGTGGGAGTAGCCTCACTGCACACCACCAAAGGAGGTGACCACTTTTCCCTGATTTCCACTGCAGAACAATGACCCAAAGCTGCCTTAATCCAAGTGTTGCCTTTGGGTTTTCTCTGTACCTTCCCCTATTTTCCCAATTCCATACTGTCTGCATAAAGCTCACACAAATAAATCCATGGTCATTCTTTTAGCCTCATTATGGTCTTGACAACTGTGACTTCTGCTTCTGTGGTCTAAACATTTGGAGAAGCCTTTAAGGTTGATGCTCTTTAGAGACCCTTTCTCTTGTCCATCTGGCAAGCCTCACCCAGGCCTTCATGTCCTCAGGTTAGCCTCTTTGTATCTTCAGTTCTGTTGATGACCAGACACCCTACTAATCCAGATTGAGTGGTCTAAATCCTTATTTGTACCCTTTCACCTGATATCAGAAAAATATGCAAGGACAAGTAGACATGTTCCTTGTGTGCTGGAGAGGGAGATGGACCCTCTTCTTCTGTTCCAGTGATCCCTGATTACTTTGCTCACATTTTAATACTGATCTGAGTTTTCATTTTTTAAGGACCACATGGTGACTCTATCCAACTTCTTTAGGCTGCCAGAGTTCTTCACTAGCATCACTTAAGGTGAGCTAGGCATTCTTAGTGGATCCTTTTTGTGTAAGCCTATACTTGGGGATCCCATTATACCATGGGATTTTGGCTAGTTTTGCAGAAGCTGACTCAGCCTCCCTTTGAGCTTACTGACAGGGCAGAACTAAAGTTCACCAGCTTGAAGGCTTTTATCTTGGCATCAGTAACATCAAAAAGTTACATTTCTGAGCTACAGGACCAATTTGTCAGCCCAGCTTACCTCATTTTTTCATAAGGATAGGATGGTCTTACATACTTACCTTCTTTCTTTCCTTCCAAAAGTGGCTTTTCTAATTAAAGTTAACTACACTTTCCTGATCATCCCAGCAAAGGACATTACTTTCTATATTGTGCTGATGTCCACAGGCAGCTACATTTTTATTTAGACTTTACTTAAGAATTCAGTCTTATAGTATAAAATTTATATACAAGAAATATGGCAAATACTAATCTGTTGTACCTAAACCACACTCTCCTCAGGTAGTGGTGACTTATCAGTTCTTACAGAATGCCTCCATTGATGATATTTGTCAAGCAACTCCATGGGCTTCAGTGGGCACCTTTAGGAAACATTACAACATCTCAGTTCTCGGTCAGCATTTGGAGTTATTGTAGTTCAAAGTTTTCTTTCAATAGGTCACCTAAATACGTCTCTGTCCTTGCAGTAGAGGAAGATGAACCAGACCATAGTCATGAAAGTTATATACATAGTGATAGATCTGGATGGTTATAGTCACCCTACTTTATATTTCTGCCCATCTTCCCCCCACCTGACAGAAATGATTATATTTGTGCGGGTGCAACATTGTAGAAGGTGATTCTGTTTCGAGTGGTATACCCCAAAATAAAGTAAGGTTGCAGAGTGCAGAGAATCATTGGAACAGGGAGGAGCAGAAGCCTAGAAAAGTTTTACTAGTGCTGAGATGACTAAGAATTTGCACTTACGTCCTTGCAATAGAGGAGGAGGAGGAGCCGCCATGCAGATATATCATTATGGCAAGTGTGTAACTTTCAGTTAGATTTTGTTAAAAGAGAGAATTAGTAAAATCATAGTTTTGTCCAGTTTTGCAAGGGATGTTAAGTGAGAATTTGAAAAGCTTTTTGTCCAGAGTAGAGCATACATTGAATAGCAGTTTATTCTTTATTTTCCTGACTATAACGGAAATCCAGGGGTCTCCATGCTTGTTACATGATTTAGATACTGCTGCTGTGTGACCAAATGACAACAATATCTGTTGGGTGTAGCTTTAGTATCTCAGATGTTGAGATCTAAAAAGATAGTTTGAGCTAATAAAGAACAGTTTTATGGAATGTAATAGTTTGTGTGCAGGGAATGGCAACTAAGGGGTGAAGTTTTACCAGTCAAATTGTTTAGCGGTAAGCAGTGTTAAAGTTTCTTCTGCTTTCCTGAAGCAAATCACGAAATTATTTTATAAGCCTGCTCAAGTGTATGAAATAACAGAGGAAATAAAAATGGAGAGATGAGATAAGAAAGGTGATAGGTGCCTGTTACATTTTGACCTTGTAAAATTAACCCATTTTTCTAGTTGTCTTCCTAATTACATTATGTACCTTTAGGTCAAATTAAATGTTGACCTTGTAAAATTAATCTATTTTTATATTTTAGTGTTTGCAATAATTACTTAGAACTTTAATTTAGTATCAGTAATACACCTGAGCACATTAACTGAAGTACCTTGTTTGTAGCATTTGAGTCAAGAGCTTTAATGATTAATTTGGATCCATTAGCAGTGGAGACAAGTCTGGTGGGTGATGGGTCACAGCAGACAGAAGTGATGATTGTAGTGATCATGGGAGTGAACAAAAAGTATGTTTTTTTTTGGATGTAGTGAGGATAGTCATGGAGCCTATCTATGATTGCAGGCAGTGGAGTAATGCCATAAGAGTGATGTAATCAGATTCTACGGAACTGTCAGGATGTAGTAGAGTCATCAGTATATTGAATTATCTTAGAACCTCTACAGTTCTTGGTTATACTTTTCATGTAAATGATAGGCTGCATTGGAACAGCTACTGAATCCTGGGAATGCACTAGTTTTAACTGGCATTTGGTGCAGAAAGTAAAGGCTGTGCCCTGTAGTTCCTGTGGTACAGGATTTCATTCCATCAGCCCTCATTTGCCTATTGTGGTAACTTAAGCAAGTCACTTAGACATTGCTGCCAGGTTGCCCCTGAAGAGAGTCTTTGTGTCTAGTGGGCCTACCTGGTTAACAAATGGATATTAATATTAGTTAACCAAAAAGGAGCCGCATATAGCATCATTTATTTTACAGCATGTGCTACTAGTCTGAAAGCTATCTCATTGCACTGACAGTGAAGCTACAACTTCAAGTGCTAAATGCTCACAGGCAACTGAAGTTCTTTACCAGGAGAGCACACCGTTTCAGGAAACAAAAAGGCAACTTCCCTGTTCCTTCAGAAAAGGAATGGAAGTCCTGCCTATTAACAAAATTTTCCAGAATGCCTGGGTTCACTCTGTTGCATTTTATAATATGGTTGTTTAATGTTACTTTAACTGTAGGTCTTTTAAGAGTAGTTACTGCTGCAGTAAAGCTACTCTACATCCTTCCCCCATATGGCTAAATAGGGCATACACCGGCCATTTCAAGTGTGGTGGATATGCATGCATGTTTGTGTACAAAAACTAGTTTATTAGTTTAGCATTCTTTATCGATTTTTGTATACTTTTTGACTTTAGCATTGTACATGCCTATCCTATCCCAAGCACGCTTTCATCTTTCAGCACTTTAGGCTGTAAGAACTTATAAAGAGGCAGACCAGTGTCAGACTTTTATGAGAGTTTCATGCTATCAACATTGAGTACTTTTCTTTTTCATGCTTGAGAACAGCATTGCTGCATGCAGGGGAATTTGGTAGCTAAGGAAAAATTAGCTACGGCATGGGAAATAGTAGGTGAGTGTATCCCAGTGTTATGACTGTAGTAACTGCACTTTATACTTAAAGATCTACTGATCTGATAAGAAAAATCCATCTTTGGTAATAGTGAGGGCTGATACTGCAGGCACAGGGACCACATAGCACTTAACTTTTATTAAGGTTGCATTGAATCCTCCCATTCCCCTCACATGTCACTCATCACTCACAGGAACAAAGAAGCAATATTAGCCATGTGATTATGAGGACCATTAGATGGCTCACCATACACACCTTCTAAACAGGCACACTTAAATGTTCTTCCCACCTTTTTCAATCACTTAATAGTGCTCTCCTCCCAGATTAAACAGAGGCAAACATGGTAATTCTGGGGTAAATCTATATCTACCAACCCAGCCATCTAGAGTAGCTTTAAAGGTAAGGTTTTATTTGACCTGCAGTAGTATCTTATTATATAGGCTGTTAGTATGTTGAATTAGAAGTGTACCCCCACAGGGATTATTGGTTATTTGTTGGTCTGTTTAGATCTTAGGGTAGGTGTTGTAGAGCCGCAGGTTTTGTGAATAACTATGAGGTCAAATAAGATTGGGTTTTTCATGACTTGAAAATTAATCTCATAAAAATCCTGCTTAACAAACTTGAATAATGCTACAACAGGATAGCTCTGTTCACCACTAATGTGTGTGTGTGTGTGTGTGTGTGAGTGTGTGTGTGTGTGTGTGTGTGTGTGTGTGTGTGTGTGTGTGTGTGTGTGTGTGTGTATGTATATGTATATATATATATATATATATATATATATATATATATATATAGTACTTACGTATTGTTGCAACCAGATTTTTATGATAATACCACTTGCTTCCCGGTGTGTGAATGTAACCAGAAATGTATGCAGAATTACAGTGGCAATGTTAACTTTATGAAAAGACATTGTTAAGGCAGGAAGAACAATGTACAGTTTAAAAAATGATTGTTTGAAGTTATGCCATTTCCCGACATCATGTCACTCATGATATACCCGCGACTGAACAATCCACAAGTATGCGGCCCTAAAACATCCAGAAAACATCCACAAGTATGCTGTCCAAAACATCCAGAAAACATCCACAAATATGCTGCTCAAAACATCCACAAGTATGCTGTCCAATACATCCAAAAAACATTCCAACAGTAACTACTATCTATCTGAAAACAAAAAAAATCATCCGGTACTGTCAGATACTCCATACATGTTTGTCTTACACCTAACAGCACATGTAATATTACGTTTAGCCTTTGTTGTACAAGTACTTTATCTATTTGTTCTTCTCTTTAACTTAAATTCTTTTCAAATGTTTGTAAAATAAAGCCAATAATTTACCCCCAAAATTTGCTGCTCTTGATATCTTATTCTCTGAAAAAAATGTATTGTCAACTTTGGAATAATCCTTCTTGCAGTACGGTAGCAGTTCAACCAAACATTTCCCAGGTGTTCTCGTTTCATTTCCAGCAGTATGACAGCAGTGTAACCAATTTTGAAGTATGCAAACAGGATTCACATTTCCACGTTAATTTTGCTTATGAATTTGTGAAAAAATAGGTTGTATCCATAGAAAACATCAAATTCAACCTTAACTTTACTCCCACAATCCGTTTTTGGGCCAACAAGCATATTACAGCAACCGCGAAAATCTGGTTGCGATAATACGTAAGTACTATATATATATATATATATATATATATATATATATATATATATACATAAAACTCCACAACTACATCAAATATAGTCAACTAAAAACAGCATGTAACACTCTTTACCAGCCAAATAAATTCCGTTATTAATAACCTAATTTCCAAATACATACCAAAGAGACAACTTAGATTTTTATTTCTATGTTAGCTTATCACAATAAAATCAGATAATCTCTGTAACTATTCTGTGTAACCCCATCCCTTTAGACCTGAGAGTTGAAACCAACGTAGAATTCTTCCAGAGTAAATTAAAAAAGTTATCTTACTTGAGTCTGGGACTACCCCTGCTGTTAGCAATTACTTCTAGCAACCCACTCCTTTATAAATATAGATTCAACTTCAAATCAATACTTCTAATAGGATTTATACCTATAAGAAAACATGTTTGCATCGGCTACTTTTCTCAAATAATTAATTTCTCCCTTTTCAACCTTGCACTCCTACACCAACCCAGAAACTGTATTCATCCCCTCCATACTAAGCCACGCATTTCCCTCTCACATCTTATAACATTTTTCTAAATGTAATTTTTTTTTTAAAACAAGTTTATTGTTTTTAACATACAAGAAAATATCATAACAATTTTATACAAGTAATTAAAATAGATATGATTATAACATTCAACAAAACAACCAAAGTATTTACAAAGACATCCACTACAATTAGATCAATTAATTAAACTAAAATACCATGTTATTTGAAGTTAAGATTTGTTTAACAAGTTTTGTAAATTATTCCATACAATATAATAAGACGTTTTTCTAGTAGTTCTTAACTTCATTGTATTCAGTTCCATATGGCACACTATATTCATAACATTTTTAAATTCATTGAACGAAGGAGGTGTATCTGAAATCCAATTTCTGGTTATTATTTTTCTAGCCACTGCTAGGATAGACCATAACAAGGGAAGCTTAACCTTTTTAACACTTTGAGGTACAGGTGTGTTGAATAATATAAGAGATTTAGAAATAATAAAATTATCTGTAAAAAGAGCCTGCAAAAATTCATTAATTGACTTCCAATATTCTTTCAATTTTATACAGTCATAAAACATATGAGCCCAGTCTGCATTGATTTCTACATTACATCTTTTACATAGATTATCTTTATTATTTATTTTATTCATCATCAAAGGTGTATAAAAGGATCTATGCAAAAATTTCCATGTAAAAAGTCTCCAGACAATGGAGGACATAGTTTTATATGCAGATTCCAATATATATTGTTTATCTTGTTGATTTGGTGGATCACCATTAATGGAAATGAAATAATTCCAGTAGGTATCTACATTGTAAAAAGTTTCTTGTCTGATAATTTTATGTATGTATGAAAGCTTACCTTTATCAGAAACTTTATGTTGTAAATTTAATATCAAGTAATCAATCAATGTTGGAACAGATTCTTTAACTGTTATAGACATTAGATCTATTTTGTCAATGAGATGTCTAAAGGTCTGAACCTCTAACCAGCAAGTTACTCTTAGATCAAATTCTTGTTTTAAGAAATCTAGATTTTTAACTTTATTATCAGATATCAACTGATACCAGTACTTTAGATCATTATCTGTAGTTAAATGAGTTCCTACAGAAGTGGATGACAAAAGCATACCCCGAGTATACATTATAGGGAATATAATAAAATTCCATTCTTTATATTTAGGATGCATGAATATAAAGTTACGATAACTAATAATAATGTTTAATGGGTAACTAACTATATGTTTAGGTGTAATAGGTGAAGTACAAAATTCTTTTAGTAACCATAACATGGAGTTATTTACAATCATATTCTTATGTGTTAAGGAGATTTTCATGAAGTGAATACTTATTATCTCCCAGTAATCTTTCCATTTTGCAACATATGACTGATCTATTAATAAAGTAATAACTTTTATAATAGAAGAGATAGTATATAAATTGAAGTCTGGAAAAGAAATACCCCCTTGAGACCAACTATTAGTATGTTTCTTTAAAGCAATCCTAGGTCTATTAGGTGCCCATAGGAAATTTAACATTAGTGTATTCAATTTCTTAATAATTATTCTTGTAGGTGGAAGTATTATTGATTGTATTAAGTATAATGTCTTGGGGAATATTATCATTTTAATAATTGTTAGTCTCTCTTCCATAGTAAAAAACATATTATTCCAGGTATTAAAGAGATTTTGTATATTAAGAAGACAGGTATTATAATTATTATGTATAATAAATTTGATATCTTTAGATAATATTATACCTAAATAAGTTATCTGACCTGAATTGGGTACATATTTAGTAAAATCATTAATGAGAACATTTTTTCTTGTATATATAGGTAATATTTTAGTTTTTTCTTCATTGAATATTAAACCAGAAATACTTTTAAAATTTATCATTTTATCAAACAGAGACTGCATAGAAGAATTAGATCCTGTTGATGTGATTAGAACATCATCTGCAAAGAGTTGAATTTTAGATGTTGTATTTACATCTATTTCTAATCCCTCTATGTCAGTACTGTTTCTGATCAAATTAGCCCAAGGCTCCATTATTAATGTGAATAATAGTGGAGAGAGTGGACACCCTTGTTTTGTACCTTTAAAAATTGGTATTTTTTGTGAGACATATGTTCCTATCTTAATATAAGCCAATGTTCCTTTGTATAAATGCTCAATTAGATTTACAAATGCTTCTGAGAAGTTTGTGCACTTCAGTAAGGTAAACAGGTAGTCCCAACTTACTGAATCAAATGCTGAGCTTATATCAAGACTAATAAGAGTTAAATCTTTCTTTTTCCTATTTGCAAAATCAATTAATGTTAGAGTTCTCCTTATATTATCAAAAGTATTTCTATTTACAATGAAGCCTGTCTGATCTATATCTATAATGCCAGGGATGATTGTCTTCAATCTATCAGCAAAAATACTCATAAACATTTTATAATCAACATTAAGTAATGAGATGTGTCGATATGAAGTACATCTAGTTGGACCTTTATTAGGTTTCAAGATTGGCAAAATTAATGTATATTGCCAAGATGGGGGGGGGGTTATTAATTCATTTTGGGCCAAAATAAAAACCTTATGTATTAATGAGTATGTACTTTTAGAAAGGATTTTATATATCTCTGGTATAATACCATCATTACCTGGTGCTTTGTTTGATTTAAGCTTGTTTATTTGTGTAACAACATCTGTATATGAAATACTTTTATCCAATAGTTTAATCTGTTGTTTGTTAAGTTTTTTATTCATGTTTGTGGTTATAAATTCCCTTATTTTATCTTTAGGTTCCATGTTAATGTTATTATGATTAATTTTGTGAAAGTGATTTCTAAATTCATCTAGTATTTCTGGTAGACTAGAAACATTCTTCTTTTTCCTTAGAGAAAAGATTTCTTTGATATGATTTTGCTTATTCAACCTTTTTGTTTTGTTTTTAAGTCTATGTAAGTATTTGGGGCTTATTGAGTAAGACAAAAACTTGTATTTCTCTAAAGTTATTTTAACTTTATGAGTTAAAATTTCTTTGTATTTCTCATTTAGTTTGTGTATTTCTTCAATGACTTTCTTATCCATAATATTTTCTTTATTATTATGTTTATAAGAGTCTAGTTTACTTTGAATATCTAACAATTCCTTATCCCAAGATTTCCTTTTATTATTATACCATCTGATACTTTGTCCATATAAATATGATTTTAAAGCATCCCAAACATAAAAAATGGAGACTTCAGAAGTATTATTTATATCTAGAAAATGTTGTACTTCTGAAAGTATATATTCTTTATAGTCTTTTAATTGAGTTAAGTGTGCTGGTATCCTTTTGATCTGAACATTGTGAGTATTTTTTTATCATGAAATCAAAAACAATTGAATTATGATCAGATATAGGACAAGAAATGATTTTAGAGTTAATTAATTCTGTTACCATCTGGTTAGAAATAAAGACTCACTCTATTTTTGAATAAGTTTTGTATCTGTTAGAGAAAAATGTATATGGTAATGATTTTGAATCTATCTGATTATTAATATCATTTAAATGATAAGAATTAGCAAAATCCTTTAAATGTTTTGCATTAGATGTAATTTTCCTTTTTCCTATAGTGGTAGTGTCATTTTCATGTAATATACAATTAAAGTCACCAGCTAAAATAATATCTCCTATAGAGAATGATATGATCTTATCAAGATGGTATTTCACTGTATTAATACCAATTCCAGGTATCCAATATAAATTGATTAATGTATAAGTCTTCCCATTAATTTGTATTGTAACCATACAAAACATTCCTTTATCATCTTGATAAGTCTTAATAGTTTTAGGAATGGGCATACTTTTATTCCATAAAATAGCCACTCCTCTTTTTTTCTGAGTGTGCTCTGAACTAACCAATACTGTATATTTGTTTGTGACTAGTTTATCAATATCTTTTTTCAAAAGATGTGTTTCTTGTAGGAAGACTAAGTTGGCCTTATGTAAATTAATGTATCTTATTAGGCTTGCCCTTTTACATGGATTATTCAGTCCATTAATGTTTAAAGAAATTCCTTTTATAGAAGTCATTTGGCAATTTTAAAACATAGAAAACTTATGATTAAAATAACAATTAACAAAATAAGTAATGTTATACCTCCTCCTTTAGGCGTACCTTTAAATATAGCTGTATTTATTGAGTCTCTTATGGGATTTTGTATAAGATTTAATTTTGTTTGTAGTGACAATGAACTTACAAAGTGTATTGTGGATGTCAGAACTATATTCATACAACAGTGAACAAGAGAAAATAATGTAAGGATTAAACCTTGCACCCAGCCTGGAGTTAAAAACTCCAACTTAGAGTAGTACATACTACTCAAGTTAACCCCCTACCCTAAGCAGCAGTACCTCAGCTGCCACCTTATCAATTTAATACTTGTTATATTTAACATAAATTAACAACTTTCAATTGGATTATCTAGTAAGACAAGACTACACATTTGATAAAACAACATCATATATACTAAGAGAAACTTTTTTTTAAAAAAAAAAACTATTCATACTACTATATACATCTATTTAATATAATACATTTATATTCAAATAGCATTCAAATAAACTTGATATTAGAAACCAAGAAGAGAGAGAGAAATAAAAGACATGAGAGAGGAAGAGAGAGTGAAAGAGAGAGAGAAAAAGAGAGAGAAAAAAAAAAAAAAGGAAAGGCATATGTACACATTAATTTATTCAAAATTTGTAAAAATAAGTTCTAATATTCAATTAAATCAATAACTTTGGCTAATATGGTTCATACATTATATATATTAAGATGTATCTATATTCTATCATGTAAATGCAGTTAACAGCTTCCAAAAAGACTTTAAATTACTTGTATCAGAGCTTATTTTTCTCATACTTATTGTCAGTATAATAAAATATTATATTTATAGGTATTGCTATAAATCATACTGCATAGTTAAGCAAGATCTCAAAAACTCTTGCTTTATTGTGAAGAAAGCCATCTGTATTTTGTATATCTAAACTGCTGCTTTAAAATATGTCAGATGACAACTTCTTCCAGAATAGAGTCATAAAGTTATTTGTGCTTGCCAATCATATAAATCAAATGAATCATAGCAGTGTATATGTTTAAATCATAAGTTTTTTACATATATTAATAAGCTGCAGTCAAATAAACTTTCAAAAACACTTGTATAAATGTTTCACTTTCTATGCCTTCTAAAAAATCACATTTGCTTACTATGAGAAACTGCATCATTTAAAATCATTATAACTTACATATTTTATAAATTATAACATAAATAAGTAATTATATAAAATAACTCACATTTAAATGATAAAGAGTTCATTTTCCATCGCAGAGTCGCATTTGCAGCAGTTCTACTTCCTGGTTGTGTGTTCTTCATGAATCTGCGATGTGTCAGTGTGAATTCAGGGGTCAAAGTTCAAATTGACTGCTTTCAGCTTCTCTGCGTGAGTTCTGAGTATTGAAACTTTTAAAACAACTCGAGGACACTGTTCACGAGGTAACCCACATCCCAAATTGTCTCCCTTACGATTTTGGCGGGAATTTTGTTAAAAACAAGTGACTAACATTCATTTAGCAGTATAAGTGAAGCTAAACATAGCAAAACCTTCGCGAAGTATTTTACAAGTTATTACAGCCTCTATGAAAGTGAAACTAAGCTCAAAGTTATTAATATGTGATAAAACAGATTATTTTTGCCCCAAATCAATTTTTATACAAATCTTATTATTTACTGTACCTGTATGATCAAAAGAATGTCAATATATTAATATGAAAGAGAATAAAGAGAAAGAACAGAGAAAAGAAAAAGAGAACACAGGAAATAAGAAAGAGCAAAGCAAAGATAAATATATATATAAAAGGAAGCTATAAAAAGTATTTACAGTGGAATATTACTTGCTGTTTATATTAATAAAGATGGAAATGAAATATACTATTTACTATTATTTAGTTCTAATTATTATTAATTAAAGCATGACATATTATTTGTGAATGAGCATAAGCAATATAATCAAGAAAGTATAATCAGCATTAGCATTTAAACAGCATATAAACTTTTTACAAGGAATAAATAAATTATCATTCCATTTATCATATTCTCATCACATTTCTCTCCCTGCCCTCCCCCACCCCTTACCCACTGCATAATCTAAATAGAATGTTATTGTTTAAAATAAAAAAAAGAAGAGAAGGAAGAAAAAAAAGAAAGAAGAAAAAAAATGTATCAAGTAACTGACCTTAATTCTCTTTGTCAGAAAGAGAAACATATTGAATGATAACTTGTTATTAGTTCCTCAGATATTTTGACTGATTATGAGACAGAACAGCTCTTTGTACCCCGAAAATAACTTTGATTAAATCTTTTTCAGAATATTTGTGGCTTTCTGAAAATGTAGAAACTATATTTAAAAAAATTAATAATGAAGAAAATTAAAGTGAGAGAAAAAAAAAAAAAAGAACATGTCATTTATTTTTTAGTCTCTTCTTCTTCTCTGAAGCCTTCCACGAAGTTTCAGTTGCCAACCTCTTTAATGAAGGACTAGCCCATTCCATTTCCTCTATTTTATCCAGAATCTTATTTTTTTTTGATAAACAACAATGCAGAGTCTAAGTCATCAATAATTTTAGGACCATCAGGAAGGAAGATTTTTAGCTTGACAGGAAACAGAAGGTAGGTTTTAAACTGAGCTTTTTTGAGCTCCTTTATTAATGGCAAAAAGACTTTTCTTTTAGTTATTACCAAGGAAGAATAGTCATTATCAAAACGCACAGTTGTCTCATTAATTTTAACAGGAGCTTTAGCCCAAGCAGATTTAAGAACCATCTCTTTATCAAAAGATGATAAAAATCTAACTATAACAGATCTAGGATACTTTTTGTTAGAGTTAGTATTAGCTGTAGATCTATGACATATTTCGATACCAAAAGAGAATGCTTGGAGCCATGTTGTTAAAAAAGAAGTAATATTGTTACCTTCAATATTTTCTGGCATTCCAAAAATCCTAATGTTATTGCGCCTAGATCTATTTTCCAGGTCATCAAGCTTTGTTTGTAGATGTGTATTTTGTTTCAGCAGAAACTCAATGTTGATTTCCTCTTCTTGGATTCTATTTTCCATGTCATTTACAGCCTCTTCTATGCCTGTCATCTGGATCTTCTGTTGTTGCAATTCTATATGTAACAAGTCTATTTGTTTTGTAGTTTTTTTCTATGAAGGTATCAATTTTAGTATCCAGTTTATCCATCTTAGCAGTAAGTTGCTGGATTGTAGTTATCAGAGACTGAAGTTCTTTCTTGATGCTGGAGTCTTGAGAATTTGTCTTACTGGAACTCATTTCAAACAGGTAGTCTGACAGGAAAATTTCCAAAGTGATTTCTGACAGGAATATTGTTAAAATTTCCTTTCTTTTTTAGATATAGTTCAAGAACTGTATAAAACAAACATATTTAGAAAGAAAATTACTTCATAAATTAATTTTTTAAGTAATTAATTCCTGTCAGTGCAGTTAACTTGGTGGAGCTGAAGAAATCTGCTGCTATCCTGTGTTCATCCTTGGCCACGCCCCCTTCTAAATGTAATTGTGACTCTCTACCTCGCTCTACTACACACGCTTTCAACCACTCCCTTCGTATCTTTCCTGCTCATCTCTCACTACATCTTATTACTCAAGCAGCTTTATATCACTATTTCTTATACTGATTATCTCTGTGTTCTATAACTGTTTTATGAAATTAGTCATCCTGACTACCAAAAACATTTGTACCCTTCTAAGAGCATCAGATTCTAATGAACTGCTGTACCTTTGTCAATTTCTGCATTAACTGTGTGCATGTATATGTATTCATTTAGTACATACTGTAATTGTTTCTATATATGCTCTGTAACACATTCACTACCTGTTAATTTTTCAAATGTATGTATGCAGAGATTTTATGTATTTGTGGAGTTTTTCTAAGACTCCACTGAAAATGGGCATACTGCCCAGTTGGACTCTTCTAGTTAACAAATGGAAATAAAGTTACTAAGAAGGTCACCTCAGAGCAGACAGTAGGCTGCTGTGTATAAGAGGAGGTGTGTTAATCTGACAAGACAGTTGAAAGATCTAAGGCCTTCCATTTTCAAAATCTTTGGGGTCTTTCCATTTGTGCAGTGTGCTTAGATTTGTACATACCAAAGTGGACATTGTGTTCAATGATGGGTCTGATGTGGGAAGCGTACAGAAGTATGACAACTTTCTTGAATTTTGATGATGTTCCCTTTGAAATTAATGGGGCCAGTAAGAATGATTTCCTGATTATATCTGAAACATGACAGGTGAATGAGAGTGTTGCTCATAAAAGTACCTTGACCTCTTATTTATTTTACATTTGTTAACCAGGGGTGTCTGACTGAGGCAAAAAGGCCCTTTTTCAGCAGAGGCCTGGGGAGAAAAGCTCCACATAGAAAATTACAGATACATTTAGTTATTTAGACATAATCAGTATACACACAAATTACAAAAGACATGTTTTTACAGTGGTATGCAGCACATCAACAGTTACAGTGGAGAGAACAAACAAAAAAATATTAATTTAAAAATAAAGGTAATTGATAGATTTGTGGTGTACAGCTGAAATTTGGAACATAGGCAGAATGCATACATAGTACACAGGACTCTTTCTGAAGAGGAGTTTTAGGACTATTTATAGCATATGAAATGTGAACAGTTCTTTTGCCAGACACTAGTCGACTGCACTTCTTTTTGCATTTTGCTAGAGATTGTTTTTGGTACACCAGGTACATGCATATTCCAGCCCTTGGTGGTACTCTTTAGTATCTGTGGATGAGTGGGTAACAGAGCCTAGCTTACAGTCATCAATCAATAAACTTAGCTATACCTCTGGGATATTGGCTTAAATGTCTGAAAAATAAATGCTGATAGAGGGGCTAGCACACTAAACCCTGTGGTGTCTTATTAGTTACAGTTTTACATTCAATGTGGCTATTTGAGATTTTGTTATATATTAAACTAAGATCACCAGTGGCCCTAGTGAATCCATCTCACATCCAAGAACTCTGTGTACACCAAGACTGAGTCACAGGATGAACGAGTACATAAACCACAGCAAAAATGTGAGGTGATAGCTGTCCCCATTGTGAAAATAGCATACTGCCTTCACCTCCTTTTCATTTGAGAAATAGTCCAAAACTTCAGATGTCAGTTTCTATTCTTTAGAAGTTCCAAAGAAAAAAACTCGACCAGACTTAGCCACTGGAATGTTGGAGTGTTAGTTTTAAGGATGGTCATTATTTGTACTCCTATCTAGGCCTGGATTCTGTGCCTAAGCCATATGTTTACAGTTTGGTTATTTTCCTGTGCATTTTATTTTATTTTTTTATTTTTTGGTACCCTTCTCCACTAGGATTGGTTATGTTCATTTTTTGCCAGCTGGATGTTCATCGTGTTACCCTGCTGCAGTCATCACACTTGGGTTATCCTGCCATCAGGCGGTCCCGCAGTCAGCCCGAATTCCAAAGTCTTGGTCCGGCGTCAGTTGCTGTCGCTTCTTCCCTGACGTCAGTGCGCCAGGGGTATATAAGAGGCATCCGACGCCATTTTCTTCAGTCTTTCTTGCCGCGTGGTGCCCGAAGCAGAAGCAGTTCGCAAGTACCGGTCGGCCGACACCTGAGATTTTCGATTTGAATTTCAGCCCAAAGTCTTCAATAAAACTAAGTACCCCGTTGGGGAACATTTTCTTGCCTCAGTCCGATGTCAGAAAAAGTTAAGAATTGCATTTCTTGTCGGAAGCAAATACCTCATAAGGACGTCCATTCCTATTGTATTCCTTGCCTAGGCCCAGACCACGACGTCACAGGTTGTCGGTTTTGCGCTAGGTTTAATAAATGCACTATCAAATGCCGTTTTGACTTCGCACGGCATTACTTTGTTAGGAAATTTAATTATATCATGCCATCGGAGCAGCAGACTGCAATTCATAAAAAAACACAAGGATAAGGACAGGCAGCCTAGGAATAAGCCAGACCTCGAGGCCTCAGCTGGGCCTGTCGCCGGTTCTCCGGTTTTCAGTGAGGCGCCTACATAGCCCCTGACATCCGCAGAGCTGGAACCCCAGACAGCTGCCAATTCCCAAGCGGAGTCTACTAGGCCGACGTAGCCATCTACTGACACCGGAGCAGAATTAGTCACCGGTGCAGAGGAAGCACCTTCGGTTGCAGAAGGTGTCTTCAAACCGACTGCACTCACCATTAAATCTTATGCTAAGCTTAAAACTCCTTTAAAACCTAAGAAAACTGTTTATCAGTCTGCAGGTCAAGGCCCCATGCCTAGAAAACAGATGCTTAAGATGGCTGAAGATTTAATTACCCTTATCAGGGGTTCCCATCCCCCTCCTGATAAAAGACCAAGACAAGAGGAGGATTATGCATCTTCTGACCAGGTTTCTCTCTCCGCATATTCTTCTGAGGAACAGGATTACACTTTTCCACCTTATGAGGATTCTGATGCTGAAGACTCTATTCCCTCAGCATCTCCCCCTGAAGACTACTCCTTTGGGGAAACATTACATACCTGAGGGAACATTTCCACTGGGAAGGCCAGGATTACTCAGATTCTAGGAAAAGGCTCCGAGAGTTTCTTTTATTACCCCAGCACAGACCTCTTGCTATCCCTCCTGTTTTAGATATTGTGGATGATGTCTACTTGGAGTCTAGTTTAAATCCAGACTCTCTACCTCCTGCTCCAGCCAAACCAGACAGATACTACAGAGTGCCTGACTCACACAAATTCCTTTATAAAAGCCCTGTAGCTGACCCAGAAACCATATCCCAGGGTCCTAAGGGAGCAAAAGCTTCTATGGCTAAAAATCCTGTGCCCTCTGAAAGAGATTCCAGAGCCCTAGATAGATGGGGAAAGAAAATATACACCTCTGCAACTCTGGCTATGAGAGCATTAAATTGCCAGTTTCACATGCTGAAATATCAACAATTCCTGATGTCTCAGTTAAAACAAAAAATGAACACACATTCAGAACAGCCTGAATTCAAGGAAATGCAGGATCAGTTGCATGCAGCTGAACAGGTGGGCAAGCATACTTTACAATGCGGATTTGATTCACTGGAAGCTTCCTGTAGAGTAGCTGTTACTGGTTCTGTCATTCGTAGACAAGCTTGGTTAAAAGAGCAAACCCTCCCTGACCATGTTAAAGCAAAATTATTAGATGCACCTTTACAACAGGATGTATTATTTGGTGTCAAAGCAGAAGAGGTTTTAAAGAAAATGGAGGATAAGGCTAAATCTATGCAAACGGTCAAGGATTTCTTGCAGGTACAACCCCCTCGCTTCAGCAGAAATTGGCCAACAAAAAATTGGTCCTTTCCAGCTTCAGACAGATCACAGAGGGGCAAATACAGATGCCCAAGGGGCAGAGGTCAGTCACAGGGCCCTTACAAACCTCGCCAATGGGGTTCTGCTACCCAGAAAGGAGGAGAAGACAGGCCCCAAGCTAGCAGAAGGCAGACACAATGACTCTATCCTCAAACTACCAAGCAGTTCTCTCCTGGCAACAACCTTGGGAGGAAAACTAGCATTTTTTGCAGGCAACTGACACATCATCACAAAAGACAAATGGGTTCTAAACATTGTCTCTCAAGGATGCAGATTCCACTTTCATTCCTTACCAAGGATCAAAGGAATGCCAAACCTGCCACCAAATCAATGGGCAGAGGCACAAAAACAAATTACAGCTCTCATGAACATGAGAGCCATTCAACAGGTACCTGCACAGGAGCAAGGACAAGGAGTTTACTCAAGACTCTTCCTAGTTCCAAGAAAGGATAAAGCATGGAGACCCATTCTGGATCTTTCAGTTCTGAACACCTATCTGCAAGTACCAAAATTCAAGATGCTAACACTGCAGCAACTTCTTCCCATGCTGGGCAAGAATGCTTGGCTAGTCACTTTGGACCTCAAGGAGGCATACCTGCATGTCCCTATCAGATAAAATTGCAGAAGATACCTCCACTTCATTGCAGGTTCAACGCATTATCAATTCTCTGCACTGCCCTTTGGCTTATCTACTGCGCCCAGGGTCTTCACAAAATGCCTGGCACCAGTAATTGCATACTGCAGACAAAGAGGAATTCAAATATACCCATACCTGGACGACTGTCTTATTCAAGCAGAAAGCAAGGACATTCTTTTACAGCATCTGGCATTTGTCAAACACCTTCTAAGTTGCCTAGGGTACACAGTAAACTAAAAGAAATCAAAACTAGTGCCCTCACAAAACATAATATTCCTGGGTGCCAGCTTGAATACAATGGCCGAGATGGCTTATCTCACGCCAGACAAACAACGACAGCTGTTTCAGTATTTCAAAATAATGGAAACAAAGACCCAACTCCCTGCAAGAAAAATTCTGCAGGCCTTGGGATTCATGGCATATTGCATATTACTAATACCATTTGCAAAACTGCATATGAGGAAATTACAATGGTACCTGAAAAGTGTATGGACTCAGCACAGCCACAGCTTGGAAACAATGATTCCACTCATTCCCTGCCTTCAACAGGAGTTTCTATGGTGGGCACAGGCATGTCACCTCAACAAGGGTCAGCCTTTCACCTTACCCACAGCCAGGCAAACTATGACAACAGATGCATCGGACTATGCCTGGGGAGCACACATGGCAGGACAGTGCATTCAGGGCAAATGGACTACAGATTAGAGACACCTGCATATCAATCAAAAAGAAATGCTAGCAGTGAAGAATGCCCTAACAGCTTTCAAGGACCTTCTACACCCAGGACAACTACTGATAAGGACAGACAACATCACAGTTATGTGGTACATAAACAAATAAGGGGGCAAACATTCCTACCCTCTATGCAGGCAAGCAATGACCTTGTGGAACACTGCACTGTCTTACCAGGTTCAATTACAAGCACAATTCATGCCAGGAAAGAAAAACACATTGGCAGACGACCTAAGCAGAAACATCATGGATCCACACAAATGGAAACTAGATCCACAAGTATTTGCAATGATAGCTCAAAAATGGGGATGCCCAGACATAGATCTGTTTGCAAGCCCCCACAACCACCAACTTCAAAATTTTTGCACAAGGACCTTCCATCCACTAGCTTGGAAAGTGGACGCCCTCTCATTCAGTTGGAAAACATTAACAGCATATGCCTTCCCTCCACTGCCTCTTCTGGCAAAGGTACTGTTGAAAGTCAGATTAGAGAGGCCACAAATGATTCTCGTTGCCTCAGACTGGCCACGCCAACATTGGTATCCAATTTTAAGGAACATGGCCCAGGGCCCACCATGGATTTTGCCACAAATTCCTCACCTGCTCACCCAGCGAGACAATCTGATTCTACACAGCCAGCTCAAGACTTTAGACCTGACTGCGTGGCAAATTACCTAAACAACCAGCTAACACCTTTATCCAAAGCTGTTATGGATGTCATTCTGGAGGCCAGGAGGCCCAGCACCAGGAAAACCTATTCAGACAAATGGAAAAGATTTTACGCCTGGAACCAGGCTAAAGGCCTAAATCCCCTGGAGCCGAACATTCCTCAGATTCTGCAATATTTAACTGAGATGTTACACAAAGGACTTTCCTTTTCATCTATTAAGATCCACGCCTCAGCAATTTCAGCTCATTACAGCACGCATCCTTCTTTATTTTCACATCCACTCCTAAAACAGTACCTCAGAGGGGCTAAGAACTTAAGACCGCCAAGGAGAGCTCCAACACCTACTTGGGATCTCAACTTTGTCCTGGAAAAGCTTACACTGCCGCCCTTTGAACCAGCTTTCTCAACTGATTTAAAATTTCTTTCCTGGAAAACTGCCCTACTCCTAGCAATAACCTCAGCTAGAAGAGTCTCAGAGCTACAAGCACTAATGGCAGTGGAACCTTTCCTCATTTTCCATCAAGACAGAGTTTCTCTATGAACTAATCCTTCCTTTATGCCAAAGGTGGTATCCAGTGTGGCTCTAAACCAAACCATTCACTTGCCCACCTTCTTCCCAAATCCCCAGAACAAAGGAGAAAGACTCCTGCACTCTTTGGACATTCACAGGCAATTACGTTACTACTTGGATAAAACTAAGGCTTTCAGAAAAACTGACCAGCTCTTTGTAGCCTATGCTACAAGATCACAAGGAAAAGCTATCTCAAAGCAGACCATTTCTAAATGGATAGGACATTGCATACGTTTCTGCTACACACATCATGGGAAACCAGTACCTGCAAACATTAGGTCCCACTCTACCAGGGCTACAGCTACATCAGCAGCCTTTCTCAGGGGAGTGACAACCAAGGATATTCTGGAAGCTGCTACTTGGAGTTCAGTGCACACCTTCACCAAACACTATCACTTACCTCTTTACTCTAAGAATAGAGCTGGTTTTGCCACTGCGGTTTTGCAGGGCCTACTAGCTTCTACTAACCCTGTTTGACTCCACTTCCCCTCCTTAGCTTTGGGATTCAACCCAAGTGTGATGACTGCAGCAGGGTAACACGATGAACATAATACAGTTTTGTACCTACCATAAATGTAGATGTTCGAGTGTTCACCCTGCTGCAGTCCAGGTTACCCTCCCTCCATCCCCTCTGAACTAGCTGAACTTATCTCTACCACTTTATCCTATACTACCTCTGTGGTGTATTTGCTTGTACCTCAGGGTTTTGTTTTATTTTTATATAGCCATATGTATGTATATATATATATATATATATATATATATATATATATATATATATATTGCCTACCTTTTGGGGGCACCTGACATTTGGGGCAAGAAAAACTGAAGAAGATGGCGTTGGATGCCTCTTATATACCCCTGGTGCACTGACGTCAGGGAAGAAGCGACAGCAACCGACGCCGGACCAAGACTTTGGAATTCGGGCTGACTGCAGGACCGCCTGACGGCAGGATAACCCAAGTGTGATGACTGCAGCAGGGTGAACACTCGAACATCTACATTTATGGTAGGTACAAAACTGTACTTTTACCTGACTTTTAATGTGTTCCCCTGTAGTTAAGGCATGTGGTGACTTAATTTGGTTAATTTAGGCATGCATCCTTTTTATAGGATCATAGGAGCTTACTAGGGTAATGGCCCTGGGGCCCTTACAAGCCTAGCCAAGTTAAACCCCCTTGTACCCAAGAGTACCTGTTTATAGAAGACACTAGAATTAGCAAATATTGCCCCCTGTCCAAGAGGGGTGAATTTTTGGATACCCATTCGATTGTACAAATTGCAACTAAATAGGGTCAGTGAGGGGCTCTGTTTCACATGAATTGGAAGTCTGCTCCAAAGATGAGGCAACCTCTGGGAGACAATTTTTTTTCCATCCAGCAGGATCTGTTGATGTTGCATACCAGGTTAAGGTCCCTAGAGTGAGTGACTTGTGACTGTGCAGCATTTCCATTAAAGCAGGGTCAGATATTGCTTTATATACAAGGCACAGGTCACCTCTGAGCATTCTGTACTACACAGAGTTTAGTGACAGTGATTTCAGTCTGTCTATATATGACAGGTGCTGGAGACCCTGAATTTTCTTTGAAAGGAGACTTTGTGGTCTCTCCAGTTGCTGCAGGTGCTTGGAAAAGTACATATCAAAGGGAGTGTTGTACTCAGTTATTGGCCTGATGAAGGAAGAGTTCAGGGGGATTATAACCTCTTTTTTTTCCTGGAGGAAATCCTATTACTTATGAGATGAGCAATATAAAATGCCCTTCTCACTACTGTGGAGACATGGTGATCAAAGGTAAGGTTGCTGTCAACCTGTGTGCCCAGATTTCTCACCACTGAATGCATGCTTAGGGTGTTGCTACTTATGTGGTAGTTTGCAGGAGCATCACCCTTGCCAAAGGGTATGATAATGCATTTTTTTGCATTTAGTTTAAGACAATGACCTTGACACCAGTCATTTGTCCGTGTATGTCCCTCTTCCAGTATGTTGTCATAGTTTGGGGACTCGATGACTGCTACTAGTTTGCAGTCATCAGTGAACTTTGGTAGCCACAGACCTTTAGTTTTTTCTTGGACTTCAGAGATGTAGATTCCAAACAGTAGGGGTCCCAGAACCGATCCCTGGTTATGGGTCTGCTAGAGAATGTGGAGTCCGATATTTTAACTGAATGAGTTCTATCAGTGAGCTGGTTTGCAGCCCACCTGACAATATATGAGTTGATACTATGAGTTTATCAATGCTGCCTGATGGGGGATTGTGTTGAAGGTCTTGGCCAAGTCTAGGTAGACTATATGCACAGATTTACATTCATCTAGGGCTTTGATGACTGTCTCAAAGAAGTCCACCAAGTTTAACAAATGTGATCTCCCTGTGACAAAGCCAAACTGTGTAGGGTCAAGCATTTGGAGATTTCCTATATCTATGTTGATAAAGTCCATGATTATTCACTCCATGACCTTGTTGATAATGCAGGTCAAGCTAAGGGGTCTCTAGTTTCTGGGGTCCATGGATGCACCCACTTTCTTCAAAGGGATGATGGTAGCTGTTTTCCATCCCTCTGAGATGAAGCCAGTGCTTAGGCCGTGACTGAAAAGAGTACCTAGTGTTGTTGCTAATTCCTGTTTTAACCCATGTAACACACAGCCTGGGATGTTATCTGGTCCCATATAGGCTTTGTTTTTGGGTTTAGAGAGGGAATGTAATACCTGCTATTTTGAGATGCTATGTGATAGACAGGTGGTAGGGATGCTTAGGGTTATGTGTGGTGGGAACAGGGGAGTGAAATTTTCACTAAACCTGTCAGTAATCAGGTTTGCTATATTCACAGGTTCTCTATACTTAGTACCATTGACTCCAAGTTCAGCACAAATCTGGGACTTTCCTTTGAGGTTATGGTTGTAACTAAAGAATGGCTTATGGTTGTCCTTAGTTTGGGAAGCTAATTTGGATTTGTAGTTGGCTTTGGAAAACTTTACAAGGAGTCTTATTTGCTTGTTTAATTTGAGGAGGGAGTGTTTCCAATTTTGAGACCTATCCTTCCTACTTAGACAGCAATTTATTCCTCTTATTATATAGCCTGTTAATGGCAGATGACCAATAGCCAGGTTTGTTCTTCCTTGAAGATCTTACTTTGGTCCTGTCAGGTACAGCAGAGTCAATACAATTGTACAGATGCTTGTATAAAGCATTGGTGAATAACCCAGCATATGTGTCCTTTTTGTCTGAGAGGAGAAGGACTATGAAGCTATTTATGGTGTCCCTTAAGAGGTTGTAATTGGCCTTGGGAAAGCTTTTTATTCTAGTTACAGCTAAGTGGGAGTCTGGTGTTATAGTTACTTCTAACAAGATTGATTTGTGGTCAGATCTCACCAGGGAGAGTAGTACAGTAGAAGTGGTGCAATGATCCCCCATGTTTGTAAGCACCAAATCCAGGATATTTGAGCCCCTTGTGTAGGTATCAAACAGCTGATCCAGGGCATTGGAGTTAACAAAATCCAGGAATCTTTGGGCAGTCGATGGAAGGTAATTAAAGTTGCCTAAAACCAGGGTGTATGGTTGTATTTTGATTAACTCAAGTGAATCCAAGTAGGCTGAATGATTTTCCTGATTAATGGAGGGAGATCTGTAGATGACAATGACATGGAGAAGGGTCTTACCAACATTCAATTGCACCTGAAGTAATTCCAGGGAATCATGCTGCAGTACCGACCTAGAGGTGTATTTATTTTTAATGAATAATGATGCATCACCTCCTCTAGTTCTCACACCTTAGTTTGTGGTCTGAACGTATGGAAGGAAATGTTACTCTGTATTGCTGAGGTGCTGTTTACAGCCTTAAACTGGGTCTCTGTGAATGCACAAATGTCAGCATCTTCCAAGGTAATGGCTGCTTCCAGTGAGTGCAGTTTCAAGTTTAGACTCTTAGCATTTAGCAGCATAACCTTGGGGTAGTTTTTAGAAAGTATTTTTAAATCGGGAATGTTGTCTTGTGACATTGCCTAAAAAAGGTGCTATGGGGGAGGCAAGAGCCTTAGCCAGTAATTGAAATCCCAGGGGTGACAGATGAAGACCATTTCTGGCAAAGCATTGAGGTCTGTTGACTGTATCATCCCATGACAAATGAAACTTAGCCAGTTGTTGAAGTCAGTTATTTTCTGTTTGTATCTGTTTGTATTGTGGCATCATCCTAGGTGAAGGTAGTATGCTGCTTAAGGCTAAGGACATACCTGCCTGGGACACACAATCAGAGAGCTCAGTCATGTCTCTTCATATAGTCCAGTGAGGTGCAGCTCAAGTCGTTAACACCAACATGGACTATGACTGAGTCATAACAGTACATGTTGTTGAGAGACTTGAATGCATGTGTGATGTGGTGGATCCTGGCACCTGATAGACAGCTGACCGTGACCTCCTTATCCAGCCTAGTGAGAGGAACATCTGTGTGTCTCACAATAGAGTCACCTATGACTAAGATGTTTGGTTTAGTGTTATGCCTTACGGGCTTATCTGGTGAGACACTGGTGTGTGTATTATGTTCTGCAGGGGACGTAGTGTGTGAAGTGTGCTTGTGTTTGAAAGGTCTGTGATATTTATGTAAGCTTCTGGTAAGGACCTCTGCATAGGTGGGTTTATGTTTTGTTGGTTTGGTTGGTGCAGGAGGTGTGTTGTGCATACTGACAACCTTCTTCATGTCAGATGTACTGACAGGTGAGTGACAGAGTCTGGATTCTAAGGTTTTTATATAGGTGCATCTCTCATATATTGAATTAGTGTGGGCTAGAAGTGGGTTGCCTCAGGATGCCCATGTCTGCCAGGCTGTCTGGAAAAGCTGTGAGAAATTGTCTGTCCGTAATGCTAGGTAGGTTTTTATGTGGTCAGAAAACAGGGAGAGCACCAGGAAGGACCAGGTAGAGTAGAGGACAGGAGAAGAGGTCACATAATATGAAGGGCTAGTGGGCAAGATCTGTTTTAGTACTTCAAGAGCTTTGCTGAATGTATCACCTTTCAGTGAGGTACAATTGCGAGATTTCACTGATGGTTCCACAGCTAAGGAAAAGCTAAGGAAAGATTTGCAAGCATAGATGTTTGCATCAGTGACCACCAATAGTAACCACCAATGAGTGGCAGTGTGCAGTGGTGCCCTTCACACAAACTTGAGGCTTAAGTAGCAGACATAATCAAACAGAATAAAACAAATTAACCAATAAAAAGATCAAAACTGAGCCCTGTTTCAGTAACCTTCAATCGGATAAGTTTTAACTGCACTCTGCTGCCACAAGGGTGCAGGAGAACCCTCTCCAACAAACGTTAGCCTATTTTTAGTGCTCAAGTTATCCAAACATAGCTAGATTCAGCAGGTCTGAATCTAGTTTATGCTACAGTAATTAAAATGCACAAATAAGAAAAAACAGCTCACAATAGATGATTGTACAGTAAAATGCAGCTCACAAGTGAAAAATACAATGAAAAAGCCTACTTATATATTTTTTTTTTTTGCAATCAGTAGATGCCTCGGATGGATCACTTAACTTCAGCAGAGCAGTAGCTGGTCACCAAATTCTGTGGAGCTTTTAAAAAATAAGCACAAACCCACTCAAATGTGTGGCTTAAGTAGCAGACATAATCAAATGGAATAAAAGAAATTAATCAGCAAAAAGCTCAAAACTGAGCCCTGTTCCAGTAACCTTCAATCGGATAAATTCTAACTGTATGCCCCTGCCATGAGGATGCAGGGGAACCCTCTCCAGCAAAAGTCAGCCTGAGATTAGTGCTTTTTGTATCACCAAATGACAAAATGTATCTCAGTAGGTATGACCTCTTTTTTTTTCCTTTTTATTTTGACACTATCCCTGTGGGGTTGTAAGAAGGCTCACTCTTGTTTGTATCAGGCTTGCTTATACTGGTACAGTAGCCTATCATCAGTTATTCTTTGTTTTGACATTACTGTGTATGACTTTTTCAAACAAGGTTTATGATCCTTTGTTTTATCAAGTATATATTTAGCTTTCCACAGGTAAAGTTGTTAATGAAAAGTTGATCTGATGTCCATTTGGCAGATGAAAGTCTTATTCTTCTTTCGGCTGCTCCTATTAGGGGTCACCACAGCGGATCATCTGTTTCCATTTCTTCCTGTCCTCTGCATCTTGCTCTGTCACACCAACCACCTGCATATCCTCTCTCACCACATCCATAAACCTTATCTTAGGCCTTCCTCTTTTCCTGTTACCTGGCAGCTTCATCCTTATCATCTTTTTCCCAATATACTCTGCATCCCCCCTCAGCACATGTCCAAACCAATGTAATCATGCCTCTCTGGCTTTGTCTCCAAACCTTCCAACCTGGGCTGACCCTCTAATATACTTATTCATAATCCTGTCCACCCTCGTCACACCCAGTGCAAATCTTAACATCTTTAACTCTACCATGTCCAGCTCTGATTCCTGCCTTTTTGTCAATGCCACTGTCTCCAACCCATATAACATAGCTGGTCTCACTACCCTCTTGTAGACCTTCCCTTTCACTCTTACTGGTACTTGTCTGTCACAAATCACTCATGACACTCTTCTCCATCCACTCCATCCTGCCTGTACTCTCTTCTTCACTTCTATTCCACACTCACCATTACTCTGAACTGTTGATCCCAAGTATTTAAACTCATCCACCTTTGCCACCTCTACTTCCTGCGTCCTCACCATTTCTCTATCCTCCCTCTCATTCACCCTTATATATTCAGTCTTAGTCCTGCTGACCTTCATTCCTCTTCTCTCTAGAGCATATCTCCACCTCTCAAGGGTCTCCTCCACCTGTTCTCTTCTCTCGCTACAGATCACAATGTCATCTGCAAACATCATAGTCCACGTGGACTCCTGTCTGATCTCGTCTGTCAGCCTGTCCATCACCACTGCAAATAAGAAAGGGCTCAGAGCTGATCCTTGATATAATCCCACCTCCACCTTAAACACATCCGTCACTCCCACCGCAGACCTCACCGCTGTCACACTACCCTCGTACATATCCTGTACCACTCTTACATACTTCTCTGACACTCCCAACTTCCTCATACAATACCACAACTCCTCTCTAGCACCCTGCCATATGCTTTCTCTAAGTCCACAAAGACACAATGCAACTCCTTCTGACCTTCTCTGTACTTCTCCATCAACACTGTCAGAGCAAACATCGTATCTGTAGTGCTCTTTCCTTGCATGAAACCATAATGCTGATCACTTATCTTCACCTCCCTTCTTAACCTAGCTTCCACTACTCTTTTCCATAACTTCATGCTGTGACTGATCAATTTAATCCCTCTGTAGTTATTACAGCTCTGCACATCACCCTTATTCTTAAAAATCAGTAACAAAACACTTTTTCTTCATTCCTCAGGCATCCTCTCACTTTCCAAGATTTCATTAAACAATCTAGTTAAAAACTCCACTGACATTTCACCTAAACACCTCCATGCTTTCACAGGTATGCCATCTGGACCAACAGCCTTTCCATTCTTCATCCTCTTCATAGCTATCCTTACTTTCTCCTTGCTAATCCACTGCACTTCATGATTCACTATCTGCACATTATCTAACCTTCTCTCCCTCTCATTCTCTTTATTCATCAGCCCCTCAAAGTACTCTTTCCATCTGCTCAACACACTCTCCTCGCTTGTGAGTACATTTCCCTCATTATCCTTTATCACCCTTAACTGCTGCACATCTTTACTAGCTCAGTCCCTCTGTCTAGCCAATCGGTACAGGTCCTTTTCTCCCTCCTTAGTGTCCAACCTTTCATACAACTCTTCATACACCTTATCCTTAGCCTTCACCACCTCTCTCTCTGCCATGCACCTCATCTCCTTATACTCCTGTCTACTTTCTTCATCTCTCTGACAATCCCACTTCTTCTTTGCCAACCTCTTTCTCTGTATACTCTCCTGTACTTCTTCATTCCGCCACCAGGTCTCCTTGTCCTCCTTCCAGATATCACACCAAGCACCTTACTAGCTCTGCTGTAGTTACCCAGCTGTTTGGTAACTCTTCATTGCCACCCAGTGCCTGTCTTAACTCTTCCCAGAACTCCACCTCACAATTACCCTTTTTCAATTTCCACCATTTGATCCTTGGTGCTGCCCTCACACTCCTCCTCCTCCTCTTGATCACCAGTGTCATCCTACAAACCACCATCCTATGCTGAGTAACTACACTTTCCCCTGCCACCACTTTACAGTCTCCAATCTCCTTCAGACTGGACCTTCTACATAAGATATAATCCACCTGTGTGCATGTTCCTACACTCTTGTATGTCACCCTGTGCTCCTCCCTCTTGTTAAAATATGTATTCACAACAGCCATGTCCATCCTTTTCACAAAATCCACTACCATCTGACCTTCTGCATTCCTTTGCTTAACACCATACCTACCCATCACTTCCTCATCCCCTCTGTTCCCTTCACCAACATGCCCATTGAAATCTGCTCCAATCACCACTCTCTCACCCTTGGGTACAGTCATGACCACTTCATCCAACTCACTCCAAAATTTTTCTTTCTCATCCATCGCACACCCAACTTGTGGAGCATATGCACTAACAACAATCATCTTTACACCATCAATTTCCAGCTTCATAAACATCACTCTATCCGACACTCTTTTCACCTCCAAAACACTCTTAGCAAACTCTTCTTTCAGGATAACCCTTACGCCATTTCTCCTCCCATCCACACCATGATAAAACAATTTGAACCCACCTCCGATACACCTAGTCTTGCTCCCCTTCCATCTGGTCTCGTGCACACACAATATACCAATCTTCCTTCTGTCCATCATATCAGCTAGCTCTCTCCCTATACCAGTCATACTACCAACATTCAAAGTTCCGACCCTCACTACCACAGTCCTAGCCTTTATCTGCCTTCGGGCATGCCTTCCCCCTCTTCTCCTCCTTCACCCAACAGTAGCCCAATTTCCGCCAGCACCCTGTTGGCCAACAGTACTGGTGGTGGTCACTGTTAACCTGGGCCTCGACTGATCCATTATGTATAGCTGCACTGTTGTCCACATGTATGATTGGGCAAAATTTTATGCCGGATACCCTTCCTGACGCAACCTTCCCCATTTCTGGGCTAGGGAACGTCACAAAGAAATGCACTGACTTGTGCATCCCAGGATGAATGTGCTTATCATAAATAAAAGCTGAGTTATTCCGGTGACTAAATCTGTCTGGGTTTTTCTTGCATACTTTTATATTAGAGGAATTAACAACTGAAGTTTTGGGCTATTTATTACTGCTGCTTTTAATTCTAAATTTAAAAGTTCTTATTCCTCATTTTTTCTCAAATAAAAATGAAGTGAGGATAGTCTGCTATATTCATTGTGTAGACAGCTACCACCTCATATTTCTGCTGTGTTAACTTGTAACCCAGCAAACAATATAGGAGTTTATGTTGTGTTCATGTAATTTCTTAATAATATCTGCATGGTGGATAGTAGTTGAGATGGACCAAGTGACTTAACTTTTTTTCAAAGAAGCTTACTATCAGAAAATAGGACCTACCTTTTACAAAACCAAACTGATTGGGGGGTTACTCAATTAAGTTGTCAGTGTTTGAAGTAATGTATTTTTCTATGAGATATTCCATGGTTTTGCAAGTGGTAACCATTTGAAATGTCAGGACCCACTTTAATGTGTCTCATAACGCTGAGACTGAATGGCTGAAAAAAAACAGACTTACATGTACTAAATCTGAGATGGGCAGATCTCAGAATATCCTCTTTTTTTGCGGTATGGTGATCTTGGAGTTGGTAAATACAAGTTCGAGGGGGTGAAGGGGGCTAGCCCACTTTCAAAAAAAAGTGTAAAAGAGAAAAGTGAGGTTTGATTTTCACTTGTCTCCTGCATTTTTATGGCATTTTTGTACATTATGACTGCCATCATTGAAGTAGGAAATGTTTACATGTATAATGCTGGTGAGGCTGACGGCCTGTAATTACTGGTAACCATAGAGGAGCCTCACTTGTATAAGGGAGTCACAATGACTGCTCTTCAGCCATCAGGCATATACCCTGTAGGTAGTTTAAGCAGTGATTAAGTATGCAACCTAATATATTGATGTCACACTGAAGTATTATTTTTAACATTTGACAGGAGTTCTGAGACATGTTCCAAAGTGATTTTAAGCGGAACTTAATTTTTAATGAGAGTCGTTGGGCATCAATATGGGTAGGAGGAGTGAAGTTAGCAATAAATTTGTCCTTGGAATCAGTTGTGTGATAGTTGGATATTATCTCTTAATTCCCTGACATAACTGAAGAAAGATTTGTAGCTTCTTTTGGTAGCAACCTTAAGCTTGTATTCCAGCTTAAATATTCTGACAGTATTCTTAAGTTCCTTGCTAACATCTTTCAGTGCTGTATTTAGGTAGGGGGCATGGGGATTTCTTACAACTTTTTATGCAATTGTTATTATTCGTTTGTTATACAGTTTATAAATACAGAACTTCCATTACAGAGGTTTATTGATTAATTTACCAGTTTGGGCAGTTGGGTTATGACTTTTGTGCAGCTGTTTAGGTGCTGGTAAAAGTAAAAGATGAATGCAGCACCTCTCAGTTGTGTCTATTTGCTGGGGATTGACAGGAATTTTGTCGATGTCTTCTACAAGCTGAATGGGGTTTGCTCTGGAGAATTCATTGAAGACTGTCTTATTTAGCAGTGGGTGGTACCAGTAGGCCTTACTGGAGAAGATGATTGATTTGTGGTCAGATTTAATAAGGGATAAGGAGATGGGGAGGTGGGGTTGGGTGAGATGTAGGTGGCTGCTGTGTTGGTAAGGACCAAGTCAAGGATATCAAAACCTCTAATGTTTTACAATTTACTCCAGTATATTGGCATTAATAATGTCTAGGAAATACTGAGCATGTTTATTTTCAGAAGTATAAGTATGATGGTCAATACTTCGACAATTGAATTCCCCAAGCAAGAAGGTACTTGGATTGATATTTAACCCTGCAATGATGTTAAGATAATTTCTGTGACCTCTGGGAGAAATTAAAGGAGATATGGGTAGCAATGAAGTAATGGTTGGATTTGTTAAGGGTGATATGAATATCCTAGAGCTCCAGGTTAGGATTGTTTTAACTTGGTGAGAGATTACGGTGTTTCTGGCAAATAGAGGCATTCCACCACAGTTTACTGATAATCTGAAAATGAAATAGGTGTTAAATCTCATAAAGCAAAAGCAGCAATGCAAACCAAACCACAAACCAAACTGGAAAAAAGTGGAATGCGAAAAGAAATGGCAATTGAACAGGATAAAGACACCAAATGTTTGCCTTCTCCAAAGCGTACTTTATTAAAACACAGACTAAGTAAATAAATTAATTAAGCACTTTCATATGTAAGAATGTAAGGAGACTTCTTCAAAACTGAATAAACAACCATTTAAAAAAAACATAAATCAGAAAGTCGTGTCCAGCAAATCATCCTATAAGGTTTCCACAACAATCAGTTACGTATTTGATTTAACTATTAAAGTTAATTAGTTAAAAAACACACTAAAAATATATGTAAAATGACATTACAAAAAATCTTAAAAGGCTTACTATGAATAATAATTCTACAATAAATACAAATATACAAATTATTAGAAAAATAACTTGAAATAAATAATCAAGCCTTAATGTGCCATTAATCACTGTCAGTTAAAAACAGTGTAAATGAGTAATTTGTGGGAGGTTGGCATAATGGTTAAGGTGTTTACCTTATAGACACATGGTCCAGGGTTTGATTCTCATGTGGGATAATTGGCTAGGCTTATAATGGCCCACAGGAGCAGTTAGCCAAGTACTAATCTATAAATCTATGTGTTTGACTTTATGTAAATTCAATATAAATTATTTAAAAGGCTTATGAATAGTTATGAATACATACGTGTATGTTACATTGTCATTTTATAACAAATGATTTAACATTCTAATGGAAACAATAAGTTCATAGGTTCATAGGTTTATACTAGGCTATCTGCCCTAAGGCATTTATAAGCCTAGCCCAAAGTTTTGTGGCTTACGCCACCCCTTATATGAAAAAATACTGTGCCCATTAGTTTGTTGTGCCTCTGTCCAGCAGTGACACAGAGATGATTCCTGGGGTAAACCTACGATCTCCCATCCACAGGTCAAGATTTCTCTTGAACAGAGCCAGCGAGGTGCTCTGCCTCACATGGACCGGGATTTTATTCCACAGCATAGGGAGTCTCTGAGTGATAAATCTATCCCTCCAGCACGTCCTATTTATATCCGTGCTAAGGTTTAAGTCGCTTGCTCTAGTGGTTTTGGTGGATTTGGATTTTTGAGGTGGAGCATGTCCATTAATTCCGGGTTGGACATGGCCTTGTATGTCAGGCACATGTCACCTCTGAGCAGACGGTATGCGACTGAATAGAGCTGGAGTTTATTCAATCTGGCAGCATATGACAGATTTTGGAGTCCCTTTATCCTTTTGGTGAGGAACTTTTGGGGTCTCTCCAATTGCTGCAGATGTTGGGTGAGATACATCCCGAATGGGGCATTGTACTCGATCATTGGTCTGATAAGTGAAGAGTACAGGGAACAATGACCTCACTAGATCTGGATGTGAATCCCTTCATGATCAGGTGGGCAATGTAGAAGGTCTTTCTAACCACTTTAGCAACATGAGTGTCAAAAGAAAGGCCACTGTCAACCTGGGTCCCCAGGTCCCTGATAACCTCTTCTGTGCTTAGTGGATTGCCACCTATATTGTAGCTTGGGGTTACCTTGTTTTTCCCGAAGGGTATGACTATACATTTTTTGGCGTTTAACTTCAGGCCATGGCTCTGGCACCAGCTATCTGTTTCCGTGAGTCCCTTCTGAAGGATATCCGTGTCCGATGCACTTTCCACTATGGCACCCAGTTTGCAGTCGTCTGCAAACTTTGTCAGCCAAAGTCCTCCCATGTTGGCCTGTACTTCTGAGAAGTAGATGCAGAACAATAGGGGGCCAAGGACCGAGCCCTGTGGGACACCACTTGTGACTGCCTTGGAGTCTGACATAGCGCCAGCAACTCTAACCCTGTGGGTTCTGTCCTTAAGCCAGTTTGCAACCCATCTTGTGACATATGGGTTTACATTTAAGCTGGTAAGTTTTTCTACAATACCCGAGTGGGGTATTGTGTCAAGCCTTGCAAGGTCAAGGTAGGCTGTATGGACTGCCTTTCCCTCATCAATGGCCTTGGTGACTGTTTCAAAGAAGTCGACCAAGTTCAAAAGGCATGATCTGCCCTTGACAAAGCCAAACTGGGTCGGGTCCAATGTCTGCAAGTCCCCTATATCTTTGTTTATGAGCTCCATTATGATCCTCTCCATAGCTTTGCAGACTAGACTTGTTAAGCTTATGGGGCGGTAATTACCAGGGTCCGTAGAGGCACCGCCTTTGTGGAGTGGGACCACAGTTGCCGTACGCCACTCCTTGGGCACGTATCCTGTGGTAAGGCTGAGATTAAACAGCTGCCTTATGTACGGGTTTAATTCCTCATTTAGCTCGTGTAGCACACAGCCAGGGACACCATCCGGTCCCATTGATGCTGTGTTTTTAGCTTTAGAGAAAGCAGCTTTCACCTGCGCATTCGAGATGTCTGGGAGGCTACACTCCGCTGGGATAGTTATCTCTCCTTTAGGGGGGGTGAAGTTTGCACTGAACCTGTCTGCCAGTATGTTGGCAATGTCTGTGGGTTCAGTGATTTTTGTATCATTTTGACTAATTCTGAGCATATGTGGGAGTTTCCACCCAGGTTCCTAATATAGCTGAAAAAGGCCTTATGATTGTCCTTTGAATCCATGGCAATTTTTCTCTCAAAATTGTCCTTAGTTGATTTTATGAGTGCTCGTATTTTTTTACTAATAATGATCAGGGGTGACTTCCCTTTTATGGATTTTGTTCTATCATGTAATAGCTTTCTCCTCTTATTGTAAAGTTTGTTAATGGCTGGGGTCCACCAGACTGGACGTTTGCCCTTTGTGGAAAGAGTCTTGGTTTTATTTGGTTTTATTTCTTTTTATTCATAATTTAGCATCCCTTAATTTAAGAACACTCTTAATGGAAATGTTGTCATTCAAACCTGGGGTCCCCTGCATTAAATTTTAATTGTCACTGCAATTCCCTATATTCAGTTAGTGTTTCCCAAGGCACTCCTCATGGATTTAAGGACAGTTGTTCCATTATAGTAAAAAACATATTGCGACCTGTGAACAGCACAGGTTTGTAAAGAGCATTGTTTATTCTTCTTACTAATGTCATAATAATAATCATATATATGCCTGGCCCATGATCTCTCTCTGACTTCCCAATATAAAAGGCATCATAGGATTCACATTTGCTAATATAAATTAACCCCTTAGATAAACTGCAGCCTGTTGGTAAGTTAACAAACTTGCCCCCAGCAATAATGTCCCATTTGCTATAAATATAGTTACATTGATTGTAACCACCACATTTACTTGTACCAACTAGAACTTCCACTGGATTTTTATTATTTTTATGCTCCCTTGTTCAAATTGATACTTAGAAGTTCTTTTCTATTTTGTATATAAACAATGGGTATTCTGCTATTTTGTTAATTAGGTCCTGATCAAGTTTAAACTCAGACGTTGCAAAAGATTGCGGCAACTTTGAACTCTCGAGCTTCTCCTTTACACAGATGCCCCAATCCCAATTACCTCAGATCTCGTTTGTCACTTGACAGTGAAAGATGTGGTGACTGAATACTCTTGAGCTAAGTGTTATTTTTATAGTCAAAAAGCTTCATTTTCGTGATCTAAACTTTTACAACTTTTAGAAGTTTTCTCCCTTATTTGTCGTTTACTAGTTAAATAATGTTTCACTGACCTTTTGTACAATTTCATACTCTTAATGCTATTGATAATATTCCTGTCCACTTTCTACACTAGGTGTAATGTATAGATACCATTGCCGGTAATTTCCCTTTTATTTTTCCTGTTGTTGTTGTTAAAAAAAGGTTTTCTCTAGTGCTTTAACTATCACTTTAACCTTAATAGTGCTTTTATTGACTGCCTTAACATTTTAGTATTTGTGTGATGGCTAAGAAAGAGGCCCTGTGGGGTTTAAGAGCTGCCTTAAATGTGGGCATAAAATTCTGTTCTTGGATACCCCTGTGCACTCTGTGTACTATCTAGGTCCCTTCCATTTACAGGAGGACTGTGCCATATGTCACAGATTTAATACAAGAGCTCTTACAGAGAGAACGTACAAACTTATTCTTAAAAACATGCTGCCTACCTCTTTTGAGGAGGTATTATCTGGAGTTTCTCCTACAAAATCAAAAAAGAAAACGTCGCCCTCTCCAAGTCCTCCTACTTAATCTTCAGGGGCTTCTGAGCAGGCTAGAAAGAAACCACTGTCAGGACAATCTGAACATAAAAAGAAAAAAATGTGAAAGCTTTGGATCAGACATCCTCGGATCCGAAGCTTAAAGAAAAATCTACCTCAGATTGACCTCAACATTGGATCCTAATCAAAAGAAAATTGAAGTATCGGATGTGGTCACATCAGATCCAACAAAAAGATTAAGTCCTATATATCTACCACAAACTAGATATTCTTCCTCTGGGACTCTGTACTTTAAAGGGTACCATCACCATTCCTGGAAAGACTGAAATCTCCATCTGCCCTGTCCACTCACTCTTCCAGAAGTCTCACAGTAGAAGATGTGGAGAGACTGGTGAGAAGGATTCTCTCCATGCACAGCCAGTCAGGTGTCCCATCGGTTCCTACCCCTTTGAATTAGGATTTCCATTCTGCAACTACACCACCCTTGCCAGTTCCTCCTCTGATTCTGTACAGGACCTCAGAGCCTTTGGATCCGTGTTGCTCAGCAGTGTCTTCCTCAGATCTGAGGATTATCTTAGTCTCATATCTGAGGCTTGCTTTAAGAACTTCAATCCAGTCAGATTCAGAGAGCTCTAAGAACTGAGACTATCCTGTTGGATCTGAGGTGTTGGAGTTGACTCTGAAGCTTTCAGAGCTCTCTCTGCATCTTGGGGCCTTGGCGAGGGTTAATTTGGCTTCAACTTCTGCCTCGGTTGGACTGATTTCAGAGCAGGGTGGGACCAGGATCCAGAAATTTTCCTTTTCCCATCTGGGGTCTTATTCCTTTCTTGGAAGGTCTGCCTCTGAGGTTATGGAGAGAGCCATTTCTACATCTGTGACATAGATTGTTCCTCCACCCTTGGATACTCAGCCTGTTACTTTTCTGTCTCTGTGCTTGGAGGCTCACGTTTCTTCTCGACAGGGGGAGCTGGTACCAAAATCCCAGGCTTCCCAGCAAGGTATCCTCATTTCTTCTGATACCTCCCCAAAGCATCCCACTGAGGAGGTCCCCTAAGAAGAAAACATACAAGAGGAAGCACTTAGATTCCCCAGAATCTGTCACAGAAGATACAGATATTGATGAAGTTGAAGAGTCCCCACAGTCACCTCCTGATGATGTCTTATTTGGAGACATCCTAGAAATCCTAAAACAGAAAAGTGGCTGGAAGTCAGGCAATCCTTTATCTGAAGAATCTGTACTTCTGGAGGCATTTGTTACTGTTCTGTCTATCCTCCTGGGTGACTCCCCTCACTGACGAACTCATTGAGTTGATCTCTCAGTGGTCATGGAAGGATCCCTACACTATTGAGCCAATACCCTGGAGACCTGACAAATTTATGACAGCACTGGAAGATAAGCAGTTTTGGGCTAAAGGGTTGACTGTTGATGCCATAATCGTGGTGGTGGCCACTAAGAAGGAACTAGCTGAGGAGAGTTTCGCTGTTCACCCCCCAACAAGGAGTCACGGGTGATGGATGGGTTTGGGAAGCATATCTGTAATGACCTTTGCCTTAGGGTCACTAAACTGTCTGGCACATTTCACCAGGTTACAGAGGGACCTAATTAAGGAACTTTCAGAAACCTCCCAGGATCCCTTACTAAGAAGTACAAGCATCTGTTACTTCCCAGTTGGCTACCCTAGAATCGATATCCAATACCTCCATGAGGCTCATTTTTCATGTATTAGAAGGAACCTCAAGGGCAGCAGGTTCAGGAGTTTCCATAAGGAGACATGCCTGGACTCGCTTATTTGATTTTGCGGAGCCCTTTCAGTCTTCCTTCGTCAGTGCTACCTTTGATGACACTTCTTTGTTTTGCCCCAAAGTAAAATAAATTTTATGTGAAATAAAACTATCATAGTTAAAAAAATAACCCTAAAACAATGAATAGTATAAAAAAGTACCTACAAGTACTGCTTGTGTAAACAGTGAAAAAAGTGAATACACTTAGTAAAGCCATACCAGTTCTCTCATTTCTAGTCTAGCTTGCCAGGGGTCTCCCCTAATGTCTAACGGCATAGTTTCAATGATACCAAAAAGAAACCTTGTAAAGTTATCACAATTAAGAACATATGTACATAAAGAGTTGTTTCTGTTTCCCTTAGTAATGGCATATAGATGCTCATATATCCTTTGACGAAACTGACGCTCAGTTTTCCCTATATAGAAACAAGAGCAGTTTTCACATATGGCTATGTAAATCGCCTCTTTACTGGGACAGCTACCATCACCCAGTTTGATTCCCTGTGGGGAGTTCCCACCCCATTTTTTCTAAAAATGTAACTGCACTGATAACAAGAACTATATTTTCTAGTACCATATTGTGTTCTCTTAAATGTAATAGGATGATTTTCATACAACTGCTTTAGGTTTTTCCCCATTTTAAATGCAAATAAAGGCGTCATCCCCAAGGTGTTGTAAATGGAGTCATTAGTCTTAAAAACGCTCCAGTTTCTAATGAAAATATATTTAATATTTTTCACAAATCCACTGTAAGTAATAACGAGTGAATGTGAAAAAGTAGCTTTAGATTCTTTGTTGGAACAAACAGGCCCAATGTCGTTTCCTGGTTGTGTTGGGAAGCCTTGTCCAAGCAATAAATCTAGTACCCCAATATTGTTTAACTTCGCAAGCAATACATTTTAACATGTCAAGTGGATAACCTCTTTTTTCTAAAAACATTTTGGTTACAAAGTCTACCTTCTTCTCAAACTAATCAAAATTATAGCACATATGAGCTGCCTTAATAAGTTTTCTATAAAATTTGGGCCCAGAACAACATTGTGAAGTGTTTCTTTAAAATAGTCACATCCAGGCAGTCAACAGTGTCCATGGCATACTTGCTTGTAAAGTCCAATAAAGAAGTGTTATTGATGTAAGAAAGGAAGCTAGAGTGCAGTTGTTTATCACAATCCTTTCATAGAATAAAAATGTCATCCAGGTATTCTAAATAAAAGTGCCAGTGATCAGCAAAAGAACTACCCAGGATGAAGGACTTTTCCCAACTATACAACACTGAGTTTGCATGTATGGGTGCACAATTTCCACCCATAGCTACCCCCTAAGCATGTCTGCAGTATTCGCCATTGAAAACAATAAAGTTATTAAATAAGATGAGTTCCATCAATTCAATGATAAATTTAGTAGTCGGGCCATCCAATGAAGTTAAATCAGTGATGGCCTCTTGAAACAGTTCTAAGCCAAAGTAGCGAGATATGGATGTAAAAAGATCAACAACATCCTCTGTAGAAAAAATAGTGGAATTACTGTAAAATGTCTCCCTAATCTTAGCTAGAAAGTCCCAGGAGTCTTTGACAGTGTGTTCCACTGACTTAGCCAACTTCTTTAATATCCGGTCAACATATACAGCTAAGAGGTCTGTCTTACAATTATTTGCTGCTTAAGTCAGATGATAAGGTGGACATCTTATGCCTTTATGTATTTTAGGCATACCATATACTTTGAGGCTGTAGGGGGATTTGTTGACAAAAAACTGTGTGTGTCAAGATCAATGAACCCCTGATAAAGTGCATTATCAAGGAACAAATCTGTTTTCCTGTATGCAACAAACATCTCATTTCTGGACACTGTCTCATATTTGTCAGTGTCTTGTAGCATGTTATAAATTGTGCATGGATAATGAAATTTGTCCACTATAACCATTCAACCCACCTTTATTGGGTTTCATCACTCTAATGGCAGAGTTGGTTCTATGTTCATCCATAACCTCTTTTTTGTCCTTCATAAGATTATAATAATGAGGGAGTGTAGAATGCTTCAAACTATGCATCTCTCTCTCACAGGCTTTCTCAAAAAACAGCTGCAGTTAGGTTCAAAATAGGTTATACAAACTCTTTTTCTTAATCAAAACACTAGTGGGGTTACCCCTTCCTCTAATGTCTCCTCGGGCTCTATATTACATCGTCAAACTCACAGGAGTTCGAACGATGTAATATCGAACCATAAAGATCAAAACCCATGAATTACGAAAACACAGAACAGTGATTTTTTCCCCAGGGGAAAAAAATCGCTGTTCCGGTACAAAAAAAAAAAAAAAACACTTACACTTTAAACTTAAACTAATGTGGGGGGCTTCAACCCCCACACCCCCTAACGTGGGGGGCTATGACCCCCACACCCACCCCTATGTAAATATACCAACTTCAAGATCACACCACAGTGGAGGAAATATCAAAGCCCTGAAAATGGCCCACTGATTCTTTTTCCATTGGAAAAAAATCAGTGTGCCATGGCTTCACTATTTTCGTATTTCAAACATTTGGGTTCGATATTACAATGTTCGGACTCCTGTAAGTTCGACGTTGTAATACAGACCCATCTCCTCAGTCATCCTTGTTCAACATAAAAAGCTTGCGAGTGTACATTTTGAGCTCAATAATTGTATCAGCTATGTCAAACCTATGCATGAGTACAAACTTAAAACTCTTGTTGAATAGTGAAAAATGTAAGGGGGAGTGTAGCTAAATCTATATAGTTATAGATCTTAAATCCCATGTTTGTCAGTACAACACCTCTATCTGAACTAAGTATTAAGGAAGTAGTCATGGGGATTTAAGTCACTCTATTTTCTCCATTTGTTCTTCCCCTTCACCTTTTCCCTACCCCATCCTCTGTAACTTGGACTGAGGTAGTTTTCTAAATGCAAATAAAGAGGAACCCCCTCTGTTGTCGAAAATTGTTATAATTTCCCATTTGTCCCTTCTCTCAAAGGTATGAACTGTCTCATTTCCATAGCCTGTTCCTGTTAAGGGGGAAAGGATTGCTCATAACTCACCAATCTGTAGGACCTGAGAAATGGGTGGAATTCCAATGGGTCCTCAGTTTCGGTTGGGGGATACTGCTAGATTTACTTGAGATACACTAACACCACCATCAAGTGTGGCATGCCCATTTAAATTATTGTACAATGGATAACCATTATTTGATTCTTAATCTTTTAAATCCCTTCAATAACTGTTTTTGCTTCTTGTTCTTAGTTATTTCAGATTGTTTATCAACTTTGGAAAACATGGAATTTTAGTCACTTAAATAATGATTAAACAGCAAGTCTTTGTGAATAAAATCATCTAAACTCTGAATCTCAGTTAATAAAATGCCTCTCTGTCATTCATTGTCCTCGACCAAAGCAGACTAGTTCAATACATGTTTCCGTGAAACATGGGACCAGTTCCTTATGTAGTATAGAATTAGGTTTAATACCATTAGGAAATTTAAAAACTCTTAAACCCTTAGGTACATGCTGCAAACTTCTGACCTTATGTAATTTCTTTTCAAGAAGTTGAACATTGACTTTAAGACTCAAATTGCCCATCAAATCAGATGAATTAGGGAGCGCACTTGTCAAACTACAACTCAATGTTAAGTTGCCATAATTAAAAAAATGTCTATCTACATTGGAATTAACAACATGTCTGTACATACTGCCTCATTCTGTACTGCTGCTAATGGAAGGAACATTCCCTGTTGAAGTATGATGGTTGTTAGGTTGCAGGTGGTTTTTAAATGCATCTCACTCCATAAATCGATCTGTAGGTTCAGAGGCTGATGTTGAAGATAGTCCACCAGGATAAAAATTACTAGTAGAAGCCACAGGTGTAAAACAAGAGTTATCAGAAACTGGAAATGAAGGAAAAATGCCAACTTCCTTTGTGTGTTGGGTCAATAAACTATGGTGTTTCTGACAAATAATGATATTCCCCCCACAGTTTCCCCGATAGCCTGAAAATGAAATAGGTGTTAAATCTCTGTATAAACGTAGTGCTTTCACTACACTGGAACAATGTTTCAGTAACTGTAAACGTATAAATATGTTCAAGTTACAGGAGAGCTTCAGATCTGGTGTATTGGTGTTTAGACTTCTAGCATTGTGTAGAGCCACTTTGAAGTTGTCCCCAATTTGAGATTGAGTTTACTGTGTTGGAATGGCAATTAACAGGACTGGAACAGTGTTTCACTAACTACAAAAATATAAGTATGTTCAAAATGCAAGGAGCTTCAGCTCTGGCATCTTAGTGTTTGGACTCTTAGCATTGTATAATAACATTTTGATGT
Source organism: Protopterus annectens (assembly GCF_019279795.1). Taxonomy (NCBI): domain Eukaryota; kingdom Metazoa; phylum Chordata; order Ceratodontiformes; family Protopteridae; genus Protopterus; species Protopterus annectens. The sequence continues at coordinate 412,596,317 of NC_056749.1, forward strand.
TGTCCAATTTGAGATTGAGTTTACTGGGTTGGAATGGCCATTAACTGGGCTCTATCTAAAAAAGGCACTATAAGGGAGCAGAAGCTGTAGCCAGTTTTGAAGAAGACCTGGTATGAGAGGTTTAAGCCATCCATTGTGAAACAGGAAGCCTTATCTACCATCCCTTCCTAGGTTAACACATATTTGATCCCCTTAATATTACACCAACTGCTTAAGTCACTTATTCTGTCTTAGTATATCACTGTTTTGGTTGCTGAAGGCAGCTACTACTCAAGAACATTCTTTCCTTCCTGGGCCACATGCATAGCAAGTTACGTCATGTCTCTCTGCATATCCGTCTGAGTGGAGCTCCTCTGAGCATTCACTCTCACATGGCCACAACTAGATCATAGTCCTATCTGTCTGGTTTAAGGGACTATTGGTACCTTTTGATTTCATGGATACTGTCACCAGACAAGCAGCTTATACTCACCCTGTTCTTGTTCAGTCTGCTGACTGTGGAGTCTGTATTTCTAGCTAAAGAATAACAGGGTACCTGTCAAATCTTCAAATGTTCAAAATTTCGAATGTTACATGGTCAGTACCAAACGTTTGAAATTTTGAGTGTTCGAAGATAGACTTTCAATGGCGCCATACAGTGCAGATAGGGAGAATTTTCCTTTTTTGCAGTGAAGTGCGGTCTTGGAGTTGGTATATTTAAGTAGGGGGGTATGGGGGTGCAGGGGGGCTTGCCCCCTGCCTACGCTGTTACAGTGTTTTTGTCTGTTTTTACTTTTTATTTGAAGTTCTTAACATCCAAATGTCGAACATTTGGTCTCGACCATATAATGCTCGACATTTTGGATGTTCGAACATTTAACATAGACCCGAATAACATATTACTAAAACATTTTCCTGTTTGGAGGGAGACTTAGTGGGTCTCATAGGCTTAGTCTTACTTTCATGATGACTCTTTAATAAGCTGATTGGATTTGCCGTATAAATTGAGAGGAAACAGCTGTTGTCTTGTGTGCTGGAGGCTGGTATCTTTTTAGAGTTATTTTTAGGAGGCTTTGGCAAGTTTTTATTTACAGCCTTAGGATGCATTATGGACCTGGTGGTGTGTTGTGAGTGATGTGCTTTTGTTGATATATTATGCTGATACAAGAGATCTGCTTCAATTGGTACAATGAATTTGTAGAAAAAGTGAACAGTTGATAAACATAAGGCAGATGCTACACTACCTTGGAATATCTAATTTGATCAGACTGGACACAGGTGGGGTGGCAGCAGAAATTTCATTCCGATTATCAAAGGCTAGAGTACTAGGACAGGTCATACTTGTCAGGGATAGAAGGGAGACTGCTATAGGAATCCCGGAATCTTATGGGTGAAGTGTTTAGGTTAGATGGTAGCTAATTTAGCAGTACTTAGTGGAAAGATGGAATTAGTCTCACTGTAGAAAGTACTGATAATTTTACATAAGTAATTTGTAGCGTTACATCTCCTAGTACTGTATAGGTCGCTTGCTCCTAATACTGTGTATGTCAGTTGCACACATTGCAGAATGGCTTCTGCTAGGTGCTGAAAACTGTAGGTTTAGGTTATATCTCAGAATGAACCCCTTATGCACTAACACTGAGATGCTAATATTGTAGAGCTAAATCTTAGGGTCATCAATGCTGGGCACTGAATAGCTGGGATGTTATGTGATCCTATCTCGCCTACATTCTGAATGATGGGTTCGGAGCCGATCCCTCGGCTCCGACTCGGCACGCTTATGCCAAAGAGCGAAGTCTCTTACTGGCTGAGCTTACCATATCCCAGGATGCACCACTACCAGTCCCCCAGATCTCGTTTGCCGCTAACAAGTGAAGACGTGGTCTCGAGCTGGCTGAGTTAAGTAGTGATTATTTCACTAGTTTTTCTGTCAGGTTTTTCTTCTTTTTCTACAAAAAGCTGTTTTAACAGCTATTCTTGTGTTTTGAGTGTGTTTGACAAAATTCACTTGGTGAATTCTTGTGTTGTGAGTGACTAGAGTACCTCTTGTCTGGAAAGGCCTTTCCCGGTCTTTTTGTTTGTAGGTGACTTGGTTCTGTTTTGAATCATTTACTTTTCTCTTCTTAAATAAGAACTAACGGAGAGAAATTATTATATTACAGAGTTTGTGCTGTGTTTGACTAACTCACAGTATTGCAGTGATAACTGTAAGCCTACTCTAGGTGTTTTTCCAGTGTTCTTTCTGTTACCTTTGATAATTTCCATAATGTCTCAGAATCCCAGGCCTTCGGCTTCAAGAAATGTGTAAAATGTAGCTTCAAAATGTCCATCACGGACGATCACTCGCTATGTGTGTATTGCTTAGGGGCAAAGCATTTACAGGAATCATGTAGTGAAAGTCACGCTTTTTCCTCAAGGGTCGTGCAGGAGAGGAAAAATAAATTAATTCTTAAGGGATTAATTAAACCTTCTTCGAAGAAGCTTTGGCATCCTCTCCTTCTCCGGCCAAAAGAAAGGCGTCGGCTCCGACCAGTCCGTCGGATCCGATCGCTAAGAAACAAAGGCAGGCCTCTCCTTCGGCTCCAAGGACTTGGAGCCGAGGTCGAATGGTCTGCCTCGATGCCACCAGTATCGACTCCTCTGGCTTCGAGCCGATAGCTGGGGCATCGAGGCGGGTCATCTTCGCCGGCTCCACTGCTCTCGGAGCCGACAAGGTTGCCCGCTCAGACACTTCCTCCTCGGCCAAGTCCACCTCGGCACCGATGGAAACTGGTGTGTGTATTCCTCGGCGCCGATACTCATCGAGTCGCCTCGAGCCGGTCCCCTAGCCCTTTGGGGCCGTTGGAGAGGCCTCGGACCCGTTCTGTTTCCTCTCGGTCTTCGAGGATGTCAGATTCTGATATAGACAGGGTGCTCCAAAGACTGTTCCAGTCCCCAGTCTTCCAAAAATTTGTTTCGGTTCCGACCCAGTTGGCTTCGGAGCCAATGACCTTGGCCCACCCCATTGCCATTCCTCCTCCGACTGCTTCGACTCCGTCGGAGCAGGTGCTGTTGGAGCCGATGGAGATCTCAGGGTCGGCTCCGACCCTTACTCCAACCCGGGCCTTCGGGTCCGAGTTTGGTACGCGGACGTCTTCGGCTGGACCCGGGGGTGATGTTTCGGGACCTATGCTTTCGGTTCCGAGCCTCCCCCTCGGTGCTTCAGCTGCGGGTCTTCCGTCGACTATCACGGCTCCGGGGACCGGACACTCCCAGGATTCTGGGGGTCCGGCTTTCAGAGCCATGAGGAGTGCCTTGGCCAAGTCCTCTTGCGGCATCTCCCCGGCTGTGGCGGCACCTTCCCTAGGCGTGGAGACTGGGTCTTTGGCAGTTCCCTGTCCGTAGTCAGCGGAGCCCGGGGCCTGAGGTTACCCCAGTGGGGTTCCCTCCTCCTGAGGGTTCTTCGGAGTTGTCTTCGGAGGAACCCCCAAGGAAGAGATCGTGCAAGAGGAAGCACGTGGACTCCCCCGAGTCTATTACATCAGACACTGATCTTGATGATGCAGAGGGGTCCCCGAAGTCGTCCTCGGATGATGTCTCCTTTGCAGACATCTTAGAGATCCTCAAACAACGAGGCGGCTGGATATCCAAACCCCCCTCTACTGACGAGTCAGTGCTCCTCAAGGCCTTTGGGGCTCAGCCCTCCGCCTCCTGGGTGTCTCCGCCCTTCAACGAGCTTCTGGATTTAGTTTGTCGAAGGGCGTGGGAACATCCAGATACCGTGGAACCAGTCCCTTCTCGTCCAAATAAATTTTTGTCTGCTCCCCCCGAGAAGGAGTTCCTCACTAAAGGCGTGGCTGTAGATGCCATGGTGGTGGCATCTGCTACACAACAGGACGTGGCAGAGGCTTCAACGTCCATCCATCCTCCTAATAAGGAGTCTAGGAGTATGGACAGGACGGAAGCGCACCCTGACTTCAGCGGCCTTTACTTTAAGGTCTCTGAATTATTTGGCACATTTTACCAGGCTTCAGAGGGATCTGGTCAAGGAGTTGTCAGATTCCCTCTCGGGTAACCTACCTGAGCAGCTAGCCCAGTCGGTTAGCTCTCAGTTGGCTATCCTTACGTCAATTTCTAACTCGTCCATGAGGCTCATTTCCTATGCGGCCGAAGGGCGGGTAGAGCGGCAGGCACAGGCGTGGCTCTACGGAGACAAGCCTGGCTCCGTTTGTGTCAGTTTGCGGAGGCCTTCAAGTCTTCCTTCGCCGACGCTCCCTTTGATGGGTCCTCCTTGTTTGGACCCAAGGTTAAAGACACCCTTACCCGCTGTGAGCAAGAGGGAAAAACTTTATCTGCCGTAGGTGCCGTTATTCCACTCCCTTCGGCCTTACCCCAAGGCTAAAGGAGGGGAAAATGTGGTTCCGCAAATCCCGTAAGTTTTTCTCCCAACAGCAGGAAGAATCCTTCCAGAGGCAGAGGACGGGAAATTTTTCAGGGAGACCCCGTCCCAGAGGCGGCAGAGGGCCCCGCAATTCTGGAGACCGCGAGTCCTTTCGTGGCTCTTCAGCCTCCCACACGTCATGAGGGATTGCCCGGCTGTGCTGCTCGGGAGCCAGTCGGGTGTCGTTTTGCCAAGCACCTAAAAGCCTGGGAGTCAATCACTCAGGACAGATGGGTGCTTCGGATCATTGCCGGAGGTTACACCATCCCATTCACATTCTCGCCCACCGTCCAAAAGAATCCCGGACCCACCACCCAGTCAAAGGGAAATGGCAGCCGCAGAAGCTTTAAAGCTGCTAGAAAAGGAGTCATCCAACCGGTCCCCACAGACCAGATCGGATCAGGAAATTACTCCAGGTTCTTTTAGTGCCAAAAGACAGGGGACCTGAGACCAATATTGGATCTCAGCAGACTGAACCAATCCGTCACGAAATCCAAATTCGAATGGTCACGTTACAATCCATTCTCCCATTGTTGGAGAAGGATGTTTGGATGTGCTCCATAGACCTCAAGGACGCCTATTATCACATACCGATACATCAGGCGTCCAGAAGGTATCTGCGCTTCAGCCTGGGAGTCAGTCATTACCAATTTTGCGCTCTGCCCTTTGGTCTCCAGGGTGTTCACCAAGTGTTTGGCAGTAGTGACGGCTCACCTGAGAAGTCTTGGATTCCAAGTGTTTCCCTATCTGGACGACTGGCTCCTGACTGCCACCACCAGGCATCTACTAATGGACAACCTCAAAGCCACTATCTCCTGGGTGTTACCCTGGGGATTACATTCAATTGGTCAAAGTCTGTCTTGCTGCCCTCTCAACGCATAAAGTTCATAGGAGCAGAGATAGACTCAAGATTGATGCGTCTTTCTTCCTGCCGAAAGGATCCAAACTTTACAGGGCCAAGTTCAAGCTCTGATCTCGAGATCCAAAGCCCCAGCCAGGATGGTTCTACAAGTTCTAGGCTCAATGTCTGCCACGGTTCTTTTAGTCCCTCTGGCAAGATTGCACATGAGGATTCTTCAGTGGCTATTGTCAACGCAATGGTCCTTTCAGGATCTTCCCTCAATCATCACATCATGATTACGGATATATGCAAAGGGCCCTTCGCTGGTGGCTTCAGACATCCAATTTGGATCAAGGAAACCACTTTGTTCTTCCCTCTCCAGTGGTTACCCTGACGACAGATGCCTCCCAGATAGGGTGGGGGGGGCATTGTCTGGGCAGGCTAGTTCAGGGCTCCTGGCTTCCAGACGAAGCTCTTCTCCACATCAATGTGTTGGAGATGAGGGCTGTACTTCTATCCCTACAAGCCTTACACAAGTTTCTTCCTCAGGGCATCATCGCCATCCACACAGACAACATGTCGGTGGTTTGGTATCTGAGCAAACAAGGAGGGACCAGATCATAGCCCCTTTGCAGAGAGGCCATGAGAGTGTGGGAATGGGCTGTAGCTACCAACCGCTTCTTGGTAGCGACCCACATCCCGGAAAGTCAAATATATTGGCAGACAAATTGAGCAGGACAATTCTCTCTCCTCACGAGTGGTCTCTAAACCACACAGTAGCAGCTCAGGTTTTCAGGAGATGGGGACCGTGCTGCGACCTATTTGCAACTCCATTAAACACCAAGTGCCAAAGGTTCTTCTCCTTGATCCCACATCAGGAGTACCAGCCATGGATGCTCTAGCACAACCTTGGCCAACAGGGCTACTTTATGCCTTTCCTCCAATTCCGCTTCTTCCCAGAGTTATTCAAAAGCCTCTCAACTGGGGTCTTCAATGATACTGATTGCCCGTACTGGCCTCGTCAGGTATGGTTTCCCTACCTGAAGAAGCATGCAGTGGACGATCCGTGGACTTTAGACCTGATTCCGGACTTGCTAATCCATCAGTCGGGACTTGACATCAGTCCCTTCAATCTTTGAAATTGACAGCTTGGCTCCTCCACTTCCGACTTTAGTTAGAAGGCACACACTAGACCGGAAGTTGTTCACATTTTATCTTCGGCCCACAAACCCACCACTAACAAATTGTACCTTAGTAAGTGGAAGAGGTTTGCTATCTGGAGCTCAACTCAAGGGCTTAGACCCTATCACTGCTCCTGTCCCAGAGGTCTTGAAATTTTTAACATCCCTGTTTAATCAGGGATCTTCTGTCTCAACTATTAAAGTCCAACTAGCGGCTATCTCTAAATTCCACGAATCCATGGATCCTCCTTTGATGAGCAGCAGACTATGCAAAACTTTCATTAAAGGTGCGAGCCTATTAGGACCACCAATTTTCATCCTGCACCTCCGTGGGATCTTGATTTGGTGCTTGGCATTAACATCTCCCCTTTTGAACCGGCTGCTACATGCGAGTTAAAATATCTGTCTTGGAAAACTGCCTTCTTAGTTGCAATTACTTGCAAGAAGAGTTTCAGAGCTTCAAGCCCTGTCTATTAAGCCACCGTACTTGATTTTCCACAAGGATAGAGTATCACTTAGGCCTAATCCATCCTTTGTCCCAAAGGTCTGTTCTAGTTTCTGCCTCCAACAATCTCTAGAGCTACCGGTTTTCTTCCCAAAATTCTCCAATGAAGCAGAATACACTCTTCATAAATTGGATGTTCACAGGCAATTACGCTTCTATTTAGACAGGACTCAGCAACCGTAAGTCAGACCAGTTGTTTGTGTCCTTCTCAGATAATAAACTGGGCCAAACCATCACAAAAGCTACTATCTCAAAATGGATCAGAGATTGCATAACTCAGGCTTATTCTTCTTGAATAAGCAACTTACAACATCTATCAAGGCTCATTCTACCAGAGCTATGGCTACTTCTATAGCTTTTCATTCCAAGCTCGCTATATCGGAAATCTGTGCTGCGGCTACTTGGTCCAATCCGCACACTTTCATTTCCCACTACAAATTGGATGTGGCATCTAGAGGACGAGCTTCATTTGGTTCCACGGTACTCAGGAGTGTTTTCCAGTGAGCCACCCAGGATTCAGGTGCTAGGACGCTGTCCCATCATTCAGAATGTAGGCGAGATAGGATCACATAACATCTTTTAGTTATGTACTCACCATAACTTCAGATGTTTGGGATCCATCTCGCCTACATTCCTAATACCCACCCTCCTTCCCCCTGCCTTGGAGATCAGAAGAGATTGAACGGTTTTGAGTTCTACTGTTTTATCTTGTTTCATCTGACGATGTTATATAAGCAGGGTATGCATGTGTGCATGTATGCGGACAAACTAGATCTGGGGGACTGGTAGTGGTGCATCCTGGGATATGGTAAGCTCAGCCAGTAAGAGACTTCGCTCTTTGGCATAAGCGTGCCGAGTCGGAGCCGAGGGATCGGCTCCGAACCCATCATTCAGAATGTAGGCGAGATGGATCCCAAACATCTGAAGTTATGGTGAGTACATAACTAAAAGTTTATTTACCACATAGCAGTCACCAGTCATTAGGGCAGAATTGTTAACTTTTAAAGCTAATTTATAGAGGCATAGGTGTTTTTAGAACTCTGGATACTTGTGTAAACAATAGAGCAGTCACTGACACTGGACACAATAGCTATTACTTCTAAAAACAGAGCAGTCAGGCTAAGCAGCAACACTGAACATGACAGTAGTACACACAGAAGAGCAATTTATAAGCACTGGTGCTTAAATAATACAACCAAAAGACAATTCACTATACACTAGGATACTTACAGTAAAAGTTCAGTTTAACACCAATGTTCAGCTTCACTCAGAGTAACAGTAGGAGGTTACTGTTACCTGGCTACCAATAATCAATATCTCTGTGTTACTTTTTACACCAGAAGTGAAATAGTTTATCTAATATCAAGCTGGTTCATGAGAAGGAAACTGCAGTCCCTTTAGTGATCATTGAAATGGGCAGTGGTCTGAAAGGTTGTTATAGCAGTCTTCTGGTAGATGTTGTGGGTAATACGTACAGCAGTTCAGCACAAGAGAATGCAAAACTGCAGAATTGCCCAAAATAATGATGATTTTTGCACCAAAATAGTAGCCAGACCAGTTAGGAAAGTTGCACACACACTGCCCAAACAAAGACACTTAAGAATCAATGCTTCCTTCTATCAACAGGAGCAGTGCAGTAGCAGTAATTATTGCCATAAGTGGGATTTGAACCTACTTGCCCATATGGAAACCATAATAAGTATCAGCTGCTGAAGCAGATTAACTCTTGAGCCAGACACCTTAGACCATTTGCATGTTCTAATGCTTGACGTTCTTCTTTTCCATGCTTTATGATCTGTCAGGGGAATACAGACCCTGCCTCACTTAATAATATTTATTTGTCAGGGGTATACAGACCCTGCCTCACTTAATGATATTTATTGCCAATATTTTTATCTGGATCTGTATGCTCCTTTTTCTACTCCCTTGTTAGTAACATAAATCATTTTTGTTTAATTTTTATCTCTGAAAACTATAATATCTTGGCATCACTGAGCTTAGGCCCATCTTCTCCATGACATCTCAACTCTTGTTTAAAATGCGTGCCAGTGGTCAGGCTGTTCGACCACCAGACATACAGACTGTGTCTGTATTATCATGGGGAATGCACCTTGTCTTCATTTGCTTGCATTTTTATCAGACTACACAGTAAGGGTACTGGGAAACTGTTTAGGTGTTTTTAGTGTCTAAAGCCATATCTGCAGTCTTTAGCTAAAATAAGTCTAATCTGCCTTTGAGGGTTTTTTTGAACTACAGGGTTTTACAGATTGTTATTGTTGTGTCTTTCGGCTTTTCCTGGTTAGGAGTCGCCACAGCGGAACTCCGGTCCGCTAATGATTGGCAGTAGATTTTTACGTGCCGAGGTGCCAGCCCTGACGTACAACCTTCAACGAAGGTACGCCTATTCACGCATGTCTCCAGACAGAAGACGCTCTAGCTGAGAATTGAATGGGACGTCTTACTGTGAGGCGACAGTGCTACCGCAGCACCACCACGTACTTTTCCTAAAAAGAAGCAGCATACATCTATCTTGTGTAGAAGTTTTTTCTTCTCTTTTGATTCTACTCCTTTTTGTTATGGTGTAATCTTTAGATAAAAGCCTGTCAAGGCCTTCTGTTCCAGTGTTTATACATATATTCATCCTGATCTGTAGGGGAATATGTTAAAAATCCTACAATAATTGTGGTTGAGATGACAGCACAGAGTTTTATATTGCTTAGTCTCCTCATGTTTATTCCAGACCAGATGCACACAGGTAGGCCCCTTTGCTGAAAAGTTTTACTTTTTCTGGATTATGATAAATTGGTTGAAGTAATTATATAGGAATTCCATTTTACACCTCAGTCCTCCTGACTGGTACCACCTCTGTTAGATGTCCTTAAAGGTACTTTTATAATTCCAAGGGTGAGCATAATCAATCACACTGCCCAGCATTGCAAAGCAGCAGACTAAGAATTAATAATCCCTGCAATATATTTACACTTCATAGGAAACAGAAATTAGACTGGCTTCAGTGCAGAAGTGTCTAAATATGTAACCATTCAACAGTTAACTACATTAACATATTTAAATAAACTCCATTATGGCACTAAGCATTACATCTAGGGAAAAAGCTGTATGAGTGAAAAGCATTTCAAGTACCAAAATATGATAACAAAAATAATTTCAAACCCACTGATAGGATAGCTTGCAATATAAAAAGTTATGTATTAATTAACAAATTAATACCAACATTTTATCATAATTGTCTTTTACCCCATTAAAATAAAAATAATACTATACTGACACCTACTGGTTTTATCAAAAACTACATCAAATTCAACACAGCTTCTTAAAATATTAATTTCATTTAAAAAAGGTTCAGCACCAAGTGAGTGAAAAAATACATTTATTAAAGAAAAATCCAAACCGGTATCGGCTACTTAGCCTTCCTCAGTGAATGTCATTCCTCATTCAAAAAACCTAATATATATCCCACCAACAATTAACCAATTCCACAGTCAGTAATTCCTTAAAAGGCACAGTGATATATTCCATAATATGTATCATTATTTCTATATTGAACTATAGTAAACTCTGAAAAATACATATCAATGAAATAAAATAAAAAGTGAAATAAATAAAAAGATGGAAATAATATATATATATACACACACACACATACACACACACACACACACACACACACACACACACACACACACACACACACACACACACACACACAATATCAGCAATCAAAAAATGAATAAACAATTATCCACACAAATCCTGATTGTTTCACAAATGGTCATTCAGACCTGGTGAAAACAAAGCCCCTTAGTTATTCTTCTTTTTTCCATGTCATTGAAAATCCTGTGCCAACCCAATTTTTGAGATCTATCACCCCATATTTTGTTAATAATACAAAAATGAAATTTGGCAGATTTGTGTACACAAACATGTCTGTAGAGTGCATTAGTTGAACGCTGATTCCTGATATCCCCTAAATGTTCAGACAATCTAATTCTGAAAGGCCTAGATGTTTGGCCAACATAAAATGCGGAACAGGAGCAGGTGGCCAAATATACCACCCAGTCCGTCCCAAAGTTGGCAAAATGTCTAATCTGGTACACAAGTTTAGTAGTCTTGCTAGAAAACTCCTTGGACTTAAGCATATATTTACAAAAGGAGCAATGCCCACAAGAAAAAGAACCCACCAGTTTGTCCCCCGTGATGGTTAATTGTTCAGATACAGAATGCTGTTCCATTCTTGACTTATAGTGATTAAAGTATGACCCTAATGTCTTACCCCTATGGTAAGATAATTTACACTCATCCATGAGAATGTTGAATAATTCTGGATTAGCCAAGAGGATATTCCAGTTATTATTAACAGCATGTCGAATGGCATGTATATTTCTGCCATATGTGGTGACAGACCTGATGATATTGGCTAGTTCAGAGGTTTTGTCATGATATGTAAGAAACGTAAAAGCAAGAAAAAATGCTGGGATAAGGCTCCAAAATCCAGAACAGAACGTAAAAATGATGAAAATAGACTTTTCGCAATACTGCCTTTATTCACAAACACAAGCGCTTTCACATAGCTTCTTCAGGTGTATGTTAATCAACAAAAGAGCACACCTTTATATATAAAAAAAACAGGTCACATGTTCACATATCAATCATGTTAAAGGTGCAAACAATCTTAAAAATATATGCAAATAAATACATTCATGTTAAAAAGTAATAAATATAAAATATTTAAATATACCAACTTTATAATACAATATATATATAAATATAAAAGATATATATATAAAATTCATCTTTTCAAACCTCTGGTATAGAGTATTGGCTTCATAGGTATACATTCATTGAGACCATGTCCTATATTAGATCTCAACATCACTATCCATCTTGCTTCTATTTCTTCAGTCCTAAGTCTGATATCTCCCCCTCTATTGCTCTCAAAGGACTTGGATAGCACCTTGAACTGAAGTTTGTGAGATTCACCCATGCTTTTAACATGCTTGGCCAGTGCATTAACCTTGGACCCTTTCTTAATGTGATATGCATGTTCCCTTATTCTCTCTCTTAGAGTGCGGTCTGTTTTGCCCACATAAAAATTTTGACAAATAATACAGTGGGCAAGATAAACAACATGAGAGCTTGCACATGTGGCATTCACTCTAATGTCATAGAACTTTCCTGTATCTGGATGCTTAAACAACAGAGATGTATCTATAAAACTACATTGTCCACATTTACCACAGGGTTTAGTACCAGGTGTCAATTTTTCACCTGCAACTTCTTTAACTCCACATAGTCTTCTGTGTAAATTCTTTTTTATTCCTAAATGTAAACTGGGGCTTCAACCCTACTAAGGTAGAAATATTAGGTTCAGTCGTTAATATCTCCCAGTGCTTGTTAATAATGTCAGTATACATACTGACATCTCTCGTATAGGGAATACATACTTTTAACCTATTATCTTTCAGATGTGTTTGTTTAGGAATCAGTCTTGAAAAATAAGGTTTGGCTCTAGTATGTCTTAACTGTCTAACAACTTTCTTATTCTTAGTCACCATATTATGTTGATAGCCTCTCTCCTTTAACTCTTTGGTAGTGATAAGCATCTGTTTCTCATATTCATGGGCTCCAACACTTAATCTAGAGGCTCTATAAAATTGATTCTGAGCAACATTATTAAAGACATATTGTGGATGCATACTATCCCTGGATAGTAAATTATTTACTCTGCATTCCTTCCTAAATATCCTGGTAGTAATATTACCAAGTAGGTCTCTTTCAACAAAAACATCAAGGAAGTTAATTCCTATATCAGAATGATTCAAGGTAAATTTCAAAAATGCAGTGGTCTGATTCAGATAATCAATAAATTCAGCAAGTTGATCAACAGTGCCATTCCACAAAATAAAACAATCGTCAACAATTATTCACCGTTATTCCTAATGAACAATGTATAGATTTTTAAGGGAGTTATTAATTAAAGTAGGTACATATAAAGCAAATGAAATAGTTTTGATACAGAAACTTATTGTGATTGTCCTATACAATAATGTTTTTCTTTTTAATGGACAAGTTTACTGGCAGAAAAATGGTGTAGCAATGGGTAGCTCATGCTCGAACAGCTACACCAATGCTGTAATGGTTACATGGGAGACTGAGCATGTATTCAGTGGACCCTACAATTCTCTAGTGCTATTTTATAGAAGATTTGTTGACGATTGTTTTATTTTGTGGAATGGCACTGTTGATCAACTTGCTGAATTTATTGATTATCTGAATCAGACCACTGCATTTTTGAAATTTACCTTGAATCATTCTGATATTGGAATTAACTTCCTTGATGTTTTTGTTGAAAGAGACCTACTTGGTAATATTACTACCAGGATGTTTAGGAAGGAATGCAGAGTAAATAATTTACTATCCAGGGATAGTATGCATCCACAATATGTCTTTAATAATGTTGCTCAGAATCAATTCTATAGAGCCTCTAGGTTAAGTGTTGGAGCCCATGAATATGAGAAACAGATGCTAATCACTACCAAAGAGTTAAAGGAGAGAGGCTATCAACATAATATGGTGACTAAGAATGAGAAAGTTGTTAGACAGTTAAGACATACTAGAGCCAAACCTTATTTTTCAAGACTGATTCCTAAACAAACACATCTGAAAGATAATAGGTTAAAAGTATGTATTCCCTATACGAGAGATGTCAGTATGTATACTGACATTATTAACAAGCACTGGGAGGTATTAATGACTGAACCTAATATTTCTACCTTAGTAGGGTTGAAGCCCCAGTTTACATTTAGGAATAAAAAGAATTTACAGAGAAGACTATGTGGAGTTAAAGAAGTTGCAGGTGAAAAATTGACACCTGGTACTAAACCCTGTGGTAAATGTGGACAATGTAGTTTTATAGATACATCTCTGTTGTTTAAGCATCCAGCTACAGGAAAGTTCTATGACATTAGAGTGAATGCCACATGTGCAAGCTCTCATGTTGTTTATCTTGTTATTCCTTCCTTCCTCAACAGCCAACTCTAAAAAGGAATCAATTTCTTTCTGAAAACTACTGGTCGGGTCCAAAGGCATAGGCATATAATTTAGGGCATTTCTAAGTTGTCTGTAGGCCTCAGATGTATAATACGCCATGTCCATTGCTGCTACTGCTCCCCCTTTGTCAGCTGGAACTTTAACAATATTATGATTTTCCTTAAGTTCCTGAAGGACTTGTTGTTCAGCCCCGGATAAATTATGGCCCAACATGCGGGTCTCATAACCATGAAAATGTAAATCTTTAAGAACAGATTTTTGAAAAATGGCCACATATTTATGCATAGGAGGCTGGAATTCCAATTTTTTTAACTTAAAGTCACTGGATGTTTGAGAGATGTCCTGTGAACCAAACATAGTTTTAAATTCAACAGCTGGCAGAATGATTGAACATCTTTAACCACAGAATCTTCATGAACACAGATACTAGGAACATATGTTAATCCCTTATTCAAAAGTTTAATAGCAGCTTCAGACAATGTGACAGAAGAAATGTTTAATACATTAGAACCTACTAATGTTTGGGAATTATCATCCGTAACAAAGTTTCCAGATTTTTGACATTTGATGTTATGTGATCCTATCTCGCCTACATTCTGACTGATGGGTTTGGAGCCGATCCCTCGGCTCCGACTCGGCACGCTTATGCCAAAGAGCGAAGTCTCTTATTGGCTGAGCTTACTATATCCCAGGATGCACCACTACCAGTCCCCCAGATCTCGTTTACCGCTAACTAGCAAAGACGTGGTCTCGAGCTGGCTGAGCTAAGTAGTGTTTTTCACAAACTTTTTCTGTCGGGAATTTTCTAATTCTATAACAAAAAGCTGTTTTAACAGCTATACCGTACTTTTTGTGTGTGACTGTTTTTTTTGTGGAAAATTTTGTGTGTGGTTGTGTGTTTGTTCTGACTAGAGGCCCCCTTGAATTGAAGGGCCTTTCCCTGTCAGTCAATTGTTTTCAAATCCTTAGGGGTTCTAGGATCCCCTTTAGTTATTTTTTTCAGTAGTTGTCGGACTGTCAATCTTAATCAGCAACCGTAAGCTAATCATTGTAGTGACATTCAATTTAAAAAAAAAAAAGTGTGTTTTTCTGTGATAGAGTTACTGAATTTGTTGCTATAATGTCTCAGGCTCCTAGGCCTTCGGGCTTTAAGAAGTGCACTAAGTGCAGTTTTAAAATGTCAATCACAGATGACCACTCTCTCTGTGTATATTGTTTGGGCGCCAAACATTTGCAGGAGTCCTGCAGCATGTGTCACGCGTTTTCCTCGAGGGTCCTCCAAGAGAGGAAAAATAAACTTATTTTGAAAGGCCTTATAAAACCCTCTTTTGAAGAAGCATTAGCGTCCTCTCCTTCTCCTGCTAAAAAGAAAGGCGGCTCCGACCAGTCCGTCGGACCCGACCGCCAAAAGACATAGGCAGGCTTCTCCTTCGGCTCCACGGACTTCGGAGCCGAGGGTGGAACGGTCTGCCTCGATGCCTCCAGTCTCGACTCCTCTGGGTTCGGAGCAGACGGCTGGGGCATCGAGAGGCGGGTCACCTTCATCGGCTCCACTGATCTCAGAGCCGATGAAGGTTGTCCGCTCAGACATTTCCTCCTCGGCGCCGAAGTCCTCTTCGGCACCGATGGAAATTGGTTTGGACACTCCTTCGGCGCCGATAGTTATCGAGTCGCCTCGGAGCCAGTCCCCTAGTCCCTTGGAGCCGTTGGAGAGACCTACTCAGACCCATTCGGTCTCCTCCAGGTCATCGAGGATGTCAGATTCGGACATAGACAGGGTGCTCCAAAGACTGTTCCAGTCCCCAGTCTTTCAAAAATTTGTTTCGGCTCCGACCCAATTGGTTTCGAGCCGATAGCCCTCCATTGCCATTCCTCCTCCGACCGCCCGGCTCCGTGAGCAGGTGCTGATGGAGCCAGTAGAGATCCTGGGTCGGCTCCGACCCTTACTCCAACCCCGGCCTTCGGGTCCGAGTTTAGCACACGGACTTCTTCGGCTGGACCCGGGGGTGACGTTTCGGGACCAATGCTGTCGGTTCCGAGCCTCCCTCTCGGTGCTTCGGCCGCGGGACTTCCGTCTGCTATCATGGCTCCGGGGACCGGACACTCCCAGGATTCTGGGGGTCCAGCTTTCAGAGCTATGAGGAGTGCCTTGGCCAAGTCTTCTTAGGCCATCTCTACGGCTTTACCGGCACCTTCCCTGGGCATGGAGACTGGGTCTTTGGCAGTTCCCTGTCTCTAGGCAGCGGAGCCCCGGGGCCTGAGGTTACCCCCACTGGGGGTTCCCCTCCTCCTGAGGGTTCTTCAGAGTTGTCTTCGGAAGAGCCCCCAAGGAAGAGATCGTGCAAGAGGAAGCACGTGGACTCCCCCGACGAGTCTCTTACATCGGACACTGATCTTGATGATGCGGAGGGGTCCCCAAAGTCGTCCTCGGATGATGTCTCATTTGCAGACATTCTAGAGATCCTTAAGCAATGAGGCGGCTGGAATTCCAAACCCCCCTCCGTTGATGAGTCAGTGTTTCTCAAGGCCTTCGGGGCTCAGCCCTTCGCCTCCTGGGTGTCTCCGCCCTTCGACGAGCTCCTGGATTTGGTTTGTCAGATGGCGTGGGAACATCCAGATACTGTGGAACCAGTGCCTTCTCGCCCTAACAAATTTTTGTCTGCCCCACCCGAGAAGGAGTTCTTAATGAAAGGCGTGGCTGTAGATGCCATGGTGGTGGCATCTGCTACCCAGCAGGACGTGGCAGAGGCTTCAACGTCTGTCCATCCTCCTAATAAGGAGTCTAGGAGCATGGACCGGTACGGGAAGCGCACCCTGACTTCAGCGGCCTTTACTCTGAGGTCCCTGAATTATTTGGCACATTTCACCAGACTACAGAGGGATCTGGATAAAGGAGCTCTCAGACTCCCTCTCAGGTAACCTACCTGAGCAGCTAGCCCAGTCGGTTAGCTCTCAGTTGGCTATCCTTACCTCGATTTCTAACTCGTCCATGAGGCTCATTTCATATGCGGCCGAAGGGGCAGGCAGAGCGGCAGGCACAGGCGTGGCTCTACGGAGACAAGCCTGGCTCCGTTTGTGTCATTTCGCGGAGGCCTTCAAGTCTTCCTTTGCCGACGCTCCCTTTGATGGGTCCTCTTTGTTTGGACCCAAGGTAAAAGACACTCTTACCCGCTGTGAGCAAGAGGGAAAGACTTCATCTGCCGTAGGAGCACGTTATTCCACTCCCTTTCGGGCTTATCCCAGGGCTAAAGAGGAGGGAAGATGTGGTTCCATAAATCACAGAAATTCTTTCCCCAACAGCAGGAAGATTCCCTTCCAGAGGCAGAGGACGGGAAATTATTCTGGGAGACGCCGTCCCAGAGGCGGCAGAGGCCCCCGCAACACTGGAGACCGCGAGTCCTTTCGTGGCTCTTCAGCCTCCCACACTCCATGAGGGATTGCCCGGCTGTGCTGCTCGAGCCAGTCGGGTGCCGTTGCCAAGCACCTAAAAGCCTGGGAGTCTATTACTCAGGACAGATGGGTGCTTCGATTATTGCCGGAGGTTACACCATTCCCTTCACACACTCACCCCCACCGTCCAAAAAAATCCCGGACCCACCACCCAGTCAAAGGGAAATTGCAGCCGTAGAAGCTTGAAAGGAGTCATCCAACCGGTCCCCACAGACCAGATCGGATCCGGAAATTACTCAAGGTTCTTTTAGTGCCAAAAAAGACAGGGGACCTGAGACCCATTTTGGATCTCAGCAAACTAAACCAGTCCGTCATGAAGTCCAAATTCCGAATGGTCACTTTACAATCCATTCTCCCATTGTTGGAGAAAGATGTTTGGATGTGCTCCATAGATCTCAAGGATGCCTATTATCACATACCGATACATCAGGCGTCCAGGAGGTATCTGCGCTTCAGCCTGGGAGACAGTCATTTCCAATTTTGTGCTCTGCCCTTTGGTCTCACCACAGCCCCAGGGTGTTCACCAAGTGTTTGGCAGTAGTGACTGCTCACCTGAGGAGTCTCGGATTCCAAGTGTTTCCCTATCTGGATGACTGGCTCCTGACTGCCACCACCAGGCATCTACTACTAGAGAACCTACAAGCCGCCATCTCCCTGGGTGCTTCCCTGGGAATTACATTCAACTGGTCAAAGTCTGTCTTGCTGCCTTCTCAGCGCATAAGATTCATAGGAGCAGAGATAGACTCAAAATTGATGCGAATCTTCCTTCCTACCGAAAGGATACAAACATTACGAGGTCAAGTCCGAGCCCTGCTTCTAAGATCCAAAGCCCCAGCCAGGTTGGTCCTGCAACTTTTAGGTTCAATGTCTGCCACGGTTCTCCTAGTTCCTCTGGCAAGATTGCACATGAGGATTCTTCAGTGGCTGTTATCGACACAATGGTCCTTTCAGGATCTCCCCCTCAATCATCACATACTGATTACAGAAACGTGCAAACGGGACCTCCGCTGGTGGCTTTGCCATCCAATCTGAATCAGGGAAGACCTTTTGTTATGCCCCCTCCGGTAGCCACCTTGACGACGGATGCCTCCCAGACGGGGTGGGGGGGGGGCATTGTCTGGGCAGGTCAGTTCAGGGTTCTTGGCTTCCAAACGAAACTTTTCTCCATATCAATGTGTTGGAAATGAGGGCTGTACTTCTGTCCCTACAAGCCCTCCACAACTTTCTCCCTCAAGGCATTATCGCTATCCACACAGACAACATGTCGGTGGTCTGGTATCTAAACAAACAAGGAGGGACAAGATCTTACCCCCTTTGCAGAGAGGCCATGAGGGTGTGGGAATGGGCAGTGGCTACCAACTGCTTCCTGGTAGCGACCCACATTCCAGGAAAATCCAATGTATTGGCAGACAGACTGAGCAGGACTATTCTCTCTCCTCACGAGTGGTCCCTGAACGAAACAGTAGCAGCTCAGATTTTCAAACGATGGGGATTCCGTGCTGCGACCTGTTTGCAACACCACAAAACACGAAGTGCAAAGGTTCTTTTCCTTGACCCAGCGTCAAGGGAAGCAGCTACGGATGCTCTAGTCCAACCTTGGCCAACAGGACTGCTTTACGCTTTCCCTCCGGTTCCACTCCTTCCCAAAGTCATCCAGAAAGCTTCCCAATTGGGGTCCACAATGATTCTAATTGCTCCATGGCCTCGTCAGGTATGGTTCCCCTACCTACAGAAATATGCTCTGGACGGTCCTTGGTTTTTGGATCTAACTCCGGACCTTCTGATTCATCAGTCGGGACAACAGCACCAGTCCCTTCACACTTTGTAATTAACAGCTTGGCTCCTCCACTTCCAACTTTAGTCAGAAATCACACCTTGGACCCGGAAGTTATTCACATTTTATCTTCAGCCCACAAACCCACCACTAAGAAATTGTATCACAGTAAGTGGAAGAGGTTTGCTATCTGGGCTCAACTCAGAGGCTTAGACCCTGTTACGGCCCCGATACCAGAGGTCTTGAAATTTTTAACATCCTTGTTTAATCAAGGATCTTCAGTCTCTACTATTAAAGTCCAACTAGCAGCTATCTCCAAATTTCACGAATCCATAGACCCACCGTTGATGAGTAGCAGATTATGTAAAACTTTCATGAAAGGTGCTGTGCTTTTAAGACCCCCAGTTTTTCATCCTGCGCCTCCGTGGGATCTTGATTTGGTACTTCCTGCCTTAACATCTTCCCCCTTTGAACCGGCTGCTACATGTGAGTTGAAATATCTGTCTTGGAAAACTGTCTTCTTAATTGCAATTACCTCTGCAAGAAGAGTTTCAGAACTTCAAGCCCTATCTATCAAACCACCGTACTTGATTTTTCACAAGGATAGAGTATCACTTAGGCCTAATCCATCTTTTGTTCCAAAAGTTTGTTCTAATCTCTGTCTCCAACAATCTCTAGAGCTACCAGTTTTCTTTCCAAAATTTTCAAACAAAGCGGAATACACCTTGCATAAGTTGGATGTTCACAGGCAATTGCGCTTCTATCTAGACAGGACTCAACAAATTCGAAAAACAGACCAATTGTTTGTGTCCTTTTCAGATAATAAACTGGGTAAAACCATCACTAAAGCTACTATTGCCAAATGGATTAGAGATTGCATAACTCAGGCTTATTCCTGTTCAAATAAGCAACTTACAACATCTGTCAAAGCTCACTCTACTAGAGCTATGGCTACCTCTATTGCATTTCATTCCAAGCTCGCTATTTCTGAGATTTGTGCTGTGGCTACTTGGTCCAACCCGCACACTTTCATTTCCCACTATAAATTGGATGTGGCATCTAAAGGGCGAGCATCATTTGGTTCCACGGTACTCAGGAGTGTTTTCCAGTGAGCCACCCAGGATTCAGGTGCTAGGACGCTGTCCCATCAGTCAGAATGTAGGCGAGATAGGATCACATAACATCTTTTAGTTATGTACTCACCATAACTTCAGATGTTTGGGATCCATCTCGTCTACATTCCTAATACTCACCCTCCTTCCCCCTGCCTTGGAGATCAGAAGAGATTGAACGGTTTGAGTTCTACTGTTTTTATCTTGTTTCATCTGACGATGTTATATAAGCAGTGCGTGCGTGTGTGCATGTATGCGGACAAACTAGATCTGGGGGACTGGTAGTGGTGCATCCTGGGATATAGTAAGCTCAGCCAATAAGAGACTTCGCTCTTTGGCATAAGCGTGCTGAGTCGGAGCCGAGTGATCGGCTCCGAACCCATCAGTCAGAATGTAGGCCAGATGGATCTCAAACATCTGAAGTTATGGTGAGTACATAACTAAAAGTTATGCTTTCTCCCACCCCTGTGTTTCCTGGATCTAAAGGGTTTATAACATTTTTCTGTTTTTTATGGGCTGGGGACCCCTGAATAGGTCCTTGCTCTATCTCAGTAATAGAAGATTCTTCCCCTGAAGTACTGCTGTAGTCCAATTTATATTTTTTAAGTACTGATCTGGGTCTTTTTCTCCTGGGCTGAGCCATCCTGTTTTCTCCTTCTAAAAATGTGACATTTTTCTTAAATCTAAGGGTTTACCCTGCTCATAGTCCCTAAGATCCCTTTGGAATTTATATAGTTTTTTTATCCCTGAGATTTTTCTCTGTAACTAATAGGTCTTCGGATAATTTTTGAAGACAATCATGATATTGTTTCTGACTCTCAAAAGCTTTAATATCATTACAAATTTGTTGGGTTTCAGTTATACTGATGTGGATTGATCTTTCATGAAAAGATGATAAAATTTTAACAGAGGTCACGGTGGCCTCCTGCTGTGCTTGTGCCCATTGTTCCTGTAACAAATCATTAGAATTACTGACAAAAGGTTGCATCCTGATTCTGAGGCCTCTAGGAGTGATATTTTTGGCCTGGTAGACCTTAAATAATTTGAGGTGCCAAACTGAGCTTCGTAAATTTGTCATGCTTTTTGTTATTTGAATAAATAAGCTTTTACATAAATCATTAGGATCCCTGATGTCCCCTATACTGGAACTTGCATTGACTGCAGAAATATCAAATAATTCAAGATCATTTTGGTCAGCAGATAAACCCTGTAATATGGTTTCAAGATCCATAACTGATTAATCCTGGAGAAAATATGTATATACAAATATAAACACAGTAATAAGAAAATCCAGTTGGTCAACCCACTTAATGTAGTTAGGTCAACCTAGAACCCCAACTTTATCTGTGTAAATCTGATAATATGTAAATATACACAATTTTCTAACAAAAAAAAATAAGAAAATACAAAAATATAAGTCTGATCTCACAGTGTTCCAATCAACACTATGATAAGCACATGAGTTGCAAGAAACCCCTAATAATAAGTACTTGAACAAGTATATATAGCCTTTAAACAACAATATTGTCTAAGCCATAAACCCATTCGTTAATCAGAAAAAATCTCAGCATAATCAGTAACAGAAATGGCCATATTAATGATATAGGTCAAAAATTCAACATTTGCTGTAAGAATAAGTACAAAAATTATAGGTAAAGCAGTATAAATTGAAATTTTAATACACTCTAAAGTTTGTAACGTGTAAAAAAATCTCATGCCAAAACAAATTCACGTGATTTGTAGAGAAGGCAAATATTCATAGATATCAAAAAAGTGTTCAGTGGACCAAAATTGGTCAAAAAGCCACAGTGAACTTTCGATCCCGTTGTTTCACCCAAATGTGCAAGGGAAGCAGATTAAGAAATCAAGCACAAAGCAGCAACATATACACCATTCCTCATGAAATACAATATCAAAACAGTGAATCATATGTACACCACAACGACCCTTCAATCCAATTGTCGTGACTCCAGATATGTCTGTTTGTTTGTTTCTTTCGGCTTTTCCTGGTTAGGGGTCGCCACAGCGGAACTCCGGTCCAGTAATGATTGGCAGTAGATTTTTACGTACTGTCTTGCTGGGCCTAATGCACAACCTTCAATGAAGGAACGCCCATTCACACATGTCGCCACACAGAAGACGCTCTAACTGAGAATCGAACGGGCAATGTCTAACTGTGAGGCGACAACAACACACATAAAACATGCATTAACTCTTGTGCCACAACAATCCTTTGATCTTGTTCTTGCAAAATCACTGCTTTACACAAAAAAGGAATATGTACCACACAAAAAGGTAATATAAGTCCCTAAGGTTTCACTGAACGTGTTAATAACAGTTATGACAATCCCAGTGTTCTGAGGAACACTCTTGAGTATTATAAACCAGGCCAAAAGGTGCCGACAAAAACATTTCAAACACATTCAATAAAAAGTAAAAGTCAGAAACTCACTTATATGGCCTGTGAATAGTAGAAACTGCCTTATGCCACAACGATCCTTCGATCCTGTTGTCGCTTAAACCGCTGTTCCCTTCTGAAATAAAATGAGAAGCATTTGATGTACATGGCATTTGTCTCAAATAGTCCACAGAACACAATACTAGCAATCCCATGCCCCTAGCATCTCAGACCAAAAACGCTGACGAAATCCTTTCCAAACCAGAGCGTAATATAAATAAAAAATGATAAAACAGTTCCTTCTCATACACATCACAATAGAAACCAAAAAAATGGAGCCTTCATTTCCTAGTTTGCCTTAGGATATTGAAAAGTGGCAAAATTGTTGATAGTGAAATATGACACAAATAAAAAAGCAACCGTTCACTCAGAGGCCCCCAGCGAAGTGAGGAAACACATGTAGAACAGCAAATGTACTCCGCACGTAAGGCAGGTGCAAAGAACCAAAACAGGCAAACTGAATTTAAACAACAAGGTTCAGCACAAAGTGAGTGAAAAAATACATTTATTAAAGAGAAATTCAAACCGGTTTTTGGCTACTTAGCCTTCCTCAGTGAATGTCATTCCTCATTCAAAAAACCTAATATATATCCCACCAACAATTAACCAATTCCACAGTCAGTAATTCCTTAAAGGCACAGTGATATATTCCATAATATGTATCACTAGTTCTATATTGAACTATAGTAAACTCTGAAAAATACATATCAATGAAATAATATATATATATATATATATATATATATATATATATATATATATACATATACACAAAAAATATCATTTTGACCAATTTTGGCTTTTTGACCAGTTTTGGTCCACTGAACACTTTTTTGATATCTATGAATATTTTCCTTCTCTACAAATCACTATAAGTCAAGAATGGAACAGCATTCTGAATCTGAACAATTAACCATCACAGGTTACAAACTGGTGGGTTCTTTTTCTTGTGGACATTGCTCTTTTTGTAAATATATGCTTAAGTCCAAGGAGTTTTCCAGCAAGAATACAAAACTTGTGTACCAGATTAGACATTTTGCCAACTGCGGGACGGACTGGGTGGTATATTTGGCCACCTGCTCCTATTCCGCATTTTATGTTGGCCAAACATCTAGGCCTTTCAGAATTAGAATGTCTGAACATTTAGGGGATATCAGGAATCAACGTTCAACTAATGCACTCTATAGACATATTTGTGTACACAAATCTGCCAAATTTCATTTTTGTATTATTGACAAAATATGGGGGGATAGATCTCAAAAATTGGGTTGGCACAGGATTTTGAATGACATGGAAAAAAGATGGATAACTAAGTTAGGGGCTTTGTTTTCACCAGGTCTGAATGACCATTTGTTAAACAATCAGGATTTGTGTGGATAATTGTTTATTCATTTTTTGATTGATGATATTGTTTGTGTGTGTGTGTGTGTATATATATATATATATATATATATATATATATGTATGTATATATATATATATATATATATATATATATATATATATGTGTGTGTGTGTGTGTGTATATATATATATATATATATATATATATATATTATTTCCATCTTTTTATTTATTTCACTTTTTATTTTATTTCATTGATATGTATTTTTCAGAGTTTACTATATAGTTCAGTGTATTACTCGTGATACATATTATGGAATATATCACTGTGCCTTTAAGGAATTGCTGACTATGGAATTGGTTAATTGTTGGTGGAATATATATTATGTTTTTTGAATGAGGAATGACATTCACTGAGGAAGGCTAAGTAGCTGAAACCTGTTTGAATTTCTCTTTAATAAATGTATTTTTTCACTCACGTGGTGCTGAACCTTGTTGTTTAAATTCAGTTTGCCTGTTTTGGTTCTTTGCACCTGCCTTACGTGCGGAGTACATTTGCTGTTCTACGAATATTCATTTAACCCTGCTTTTAGCAGAATCCTCCAACTGTATATTCTGCATTAGTTCCTTTGTAGACAAGTGATCTTTCTAGCCTGTTTATTTGCAATCATATAAATTCCCAGAAACATAAAAGAAGCTGTTTTATGTTTGTGTATTTAAACAAAACATTGCTGTCCTCTCTATAACAAATATCACTCATGTTCAGAATGTGAAGTTTAAACATTTGCGAGGAAAGCAGAACATGAGCCTAATGCCTAGTAAATCACACCAACACTTCTATATGTTAAAAAAATAATTATCTTGATAAATTACAGATGTAGTGACAGATGCATATACTTTGTTTTTTGATCCCTTGTTTATAAGATCTCTTGTTTGGGAATTGATTACGACACAGATGATGCAGCAGAAGGTGGAGAGGTGTAACTTCTAACTCAATCCCTTCCCCTCAAAAGAGATTGGAGCAATCTTGACATCTTATACCTCAATTCTTCTGATTGATACAGCCCCTGTTGGATGTCCGTAAAGATGCCACTGTACTGCCCAGTACTGCAGAGCAGGAGCCCAAGAAGTAATAATCCCAATAATTTATTATCCAAAGAAAACAGAAATTAGATCAGTTTCAATCCAGTAATGTGTCAGTGGTGCAACAGGTAATACACTCACATTTGGTGCAGAAAGCTGTGGGTTCTATTCGCACATCGGGTAGATGCTGACACTGCAGTAAAGCATAATAGGGGAGTGGGGCGATGCACTCCTGAGTGTGTCATACTTTGGATGAGACAGTAAACCAAGGTTCCTTCTGCCTGAATTGGTGGTAGCTCAGGTCGATGTAAAAGATCTCGGAACACCAAATGAAAAGAGTATGGGAAGTTCCCCAGTTACCTGGCCAAATTTCCCATTGTAATATAAATAAAACCTTGAACCACCACTGAAAAAAAGCTATTAGCCTAGTGGAACTCACCATGTCAGCAAAGGAGAAATAAAATAAATAAAAGATGAACATCTATGTGGCATACAACGCATAATTATAGTTTCACCTAAAGATAACATTTTATCTTCCTTGTTGTATTGTCTTTTGTAACCACTCAAACACTGAGACATAGTTTTAGCCTTTCTGTATATAATATTTCATCCATCAAGAATCAGCTATTAAAATATGCCTATTCCTGTTCATAAAATTCCTAACTAAATTGGCATTACTACCAAAAGTAGAAAGACAAAAATATACAGGAATATGTTTTTATATCTAAGCAATTCAGCTCTGTCGTTTTAATTGGCCAAAATCTTAAGCTTGTGTATTATCAGCGCAGCTGTAACCTCTAGACTAGAACATGCAGAGCAGTTCTTCAGAAGAATCAATGTATTCTGTTTCCTCAGAACACATTTTTATTCTCAAAAATTGAGATCTTGGAATATTACAAATTTTGTATCCCAAATAACAGCTGGTTGCCTGAAAGAGGGAATTCTTACTGAAAGGTTTTACGAATAACGTTGTGTGTTCATCATTCACATTACCTCAGTAGCATATGGTTTCTGTGCTTGCACAAACCAACACTGCCAGCTTTCTAGAGCTCAGAATCCCCTCCTCTGACTCTGTATGATAAGGAATTTGCTAAGCCTGTCCCATCATGGGTAGCCTAACCCATCAAAGAAAGTTAGTTATTCAGTCTTTTATTGCTAGTTGTAGGAGTCACACAGTTGAACCTCCTCAGCAGTCTTTATTGGTGGATTACAGCTTCCAGACTCTGATAAGATCCCTTTGGGAATTTCCATTCCTCTTTAGTATATAGTTTTAATTTTCTTCTGTTTTATAAAAATAAAAAAATGCACATGTATATATCGGATTACCGAAGTTTCAAAACTTTGAATATCATATGGCTGAGACAATATGATCGAAGTTTTGAAACTGAACATTTTGATTGGAGATCGCCGTAAGGCATGGAACAGGAAATTTACCATTTTACTCACTGTTGTGCAATCTTGGAGTTGGTACATTTAATTAGCAGGGGGTGTGAGGGGCTTGCCACCCTAAGAAAAACATAACAGTTTTCTTTTTATTTTATTTTCGAAGTTTCAAAATTTCGATCATATGGTCTTGGCTATATGATGTTCCACATTTCTGAATCCAGTAATCCAACAGGGACCCATATGTGTATATATCTGGTAACATTTCATTAGATCGCCGCACCACAATCATAACAGCAAAAAATCAACTGCAAAAGGTCAACAGTTGTACTAGACTGACAGTCCCCTGGTAAGGGAATATTCCTTTTCCTTGGAGATTGTGTGATCTCAGAGTTAGTATATATAATTAGCAGTGGGCTGGGCTTTTTGTTGGTTTTATGTGAGAATTTTACTCTCGCATGTATAGCTTAGTGTTGGTGTTAACAATGTTGACTTTCTTGCTGCTGACATTGTGGTGTGTCAGCCTTGTTAGAACCATACACACAAATGGCCACATCACTGACTTTCACTTCACCAAGTTGAAAGTTCTGACAAACAAGAAGACCGACATCCGATACACTGACTTTTGACTCGAGGTAAGTAAACACTTGACCATCCCAAAAAAAAAAAAAAAACACGAACAAAAGTAAACATACCTACCTATGGGGGGGGGGGTTGCCCCCCACACTCCCCTAAATAAATATACCAACTCTGAGATCGCACTACCGCGGGGGTAAGGGGAAAAGTTCAACAGGATGGCCAAGCAGTTACTTACTTCGAGTGGAATGTCGGTCCTTTCATCTCGGCAAAGTGAAAGTCTGTGATGTGGCCATTCGGATAAGTGACGTAGACCCATATATATATATATATATATATATATATATATATATATATATATATATATATATTCTTCTTCTTCTTTCGGCTTTTCCTGGTTAAGGGTTGCCGCAGCGGATCACTTGTCTTCTCATGATTGGCAATGGAGTTTTACAGTGTCGAGTTGCCAGTCCAGCACTCAACCTTCCACAGAAGGCACACGCACGCACTCACGCTTAGGGCCAATTTAGAGTGTCCACTCCACCTACAGCATGTCTTTGGGATGTGGGAGGAAACCGGAGCACCCGGAGGAAACCCACGCGACCACAGGGAGGACATGCAGACTTTGCGCAGAAGGCACCCCAGCTGAGGATCGAACCGGAGAACCTCTTGCTGTGAGGCAACAATGCTAAGCACTGCACCACCGTGGCTGCCTATAATATATATATATATATATATATATAGAGAGAGAGAGAGAGAGAGAGAGAGAGAGACATATGTGTGTGTATGTGTATTCTTAAGTTAACTTATTTTAATATACTTGCTATTTACTACTGTAGTTAATTGCTCTATAAAGTCTGACTTAGTACTGTGCTGTTTGTATACCTAATACTGCTTTTATGAAATTATGAGTTTTTTTAAAGACTTGTACTGGAAAAGTTTAAGTTCTGTGTTGTCAACTGAACACTAGGGACTGCATTGTTCATGTAGAGCTGCAATTTAATTGCTGTTGTTGTTTCTATTGTTTTTCATCTTCATCTTGAAGGTCTCACAGGCAGATATTGCATTGTTCACTTTTTTCTTCATTTTTTATGATATTTGCTTCCAATTTAAAACTGCTATAGTCGTTTTTATCTTTAAATTCCCAGTTGTATCTAAAATTACTTTATTTCATTTTTTTTTCATTTCAGACAAGGTAAGTTCTAAGTAAATGTATCTTTATGCTGTTTGAAAAGGATTCTACTTTTTTGTCACTATTTGGTGAAATGAATTTTACCCGATACTGTGACTTTGTGTGCTGTTGTTTATTATACTGTACAGGTTGTAAAACAAGGGTTAGTGCACTTTAAAGTGTTTCTGCTAAATTTTTATGCAGCTTAGTCCTACTTGCTGTGTAGGGACATAGTTTATATTTCCTATTATTACTACTACCCTTCATCAGTCCTTAAATTGTAGTGTATTATTCTTTCCGGTGTTTTTTCTTCCGACTTTGTTGATACTGATATAGCTGCCTCCCCTATCAAATCCAGTTGCACTTAAACAAAAACATACCGCCACCTACAGTTTGCAAATCTGTTGTTAGCTTAAGTTGGCCACAGACCACTTAAATTTTTCCCTATCATCCTCTAGTGTGAGCTAGTGGCCCTGTATGGTACTAGGGTCAGACACATCCTCCAGCACTGTTCCAATACCTGGCTCATTGATGGAAGAACTAAACATTTTTGGTGTAGGAGAGGCCTGGGGTAAGTGACACCTTGCCAGACAGAATACTTCACTTGTAACAAGAAACAGAAACTTCACCTCATGACAATCAGGTTATTACCATGTGTAGTTCTGATGTGGTTTCCTTAGCTAAGAGAGTTTTACAGTCAGATAATCTTGAAGACTGTGCTCCTATTCAGAATGACTATGTGGCTACCTTCTCTAGTAATCAGTCTAGGGCTGCACATTTTGATGAGGACTCTGATGCTTACAGTAGTGAATACTCTGAGTCAGTCCAGTCTGATTCTTCAGAAGATGAACAGGTTCAAAAACCCAAGCAAGTGTTCACCTTTCCAAAGATGCTAGCTAGGCTTAGAGATGTAGCTAACTGGAACCAGTCTGGAGCTGTGCCAGAGATTGTCAGAGATTATGATCTTATTGAGGATGATATTCCAAATGTTTTGTCTGTTCCATCTCTGTTACTGACCTTAGATGTCTGTTAAACTACATGTAAATCCCCTTTGGCTAGTGAATCAGCTCCTAAAAACGCTGTGAGGAAATACAAGGTGATTTTGCAAGTCTTGTTGCTCCTTTGTCAGCTCATCTGGCTACGGTTCCTCCACCTGCTAACTCTAACATGATGTTCTTGATTTTTTCTAGTCCTCCGCACCTGAATAAAATTGACAGTGGTTTAGAATCTCATGGAAAAAAGTTGGCTCAGTCTAGTAATTTACTCTGTCGAATTTTAAATTATCAGGGTTTCATGTGGAAATTTATTTTGCAATGTGCTTACAGTTTAGATAGTGTTGCTGTATCTTTGCCTGGTGAATAGAAGTGCTGTATGAATGAGATTCTTTCTGATGTGACTCAAGTCTTGAAACATTCTTTCAGGTGTGCCTTGGAAAGCGTGAACACAGTTTCTAGAAGTGCAGCTTGGTTACATAACCAGAATTTTTTCTGAGAATTTAAAAAAAACTGAGATTTTGAATGCTCCTTTAAGCTCTGAATTTGTGTTTGGTCCTGCTGCTACCCAGAGTCTCAGACAATGTGGTGATTGACGTGAATTGATGTGTGGGGGTATCTAGAATGTTTCGCATTTCCAGGTTCTCCCCTGAGAAGGCATCCAACTTCAAACGGCAGAACAAACAAACAAACAAAAAAATCCTAGCTAGCAAGAGTCAGGGTACCAAGAGGAAATGGTATGAGGATAATGCTTCCTTTCCCCCAAAAAAGACTTATTCCTGCTAAAGAATGACTATACCAGGACTTAGGGCATTCTGTCCCTTCCTCCTATCCCATACTCCACTTTCCACTTCTCCCAGGCTTTCTCTCCACCCAACAACTTGGCCACAAATAGTTTCACACAAGTAGGTAGCAAGAATAATTCAGTTTGAATATTTGTATGAACAGATTTGTTTTTTGGATGTAACAGTGGTGAAGACAGCAGGTGGTCTAGATACTAGGTTATACAACAAACCTTGTAAGAACAATAATGTTGTACATGCTAATAGTATGCATCCTAAACATGTCAAGCGTAATATTTTGAAAGGACAATTTTTCAGATCAGCATGACTTCATATGAGAGACAGTGATATGTATGAATTTTGAGACCTTGACTGCTAGCTTTTTAGAAAGAGGTTATACTGGTACTGATATTACTGTGGCACAAAATGAGGCTATTGCTGTAAGAGATACTCGAACAAAGCCGTTTTTTGATAGTGATTCCTCTTGCATTGGTAATAATGGTAATTTGTCCTCTCAACCTTCATGGATGTATCTTACTTATTCAGATGATACCAGTTTTATTTGGAATATAGTTAAGAAGCATTGGAAGGTGCTTATGTCAGATATGAAATGTAAGAAAACATTAGGTGATTCACCTTCCTTTTGCTTTAAGAACCGCCCTTCCATTAAAAAGATTCTTTGTTACAAACCACTTGTACAAGCACAGGTTAATCCAGGTACACGTAAGACTGGTATATTTCTCTGTCACCATTGTAATATGTGTCAGTACATTAAAACTGACTATCAATTTGTACACCCAGACACTGAGTGTACCTTTGATATTAATGTTTATGCCAGCTGTGGTACTTGTAATTTAGCTTATCTGGCCTCCTGTGAGGTCTGCAGAGCTTTTTATGTTGGCAAGACCAATCGCTGTTTAAGGGACCGCATTAGAGAACATGTATATAGTATTAATAAGTTAGATCATAATAATGCTCTCTCTAAACATGTTGGTCAGGCTGGAAGCAATCACTGTTTTAAGTTTATGGTCTTGGAGATTTACAAGACTGGTTTAAGAGGTGGTGATACTAGAAAATGTACTCAATGCTTAGAGATCAAATGGATGAATATCTTACAGGCAACAAAAGGGAAAGGGTTAAATGAGCTTATACCAATTAAGCCTTTGCTGAAGTCATGTGATTTGAAACACAGTTTGCTATCACTTAGTCGATCGCACTTTGTGCGATTGACATATGTGCAAAACCTGATTTGCATAACTGAAAACGCGAGCACCACAATGTCAAACTTTGTAATAGCAAACGTTCGCTATTACAAGGTCTGACATTGTGGTGCAGATCGCACTAAAGTGGGGATCAGGAAATGTACCCTTTCTTTCACTGTAGAGCGATCTCAGAGTTTGTATATATATATATATATATATAAGTGGGAGGTGCAGGGGGGCTTGCCCCCTGCAAAAACGTGTGCTTTAATGCTGAGCAGATGTGAGTATTTCAGTAAAGTTGACATGTTTGACATCTGACTTTACTGAAGTGCTTACTTCGGAATTTACTGTGTTCGGTGTTCTGATTTTCGAACATGTTGTTCGGACATCTGAACATTCAAACGCAGTGAATTCGCATATATGATAGTAAACCTTGAAACACTAGCCTATAAATGAAATGTTTATTGTCTATTTTATTTAGATCTGATGAAGTACTTGGAAGTATGAAAGCGCTTATCTTATTTTATTACTTGTGTTTTAATATTTTTGTTTTAGTAAAGTTATTTTACACCTTTTATGAATACTTTTGTATGTTCGTATACTGGTTTGCTCTTTTATTTATTTATTTTTATATATTAAGGATGCTTATCATCACATTCTAGTTGCTCCCATCTTCAAGCTGAACCTTCAAAAGTCCTATTATACCCTCTTAAAGAAGTATCTTCCTAGAGTGTATGATAGACAAAGAAAAAAGTATGTCCTTTCTGAGCTATCAAAACATTTTCAAGGATTTCTGCCTTCAAGAAGCTGTCTTCACAAGAGTGATTCTCAAAATTCTAAGCTTCATAGCATCAATGATCCTCCTGATTCCACTAGCCAGACTTCACATGACAGATATGTAGTGGTATTTAAAAATTATTGGACCCGGCACCTGTATCCCTTAGAGTTCCAGGTACCAATGTTGGGTTTTGTAAAATGAAAGTTACAGTGCTGGAGGAATTAGATGTCTCCAGGTCCAGACCTACCCATCTCCCTCCAGACCCTAGTTCAGTCAGTCCAGACAGATTCATCAGATTTTGCATGGGAAGCAGTGTCCAGGGGAGTTCAGGTGCGAGGCAGATGATGTCCTTCTGATGCTACAAAGCACTTAAACATCAGAGAATAGTTAACAATGATTCAGTCATTAATGCTTCTTCAATACTTATGGTCTACAGGTCCACTTTTTTGGTCACAGACACCATACAATTATGTGGTATGTGAACAAGCAATGAGGTACAAGGTGACATCCTCTTTGCTGGTTGGCAGTGATGGCCTGGGAGCTTACCTTACAGCATTATCTGATGCTTCACTCATTACACATCCCATCAGAGCAAAACATAGTGGCAGAGATACTAAGCAGATCCAGATGAACATTAATGAGTGAAAACTCAGGACAGAGGTCTGCCTGGATTTGGTCCAGGTGTGGGGAACACCTCAAATAGTTCTGTTTGCATCTCTTGAAAACAGTTGGAAAAATCCTGTTCAAGGCATACTTGCAGTCATGCTTGGAAGACAGAATCTTTCTCATTCCTTTGGACAGGAATGTTTCTTTATGCATTTTTACCCTTTCCATCAGTACCCAAGGTACTTCTGAAGATTCAGAAATACTTTCCAAAGATCATTGTGATGACCTTTTGGCCCAGGCAAAGCTGGTACTGCCTTTTAATAGAATTTTCAAGGAGCAATTACTAAATGCTTCCCAACAGTCTGGATCTGCTCACAAAATATCAGGGGTGACTGGAGCACCCCAATGTAGAGCAATGTCTACTGACGGCATGGATGATTCTTTCTTCATACCTTTTAGGCACTTGTTTCCTAAGGTTATGCAGCACATATTGAAGGATGCAAGAAAACCTGCAACTAGCAAATCTTATGTTTTGGAAGTGGAATAGTTTTTCTAGGTGGTGCCATACCAATATCAGAGGGCCTGGTATGGTGCCTACCCCAGTTTTTGAAATATTTGTGTGAGCTATTCAACAATGGCTTATCTTGCACATCTATTAAGGTGCATCTTGTGGCCATATTGGCTTGTCTGCCCATGGCTCTCCCTCTTTCATTTCAGTTTATAAAGGAGTGTTGCACTTCAGACCCCCTTGAAAACAAATTCCTTCCCCATGGGATCTCAGTTGAAAAATTGGTCTTATCTTTATTTGAACCTGCCTTCAGGCTGATTTGAAATTCATCACTTGTAAAACTGTTTTGAGTATTGCTGTGATATCTGCAAGCTGAATATCTGAGCTGCAGACTGCAATAGTGGGCTAGCCTTATCTGATTTTTAACAAGGACAGGATTGTTTTCTGCACTAATCCTTCTTTAATGCCAAAAGTTGTTTCTGAATTTACACTAAATCAAGCCATAAGTCTCCCATTTTTCTTTCTGGAGACTAAAAACAAGGTAGAGAAGACTCTGTATACCTTAGATGTGCATAGGCAACTCAGGTACTACTGTGACAGTACTAAGTCCTTCAGCAAAGCTGAACAGCTGTTTATTTCCTATTCTGGGGCTAAGAAGGGTCAACCTGTCTGTAAGTAAACAGTTGTTCATTAGTTGTCCTCTGTTGTTATTTTTCACTTTTTATATCTGTAGCATTCACCTGCAGAAAACATTGATCTCTATAATAAACATATTTTAATACATTCTGCCAGGAAATTAGGACATTGTCTATATTCTGTTCTGTTTGAGCCTTAATGCGTCTGAGAGGTACACTCTAAATATGCATATTTACATCCTTTATTGAAATAATCATTGAACTAATAGAAGTCTCTTAAAAATACAAGAATGCAGGATTTGTGAATTATGAGGCTGCTTCTCATTGGCCTGAAAGAGATTGTGTTGTTCTATATAGTAATGCTAACTCCTGTGTGTATGTAAAGATTATTAAAAGATCTGTTGTGTACTGATTTCAGTGTGACTGTAGACAGAAATGTTTACATTTGCTGTAAAGCTGGTCACCCATTAAAGCTGACTGTAAATTGCTGAGTTTGTCCTGTCTTTTCACTTTTTATAGTATAGAAAGTTGTAGTCATCAGTGTAGTTACTCCCACTGTCAGCACGATATAGATACATTCACTGCCTCTGTGAGTGGACCTGCCCATCTCTGTCGAATATAACAATGTGCAGTGACATGTGCCATTTTCTTCTTTCGACTTTTCCCAGTTAGGGGTCGCCACAGCAGATTACCTTGTCCGCTCATGATTGGCAGTGGAGTTTTTACAGTGTTGAGTTGCCAGTCCAGTGCCCAACCTTCCACAGGAGGCACACACACGTACTCACACGTAGGGCCAGTTTAGAGTGTCCAGTCCACCTACTCCGTGTCTTTGGGATGTGGGAAGAAACCGGAGCTCCCGGAGGAAACCCACACAACCACAGGGAGGACATGCAGGCTCTGCGCAGAAGGCACTCCAGCCGAGGATCTAACCAAAGAACCTCTTGCTGTGAGGCAGCAATGCTAACCGTTGCACCACAGCGGCTGCCCGATGATATGTGCCATCTATAGGTCAACAAATATGAAACTGTCAATTCACTATGTTGGATACTAGTGATAAAGTAGGAGAAGATGGAAAAGATGAGGATGGTAACATTTGGGGACATCAGGAATTGGAAGGAAAAAGGAAATAAGTTATGGGTTCATTCAAATAACCTTAATGTTAGGAGAGTGAGGAAAGAAAGTCATCCAAAATGTTAGTGATATAAAAAATATCAGATACAGCATGGTAGTGCTACAACTGACGTAATTGATGCTACAGTTTATATTAGATATAATGGGATACAAGAAGCACAGAAATAAGGGAGGGGTAGAGTAATATATTGGAAAGGAAGGAAGGGTTCCCTGTGAAACAAGACATAGCACCAGTTCCAAAGGGCAAGAAAGCCAGTATCCTGCAGGCCTGACAGAAATATTAAAAATCCTACTCAGGCAGATAATAAAACTAAGGTATTTGTAAATCCTGAATGGAGTGACCTTATTTTGTAGAAGCTGTGGACTTGAAGTGGATTTCTGTACAGGGAGGTGTGAGGGATTACAGAATATATTCAGATGCAGATTTTTATTTAGAGGTGCAAGTCAAGTAGCATGATATTCTATATGGGTATCACTGGGAGATGCTCATGGTTGCCTGTTGCATGCCCACAACTGGATATATGGACATTTCTTGTAATACCCAGTGGTTAAGGCAGATATCCTTCTTAACCCAGTTTTTGTCATGTTCTGAAGAATATATTGTAGGTGACAGGAGAGACATAATGTAGATAACATGGCAAAGGCTCTTGTGATTCATTTACCCTCAGTGATTGAAACTTTCAAGGAGACTAGAACTAGAAACTGCGACCCTGGAGAAACCCTAGATCCCCAGGTAAGAGATATACCTTTACTGTGTATCATTGTGCCATTATACCTCAGGGGTAGATATAATGAAAGTTCCCTTTCCACTATTTTTTCTTGTGTTGGGATCTCCCAGATGGTTAACTTGGTCCAAAGTGATTCTCATCAGACAGACCAGGTTAATCGTTTGTTAGAGAAGTGCATGATGATACAGAAATGTACTATGACAGATTTAATTGTTTTACGTGTTCAATTTACATCTGTTAATCAGGTATGTGGATGGGTTTGAAGCCTCTTTTTTTCCTCAATCCATGCAAGAGACATAAACAGAAAAAAACATAAATAAGAGCAATTAGACGTATTTATTAATATAAATGAAAACCATGCTATTAATGAAACTGGAATACATTGATATTTATGAATAATTTGAGTAGAAAATTCATCAGAGACAAAACTACTATGTGCTTATTACTTCTATTATATTTAGTTTGTAAAATGTTATGTGCTGTGCTGATTTTTAAGTACAGATGCTTTTGTAGCAACCTTAGCTGAAACATCAATATACTTTGAGTTACAACTGAATTAAGGAAGAATGAAAAGTAGAGAGTTGATATTTGTTGAGGAAGGTCTGATGCAGGTGACAAGGTAGAGTAAAATGAAAGGTGGTGAGGGGGAAGTAGAATGCTAGGGGTGTTAAATGAAAAATGTACATTGGGTAGATTTTAAAATTGATAAGTAATAAAGGAGTTATTTATAAATTAAAGAATTATAACATTTACAACTATAGTAACTTGGATATTACAGAAGTATATTTTAAATTATTTACAAAAGGTTTGAAGTTTGTGCCAAATAGGAAGGCAGACCTCAATAAAGTGATTATAGACTTAAAATTGTTCATAAGGAGGAAGAATTTAGAATTGTTATTCCAAGAGAAAAACGAAAATACTATAGATAAAAGTAATTTAAGGAGAAAAAGTGTATACAATCCACCTTTGAATCAACAATTAAGAAATTTTGAACTATTGATGGAGAAAAAAATAAGAAAGACTTTTTCAAACCAATGGGTTAGACATAATTTAACTAAGGAGGAGAACGAGTTATTGCAACAACTATCAAGAGACCCTCTAATAAGAATAATAAGACCAGACAAAGGAGGGGGAACTATTATAATGGATCAGGTAATATATGAAGCTACAATGGTAGAATTGTTAGAAGATGGTGAGCGATATATGAGATCTTCTATAAATGAAATAAACATAGCAAATAGAAAGATACACATTCAATTAAACGATTTAATATTGGAAGGAATGATAGATGTAAATACATATAAATATCTACATGTGGAAAAACCTAAAGTTCCCAATATATTTGGAATACCCAAAGTTCATAAGAATGTAATGAACCCCCCTATGAGGCCAATAGTATCATCAGAAGGGTCAGTAACAGCACCGATAGCAA
This sequence comes from Protopterus annectens, assembly GCF_019279795.1. Classification (NCBI taxonomy): domain Eukaryota; kingdom Metazoa; phylum Chordata; order Ceratodontiformes; family Protopteridae; genus Protopterus; species Protopterus annectens. Next base: position 412,633,456 of record NC_056749.1, read on the forward strand.
AATGGCTAGATAATAAGTTAAAAGGAATGCTGAAAGAAGGGGAGGCTATTGTAAAGGATTCATGGGACTTATTAAGAAACATAAAGAAAGAATTTTTTGATGAATGTATTACCTTTATAACATTAGATATAGTAGATCTCTTTTCATCTATCCCTCATAAAGAAGGCCTCGAATGGTTTGAAGATGCCTTGATTAATTATGGAAAATATACAAACAATGAATTCAGGCTTATTTTGACCTTGATGGAAATGGTACTTAGTAGTAACTATCTGCACTTCAAAGGAGAATTCTATAAACAGATAAAAGGGGTAGCTATGGGTGCATGCTGTGCACCCATATATGCTAATATCGTCTTAGCAGAATGGGAACGGAAATATATACTAAATTCTCAATATATAAAGTGTTGGAAATTATATAAGCGATTTTTAGACGACATCTGCCTGTTGTGGACAGGCACAGATGCAGAATTTACAGGTTTTTACGAATATATAACTCAGACCACTAAGTTCCTTACGTTTACTTATACTAAAAATAAAAATAGTTTGAAATATTTAGACATATATGTTGGTAAAGGAGAAGGGGAATTTTACTCTAAAGTTTTTAGAAAAGAAAGCTATTCTAATTCCTTTTTAGCATATGACAGTGCCCACCCTCACTTCCAGAAGAAAGGTATAATAAAAGGACAATACGTCAGAGGCAGTAGAATGTGCTCTAGAGATAAGGACTTCAAAGAAGAGTGTAATAAATTAAATACTATGTTTCAGGAGAGAGGGTATCCAGTAAATTTAATAAATGAAATTGAGGAAGAAGTTGTTAAGGGGAGAGGAGATAAATATCAATCTATTATAGGAAAAAATTATGAAATTATAATAAAGAAACTAAACAGCAGAAATGATGAATTTGTGGGACACAGCAATTTTGTAATGGATTATAGTGGGCAGGCTAATCAAATCAGAGTAATGGTAGAAAATGAATGGAAAAGATTTGGGGAAATTTCAGACCTGGATATGTTATTTAAACATCCTTTGAAATGCACATATAGGAAAGGTAAGAATTTAAAAAACTTTTTTGAAGTAAAAACAAAGTGGAATAAAAAAAGAAAAGGGAAAATTGGTACATTTAAATGTGGAAACTGTTCCCAATGCACTTTTGTTAGTTGCCAAGAAACAGTATACATAAAAAGTAGGGATATATTAATACAGAGTAATTATTTTGCAAACTGCCAAACTAAGGGTATAGTTTATTTGAGTTGGTGCAAAAAATGTGAAACTTTTTACATCTGAAAGACGGAAAGAAGACTAAGAAATAGGATTTATGAGCACAACTATGAAATTAAAACAAAATGTGTTAACAATGCTCTGTATAGACATAAAATGAAATGTGGTGAGGCAGTATTTAGTTTTTATGTATTGGAAATTGTAGAGAAGGATGTTAGGGGTGGGTTATGGGAGGAAACAATAGAGTACAAGGAGTTACTATGGCAACTTCAATTGGAGGCATATAACCCACCAGGTTTAAATAACACAGTATCTGTAGCCCCAGTGTTAAAAATAAGGGCAGCTAAATTATAAACATTAACACGATATGTAATAGGTAGAAACACATTTTTAGACAAAATTGAGTTTTGATTAATTTATGTATTTTTAATATGTACATTTGCACATTTCACTTTACGGAAGTTAATGGTGTGGAAGAGATTAATAGTTTTCATAGAAGGGTAATAGATTCTAAACAGAACTTTACAAAAGTAAAAGAAAAATATCCCTTTGACCACTAGAGGGGGTGATTAAACAAAAAAACAGAAAATAAGAATAATAACTGAAGTTTTAAATAAGGTTTATATTTTTTAAAAAAAAATTTTAATCAGTAAGTAGAATATTCATTAAAGAAATTAAATTTATAAGTTTTTTTAATAGTATTTTTGTAGGTGATGTTGTGTAGTTAATATGTAATTTAAACTAGAATGGTATATAAGGAAATAAAGCAAAACAATAAAGGCTTATTGCCATATTAGGATGAAATGAAAACTAGCATAAAATAGTCACAACCAATGGGATTTCTATTAAAGTTTTAATTAAGCTAATTATCAATTATGTAATTAGCGAGGAAAATATAAAATGGAGAAGTTAACACAATGTATTCATCCGCATCTGATGAAGTGAAGGAAACGAAAACGCAAGTGTGGAGACATAGCGTTTATGTGGTTTTGTTCTTGAGGAACATCTGCATTGCTGATTTTACGTGTAAAACGAGTTTGGTGCTTGGAGTTATTTTGTTTTGTGCTGGAGTGATTGGCTGTTTATTTCGTCAAATAAACTGGTGAAAATCTAAAGTAAGCTGCATTTATTCTCTGGCTGGTTCGTATTGTAAAGACTTTTAGATTTTAATAGGATTGGAGACTGGATTTAGTTATGTTGTTACTGATTTCAGGAAAATGGAATTCTAAAAAACAAATGCAGTTTTATTAAATGCTTTCCAAGTGGTAAAAGGGTTGAATGAAAGGTGAAATAATGTAGTAGTATTGGGGACTTTGTGAAAATAATAACTGATTAGATCAGTCATGAAAGAAAGAGAAGCAGATGTTTGGTAATGGATTTTTTTTTTTGCTTTGTCTACCAATCATCCATTCTTTGGTCACCTGACCATTTTCTCTCAGAAGGTTGGAGGTCAGCTAATAGGGGACATCATTCTGGCAGTCATCAGGGGTACTTTTATTTTATTTTTTCCATATAACCCTACACATGCAGGTGGTCATGTACCATGCAGATGACTGTGCAATAGGTTGTCCATGCTGAACCACCCTTCCATTCCTTGAGGGCATTCCCAACTAGCAAACCCACCCCCTGCTGTAAGGCACACTGCAAACAGTTTTCTCCATTTCTACCAGGGATTATCATGCCCACACATGTGCCACCCAAACATGTATACCCCTCCCTCCCTAAGAGATAACAGGCTTTGCCCCTTCACTCCTATCACATCTATATCTGTCTCCTCCAGAGCCAGGTTCACTGCTCAAGCACCAATTGTCAGGGCTGTTTCCCTCTACACCACAGAGGTGGGTATGGAAGAGAAGTTTATAAAGAAATATAGAGGAAAGATAGGTGGAGCTCTGACTAATTGGAAGGGTGATATTTGTGAAAGAAAACACTGATGGGTTCTAGTATCTAAGAGGTGGATAAAATGGGAATTATTATTTTTTCAGTAGATACTTTCTAGGTAGTTTCCAAGGTGACATACAGAAGTCGACATGGATTATCCCTGTGTCTGTGAGCCTATAGAGGCTTAAGTCTGGAATTAAAACTTTGCTCAAGTTATTACCAGAACAGAAACGGAGGAACTGGTAGAAATAAATTCCCTGTTTGGTAACTGATGTGTACTGCAGAATCGATTCAGAGTACTATCCAGCTGAACTCCTGTATGGACACAGAGTGAGTGAGCCCCAACCCTCAATGTAGGAAAGCATGAAAAGTAAAGTACCCCCAACGGAGACCGTTCCCTGAAGTATAGGAGGTAAAATGTTGTAGGTGCTTGTGCAAAAGGTCTAGTTGCTGTCCAGTGAAAATAGAAACTGTGGTGTTATAGGTGAGGCATCACTCACTTATAGCTTCTAAGTCAGGAGACCATGGTCCTATTGCTAATCAGAATGATAGTCTTAACAGTTGATGGACAGAGCTATACATAGCAATGAGACCTGTGAATGGCATCAATTACTTTATAAAGCTACATCACCATTGTCTGACCAAGAGAATGTACAATGTAAACATGACAGACCCTTAACATTACTTTGATGATACTATAATGTACATAGATTAGGGGAAATAATGTAGGAGTCCTCTGTAGAAATAGATCTAGCACTAGGAGACCTAGGCAGCTGCCTAGGGACCACTGGCTTTAATTAAAACAATAAAACAATAAAAGAAGAATTCTTCTTTAAGGATGTACTGTGCATGCGTGTTTGTGACACACACATGCTGAAATATTGGAACATTCCCTTTAAGACGCACACTGCTTTTCACACAGAATTCAAACATCCATACTGCTACCATGAATTCTGAATTCAGACATCCATGACAATGACCTACTGCTGCAGTGAATTAAATTCAAACATACATGAAAAACAGTAGGTGGACTGCTGCAGCTTGCCAAGATAGGTGTGTGCTTGTGTGTCCATGTATGTGCGTGTGTGTGTAATGCCCTTGTGTTAGTTAGGGCTGGCAGTTTAACTTGATCAGGCTCAAACACTGGACCTCGGTTGCAGGAGTCAAGAGCCAGAATCCTCTACAACAACTTCATCATTACAGGTAGATTTTCAAGGACCTGAATTTCGAGGGAACAAAAGTTTACTTTTGCTCGTGCTACATCTGTCTTCACTGTGTAAATGCTTTGTTTAGTAAATGGCTGTCAGTGTTTCTGCTAGAGAATTTGAAAGCAGTCTTAGTAATAAAACAGGTAGCATGCATGCCTTTGGTGCAAAAGGCTGTGGGTTCTACTCCCACACCATGTGGATGGATTGCTGATACTCCGGTGTTCTTTAAGTGGCGATGGGGGTGGGGCACTCCTGAGCGTGTCCTCCTTTGGATGAAATGTGTAGTAACTATGAAACTCCTGTCAGTTTCCCAGCCATTCCCTACTGCAGTATTACTAGCTTACCAACTTTGTTTTTTATGTTACATAGGCAATTTATTCTTCAAGGGCGGGAGGCACTGAATTGTAAAGAAAACACTGAAATGTAAAATATTTTTGCCAGCAGCAACCACTTCATTAGTTACAGATCTCTTTAATGTGGAATTATTCAGATACATTTTACTTTCTGCAGGTATTTTGTGTATTTACTGATATTGGTGGATTATAATAACAGGAGTTTGAGTGGCCTTTTATGTTTGAAATGTTCTGAAATGGGTAGTTATATCATTATTGGTTCATACGTTTTGTTTCATTGCTTACTGAGAAAATGTTCAAAACTACAAATTTAAAATACACTCTAACAAATGGTGCTATAGTATGTAAGGAATATAATGCAATACTATTAGGAAGGTGAACCAAAGAACACATGCAAGTATGCATGGTCCTAAAATGTGTGAAAGGGGCCTGTGATTTGAAAACAGCCCAGAGGTAAACTGGACCATCCACTGACCAGTTTAATTTTATTTAAATATAGGTTTCAATGCCAGTTCATTGAATGAGAGTTTCAAGGGCAGACAAGCCTACTTTTCATGCTAAGTCTGTTTTAATTGTGAGACTGTGTTGTTTAGCAAATGGCTATCAGTTTTTGTTCTATAAAATTTGAAATAAAAGCTTTAAATTAAGTAAAAATATCTGTAATCGTTTTGGAAGTAAAGAAGAAAATAGTGTGTACACTGAGAGGTATGAACAGTGTGTATATGGTAAATGGGGAGAAATGGCCGAGTAATGGGACACTGGAATGGCTGGTAGGGCCCTATTTGACCATGATCCTGCTCTGACAGGTGCTCATGCTGGATTTAGAGCATATCTAGAAATGTGACACTTTTAACCACTGTCATTGTGCCCATTCATTATGACATTAGTGGACTTCACATGACCCTTTATAAGGTAAATACAATCACAGAATGAGTCAAGCACTCAAAATGTCAAATATTGTGGGAGATGAGGCTTACTATCCCAAACTAGATATGATAGAAAATTATACCATGACCCCCCCCCCCAATTAATATTCCAAAACGTGCACGCTGATTGGCCACCGTGCACGTTGTAAATCAACTTATACTAATGGAAAAAGGTCCGGTCGCCCGGACTTTTTCCATAAGTATGTCTTTTTTTAAAACACTGTCTCGCCATGTTAAAAGAGTTTAACATAGCGACACAGGTTTAAAAAAAGCAACGGAGATCTCCATTGCTTTTTTTAAAGATGTCTCACTATGTTAAACTCCTTTAACATAGCAACACAGTGTGTAAAAAGCAACGGAGATCTTGCTTTCTCCGTTGCTTTTTTTTTTAAACCTGTCTTGCTATGCTAAATGGGTTTAACATAGCGAGACAGCTTTAAAATAAGCAACGGAGATCTCCGTTGCTTATTTTAAAGCTGTCTCGCTATGTTAAACCCATTTAACATAGTGAGACAGGTTTTAAAAAGCAATGGAGAAAGCAAGATCTCCATTGCTTTACTGTTGCTATGTTAAATGGGTTTAACATGGCGAGACAGCTTTAAAATAAGCAACGGACATCTCCGTTGCTTATTTTAAAGCTGTCTCGCTATGTTAAACCCATTTAACATAGCTAAACAGTAAAAAGCAACGGAGATCTTGCTTTCTCCGTTGCTTTTGGCCACAGCTCTGATGTACTGCGTTGGCATGCGCAGTACATCAGAACTGCCGCGGATACCAGACAGCTGCGGAAGGGCAGCAAAGAGGCATTATACAATGCCATTAATTAAGAAAAGTAATTATTTCTTTTCTTAAATAATGTCATAATATAATACCAATAACCCACTTCTGGGTGTGGGTAATGCGGGATTTACCCACGGTTGTCTTTGTTTGGTCCTTCGGGCTTCGCCCTCGGGACCAAACCACGCTAACTGTGGGTAAATCCCGCATTACCCACACCCAGGCGTGGGTTATTGCTATATTAGTAGCCAGTCAGGTAACAGGGCAGCAGCAGTGAATGCCATTGCATATATTACTGGTTCTCATTCATTTTTTGGACGATGAAATACTTTTGGAAAGCTGTAAAGCTGTTTTGCCTTAAAGGAAAGCCCAGAGCAACATTAAGGGAGACTGAATATGGACTGGAGTTTTCTTATAGCCTCTCTCAGGATTCCTTTTAGTAGCCTGGTGTCCCTTTACTTACATTGTCTCCAGAACAGCTCACAGCACTCCGTGTGTGAACTGACCAAGGCCCTGTAGAATGAAACCATTACCTCTACACCCCTGAGGATATAGTGGAAGCAGTTCCTCTTTGCCTCTGAGAATACACTCCAGTATTTTCTTTGCCACTTTTTCCCACTCTGCTTCCAGTGGCACAACTCAACTATGATCATCATCTCCAAATTCTTTTTTTGCCACCAATTCCCCTATCCCTGATATTTCATGCCAGGGTTGTGGCCCAAGTATCATACTCTGAATTTCTTTGTATCAAACCTCAGCTGCTCTCTTTTTGCTAAATTTTTAAGTCTTTCCAAAATCTTCATTAGACTCCTCTTTCTATCCTTTTTTGTTGTACCTATCATTGTGTCATCAGCAAATGTTTCTTAGAGACAAAAGAAAAATAATTTTTGAGCTATAAAGTGAATTTTTATAGCTGAATTTTTTAAAGTTAGTTGTGTTTTTTAATGTTAATCAGTATTAATCAATTGTGTTGAGCATGTGACTAATTCTTTATTTTTCATTGGTTGTTAAGTTTTATAAAATGAGTGTGTATTTTATGTGGTATTTATTCTGAAGAAGACAGTTTTTGTTTGACGAAAGCAAAGAATAAATCTGTGATACACTAAAGAACCGTGTTTTGGCCTTCATTTCACTTGCTGTAAAATAGTGTTTTTTTTCTTTTGTTTGGTTTACAAGTGCCGCTATTGGGTGAACTGATTTGTGCTTACTGACCAACCCAGAAATACCTCCTTAATTGGTGATTTCACCTGTCTAAGTTGGGTATGTGCAAAGATTTCTGAACTTAATAAATGCTAATTCACTTTTACAAATAGTTAACCAGCCCACTAGGATTTAAAAACGTTTAGACTATTCCCTCACTAACAAAACATCTTCTTGCACTACTTCTATACTATCCTAATCTTTGGTCAAGCCTGATCACAAATCGGTAACCTTGTCCTGTAGCGCATTTAAAACCTCTACAGTGAGCACCTTTGAATTGAAGGACTTTAACAAGACAGGCCTATTAAAACTATAATGCAAGATTGCCAGCCCCCAAGTAGACTTAGCTGTTACCTATGCCATGAATTTTACTCCCACCTAACAAATAGCATAAACAAAGCAGTCTTAATCAGAACCAGATACATCACAGACTGTAAAAATAAACCACCTTGATGGAACATCAGCATTTATAAGTTCCATAACAAACGAAAAAAAAATGAAGGTCTATAATACATTAAAATGTCCTCAGATTAAAGACTGTATCAAAAATCAGCAATAATGTGAAAGTTATTGTAAGGGAGATCCAAGCAGTATGTGAACTGAAATTAGTATTCAAAGCCTCTCCAGACTGATATAGTTGTCAGGGATCTTAGCACCTTTGCAAATAATTTGTTATACTTTGACCGGCACATAACTAGAGCAGTCAAAAAAAAAAAAAAAAACTACTGTCTGTCCCAATTAATAAGTAAAGCTGTCACGTTCGGGTCATCATTCCTCTATAATCTGTTCTTATTAGACAAATTATAAAATATAATGCCCCTTCTAGTTTGTATATAGCCAAACACAAAAGGTAGTTAGAATGACCCTTTGAGTTTCTTAACTAAAAAGTCACCAAGCTAAAGTCCCTCAGCTACCAAGACAGAACCTATCAAAAAGAGTAGGGGACGTTCACCGATGCTCTTCAAAATTTTCCCTAGTAGTATAAATACCACTATGGGTTTCTCCTAAAAAGCTGCCACTAGCGTAGTGAGACTAACCAGGTCTACAAAGGATAAAAATAAATAAATAAATAAAATCCGTAAATATTCTTGCTTCCTTTAAGAGAAACTTGATGATTGGAGGGACACACTTAAATTCATCATGGGCCTGAATTGTTTAGTCTTTCTGAAGACAGAAGATGCCCTATGAGAGTTGATGTTTGCAAGACAATAATGATCCATGGACTGACTCTGCTTCGTAAACTCTATAAATCTGTAGTGTGGCTCAGACCTGCATGATGCAAAAAAACACATTGACCAGTACTCCCTTCCACATACAAAAAACAACATACTTTGAAAATGCAGTGCACATCTGTCTTCACTAAAGTATGTTTAATTTCATATGTAAAAAGTTTTGCTGTGTTTAAAAATGCAATATAGACAGGTGTATGGAGGGAGTAGTAGCATGTGGCAGGAAGTGAGGATAACCCTGGTGCTAATTTTTAAACATAATCATTTGTACAGCTTTTGCTAAAGTAATCCCACGTAAGATAAAAGCAGTCTCATAGGTGGCTACTTTATTCCTTAAAAGTTAAATCCACTAGCTTACATAACCGTAGAAAGATCTTAACCATTTAAAGTAAGAATTTCTCAGTCATACACAATTTTCTGTTTAATAACACATTCATTTAAAGTACATAAAATAATTCTGCAATTATTTTTCTCAGTTGATAGATCAGCATCTCCTATTCTGTTTCACGTAGATTCAGATCTCTGTCAAGTATTACAAATTTCTTCCTGCTCTGTTCTTTTATTGTCTCTTCCAGTCTCTCATCCTCCGCTGTTGTGAATAGTGGATGATACACTCTGCCAGGTTGCCAGCCCTACACCTTTTGTACCTTAAAATCCCAGATTTAGCTTCTAACCCTTGTTGTACACTTGACCCATTCCTGGTTTGGTGGTTGCAATCCTCCCTGACCTGATGTCTGATGCTTCTGTTGATTGCTACTCCACCCATCTCTCTATCATGTCTTACTCCTGCAAGTCTGTATAGGGCACCTCTCTGTCCCATCACCCTGTTGTCATTAGCCCATGTTTTTGTAATACCAGTGATGTCCACCTTTCTGTCTTGCATCACTTCTTGCACCTACCTGATTTTCCCAACCAAGCTGCTTTCATTCTAAAGTAGGACTTCCCAGTTGTGATCCAAGTCATTCTTGTGTGTTTCTCTGCATCTCTTTTTCCTTCCTCTACTTTCTTCATGCCTGATGTCCTTTACAGCTCTATTACCCTCCCCCTCTTCCATCTAAGTTTGAGAGGTCGATGAGATGTTTTTTCAGTGCAGCAGTAAGTACAATGGAGCCTGCCCCTTGCATAGAGATGAGTTCTCTACCATGTCCGACCCTATTGTTTTACTAGTTCTAAGCCTTTCTCCTCTGTCCAGTATCACAGTGATTCATTATGCTTCCTCATTCCTTTTTTCCTCTTTGTGTTGGCTGTTGGTACTGGTAAAACTTTTGAGAATGCTACCTTATTTCTGTTTCCTAGTATCCATCTGCACCTCCTGGCCATGCATGGTGCCTCTTCAGTGGCCTTCTTGACAGATCATTTGTGCCTACATGTGCAGCAGTATGGGATCACTCCTCCCCACTGGTGTTAGCTTTTGTTGTCTCCTTCCACATTTTACTTAGTCTAAGCCCTGTGATGAAATGTGGTGTCTTTCTCTTCTCAAATGCCTAGACTCCTGATCCTTTTTGCGACTGAGTATGAAGTTATGAAAGTCCTCTTTCCCCACACTGGCTGTTATCCTCACTTCCTGCCACATGCTACCACTCCCTCCACACACCTGTCTATAGCATTTCCTTTTCCACTTTACCATTCTTGGTGCTTGTTGCTGTCTGTGCTGTTTACCTCCCTGTCTCTTTCCTTGTTGATCCTAAAAGAACTCTACACTGGTCTGTCACTTTTGCCTTCCCATCTGGCTAAAAACCCTACCTGCTCATTTCACTACTTCTCAACTTTCAGTATTGACTCTTGCCTGGCCACATATGGATCAACATCCCCATTACCACTTTTCACTACTCGTTGCATATTTCCATTCACCCTGGCTTTCTTATCCTCATTCTTCTTTTCTTAGCAGCATCTCCCAGTTTCTTGGTATCCCTTGGTTCCTTGGCAAATATCTGTTCACTTCTATAAGAATGAAAATATTGATTGCTTGAGACCATGATGCATTGTTGTTGAGGAGTTTCTCCTTTCCCCAGCATTATGCAGACAGTGGAGTTTACATGGTCAAGTTTCAGCAGGGTGCAGAGGGGTTTAGAACTATGTACATATATCAATGTGAGTGTAAGAAATATGGGTTCTTTGGATTTATCAAACTCCAAAAAAAGAGCGGAGAACACGATAGCCAAACCACCTCAGATTTAATGTTTGTAAAAAGCAAAAGCACACAGCATGAACACTTCGTATAAAATCCTGCTTACACCAAAACATGAACGCCTTCCCAATACAAGCGTTTTCGTCCAAATGGACTTCATCAGATAAACTGTTAAACAATCAAGTACATCTAATATACACATTTGAAAATGTTTTAACCAATCAATTGTGAAAATGAACTTTCAAATCTACAAATCAAACCTTAAAACTAATTAAAAACTCATTATATTATGCTCTCCTATTGATTGTCTTTTATTGTCATGAAATTCATTATAAACTTGTTTAAAATATATCTAAAATTACTTCTTCATAATAAATATGGACAAACTAAAGAGGGATGTACATGATTATGAAAATCAGATTAGTTACCCCAAACCCTCTTCTTATAGGAATAAATATTACTACAACAGTTTTGACAACAGGAAGAATGTAGAAAAATTTAAAGAGAAGGATGAAAGATTTGAGTGGGTTGATAATGAATATGAAATGGATTTTCCACCCCTTGGGGAGCCCATGAGAGAAAAATGGCCGGGAAAATGTTGGAATGAAAATTTTCAAAAGCGGGGGGGGGAGAAGGGGAAGGGGGAGATATATGTAAATGTGACCCCCAGTCCTAAAGGAAACACATCACATGTTGTAACTAGTAGTAATACAGAAAAGAATGGAAAATTGGACATAGGGATATCAGGCAATACTAACTCCAGTCCAAAGGATATAGGACAGGGAATAGTGATGGGTAACAATATTGAGGTGAATGGAAGTAAGCATACTTTTGACGGGTTTACTATTTATAATTTTAGTAAGTTAGATCTGGAATTTCATCACTTTAGGTTGCTTGAAAAAGGTTTCAAGCTTATACCATTTACAAAGGGTAATTCTACCCAAACACTAATTGATATGAAACTCTTTCTTAGGAAAATGAACTTAGAATTGTTATTCCACAAAGAAGGCATGGATAAAAATATAAATATAAAAGGCAAAGGAATGCATGATAGACAATTAATAAAGAAATCTGTATTTAATCCTCCTATTCATATGCAGCTAAAGAATTTCGAAAATATTATGGAAAATGAAATTAGGAAAATGGAGAAAACAATGAAATACAATAGGGCCCATCACAACTTGTACCCGAATGAATACCACAAGTTAGAGGAATTAAAAACCAACAAAGATATCAGGGTGATGAAACCCGATAAGGGTGGGGGTATTGTTGTGATGGATGTAATTGTATATGAAGGTAAGATGAATGAAATATTAAGAGATGAGGTAAAATATGGTGTGGTCTCTAGGAATGAGATTTATACGGCATATAAGAAAATTGACAATATATTGGAAGGTGTGATGAATGAAAACCTTATTGATGTCAAAACTTTAACATTTTTGAAAGTAGATAAGCCAAAGGTACCCGTGATATTTGGCATTCCGAAAATCCACAAAAATAGTTTGGATCCACCCCTGAGACCTATTGTTTCAGCGGGTGGATCCAATACTAACTCTTTAGCCAAATATGTGGATGTAAAGGCCAAACATGTATGGGTAGAGAAAGAAGCAATTTTGAAAGATTCATGGGACCTGTTGAGATGTTTGAATTATAGTATATATCATGAAGACTTAATTTTAGTAACTATAGATATTGTGGATTTGTTTGGATCCATCCCATATGGGGCAGGTATGTTAATGTTTGAGGATGAAATCTTTAAAAATAAGAAGTTGACACATGAGGAAAAGGTAGTGTGCACAGGCTTAATGGATTTAGTGTTAAGAAATAATTTCCTCACTTTTAATGGGGAATTTTTTCAACAGCTACAAGGCGTAGCAATGGGTGCAGCCTATGCACCTACCTTTGCCAACCTGGTCCTTGCCAATTGGGAGGAACAATACCTGTTGAATTCAACTTATGTTAAATTTTGGACTCTATACAAGAGGTTTCTTGACGACATCATAATTTTTTGGATAGGGGGCTTAGATAAATTAGATGAATTTATTAAATATATAGGACAGACTACTTGTTTTTAAAGTTTACGTTTAATTATTCGGATAAAAATATCCAATACCTAGATGTGGAAATAACTGTAGAAAATAATAGTTTTGAAACAAGTGTTTATAGAAAGCCTACATATGTAAATTCTTTTTTGCATTACGATAGTGCCCACCCATTATATACTAAGAAAAACCTGGTAAAAGGACAATTTGTAAGGGGGTCCAGAATGACAAGTAAGGATGACAAATTTAGAGAAGAATGTGATTTACTGGAAAAAAATGTTTATAGATAGGGAATATCCAGTGGAATTTGTTAAAAACCTAAGGGATGCGGTAGAAAAAGGAAGAAAAGTTAGGTTTGGACCAATTTTGGGCAAAAAGAATGAAATGAGTAATAATGGTAAAAAAGAAGAAGAGAATTTTCAGCAATCACTTGTTCTTGAATATAATTTATTAAATAAAAATGTAAGAACTGTGTTTCAAAGAGAATGGGAGAGATTCAGGGCACTAACTGATTTGGAAGGGTTCCCTGAACATTCACCTAGGGTAGTATTTAAAAATACTATAAGTATTAAAGGAATTTTGGAAAAAACTAACAATAGTATAGATAGGTCAAAGGGAGCAAGAACAAAAAAGGGAACCTTCAAATGCGGAAAATGTAGACAATGTGAGTACCTAATTAACAAAGAAAAAATATTTATAGAAAGCAGAGAAAAATGGGTAAACAGTAAAGGATACTATAATTGTGAATCCAGGGGGATAGTATATTTGGCAGTATATATACAATGTCCATCATTTTACGTGGGAAAGACCGAAAGAACTTTAAAGAGACGTATATACGAACACATGTATGAAGTGAAGAAAGAGAAAGAAACAAATGCCATTTTTAGGCACTCAAGGACATGTGTAGGAGCAAAATTTCAGTTCTTTGTCTTAGACCAAGTGAGTTGGGACATTAGAGGGGGTCTTTGGGAAGAAATTATTGCCTATAGGGAATTGTGGTGGCAGGTGACTTTGGAAGCAAACAAGTCACCTGGATTAAATGAATACATATCAATTCTGCCCCTTCTAAAAATGAGATCTGCTAAGGTATAAAATAAAAGAGTGTGTTTACATGCATTTGACAGTAGATGGCACCAAAGTCAATATAAAACATTGTGTAATGGTTTTAAACTTTTTTATAAAGAAAACATTTGCATTTCAATAAATAATATATTTTAATTTATTTATTAGAATATTTATTAGAATATTTATTATGAAGAAGTAATTTTAGATATATTTTAAACAAGTTTATAATGAATTTCATGACAATAAAAGACAATCAATAGGAGAGCATAATATAATGAGTTTTTAATTAGTTTTAAGGTTTGATTTGTAGATTTGAAAGTTCATTTTCACAATTGATTGGTTAAAACATTTTCAAATGTGTATATTAGATGTACTTGATTGTTTAACAGTTTATCTGATGAAGTCCATTTGGACGAAAACGCTTGTATTGGGAAGGCGTTCATGTTTTGGTGTAAGCAGGATTTTATACGAAGTGTTCGTGCTGTGTGCTTTTGCTTTTTACAAACATTAAATCTGAGGTGGTTTGGCTATCGTGTTCTCCGCTCTTTTTTTGGAGTTTGGTAGAATCTATTTCGCTTTTCCTTGGTTCTTTGGATTTATCTGCACATTTGGAAAATCATACTTTTTATGTACCTCTTATGTCAACATTTTTATGTACAGTGAGGAGATGGATTTTGCCTTTTTCCTGCTGTTGGGTGATCTCAGGGAGGCTTGCATCCCTGCACCAATTTTTATTTTTATTTTTTATGTTATGCATTTTTGACTGTTTGTGATCAATGTTGTGAATGCTGTAGTGAGTCTGCAATATACTGAAATATACTGAAATATTGCCACAGTCCCCTGCTAACTATATATACACCAACTTCAAGATTGCACAACAGTAGAGAAGGGCCATATATATATATATATGTGTGTGTGTGTGTGTGTGTGTGTGTGTGTGTGTGTGTGTGTGTGTGTGTGTGTGTGTGTGTATAATATATATAGATATAAAGCTATAGATAGGTAGATATAGATAGATAGATACGCACATATACATACACACTCATGTATGTATATAAGCAGATGTATTTGCATACATACTTTTTAAACAAGCTAGGTCTTTCTACTCTCTTTGCAGGACAGTACTAGGTCAGAGATTTTGAAGGCAAAGGTAAGGTGGAAATGGTTAAACATTCGTGTATCACAGTGTGATACCAGTGAAAAGCAGTGAGTATAAGGGGAGTATGATGTTGTGCTGCTCACTAATATGAGCAGGTGATATGAGAGTGGGAGGGGCTTGCAAAGTCAAATTTAGATAAGAGTTTGCTTTCTGGCCTAACCAAGAGCTTTAAAAACTCCAAGGAAAACAAATTTAAAATAAAACAACACTGTGACAAAAGCAAAAGAAAATAAAACAATTTAAGTTTAGAAACAATAGTCCAAAAGAATCTAAAACAGAAACAGAGCAGTTTTATGGGGCAATTCTATCACGTAGCCCTCACCCTGTCTTCCTTACCATAAAATGCCATTTCTGAACTCATTAAGAAACTCTTTAATAATAACTGCTTTATGACTGATATTTTAGCAGTTCTTGACATGACTAGGATGGCATTTTCTGTACTGAAGAATACTCTCCCCTTAACTAGTTAATTGTACATATATTATATAGTATAGTATTGTATAGTATTCTGATGGTCTGTATTATAGTAAAAGATGAAAGTGCTAAATGAACTGAATAAATTAAAGGTATTAACTTTACAAGTATTGTATTTTTGGAGCGATTTTACCTACTGGTGTTCTTTCTGGTTTCTTTGTCCCCTTTTCTGCTAGTTTGGAGCTTTGTTTTGTCAACAATATTATCCTTCTGGTACAACTCTACTGAATCAGATTCATGTATGTAGTATGTATTTTCCCAGCACTATAGATAATAATATAATTTCCCAGATAAACTAGCTACATATGTCTATCTTAAGACATACATTTTTGCAACTCTAACATTGTCTCATTATGTTTATTAGTATTATAGAAAATATGATCATCTTAAACTTATTGTAACAATACAAAATCAATGTATCCATAGTGTGAGGCTACACCAAATAATTGCAAGAAAACTTTAACAGTGCCCACCAGTTAAATACAAAGCGTAACCTAGAACATGGGTTACTATCTGTATAAAATTCATGCCACACAATCAATAGTGAGCACAGTAAAACCATCTTGCAATAAACAAGAGAGCAGATGTGAAAAATTCACATTTTGAAACACTGCACACACAATGAAATTGAAAAGAAAGACAAACTGTTTCAACCCAAGTGCACAAATAATGATATCTGGCAGTAGAACACTTCATTTGCAAATTTTCTTCATAGAAAGAACATGCTTCTTGTGTGTGTGTGTGTGTGTGTGTGTGTGTGTGTGTGTGTGTGTGTGTGTGTATATATATATATATATATATATAAATAACATTCCATGACATTTGATAGAAATAGCAAAATGTCAAAACCACAAAACACTGAAAACCTATTATATGTAAATGAAGACATTTAGAAAGATTTCATTAAAACACTAATCAAAAAGTGTTTATAAACAAACTGACAAAAGGAAGTACTGCCAGCACAGCTAGCTGGAATTTTGTAATAATTATATGTCATTTGTGAATATCAAACTAATTTATATAAGATGTTTGTGTTACAAATGTATTAGAAGTGTATGTCATGTGTATATCAAACTGCTCTGTACTGATGTTTGTTTTGAAAAGTTATTTGTAAAGTGTGATTAAAATGTATCCACAGTGTGCCCTACTAGAATAGAACAGAAATGTGCATGCACTATTGCAACTGTTTAAATGTATATGTTAACAGAGGAAACTGGAGGGTTAACCTCAGTCCAGCAAACTTTGGAAAAAAAATATCTGAAATTAAATTTCTTTATAGGCTAGGTCATAAAGATATTTCAATGCAGCTAGACACACACAGTCTGTACTAGGAAGCTGTATTGTCTTTAGGGTGAAATAATTGCTACTCTGAAAGCATGAAGAAATGCAATTGTTTTATGATTCCAGCATCTGCCAAAAATCTGAGCAAAAGCACCTGTATGGGTATTTTTACAAGTAGGTGCTAAATACTGCCAGCTTCAGCAATGGGCGTTTGCAGGAGAACTAGAAGTCAGATGATCAGAAATCATGTCATTCTGCAAGCTGTCTCAGCAGTAATATTTTAGACATTATTTTGAGAAGTCTCTTAGAGAGACAGAGCATTCTACATTCTGTCTTGGACCTGACAACAACAGGGAACCATTCACCACATCTACCTTGATCTATTAGTAAGTTTTTAGGGTATAGTAATTCTCTTAAATACAGCCAGGAATATAGTGAAGCTTAGTTTAGATTTTGTTTTTCTTTATTTGTGTGAGCCTGTACTGCAATGTTATTTTAAATATTTCCTTTGGTTTTGAACGCTGATGTCACTGTGAATATATATTTAGTATTGTCTTGTTCTTTTATTGTTTCTTATTAAATGTATTTAAACCTTTCATTGTGGCTGATCTGTGTAGATATATAGTTTTGAGAGTACTGTGTGGGCCACTCCGAATAGCCCTGCTCTTGGTCAAATTACCATTTGTATTAGTATTGATATTACACAGTATGATTGGACACTCTTTGTTAAGGGCCCTAAAGCAGCTGATAAGGAGTGACTGGTGGCAGTGGTAACTACCTTATAGTCTGGGCAGAAGGGGGCATAGCTAGTAAACCTGTGACAGCCTTTCCCAGGTGTGTGTGTGGGTAAATCAAACACCAACAAGTGTGTGTGTGTGACAGCTACTTGGGCAGGGGCATGAAGCACTGGTTGGATAGATAGGGTGCTGGAGGTCTTAGCTTGGTCACTGAGCTAAGCTCTCAACTGTATAGCTGTACCAGTAGAGAGTCTTATTGGGGATCTGGAGGAAGAGAGAGAAACCAGCCTTGGACTGATTGTGGTCTCTGTGTGCTCTTAAGGGAAATTGCACTTGATGCAGAGAGCTGCCTCTGGAAATACTGTCTGGGTACCTGTTAGCCTCCTGGTGAACATCCCCATTGTTGCCAGTGATGAGGATTGGGGCTGCTTGATTACTGGTTAGCAGTGGTGGGTCATCACATGTTTATATATATGTTTTTCACTTTTGAAACAATAACCACACAAATGTTGCAGTCCATTGATATAAGATTAATGAGGCGTTATATTTTATCAGAGAGTTAGAATATCCTTAAAGTGATACTGATTTAGCATGACTAAATGGTAAAATTCTTAAGTCTGATTTGAAGAACTGGGTTTCATTGCCATTCATTAAATAAAGTGGGCAATTTGGTATTTAGAATTGATTTCAGATTTTTCAAAGACGCATTTTCCTTTATCCTAATATTAATGGCAGTGTAGCTTGCATGTGAGTAGGTTACTTCCAGTATAATTAAGACATTTGACCTTTCAGGTATGCTACATTAAGTATAATAACTGTCAGAGAATCTGCGTGGTAACTTTTGTTGTGCTACTTATTTTCACAGTAAGCATAAGCTAACAACATAAGGTAGCAATGTGAAGTC
The DNA here is from genome assembly GCF_019279795.1 of Protopterus annectens. Classification (NCBI taxonomy): domain Eukaryota; kingdom Metazoa; phylum Chordata; order Ceratodontiformes; family Protopteridae; genus Protopterus; species Protopterus annectens. Next base: position 412,652,037 of record NC_056749.1, read on the forward strand.
AGCAACTAGAATAACCCAAACCAAATGCTCAGGTTTTTTTGTATATCCTCTAAGAATTTTGGTGATATGAATTGTTTGTGAAAGGTTAACTTTCTGTCTAGGAAAAATATTCATAAATGAGAGAGACTGTCCTCGGGATTCAAGAAGCTCGGCGCAAGGACGGTTTTAGTCTTGCGCTGAGCATCCTCACTACAGATGGTGCAGCAGCGCCATATGAATATGTATGAGGGCGCGCAGCTGCACCCTCGACGTGCAGAGGAAACATGTGCAAGTGCAGGGGGCATGTACAAGTGCTCTACAGAGGCGTAAACATGCCCCGACACTTGCAAAACCTGCTATGCCTACTAGTAGAGCCCGCTCCTAATAGTAAGTCAGTGTCCGTGAATACCAAAATATATGCTAAGCATACAAGAGTGTTCACGAACAGTAAAATAAAATCAAAGTAGTAAACACATAAGCACGTAGTGGAATGTAGAGCCCTGTCCCTAGAACTGTCACAATTAGATTCCCTGTCCCCGTGTCCCTATTATACATTCGAATTGCAGCAATATCAAAGGTGTAAGCAAAGAGCAGCATGTCTGTGCATCACTGCCTTCAGCCGTGCGTAGCTTACACATCATATTCATTCAAATAGAGAAAAACATGTGGAATCAACGTAAGTGTCAATAGTGTAGTGTTTAGAGCATTCGCCTATCAAACAGGCATTCACAGTTCGAGCCCAACAATATCACATATCATTTTCCATGTGGAATGAATGTTGTTTTGCCGTAAAACTGACATAAGAGTATCGCATGAGATATTTAACTTAAATATAATTCAAGCAAAGTGGCACTGTCATAATGAATAAGGTACTAGTAAGCAGGTGTAATCACAAATAAGCAGCAGTAAACACATATAAGTACCAGTAAGCAAGTCTTAGTGCACTTGCGCGGGTCTAAGCAGTGCCCAGCATAGGAAATGTATATAAGTATATACAGATATATAATATATATATATATCTATGAAGAAAGAATGACGTAACAATAAAGCATACAAAAGGAATGAGAAGGGAATCAACAGCAACCCCAGTATTATATAGCGCTGTCAGAGTATGTCATATCAAACTGGGCAAGAGTGAGCAAAGCACTGCTACTCACACCACAGGCAGGATATTACCAGTGGGAGTAAAATTGTTGATTTGCTAAGTCTACTTTGCACACAGAGGGTAGTCCCTAGTGGGTCTACCCAAAAATTGATAGATCATTGGCCTTCTGACCATTACACAAGCAAGGGCAGGTATGTTCAAGGACTAAATGGTGGGAGAGCCTGAGAATACATGGGTTGGGACAACATATTTGTAGGGCCCCTAACGCTCTGGAGAGGGCAGTGTGTGGAGGTGTGTCATGGCTGCGATAACAAGTGGACAATAGATGGAATGCATGTATTTTGAACATGGGTGGGGTGGAGGAACTATGGGTATAAAATTATGGAGCCAGGCTTGCCAGGGTTGGATGGGATGGTTCTAATTGGACCACCCCGTGGAGGTCAGCGAGTTCATTATAGGTATATATGCATACACACATGCAGACATCAATATGTAGAAGTACATTCTCTGTAACACATTCATTCCATTTGCAGACATAAATAACATGAATGTGCCCTTACAAACCTCGACATTAGATAGAATAATAGGTTGTGCAGAAGAGGGATGGGACGAAACTGCTAAAATGCAAAAGTGTGTACAATGTCTGAAGTCAATGCTGTGCTAAAAATAATCAAATGTGAGGACTTTCCCACACATGGAATCATTCCTGTGATCTGCCTGCTACGGCAACGCCAATTACTAAATTGGTCTATTTGTAAAAGAAATACACTGAACACATACATAATTAGGCTCTCATGTGTAATGTGTGCATTACCACATAGTCATACATATTAATTTATTGTAGTGTCATGTTAACGGGAGTAAGGATGTAATGAAGTATAGAGTCTAATCTTGACATAAACACATGCGTGTCCCATGTGGGACAACCTAAAAATTGCGAATAGTATTCTCTTGGTCGCTCATGTCACCAATGTTTGTGGACTAAATGTTTGGGAGTTCTGAATATACGTGGAGTGAGTCAACAGATGGGATGGGTCTATAGGAGTAGGGAGTGGCCAATGTGTAGTGGTGTGGATACACTGCAAATCTGACTACAGAATGGATGACAGTAGTGTTAGGGAGGCATTGGGTTGTGTGTTTGGGGAACCAGGAGCCATGGGTATATGGGTATATATGCAAATGAAGCAGCACAGCAATAGTGTATTGGTTAGAGCAACCCCCTAATGAACATATATTCCCGTACTGAATCCCAAGGTATTACATACCATTTACCATCGGTAATCCATACATGAACATATTGCGACATCTGTCCGCTGTATAACCTGCAAAATATCAATTAAAAGTTAACTGGAGTGAAGTTTCAGTGTCATAATGAATAAAGCACTAGTAAGCAGGTCAAGCATATATAAACACCAGTAAGCATGTGTAAGTGCATTTGTGCAGGGTATGCATTGCTTTACAGACACACACACACACACACACACACACACACACACACACACACACACATATATATATATATATATATATATATATAGCTGCAGACATATACATATATATATATATATATATATATATATATATATATACACACATATATATACACATATATATAAATATACATATATACATACACACACACACACACACACACATATATATATATATATATATATGTGTGTGTGTGTGTGTGTGTGTGTGTGTGTGTGTGTGTGTGTGTGTGCGCATAGATAAACACAGATATACAGCTATGATAGGAAACAGCACACAAGAATGACATGTGTTCACAGGCTATGCCAATGGAAGTGAGGAGCCCAAGCAAGAAACATGAAACACGTAGCATGACTTTCCACCTCTCCCCAGCCGGACACAGGAAACATACACACAAACAATGTAAAGAGTCCACTGCTCCCCATACCACAGGCAGGATGCAACTGGGGGTACACAGTACACCCATGAATTCTAATCTTGGAACACAGACTGGAGCGTCCCTTGTGGGAAACCCCAAAAATTGCCAAGACCAAAAGAAGGTGATAGACTGACCATTCTGGCTGGGGTGTATACATACTTGGAATACAAGGGTGGAAAACCCTGATGACCCATGGGCCGAGACAGTTGTATGAAATGGGTCCCGTGAAGTGAAGAGTGGGCAGCATGTAGTGGTGTGTCCAGAATAGACTAGGACCCAGAGTAAGGATGGGTGCTGTTGAGGAGGTGCGGGTGGGGGAACTATGGGTAGCTACTTATGGGTCTAGATGTGCAGGTGTTGGCTGATGTGGGCCTACATGGACAGACCTAGGGATGTAAGTGAATGTGTTCATTGGGCAGAGGTATCGCCCAACGAGCAGCCACACCCTCTACGAGTCCCACTGCAGCAAAGTGTAATCTATATGGCAAGGAATGGAATAACCAGATGTGGACGTATATATGTAGAAGGTATGTGTGTGCATATCAACCCATAGTGACATAGAGATAAGTCTCTCCCTCTCCGTAGTACAAATGTTTACATACAGAGACAGAATACAGAGACATACCCACATATAAATATATACATATGCAGTCACCCATAGAACCATATGTTGTGCGATATATATATATATATATATATATATATATATATACAGCAAAATATAAATATACATGTATGCATACATGCATACATATACAGATATATCTGTATATAGTAATGTAAATATATATATATATATATATATATATATATATATATATATATATATATATATGACTGTAAATATACACATGCATGTGGCTAGGATATGATACAGCAGTTACGAGTAACATATGCTCACAGGCCATGCATGTGGGGGTTGGGGTCCAATAAACAAACGTGTAACACGTAGCATCAACCCCCACCCCCCCCAGCTAGGCCGGTGAGACATACAGACACACAATAAAGGTAAACACACCACTGCTTCCCAGACCACTGGCAGGATACTAGCAGTGGGAGAGACCTGCCAGGTCTAATCTTGAAACATAGACATCGATGTCCCTTGTGGGACACCAAAAATTAAATATTGGAAGCAGTCCCGGTAATGACTTATCAAACCAGCCTGTAGATGTACACGGACCAGTAGGCTGTGCAAGCCTGATAACCCATGGGTCGACATAACATACGACATGTGTCCCGACACGGGGAGAATGGGCAGTGTGTAGTGGTGTGTTTATACCCCACCTGCACCCACAGTAAGGATGAGTGCTGTAGAAGAGTGGCAGGTGTGGGAACTATGGGTATGCAATTATGGGCCTAGGCATGCAGGTGTTGGTTGGCACAGTCATATTAGGACTGCCCCGGGGATGTAAGTGATATTCTGAAATCGAAATGGGCATAGCTGACGCCCATACCTCTCAACCCCTAAGAGCACATCCACTGGACAGGACATAAACCATTGGGGGAACAAATAGGGACCATACCTCTGAACTGTCCCCGATTTCCAGGGACGTCCCAGATTTCAAATTGGTTTCTAACTCTGCCCCACTTAATCCCTCCTAAAACTAGTGACATTTGGAGGAAAGGTGGTAAATTACACATAATGAATAACGACAACAATTAAGAGTTATAAACATAATTTTCCTCAGAAAATTTGTATGACTTCATATGCTCTGAGTCTGTCAATGTGTCAGGAAAATAGCACCAATAATTTAAATGTGTCCCTGATGTTGTTATGCCATGTCCCTGATTCAGTTTGTGTATTTCCCCAATCGTATGAGAGGTCTGATAGGGACAGAAAGCACGTATTCCACTGACAACCTTAGAAAGATGATAGAATATTAGGTATGCAATAACATGACTTGGCTGAAGGATGTGGGTTCCAAAACCCAATTACTTGTTTGTATTGAAGAGTGTCAGTTCCCATGTATTAGCCAGATGGGTGCAGATTGTATGAGGAACACACTAATAATATGAATCAAACTCTGGACAGGCCGCGGATTCCGTACACTCGAACGGCATGCTGTCTCCTAATGGGCAACCATTCCCGATACTGTAGGCATGTAATCTGATGTAATAGGCATCACAGGGTAATATCATAGTCCTCACTCCCATGCAGGGGCATCAGTGTCAGATGCAAACACCAAATGTAATGCATTTACAAGTGCGGGAGCAAGCGGGTGTAAGCCTGTTTGGCTGCCAGTATGTGACTATTACACTGGTAAAGCAATGTAGAGGTTAACTGAGTGTAAGAAACTGTAACCAGAGTTTAGCATCGCTTAGCACCACGCAAATCCACGCACACCCGTTCACAACTGCTTTAAAGTGCCTTAATCACACCGTATCCAATGGCCTTGTTCTGCCCAGCAACAAAATAAATGGGCTCTGCAAGGCTCGAAACCAGGACCCTGCACACAGCTATTGTGATTTACCACTAAGCCATGGCAGATATACAGACATCGGACCTTATCACAAACATATCATCCAGTGCAGTCATTCAACAGTATAGGAAATGTATTCAATCATGTAGATGTATGTGTGAGTGTTTATGTCCAGCATATAGATACATACATATATACAGATATATCAGGAACATCCCATGTGACAACAAAGCATTACAAAGGAATGAAAAGGGAAACACCAGCAACACCTGTATTATGTAGTGGTGTCATCCTATGTAATATCAAGACTCCCTCAGACAGACATGCATCAGTCATACACGCAAACATTTGTACATTGGCCATATAAATCACTCTGTGCATGTTATTTACATTAACACAACAGTTCCTGTCCAATCATTATGTGAGAACAGAACTCTTGCAAGGTGCTGTGTGCAACATCATCATCATGATAAAGGTAAATGGGGTAACCATAGAGAGACCGGTAGTGTTGTGTGTACAATGGGGTCGTCCGCATCATGTGTATCTAGAATATTTAAGAGTCATGTACATACTTAGGCTTGCCACCTTTTCAAATTGCCAAAGTGGGACATTTTTGGTACAAACATCAGATTTTGTAGGCCGACACATACCCACTGTCAGTACCAAGGATAGAACTTAACTTTTTTGTCTAAATAAAAGCTTATTCTTGTAGCATTTTAGTTGCTTATTCTGTTTCTTGTAATATTTAGGTATTTTAGATACAGAATAACTGTTTTATACAACTAGTACATAAAATATAGGAAATAATTTTCTCCTAAAATATCAGGACATTTGCCATTTTTACAATTTTTTGTCAGGACACAACTTCGCAAAGAGGGACTGTCCCTCGCAAAGTGAGACAGGTGGTAACCCTATCCATACTTGGAATGTGTGCCTGAGAGACAGGAGTGAGGACAACTGGAGTATGTTGTCATGCATTTTAAAAGGGTTACATGTGTCCAGTGGACATGTGTGAAATGGACAGCTATGTATGGGGCAAATGTTGTTCTAGGAACCGATTGGCCTTTTGTTTCTGTAGGGTGAGAGTGGGATGTAGGGAAAGGAGAGTAGGTATGCTCGTGGAGGATAGGTAGGGTAGGATGACAGACAAGACAGCATACAGGGTCGGTATATGACACATGTGGGGGAATACACCTCAGACGGGGAGGGGTTTTCGGCATTCACAAGCCCATGAACCCCCAGATGGAAACAGTGGGATGGAGGTCCCCAGTAATGGGCAGGCACCACTGCACCAAAACATCTGCAAAGGTGGCAGTGCTGAGGGCTGTCTAGGAGGGGCAGCCTTACCCTGTAAATGTGACACTCTGCCCTTGAGCTGGAGTATCTGGCCTTGAAACCCCTTATTGAGCCCCCTATGCACCACGTCCGGGACTGTACGACAGCAGACATGTTCCTGTCTGGACTTGCTCCCAGGGGGGACAAGCCCCATCCTTAGTGGCAGTACCACCAGAAGGTGGTGCAGAGCCAACAGAGTGGAGGTCCAAGGCTGGGCCCCATATGTGCTGGTGCCTGGTGCCATGGCCAGCTGAAGTGAGACAGTAGGTTCTGCCGGGACCTCCAAACCCATACAGCCTATGGTGATGCAGTTTAAACACAGATATGGCTTAGTAATAGTCAACAGCATTCAGCTTGAAAGCGCTAACAATCAAGTAAAAGATTAATTTTATTACTTCGACTGGCGTGATTTGTGACCTCCGTGGTTTTTTATTTCCAAGTTTGTTCGTTTGTTCTTGTTTTTTGCATCCATGGCTGAAGGTAGCGGTGGTTTACAATCGCAGTCGCAGGAATTATTTGGTTCTAGTCCTGCTCTAAGCAGGGCTAACGAAGATGGGGATGCCATCGGTTATTTAACGGCCCTAATTCAGCAGCTTACACAGCGTGTGGAGGATTTGGCGACTAAAGTGAATACTCAAAGTTCCAATAACATCCCCGCTGTTCTTTCAAAGACTGGGACAATTTTTCAAAGTCTAACCAGTTTCTGTGTCTCAACCAGCGAATAATCCATCAACCAGCCTTGTAGGCGCAGTGAGTTCAAACAATACCTCGCCTAGCAGCATACCACCTGGACAAGGTGGGAGACAAAGTATTCAGGCTGACAGACCTGTCATCGAATCTGCAAACACAGTAACTAATATAACATTTGTCAAAGACTTACCTGTGCTTGAAGATTTTTTCAATACACCAGATGTTAATTTTCATACTTCAAGCAATACAGGCTCAATGAGCCAATTGGATTTGCAGGACAATAACACTTCTTGCAATATAGTTACTAACCTAAAACAATTTGATGCTTATTTGTTAAAGTATAAAAAGTTACAAATTGAGATTCTTTATTTTCGCGAATGTTTGAGTTTAAATATTGTGCCAAAAGGTTTACGTCAGTGGAAATATCCATCAGGCACAATAAAACAATCTGAATTTCATCTTTGTTTACTACAATTTTTTTAACCAGCAAGGTTTTAAACTCTTAGAATTGTTAATTGACGAGTACACTCAGCAAATGGCAACATTGAAAGAGAAACTATCAGCCATTGACAAAGTTATTAAATCTGACTCAGAGTTTCCTAGATACGAATATGACTATACTAGAATTTTTTCCAGTATAAGTGTACTGATAAACAAAATAGGTGAAACAAAGAAAAGGAAGATTCATAGAGATAGAATAGCCTATGAAAAAGGCATTGCTTATCCGGACCCACCTATAAACAAAAATGCGCATGTCATTAACCCTTCGTCTCATGAATCCAACACAGTGTTTGAAAGGGATGCACATTGCGCAATGGCAGACGAATTAGATACATTTTTGACTACGGATAGTAGCCCTATGTCTTCCAATGAGCAAATTTCTCAAGAACCCAGACACAGTGAGCGTATTAACAATAACTTTAAAAACCTTTAAGGTAAATAAAGGAATGTTTAAGTGTGGCCATTTTAAATATTGTAAATTTATCCAAACAGGTTCTACATTTACTGTCAGAGGTATTAAATATTACATCAATGATAAATACAGTTGTGAGAGCCAAGGGGTAGTTTATCTTGTTAAGTGTAAAGAGTGTGCTGCATACTATTTTGGGAAAACAGAACGCCAACTAAAGACGTGTATTTATGAACACGTATACGCCATTTCAAAACAAAATCCGTCAAATGCTTTGGCTAAGCATATAATCGATAACAACTCGCATAGTTTTTTGTTCAATGTGGTCGAAAAAGTTTATAAAAACCCTAGAGGTGGTGCATGGTATTTAAAGTTACAAGAACACGAACTCCTTTGGCAATTAAAAACAAATGCCTATACATTTGCAGGGATTAATGACACGTGTTCTATAAAATGTTTACTCAACATTAAAGCCTTAGATAGATGAACAAAAGTTTTTCAAAAAAATAGTGGTTCCATTTGCGTTTTTGTTTTAAATTTGTGACTATGTACATTTTCCTTATAATCATGATTTATTTACTAATAATGATAACATTAATTGATTTTTAGATTTGTAGAATGTATTTAGTAAGCAATATTATAAGTAGTTTTTTAATAAGATTTAATTATAAACATATACTTATATATATTTTTTTTTCTATGTTTAAAATTTTTTATTTCATATAAATTTAGTAGGCTGGTTGTTTAGGGTTATATAAATGTATGGATTATCAGTATTTCAAATGTTAACAAAGAGTTTTAAAACTTGGGCTTAGAGTAATTGTTTAATCACAACTAATTTAGTAATAATGGGAGTGGTTAACGACAAGCTCTTTTCACAGGTTTATATAAAAGTGTTTTGTTCTATGTTGTAACTTGTCTGAAGAAGTGCACATATTCTAGTGCATGAAAGCGCTAACAATCAAGTAAAAGATTAATTTTATTACTTCGACTGGCGTGATTTGTGACCTCTGTGGTTTTTTTATTTCCAAGTTTCTTCGTTTGTTCTTGTTTTTTGCATCCACTGTCAAAGTAACAGTTCATAGGAACATGACATGGAATAATGCTGTGTGTGTCATGCTATGTACTGTTGTAATATATTTACACTTGGCTACTCGGTGAAAGTGGTGGTGTCCTACCAGTACATGAATACAACATCCATTATGGTATAATGCTGGGCTATGTTTCACACATGGCGTGGGGAAGGTGTGGAATGTATCTTCTTGACCTGCTAGTGCATGTACTGATGTAGACCGCATATGTGTACATGTATTGCTGTTTGTGTAGATTCCATGTGTGTGCAGTGTCTGATGTCTGAAAGTGACCCTTGACGTAGTACATTATGCTGTTGCAATACAGCCTCAACATTGCCATATGTATATGGTGATATGCTCTAAGTACAGTAAGCCGTACATGAGGTATGGACAGATGTTTGGACATGACTACTAACTGGTGGGGCTTTCTTGCAGAGGAATGATTACTGAGGATAGCTCACAGATGTGTTACAACCAGTCCTACAATAACCTGTGTACCTGCTAAGGTCAGGTTTTGTTAACTGAAGTGGAAGACAGGCAATGTAGAATGCTGTAAGGGTGACACTGAAGGCAAACCTCATGACACCTGTAACAGTAATACCTCCCCTGTGCATATATTGTGCATATATCAGCACAGTTGTCAAAGGAAAGTCAGTAAGCATTGTACCGGATGCCATAGTGCTGTACTTCTGTGGTACCTATCATGAGGTAGGCTAGTGTTTGATTCACAGTACTGGCACATGTGGGTGCGTGTCCATATATGGCATGTATTGTTGGGAATACATCCCACATGTTATCACTCTCCTGAACACTGTTGTTGACACCAGTACAGAGTGAAGTATAGAAAGAAAGGCATAGGCAGTTGGTTAAACCTCACACATGTAAAGTGTCTGCATGTGTGTGACATAGGTGTATATCTTTGTCAGTGCCTGTGTGTGTGTGTGTGTGTGTGTGTGTGTGTGTGTGTGTGTGTGTGTGTGTGTGGCTGGCTGTCTGGTTCCTGGAGTGAGGCTGTATTTTACCATAGTGAAATGTTAATGCCCCCTCCTCCCATCCACTCAAAGCAATCTAGCATCCATGTTGATATCATCAATCATAGATGGGCATACTCACCGTCTGTTAACATGTACTCCCTGGGGTGTGACCTGTTGTTACATAGCCTACTGATGGACCCCCCTCCTCACATACACTCACTGCACTGTAGTATCCCTGTTGATGTCCTCGATCTTCGGCCATTCCAACTACCTGTACATGTGTAATCTCTGTGGCACGTCTTTTAATTGTGTAGTACTATAATGATGATATGCACATAGGCAGGGGTTCTCATCCGAACACTGACAACTATGTGTGTGTGTGTGTGTGTGTGTGTGTGTGTGTGTGTGTGTGTGTGTGTGTGTGTGTGTGTGTGTGTGTGTGTGTGTGTCAGAGTGTGTGCTACTGTCTCTGTGAATCCCTGAGTATGTGGGTGTGTCTGTGTTTGCATGCTGTCATGGCAGTGGGTAATACTGCTTCCCACTGAGAAGCCACTGTTTCCACTGGCCTTTACTCTTGTCTTCCAGCATACCACTCTTTTACCCACTCGACGCTCCAGGTAACTATACTTGTGATGTCACCCACTATGGATGTGATGTCTCTGAACACAGTAGCTTACTACACAGCTATCATGCTCTTGGATCATTAGAACAGTAAATATAATTGAAACATGGGAGAATATAACTGTGATGTGGAAGCTACAACGTGCATGCAGATACTGTCATACTGGCCTGTGGGTAGTCAACATGTACATATGGGACTCCTGCAAACACCAACATCCCCCGGCACATGCAACTACACCTGAAAGAGGAAGGCAGAACACTGGGATCAACATGCTGTTAGTATTGTTACACATGATACATACTATGTAAAAAGTACAAAATGCATTCTACAACTGCAGTATATGGTATGTCTGCTGCCTGTCAACACTGCTCAACAATATTAATCTACAATTGTCTACCTAGAGTGTTCACCCTGTGCATCACACCATATGAACATGTCCCTGCACCGATGGTGTGGATGACAGGGATGCGGCACAGGCATCATCATATGCACAGGGTGATAATGTTTGCCAGAGTCCTAGGCTGTACCATTGGATGACATCATGCATGTGTGTTAGGGCCTGTGATATCACTGGGCATGTGCGGATGTTATGCATGTCTGTGCTGAGGTGCCATACATTTGTTTTCAGTGTGTGTGTATGCATGCACACAGGCCTGGCATGAGGCTGGCCTACACAGGGGTAATATTGACAGCTGCAGACTGTACAAGGCAGGTTTCACAGTGTCTGGCCACGGCCATGTGACTTGTGCCTGCCAGGGGTTGCATGGGCACTACCAAGCAGAGGTCCGGATTGGGTACCGTCTGATGACACATGTCCACTGAATTCATGTCCCTGTTGGGGCCATCCAGGACCACGTACACGTGGCCTGCTGTGTCCTTGTGTGGACTGCTAAGCACCAGCTGCACTGCTGCTGCTATCACCACTATGGGAGTAGGCGTGTGCAGTAGCATGTTCACGTAGACCTTCAACAGGTGATGTAGCTGATTAAAGTCCATGTGCCCAATGCCTCACTCCCACCAGATGTTCCAGCACAGACATTGCACGCTTGAGGATTGACATGCCACGGTCAGGGACTCCCACCATGTCACCCAATCATCTATCCAAAACATCTGCATGATGATGGTGAGCATTTGCAAGTGCCTGGATGTTGTCAGTTAATGAATGGACAGCAGCCCTCTGATGCCTCAAACCTTCTCTGTTGTGCCATTCAGCACATGCCTGTGCCTCCATTACAGCCCAAAGCATGCGTCTGGTGACTCCAGATGATGTGCTTGGTCTCACAGGTTCATGTTGGCCAGTGGTCCTCCTACGAGCAGTGCTGGGCACATGCCTGTGTGGGACATCTCCAGTCTGTTGACTGGGATCATGGTGTGCAGGCACACCTTCCATAGTCACCACACTTCCCTGTTCCATGCTACCACCCGCCAACTGTCCTTCCTATATGGCCGGTGGTGATGGGGTATGTGCAGGCAGGGGAACTGTGTGTGAGGATGAGTGGGAGACAGGTGGAATGGCAACCAATGGCACAGATTCAGCCCCGGACATCCCTACCTGTGCCTCAGTCATATCATCATCATCACTGTTAGAGTCTGTGGGGACACTAACATCAGGTGGACCGCAGGAGGGCAACGCACCTACATCAACACCTGTGAGGGGAAGACAAGAACTGTACATTACAAGTTATACCAGACACACACACACACACACACACACACACACACACACACACACACACACGCGCATACACAGACAGACACACAGACAGACACACGCACAGACACACACACAGACACGGACACAGACAGACACACACACACAGACAGACAGATGGACACATACAGACAGACAGATGGACACACAGACACACAGACAGACACACACTGGCACACACATACAGAAACACACTGTTACACACTAACACACACTGACATTGACACACACGCTACATGCAGGTGATATGGCAGATGGCAATCAGCTTAGAAATTATAGTTTCAGCTTAGGCAATTATAGTGGTACTTATCATACAGTCCTGAGTTGCACACAACAGCATGCATGTGTTATAGCAGACGGCATGCACCTTACATAATTATATTGGTGGTTAGCATACATACCTGTATTGCACCATTTGTGTTAGTAGCCTATGCCCCATACCTGCAACACAATGCATGCACTTTTTACCATTGCACTGCACTGCCATGATGTGTGCAACATACACCACATGTTAACAGACCATCGCTGACCTTTGTACATCTGCCACTGATGCTCTGTGTTGGCCACCACCCCTATGTGTGAGGGCATGAGCTATAGAGTATGTCGAAAGCATACTATGTTTGCCTGAGCCCTATCTTGCATTATCTCCCCCAAAGCAGTGCATGTCTGTTCAACATTATTCCGCCTACCCCTGAGCTGAATGTAGACATTGGGCATGTGGCTGTACACACATGTTTGACATGGCTGTCCCTACTTTGAAATGGTGCCACATACCAGCAAAGGTTTACAGTACACCAGCCTGCTGTGTGGCATATGACCTTGCCAATCACATGTAGTATGACATGTCTTCTGCTGACGTGTTGAATGACATGCATACATGTGTAACACAATGGTGTCCTTTCCAATCTACAGTACGGTAATGGTGTCCCAATACAGGGACGTGTTATACTAACATGGGCCTTCAGCTGATGCAGTGTTGTCTGTCCACCCTACAAATATGCAAGGGCATACTGCACATTGAGCTGATAGCCATTGCAGGGCATCATGTGACTTCACAATTGCTATACAGTGTGAGCTACTGACACAGTTCATAGCTATGACTATGTTCACATGCAATACATACCTAATGTGGAATGTGACCCATGTCACCAAAGTGTATACACAATAAACCCTAATGAGGAATGTGTGACACAGGTCAGAGAAGAGTATATGGCTGACACCCCTGCACATCTGCAACCATATTACTGATACCTGGCAACTATGCCCATGCATGGCTAACTTACACGTACTGTATATCCCACATGCCATCTGTGTACCTCACACATATGAGGAGCAGGCATGACAGTGATGTCTGACACCAGCAAGGTGAATGTACTGTATCTGTAGCTTGATGTGGATGTATGTGTATGTTGTGCAACACATGTATGTATTTGGATACTGTATAGGTAAATGCTTCCATGTCATGACACACTCCAGATGTTCAAGACATGTTATGCCTACACAAGCTGTGCACAGGCCTGTATGATGTTTAGTGTTTCACATCTGCACTATCACTATTACACAAAGGCCATAGTTGTACTGTATCAGGCCAATGTACAACAGGGTGTACACACATGTACATCACTTCTACTGTGTGTGTTGCTTCATGTCTCTGGCCATCCTCCATGGCCATGTGTACACATGTTCAGTCCAATGGTTGTAATGGCCATCTTATTTCACATGTCAGTGTTATCCTATATGACATACACCCATAGATGTCATATGCCCCACTGAGGACAGGGTTATGCAGACAAAGGGCGGTGGTATGTATGGGATGTGAGACATGTTTTGCAGGATAGTTGAGCAGTGTTGCAGTCAGCCCACTACATGTCATGGATATGTCTGATAGCACATGACATTGTGTGACATTCATAGCAAGGGTATACTCTGCAAGGGTGTATCCTGTGGACTGGGCATACTCCAGCTCCAACACATTTAGTGTGTGTGCACACATATGCTCTCTGTACAGTACTGTTCATATTCCCAACATGTGTAATGCTGATATGTAGTACCTGTCCCTACAGTGGAACACACCTCCAACATTGTATTCACTGTTGTTCACACATCTGGCGATGACAGTTTGGAAGGTTTAGTATAGGTGTTTCATATAGTCTTCAATTGTTTCACATAGGTAAACAGTGTGATGCATTGCAGGTCTGACCAGTGTCCATTAACAGGACCACCATACATTATGTGCACTTGTGTTATGGCAGATAGCATGCTATTAATATGTTCTGTGCATTATCAGGCCTGGTAAATAAAAGCAATCTCACCTGACACAGGCTGGTGTCACTGCAAAATGCCAGAGGTACTTAAACAGGGGTGTCACAGCAGTAAGATCATTATCCACACCTGTGTGATAGCTACAGGGTGCAATGTCCATGTTAGCACATAAGCCAGTGCAATACACTATACTATGGAGTATGCACATCTGTGCATACATAGAGTAGCAGACTATAGTATGTGGCATGTGTGCATACATGCCTTGCATATGATGTTACATTACATATTGTACAGAAACACATGTAACTATGTGATATATAGTTGTGTTTTATGTGCAATAGTGACTTACCAGGCAACTCCAGGCTCAGTAGTTGAGAGACACCCACCTCCACAATACCAGCTAAAGCTTGTAGATGGAGGTCTGCAGGTGTCCCCAGGTTGGCCAGTAGCTCCTCGGTACGTGTGAGTGGGGGATGGGTGAGTGCCCCCCTACCTGTTGCACCTTGTTCCCTGGCGATTGCATTAGCACGCTGTTTTGCCCGTCTTATCAGGTCAGTGGAGTGTCAGTGCACCTGCTGATAGGTGCGATTGTGACCACCAACATCATTTACCCTCCTGCAGAGTTCCTCCCACAGGGCATCCCACTGCTGTGCATCCTGTGGCACATGGCTGAAGAGTGTTGTGTAGTTGTCGAGGAGGTATGGGATGAGGACCTCATCCTCCAAGCGGCTGTACAGTGGCAGTCTGCTATGTGGCATACCTGGAAGACATAACGATGGAGACAGGTCACAGTAACTCACAGAGAAGTACAGCAGTACAGCTGAACATACATGTGTATCACATTTATTAAGATTACAAATACGTAAATATACATGCCACTAACACCACTGACATGTATAGGTCACACACACTTGACACCTACTGGTGATGTGATGTTATCACCATATATGTGTGTATCATGTCATGACATTGCTTATACACCATATGGATGTTGTCTTGACGTGGGCATGTCTGTTTGCCTGTAGTGGTGTCTTTACCTATCAGCACATGCCTGGATGTGTTCACATTAATGCAATCAACCTTAATGCTGTGTATATGCCACATATATAGTTATACATAGCCATTAGGGACATAACCTGTGACCCTGCAGACTTGCAAGCATGTATGTGTTTTGCCATATACATCTACATGGCACTGTACAGCTGTGTAGCATCCTGCCATGTATTGCCTGTGTTGCACATGTGTAAGACATGGGACAATAACTAGCCTGTTGGTATTTGCAATGTTGGATATTAACTATAGCATGTATGGTCATAGTGATCTAGTAGGCTATATGCCCTGGGCCATTTATGAGCCTAGGCAGACAGGTTACCTAGTTGTAGGCAACAGACAGGTAAGTTTCAATGGCCAGTTCAAGCAGTGCCACATAACTGATACACATGGTTACTGATATATTTGTCATGCAATCATCATACCATGTCACAGAGAGGGGTGATGTGCAGCTTTGCTGGACAGAGATGGATAGTATGGCAAAAGTATATTAAGTGTATGGGACAGGGATCTGTCAGGCATATTGTGATCCTTGCACTAGAAAGGTGGATGTCAGTGATGTATGTGTTTATATGGGATCAGGATGTCTTAAGTGTAGCATGTCCAACACCTCTGGGTTGGACATGGCTTTATTCAGGGTAGGCTGCATGCTACATAGTACAGCTAGGGATTGTGAAGGGCAGTGTAGGCCATCTACACATGGGCAATAACCCTTAAAGGAAATATGTGATCTATTATGGGTCACATGGGTGTTGAGTATGGCTGAGCAGTTATTTCTATATTCCTGGATGGCACCCTGTCATGATTAGGGGTGCCACATACGACTACCTGTCTTTTGTGTTGACGTATCAAAGGGAAGTACTGTCCAGTTGCATCCCATACACACAGTTGCCATTATGTTGATCGCTGCCTAGGTGGTAGTTAATGGGTACAGGGTTTGTAACATAGGGGATGACAAAGCAATACGTAGCTGTCAGACTGTGGCCATACATCACACGCCACACATCTGACACACTAAGGCCCTTCTGTATGTTGAAAGCAGCACACAATAAGTCAACTATTGCTCCTAGTTCATAGTCATTTGCAAACATCAACAGGCTGATGCCCTCTGTGTTAGTCTATGTGGTATAGATAACAAAGAGGGGGAGTACCAGGAATGACCCCTGTATTACTGTGGCTGGCACTGGTTTGATGTGCATGTATTCGTCAGACACCTTCTGTAGTGTGGGTTCTGCCAGCAGTCCAGTTGCCAACCACTCCTGTGATATAGGAATATACACCTAGTTTACTGAGTGTAGCTGGAACACAGTATGGGTGATGGTGTCCTACGACCTGGCAAGGTCATGATATACAGTGTGAATCAACCCTACTGTGATCTACATCTGTACCGAGTACATCAATTACGTTGATCATGGTTCATGGCCGTACAGACCAGACTCAGCAGGGTAGTTGTGCACTATGTCCCATTATCAATGGTGTCTCCTCCTTTGTGGGGTGTGATAACTGTTGCTGTGCACCATTCGGTGTGTACACAGCCTGACATGGAGCTATGATTGAACATGATGTGTATGTGGATAGCTGAATGTTCTTACATTTGTGTAGGATACACCCTGGGATGTTGACAGGTCCCATGAAAGCTGAATGTATGGCTTTAGAGAGGGCAGCTTGTACCTGCATAGTCGTTAGTACAGGGGCCCTGTAGTGTACATGGATATATTACTAAGTGTACCTGTAGGGGGTGGGAGTGGGTTTACGTTCTCCGAGACCCTATCTGGATGAATGGGTGCTATTTCTGTAGGTGCAGTACTTCCCATGGCATAGTGCTGTGCAGCATGGCAGGTCTTGTCATTGCCATTACAATTAATGACACAGCTGTAGAATGCTCTGTGCTTGGCCTCATAATATGTGGCTGATTAGTTTTACAGTAGCTTTGCGTGGTTTTATATGGTGTATCTACATCTTACTGAGGCTGACCAGGGATCACCTACACTTATGTGTGTTCACTCTTGCAACAGTTACTATTTTCTGTGGTATAGTTTAAAGCATGGTACCACCAGTTTGCCTACTTGTATGTGTTGGGTTGAATCATGGTTCTATTTCAATGGCACAATCACTGCACATATGTGACTGCTTAAGGTTCATTTGTGTAGGATTCAGCATTTGCACATGCATTGTCTTTCTGCATGGGTGCCATGGCACTCACCACTCTGCTCTTAGGAAACATAACATTGGCATTGGAGACTAACTATGTGTAGCATACTGTTAGCCCTGTTTGTGTGACTACTGTGATCCAGGTCAGTGGGGTCGATGGAATCCAACATGCATTGAGCGCAGGTGTTGGTACGTGATGAGTCTCCCCAGTTCATACTGGAATAGTTGAGAGTAGCCATTATTATGGTTCTGTCTCAGACCTAATCTTCCCCATTACAGCACATTGTGACAATTGGGAAGTCCGCGGCCTGGTGGGTGATCTGTCTCAAGGTGCATTTTAAATTCCACTTTGGCACAAAGGTAGTTGCTCAGCATAATGCATCTGATGTTATGCAAGTGCAATTAGCATGGGGGTGTACATATCCTTCAGGAATATGGACACACCTGTGGCCTGTTTGTTCCAGTAAAGGATAATGGGCAAGAGGTGAGGTATGTGTTATAACATGGTCATGCAGGTGTGTTCTCTGGAGCGTTGAAACATGTCTCAGCCACTGCACAGATATGTTCTCCATGTTAGGGATTGACATATGTGTTTCCGTATAGTGTTTCTGACATGTAACATTGTGTAGCGAGACCCGTAGTTTATTACTTGGTTGTCCCTGTAACAGCAGTGGACCCTCACTTGATCTGTGCATGATGTAGGCACTATAGGGGAAGCATGAGCCCTAGGCAGTATCCAGATTCCCAGGAATGATAGGTGCAGGCCCTATCTGGCAAAGCATCATGGTCTGTCAACCATGTTATCCCAGGATGACAGATGCTGAATACCCTGTGACATGCACCACTACACTAGACAATTGTGGAATACAATCCTTTTGTCCCTGTACTGCAGTATCATTCTGGCCAATGGCAGAATGCTACCCAGGCCTTGGGACATACCTGCATGGGCTACAAGACCTGATAGTTCCTACATGTGTTTCCATGCAGTCCAGGCTACTGCATCATAGGCCCTGCACAACAACATGGAATATGCCAGAGCCATGTGTATAGTTCAAAAGGTGGTCTGAGTGTATGAGTATGTGGCTAATCATGGTAGACAAGCAGCTGACAGTATGTATGCCCTCATATAGGTCGGTGTGTACTATATTGCTAGAGTTTGCATTCACAAATGAGTACTGTTGGGCATGTTTCCAGTCATGTGTTCAGAGGTGTGGCATAATTATGCAAACTATGTCATACAGTTTGTGTATTTTGGTGTCTGTCTCATCCTGCTTGGTGGGTCACTTATTTGGCCAGATGCTTAGATGCGTCTGTGAATGTGTGTAATTTCTGGTAGTGTGTGTGGGTGTCCTTACTGTATTCTGGTAAGGGTATGTGTTGGTTGTGTTGATGAGCTGCATGTGTTAACCTACACCTCATGACTGTCCAGTCCAGTCATGACTGTAGACTGGGCTGCCTTCCAGCTTACCCCTGTAGCTGCATCCCAAACAATGTGTGGGGCATGGTGTTAGGTGAGTCTGGCAGTGTACATGGCATAGAGATTACAATACCCCAGGATGGCCACATACACAAAGCTGACATTAGGAAACACCAGTAGCTAACTAGTAGACATGCCTGTATGAGCAGTCAGTACTACAAGTACCAAGTACCGTATTTAGTTTACGTATTACCTATGAAGATGTTTTAGACAGTGATGCTCACATGTAAATATTTGTGTTATGGACGTGATAACACTGGCAATTACAGAAACATAGCTACCTTTAGCAACAATCCTTCTCTGAGGAGCACATCACATCCTGTTAGTTGATTACAGATGATGCAAGTGTCTACAGGTCTATTTCATTCTCTGGGCATATACTCGTATATCCACCAGGACCATGAGCTCTGTTGGGCACAGACACCCACTCTCCAAACAGAGTCATGTATCAATAGGCTTTGATGCCACTATCAACATGATCAGGATATAATCAGATAGTGTGAGCCATCACCTATGATGTGACTATTACACATTTGCAGCTGTCTCCTATATCTTACACTCCTACTGCAGATGTTACACTGGAGTTAATGATGATATGCAACCTGTTTCATTACCAGTGCTGTGCACTACCTTACATACAGTATGTGCAAGTGGCTATTAGGTTGGCAATGAGAGGTTGGGCTACACAAACCTGGTAGTTCAACCAGTGTGTCTGTACTCTCAATATCCACTCTATGTAGGTGTGCACATAGCCATTTGGCCCAGCCCTGTAACAAGGGTCACTACACATTTGCATAACGTACACATGCACAGCTGTTATTGCTTGCAAATGATAGTAGAGAGGTGGATATTACATGTGTTATGTGCATGGATAGTTACCTGGCTCTTCCAATTATCTTTGCTATCATGCTGCTAACCTGTCAAATGAATACTAATGTTATGTATCCTGTCACTGAGTATTGTAATTGCCAATAGACATAGCTACTGTTTGCATAACATAACAGAACTGCTGTGTAGAATAGAATACAGATCTGCCTAGAATACTGTACATTACACAGTTATTGGCACAATATCCCACAATGCACACCATAGTTGCACGATAAGCCCACCTTTAACATGTTCATCTTACTTATACACCCATACATATGTTGACTGTTACAATATATCAACATATACTATCCCCTGTTATAACACATACTTGTTGGACCAGTCCTGACACTGACAGTGGCTGGAAGTGAATTGGTGGGTTCCAAGCCCATATCATATCTTGTGGTGTATGTGGAGTGTGCCGTGTGACCTACAGCAGTACACACATAGAATACTACAAGCATTACTACTGCTCAACAATACATCGCTACAAGATAGCTATTTCCACTATATGCATTGATTACACTGTAATTCCTACAGTACAGATACTACACACACAGACATACTACATGTTATACATACCGTCTTAGTAATCGGAGGTGTTATTAACTGGTGTAATACTCATTTTCGGTTCGTCTTTCAGTGTTTTGTACACCCACCAACATCTACCCCACAACCAAAATAATTACATCAATACATTCTGTCATACCATAACCAATTATGCAACTACTGTCCTACAGGTAGATACAGATGGTCTGAATGTGTGACAAGACAACCTTTTATAGTTACAGATTAGTAACATGTGCTATCCCGAGGACCAATTGGTGTTCCTAAGTAGCTAATTACATGCACATCAGTTGCGGTGCTACTGCCTTAGCCAGTACTATGGCTACAGTGGAGTATAATCGAGTACTCCACTTGGGCATTGTCCTTTTGCCTTACTTGTGAGGAAGACAGCATGGAAGTTTTGTTTGGAATCTATTGCAACAGCTGTATGGAGATGAACAGTAATATACTGTGTGTAATGCCTAGAGGAGTTGATCTAAATGTGAGTACTACTGTCATATTTCTGAACATTGCTACTTGTGCAGGGTTTGTCTGTACCTAATACTTCTGCATATGTTTCAGTCTAGCCAGGTTGTTTGACCAGCTCAAGGCTGCATAGCTATGCATATAATGTTATGGGGTTTACAGTGTGCCTACCAGACATATTTAGTTTGGTATTACTGTGTATCATACTGTACTAATAATCTGTACTCGGTAAAACTTCCTGGTGTACGAACCTTTCAGCCCTCTGAAATGGGATTAGTTCATACAAACCCTGTTACATCAGCAGCTGTTCAATTGTATAACGGCAACTATTTCACATAGGGTCATGTTAGCGTGTCTGTGTCCAGGTATGTTAAGGATTCAGCAGATGTTGTACAGTAGTTGCATAATTGGTTATGGTATGACAGTATGTACTGATGTAATTATTTCGGTTGTGGGGTAGATGGTGGGTGTACATAGCACATGCAGGTGTATAGGAACCCCTTTCATACAACATCTATATGTGTGTGGGTGTTCATTCCCTATGTGAACACCTATCCCTAATACTATGGAAATTGCAGGCTGATTCATTAACACACTATTACATGCTTCCTGCATAGCATGCAGGTACTGTTAGTCCCTGAATCCTTTTGGCAATACATCGGAATGTAATAAAGATTTGCAAAATGAAAACTCTCTGTGTAATTCTGTCATGGATATTTGCAGTCATTGCAGTTGTGTTGGTGACTGTGTCCATAGAACATATGTGTAATAGTGTATTGGCATATACTCTTCATATGTTATGTTCATATTGCTTGGGGGGGCAGAATGTGTGATTGCTATGGTCTAGGTTATACTCAGATATGACCACTTTGGATGCTGTCTACAGACATGTATGTACGTATGTGTGTATATATATATATATATATATATATATATATATATATATATATATATATATATATATATCCCAGATAGCTTAGTGTTAGGTTACTCTGAGGATGAAGTACATGGTTACGGGTTCTACTCCTGGAAGGTGTTATTATTTTACATCTCAGAGTAGGCACTGGTAGGGAAAGTGTGAAAAACGCACATTTACATGGTTGTGAGCAGGTTTGCCCGTGGTTTGCACGACGTTAAGCAATGGTCAAACATGTGAAGCCCTTCTCCGTTTACCATGTTTCAGCGCCACTTACCGTGGCGCAAACACATGGAAACCCACTTAAAATTGCTTAAGAGAGCTTTAATCCACCAGCATCCAAAAGCCATTATTCTGGCCCTCAAAATAACCTAACAGCCCTTGCAGGTCTTGAACTTGGGAACACGAACACCACAGTCACTGACTTTACCACTAAGGCATCTGAGATATGTACGAATGTTATGGTGTTTAGAATACACATTGTACTACAAACATTCCTCACTAGTGAAAAAAATGTGACAGTCAGTTGGTGTACATATGTCTGATACATGTTAATGTTCATATGTTTGTGAAAGTAGGTGTTGCAATGTGACATGACAGGGTGTATTATGAATGAGTAAGGTTCTTGCTTTGTGTCCTTTTTATATTGTCCCCATACTCCAAGTATGCCCCTCCAGTTCACTTATTAGACATCCGACCCAGGCCCTCCTTGATGCATGATTGCATTACCTATCATTCCTTCCCCACCCCAATCTTCACATACACAACAACCACCCCTTCTATGGTGAATTAGTTTAATATTAATTGTTATAATACCAGAGCTGCATGTGTTTTGTGTATGCTCCAATTCCTTTGGAGTGCTTCTGTGTCATGAAGTGTGTTCATAGATGTTTATATATATGGCTATTGATGTAACTGTATAATATATATATATATATATATATATATATATATATATATATATATGTGTGTGTGTGTGCATACATCACTGAGATATATATATATATATATATATATATATATATATATATATATATATATATATATATATATTTTTTGTATTAGTTTGTAACAGTAATACATCTGTAGACTGGAATGTGTTGGTTCACAAACTACAGTACATTACAATGTACTGTACATATGTACACAAAGTTACTGTCTCATCTGTGATCATTACAGTGAAATGCATATGGTATAAGGTGTAGTCTCAAGACCATGAAACATGTGTATACCTTGGATGGTTTAGTGGTATGTCCCATGACTATAGTGTGCATGATCCAGGGTTCGACACCTGCGATGCTGCACGAATGTTTTTTACTGCAGAATAAGGCTCATTTAAGCAGTTATAAACATGTTTAAAAGTGCTTGTGTGAAATTATAGCAGTGGGTAAACGCCGTTAAACAAACTTTGTAACTTATAACCTGTGGGAGCAAACACGGCCGCATCCGCTAAGTACTCCGGATATATACATGTCAGTGATGTAACATCTCACTATGTGCTGACATAACATTATATTCTCTGTTGACTGTACTCTCCTGCACACATGGGTTTATATGGATGATTTGAATGTTTATTATACAGACAATTACTACCTATATATGCAAGCTGGTATACTTTTGCACATGATAAACATCCCTGTCATTATCGGGATTGTAACCTCGAATGTACAGATACTATGCAGATGCTGTATCCATTACACTGTTGACATTAACGTTGCTTTCACCTATTTCCTATTTAGATGATTTCTATGTGTAAGCTAGGCTAAGCAAAGGGCGGGAGCCCCCAAACTCACTGAGCTTCACGTACTCTTGAAATAACATATAACAAATGTACTGTGAGACAATACATTACATTCCTAACTACATTAGGCATAGCCCCTCACTGACACACTTCAAGGGAAACCTTGTTGTGTGAATGGGTAACAGACTATACACCCCTGGGATCATGTGTCCCAGAACCATACAGCCAGTGGGTGGTGGAGCCTGTCCAGTTTGATAGCTGCAAGACCTGTTGGGGGGAATTGAATGGTGTTAAACTGCCACATTAACATGCCCTCTGTAGATCACTAAGTGCCCCTGTCACCCTCCGTAACCCCAGTGTTCAACATCTTCCAGCAACTCTGCCTGGAATTGCTTCATTGTCTATGCATGACAGAGGCTCAGTTACTTCATCAGTGGTGCAGGGAAGGCCAGCCCACTGTTGCTATGCTTCTAATTGCCCTTGGGCAGATAGGTAGTAGGCTATCTGTGAACCTCTAATGTGCAGGCCATCACAGCCATAATATGTGAATAAACAGACCTTCAGATCACAATATACAGTGAGAACTCACCATGTAGCCAGGAAACAGTTGAGTACAGTAAGAACATACAGAACACTGATACTTAGTCGCTCCAAAAGCCTATCCTGGAAGCTAGAAGACTTGTATAAGTTTAAGGCTTTCTATTGCTTACCAGTAGGTTACCTACAGGGGAGATGAAAAACAAGCACAGATGGGGAACATGCCTGCAATGATACCATACCGGCCTCTGTGTCAGCCTTACGCTTTGGAATATTGGCCAAGGCTATTGGCGCCCCCATGGTGCCTTATTTAGGAGAGTCTCAAAGGTGAATACCAGCTCTGTAAACAGCACAATAGCAGATTCAATGAGGATTATGCTACTCAAAACCAGGGGTTGTGATCACAACATGCATGCACTCACAGCACTCCTCAAGATGGACAACATCAACATCTGTGCATTAACTGAAATCTGTTTTAAGGCTGCTGAGAGCACACCAGCACTACCAGATTACAACCCATACCACACATTTCAGCCACAGAACATGGACTGACAGATATGGAGGGGCTGTATCCATATTCATCAGGGATACCTACACCTCCAGGTTAGTGGGGCAGCATGATACCTCTATGATCATCCATGTGCAGCTAACATCAGCCACAACTGCAGTGTGGAAGGTGGCCTGCTACAGATCACCCTCCATGACCCAGGACCTCCACTCCACCTACCTAGAGACAGTGGAGAACACGACAGTCCTAATGCACACCCTGGCATTGGTCGATGTCAATTACCATACCATTAACTACTAGGTGTCATTATAGATCACAAGCTCAAATTTGACTTGCACATCAGTCAAACTATAAAGACAGTAAACAAGAAACTTGGTTCCATGTACAGAATTAAGAACTTTCTAACTCCCAATACCAAACTAACCATAGCACGGTACACCTCCTCTCCACCCTACTGTATGCCTCTCCGGTACTTTCCTTCCTCAACAAAACTGAGCTTAATAAACTCTCCATTGCTTATAACCATATTGCCAAATTCGTTACAGGAGAACCGTACCGTACCCATCACTGCATTAACCTAAAGAAAATTGACTGGTTAGAACTCCCTAATCTTCTCAAACTTAGCCAACTTACTGAAGCATTCAAAATAATTAAGGAACCAGAGAAAACCCCCTCACTGAACAAACTTTTAACCCCCTACACCAATCTTAGCTGCCTCCGATCTTCACATAGTGTCCTGGTACAAACTACCAAATCTAACAACTTAAGTGGAGATGCTCTCTATGCTAATTCCATTGGAAAACTATGGAATTCCCTTCCTAATAACCTAAAACTAACTACCTCTCTCAACCAGTTCAAAAGTAATATTAAATTATTCTTAAAAGCTCATTGGCTATGTCCTTGTACTAAACCGGACTAAACCTAAAAGTCCACAAACACCCTCTTGTCATTTCCTATTGCCCTCTCTCCCTTCTCTTTTTCCACTAGATCCCCATAATAACATGTTTATAACATCTCTAGTTCCTCTGACTGCCTTTCCCTCATAATTACTATGAACGACTTATGGGATAAAAACTTCACCCTTCTCCTCTGAGCTTATAATCGTAATCCTCAATATTGTCTAGTGTAGCCCAATTTCACTTTCCTATATATCACTGGACTATTTAACTTATGCTGTTAAATTGTCATTCTCGTCCTATCATGTTATCAAGAACTAATTTAATTTAGCAAGAATTTATTTCTTTATGCAAATCAAAGTCTTGATTTTTAACGTGGAGCTTTTCTCCCCAGGTCTCTGACCGGCAATTGCTATGTTTAATCTATGTCTCTAATTAATTGTTTTATCAAGAATTTATCTGTATGTAAGTCCAAGTCCTGTTTTTACTGTGGAGCTTTTCTCCCCGGGTCTCCGCTGAAAATGGATATGTATCCAGTTGGATTAACCCGGTAAACAAATGTAAAATAAATAAATAAATAAAATTAACTGGGAAACTTACTCCAGTACTCACTTCCAGGACCAGCGCTTCATGGAATGTGTTACCTCATATGCCCTGTATCAGGTGGTAACCTCCCTAACGTGGGGTGGAAACTACTAGATGTGGTCATCACCAACATGGGCAACAGGTGCACCACAGTGAAGGTTAACCAGTCACTGGTTAGATCTGACCATGAACTATTCACTGTTTCCACACCCTAGCATCTCCCCCACCCACTGATACCACAGTGCATACCTTTTCTACAGCTAAATTTACACTACTAGTGACAGGGGTGGGGAGTTTCACAGCCCCCACACTAAGGGGAAACACTGCTCAAGATACAGACAGATTTACAAATGCAGCACCTACAAGGATGTATGGATCGTGCCGTCACTGGTAAACCAAGACTCACTCCTCCTAGACAAGGACACCAGTCTGGTGAACCTCTGCAATAAACAGGCTATACTACAGAAGTAGGACTGTGTTCCAGACACACAGCAAATCCCACGAAGGGCAGACATCTGTGACCATTATTAGAATGATACGTAGGTCCCTCATGACATCATCCAAGTCTAACATCAGCAGGAGAACACGCAAGGATTCGAAAGATAACCACAAAGCCTTCTTTGGTTATGTCAAGGATCTATGTGGTGACACAGATTTGCACTGTGCCGGTGAAATATCGCACAAAATATGCTGACCCTACTGATATCGCCAACACCCTTGCAGATACATTCAGTGCATACTTCACCCCCTAAAGAGCCCACAACATTACCCGAAAGGTACAGTATCCCAACCATCAGAGACACACAGGTGGAAATGGCCGTCTCTAACAGCAGAACGCAGCATCAATGGAGGCAGATGTTGACCCAGACTGCATCTTGCAAACTGTACAAGACAACCTGCCCCACACCTAATTAAGCATTCTTACCTTAGCCTCTCCACAGGCTACATGCCAATACAATGGCACGTGGCAATGGTTATTCCACTCCATCAAGGTGAAATCACAACTGACCATGGTAACTACCACCCCATAAGCCTGACTAGCCTGGTCTGCAATGGTATGGTTCGCATCCTCATGGCACTCATTAACAATGACATTGGTAACCTTTGAACATGTGACCCAACCCAGGTCAGCTTGGTTGAGTGCAGTTCATGCCTACTGAACCTGTTTGACATCTTACATACAGTCACCAAGACGTTAGATGATGGGGGAGGTGGTTCACACATACTACCTGGACCTCACCAAGGATTTTGACACCATGCTCCACTCAGGTATTATTGATAAACACACCAGCCTGTACATTCACCCATACATCACAGGTTGGGTTGCCAACGGGCTTACACACAGAACCCACATGGTACGATTAGCAGTCTCCAGGTCCAACTCTTGAACAGTCACGACTGGTGTCCCACAGGTCTCAGTCCTGGTAGCCCTACTGTTTGGCATATACGTCTCAGATGTACAGGCAAACACAGGTGGACTACGGCAGACCATGTTTGGCAGTGACTGCAAACAGGGAGCCATGATTGATAGTCCAGCTGACATGGACATCCCTCAAGGGGCCTCACAGAGAATGTCACAGGGTGCCAATGACATGGCCTCCAGCCAAGTGCCACTAACTGCATGGTCATTCCATTGTGGAATTGGCATCCACATATTAACACATGAGCAGCAGCCACTTTAATACAGATGTGGTAATGGGGTATCTGAGGACTAAGGTAGATAGTGATCTCCCCTTTGACAATCATATCTCCACAGTAGTTAGGACATCCTTCTATGTAGGCCATCTGATTACTAAAGGATTCCCATCTAGACGTACTGGGGTTATAGTGCCCCTTTACTCATCATTCATCAGTCCCATCATAGGGTATAATAACCCATGTGGGATGTACCTCAGAGGACACGTCCAACAGCTGGGAGGTCCACAAATGTACCTCACCAAGGAGAATACTGGCCTCCAACATATGGCCTATGCAGCCAGACTGAATAAACTCTTGCATTACTCAGTGGCATCTCATTTACCGAGAGATGATCTCCGCTGGTCAACACAGCCATGTCGAACTCAGGTTTGATGGATATGCTTCACCTATGGGAATCCATGTCACAGTGAGCCACACACTGTAGTGAGCTGAACTTGCCACAACAATAACCGGAAGATGCTGGAGGGACAGCTTCCTGTCACAGACACTCCCCATACTTTGGAACAACATCCCTAACTACATTATACAGAGCCCCTCACTAACACTCTGCAAGAGAAACCTTGAAGGGTGGATGGGGAACAGTAGATGCACCCCAGGGATCCCGCCATTGGCTCTGCTCCACAGAGGGATGGTTAATGAATCAATGGGGTGGTAAAAGCTGAAACATTTTGGCTGGCCTTATTAATGGCCTCTGGCAGTTGGCCAAGTACCTACCTATGAATCTATACATACAGTATCTGCATATGCTGATAGCTTAATTTACTGCTCAGGTGTTGACTTACCTTGTGCCAGTGGCAGTTGTGTGTGCAATAGTTAAGGGCTGCCTATGTTGGATGCACACAGTAGACTGCCTGTACATGACAATTTACAGGTAGTCTTGTGTTTGTGCCATCCATTTTTATTGTGTGTGCAGGTGGAGAAAGGTGTCAGTCCCTAGGTGCCTACACTGTCAGTGTGTGTGCTATACATTCCCTCTTTGCCAAGGCATGGGCATACTGGGCATGCCTCCATCTGCCTACTGGGACTGGCTCAGGGTGTTCGTGGTCTGAGTGCCTCTGTGCCTGTGGGGCCCTTGGCAATGGTGGTGGGCTGGGAGGGCCTTCACCATTCTGTCCCTGCTGCAGCTGTTTCCGCAGGACCATATTGTGTAGCATGGCACACACTATGAAGATGTGGGCATGTGTCTGGAGAATACTACAAGGCTCCACCAGATATGTCCAAGCAATGGAACCGTGATTTCAGCATCCCAAACACATGTTCTATGATGATTCTGGTTTGTGCATGTGCCTCATTATGGTGTTCCTGCATGGGTGTGTGTGAATTTCAGATGGGAGTCATCATCCATGGTTCCAGTGCATAGCCAGCATCCCCCGCCAGGTGGCCATTTGGGATGTCCCCCTGGCAAATAACTGATACAGCTGTGAGACATGCCAGATGTGGGAGTCATGATAGCTTCTAGGGCTGCCAGCACACACATCCATGATAATGCCCTGGGCATTGCATACAACCTGGCAGTTGATGGAGGGGTATCCCTTGTGGTTTATGTAGCGCCTACCCTGCTCACCACGTGGTGACTTGATGTGTATGTGTGTGCAGTCTATTGCACCCAGTACCTCCGGGTATTCTGCCATATGGTGAAAGAGACGCATATTGCTGGCCAACTCCTCCTGCATTCAGGGGAAGCATATGTGCTCATTGGCATGTGGTAGCATGGCATCCAGGAACTGGTGTAGTACCCTGGATGCTGATGCCTGTGAGATACCCATGATATACCCCGTTGGTCTTTGAAAGGTACCTGTAGCTAGTATTCTCAGGCTTACACATACCTTTGTATCCACTGGGATGGGTTCCCCTCTGTTTGTTCTGGCTCTGAGGCATGGCCAGCACAGCTCCACAAGTTGCTATAGGGTGTCCCTGTCCACCCTGTAATGCTCTACTAAATCCAGATCATGTAGCCCCTGGTAGGTTACCCTGGGTCTGAACACTCTCCTCCTGCTCTGGTGCCTGTGGTGGTCATGTGCATCATCCTCCACATCACCTTCAGTCTCCCAACACATGCTGGTGGATCACAGCTATGGCAGCCCCTAACATGTACATAATAAAAGTTCCCCATCTGTATACACCACTGGTGCAGAGTGTATGGGAATACAATGTGAGGTGCTTTCACACTTTATAGTATTGTGCTATGGATGCTGCTGCTGATGTAAGCAGGTGTGTATGAGCTATTCCAGCTGCTGTGTATCTTAATTATGGGTTTTGCAATGAGTACTGCATGTGTGGGGCCTTACTGTGGAGATCTACTTGCCTGCCTTGATTAATCTGTTGCCCTTTAATTCACTTTTAGACCTGGATCCCCTCCCATTATCAGGCATGCATCCACCTGCCGTCTTTCTTGTTTTGTACTTTCCCTACCTAGTCATGGCGAAATGTGCCTTGTAACTGATATACTGCATATCGCCTTTGTTCTGCTTTGACACTTTTGCTGTTTTCTTTGCAGTACAGCCCCTCCCCTTCCCTGTTCTGCAGGTAGGTGCTTGCAGCCTTGTTAGCTGTTGTCAATGGCCCACTGTAGGCTCCTAGGTGTTAGTCATTTGTACTCCAATTTCACTGCTGCAGCATTTCCTTATTTCTTTCCTATATCCTTCCTGTTTCAGCTGCAGTGCGCACCACACATACCCGTTTACCGGGTTTACGCATGTTTTCATCTCCATTCACATGCATACTCGGTTACCTTGTGTACTCTCAGCTAAGCATAGCTAAGGGCAATTCGACACACCCGTATCCTGCAGCTTTGCCTAACTAGGGGTAGACCGGCTTAGCAATGCTCCAATGTGCTTACAGCAATGACGACACACCCCTCTCTTGATGTCATCTTTATCTCAAGGGCTCACCTCGGTGTTGTAACGCTACACTGTGAGGTGCATCCTTACACCAGTGGGAAATCTGCGATTCACTATTACTCCTCTCATTTGCATGGCATTGCCTTTTAATTCCTAGCTACTGCGCATAACACTGTCATTGCCCCTTAGCAACCCTTGCGCCATGAGTATGGTGTAGCATGCCTGCCATTGACTATTATGGGAAATCGTGATATGTGTTTCATTGCTGTTGTATTCGATATTTTTATATATTCCTTGCGATCCCCTTTGCGCACCACTGCCCTGCACTTCCACATCGCAATAGTGTGATTATATATATTAAATGTTAATTTTATATTTTGTACATTTTTTTATGCCAATGGCTATATATTTAGCCATTGGCATATATTAACAATATAATACATGTGTTTGGTCGGCTGTCATGGCTCCGATTTAATGTTTGTAAAAATGTAAACCGTTTTTTACGGTTTACATTTCTGCATGCTCACACTATCCCTGCACCACTTTCTGAATCTCTACATACCTTCATTTGCATGCTACACTGCTGCAAATGGGGTAATTAGCATACAAGGCTCAGGAGTTGTGCAGGCGTAACGTATGCAGGTAGTGCATCTTATACCTGAATCGCTCGGTGGCCATCTTTGGTGTTAGAACGCCGATGCTACGCCTGCACCTGGCGCAAGCTTCATGAATCCCAGGTATATCTAATTTTAATGCAAAATGTATTCCTTGGGTGTGCACACATACAAATATCTTGCTTACTGAAATAAAGTTCTTTTATTTTGTACTTTTCATTGTGGAGTCATGTTAATAAGAATGAGCACGATGGAAGGTAAACCACTATACCAAAATTAAAGAAGTGAATCACACAAATACAGTTTTTTCTTTGCTTTTGTGTTTGTGCTCAATATGTGGTAACTGAATGTCTTTAAAAGACAAGTAAAAAAAGATGTCTGCAAGGAGGTAATGGTGAAAATACAGTAACTCATTTAAAGATTATAATGCAGAAATACTAAAAGTTTATCCTGGGCTTACACTGGCAGTGCATCTCAGAGATGGTAAACACTGAGATTATAGTAGCAATGTAATTAGTTTTAACCATTTGCAAATTTTCTTGTTGTATAGCAAGTTAACATTCTGGAGGAAGAAATAAAAACTGAGTGCTTAATATACTTAATGTGGTTGGAGTTGGGTGTTTTGTAAATCAGTCCTAGATTTGGAAAATGAGGCTTTGCTGGCTAGATATGTATCTAAAGTAAATGTTTTTGCACTTAAATGCAGAAATATGTATTTTAAATGTATATCTAGCCATGTTCCATGAATCTTGTTGCTGTTGATTAGTTGTTCAGTTGACTGCACCTTTCTTGACCACAAGGATGTTAGTATCCCATGCCTATCTGACCAAAACTACTGCTTTAAAATCTTATAAATTCATATAGATTACTTCAATAATGCTGTATGTCCACCATAGACTTTAATGCCCCTTCTTTAACTTGTGATCTTTCTTGGCATCATGGTCTTCTGTAGTGAGTCCTGTCATTGCATTATCTGGATAAAGTATTTCACTTTCAGTTTCACTATCAGGCCTACACGTGAGCAGTCTAGACTTATGTCCTTAAGTATTGACTGATTTAATATTCTTTCTGTCCACAGAATTCTGCAGTTTTTCTCCATCACTAGAGATCAAAAGCACCAATTTCTGGTGCATAGCCATATGCGAAGTACAACACTCACAGCTGTGTGTTATTACTAGGGAAAACCATAGCTTTGACTATACAGACCTTTGTTAACAGTGTTTTTGCTGCCTAAAATGTTATCCAGAATCGCCATAGGTTTCCTTCCAAAAGCAAGCATCATGTAATTTTATTACAGTGGTCACCACTGGGAGAGATGTTTGATCTAGGAAAATTAAATCTGTCTATTTTCACAGAATCAATAGAGCTAGATGGTGTTATTTTATTTTATTTTTACTTTTTATTTTTATTTATAGTAACAAATCAGCCTTTGCACTTTGTACTTTAACCTTTAAATCAGCAAGTTCATAGGATCATAGGAGTTTACTAGGCTATCGACCTGCAGACCATTTCAACCTAATGTAATACCATAGATACACTAGTCAATACCCAGGATTGTGTTTAGTAATGGCTGCCCATGTCCAGGAGGGTTGTGGTCGCTATCCCTGGTAAGAATTTATGGTGCCCCATCCATTTTCCAGGTTCCTTTTGAACAGTGCCATAGAGGTGCTCTCTTTCATATGAATTGGGTGCCTATTCCAAAGATGCAACAGTTGCTGGGAGATGACTCTGTCCCTTCAGCATGTCCTATTTCAGTCCCTGGCCAGATTTAAGCCCTGGGAATGGGTAGCTCTAGTCATGTTTGATTTACAAATGTACAGCAAGTTCATTAGGTTTGCGCCCGAGGTTGCTTGGTAAGCCAGACATAAGTCTCCGCTAAGAAGTCTATATGATATAGAATATAGTAACAGGAACTTTAGTCAGTCTGCATAAGGCATGTGCTGGAGTCCCTTGATCTTCTTTGTTAGAAACCTCTGAGGTCTCTCCAGTTGCTGCAGGTGCCTTGTATGGTACATGCCAAACAGGCCATTATACTCAATTATGGGCTGTATTAGTGACAAGCATAGAGGGGATATGACATCCTTTGCTCTAGAGACAATGCCTTTACTTATCAAGTGTCCTGCATTGAAAGCCTTCCTTACTACAGCAGACACATGGTGGTCAAAGTTACGGTCACAGTCAGCTTGTGATCCAGGATTCCTTACCACTTCATAGGTACTTAGGGTATTGTTGATTTGATAGTGTGAAGGGACATTGTTTTTGTTAAAGGGAATGATGATGTATTTCTTTGCATTCAGTTTGAGACTATGATTAAGACACCAGTCATTGGTCTGTGTAAGACCCTCCTGAAGTATACTGACATAATTTGGGAATTCAGTAATTGCACCTAATTTGCAGTTGTCTACAATCTTGGTCAGCCACAACCCCTGAGTTGTGGCCTGAACGTCTGAGTGGTATATACCAAACAACAGGGAGCCCAGCACTAACCTTTTTAGCACCCCACTGGTGACAGGTCTGTTGGTTGATGTGGAGTCACCCACACTGATAGTGTGTGTGTGATTTGTGAGCCAGATGGCAACCCATCCTACAATAAAGGAGTTTACATTCAGTTTGCTAAGTTTATCAGTAATGCCTGAGTGTGGGATTGAGTTGAAAACTTTTGCCAAGTCGAGCTATGCTGTGCACACAGATTTGCCCTCATCAGTGGCCCTGGCCAAATTTTTAAAGAAATCCACCAGATTAAACAGGCAGGATCTGCCCTTGATGAAGCTGAATTGGGTTGGATTCAGGGGTTGGTGGGTGCATATGTCTTTATTTACAAGGTCCATAATGATACATTCTAAGACCTTCAGATGAGGCAGGTCAGAATTCTAGATCTATAGGCCACCTTTTTGGAGGGGAATAACTTTTGCTGTTCTCCATTCCACAGGAACAAAGCCTGTGGTTAGGATGTGATTGAAAAGGGTAGTCAATGGTGATGCTAGTTTTTCATGTTTTAGCTTGTTTAGAAGACAGCCTGGGATGCCATCCAATTCCATAGTGGCTGTGTTTTTTGCCTTGGACAAGACTTTAATGACCTGCTCTTCAGATATGTGTGGGGGAATGGAGACTGGGGCAAGGTTTGTAATACGTTTGGAGGGGATAAGGAAGTGAAAGTTTCACCAACCTATTCACTAGCAGGTTTGCTATCTCTGCTGGGTCATGTGTGTATGATACCATTAGTCACAAGTTCAGCACATGCTTGGGTCCTACTTTTTCAGCTATGTACATAGCTGTGAAAGGCCTTATGGTTATCCTTGGCTGTGCTTGCTAAGTTTTTTCTCAAAGATGCCCTTAGAGGATTTGACATGTTGTCTTATTTGCCTGTTAAGGCTGAGGAGGGTGGTTTTCCATTGTTGGGACGTCACCTTGTTTTTCTTGGACAGCAACTTTGCATTTGTTGTAGAGTTTGTTGGTGCTGG
Organism: Protopterus annectens; assembly: GCF_019279795.1. Lineage (NCBI taxonomy): Eukaryota > Metazoa > Chordata > Ceratodontiformes > Protopteridae > Protopterus > Protopterus annectens. The sequence goes on from NC_056749.1 coordinate 412,687,400, forward strand.
ATGTCCACCATGGCAGCTTGTTTTTACTTGTTAAAGGGAATGATGATGTATTTCTTTGCTCTGACTTTGATTATTTCTGGAACAGCCAAATCTGTACACTTGGGCAAATGATTGTACAGGGCCGTAGTGTAAGCTTCAGTGTAGTTGCCACTTCCAGCTGGGGGTGGGGCTTGGAATGCATTTATACTTTCCCCTAGGAGGCTATAATTTGCCTTGGTGAAGTTTTTTTAGTCTGACTTTCCTTTTGTGAGTTCTGGTGTTAGTGCCAGTTCAAAGGTGACTGATTTGTGGTCAGATTTAACTAATGAGAGCCTGATAGTTGCGGAATAGCATATTAGTGATGACCAGATCTAGAATGTTTGTTCCTTTTGTCGGGGTATGAAAAATTTGTTCTAGGGCATTTGAGTTAAAGTCAATCAACGTTTGTACTAATGAGTTAGGGCTAGAGTAGGTTTCCCAGTTGATGGTGGGGATAATTGAACTCCCCCATAACCAGAGTGCTCAGGAATATTGGATTGACTCCAGTTTGGTCAAGTAGGCTTTGTGTGCACCATGACCCATGGTGGGGGCTGTGTAACTGGCTATAACTTGAATGGGGGGTCTTATGCACAGTTACCTTAACTTAGAGTAACTCCATGGAGTTGCCCAGTCCAACTAGATGGGAGGTTTATTTATCTCTAATACAGATAGAAACGCCACCTCCTTTGGTTCTCACATGTTTGTTTTGCAGTCTGAAGATGTAGAAATCTTTCTCACTTTTAGCTAATATGGTAGTTCTATTATCTGCATACCTGAGGTTGTTAATATTTCTACCAAGTGTCAAACTTGTAGTGTAAGTGGTGGAGCACAGAATGTTTTTACTTGGCACCGTGTAAGTCTTGCATAGTGTTTTCAATAGGTAAATGTAACAGACAGCTTAAAGGATGTACATGTGAATATTCTGTTGTAAAAGGAAGCTGGCAATGCATCAGAATTTGAAATCATTACACTAATATTGAAACATCTGCTTTGTCCTTGGATGTAATAAACTGCACAATGTTTTTAAAGACTCGTGGTCTTATCTTCCTCATTGTGTGTGAGTATATGTTTATTTATTTATTTATTTGGCATTTGTTGACCAGGAAAGTCTGACTGGGTCAGGAACCCATTTTCAGCATAGGCCCAGGAAGAAAATCTTCACAAACTAGTACAGTTAACAACATATAAGGTAAAACATTTGACAAAGCATAGGTACAATGGACATTTGATTTACATTTTGATTAGAGAAATACAAAGTAAATATTTTTGACTTGAGATACAAAGTAAAACATTTTGTTTACATTTCCATTTGAGAATTACAAAGAAAAGATTTGACTAGTGTAGATAACAAGGTTATTTAATATACATGCAGGTGAACAAGATACCTTGTATGGCATAAAAGCAGTTAGGTTTCAATGTCTGAGAACATTGGCAGTAAAGTTGGTTAGTTTATCTAATTTGTAAAGTTGGAAGGCTAGTGGTATGGTTTTAAAGAGAGTTAGTCTAGTTGAGATAGAGGTTTTTAGTGTTATTTAGGTTGTGTGTAGGTAGACCTTTGTAGAGTAAAAGATAAAAGACTGCAAAAGTCAAATTGGGATGAGTAAATTAGTCGGATTTGGAGTTAGTCAGGAAAAAAGGGGTAGTTTAAAGATGAGAGGAGGGGAATATAGAGGAGGAAGGAGGAAAGAAAAAAGGATTTAGGGAGTGGAAGGAGGGGTGGAGGTGAGGTGGACTGGGAAAGTGTGTGTCTAGGTTTATTTGAAGCAGATGCAGATGTTTGTTTCTAAGAGGTGTTTCTTTACTGTGAGTTTGAAATGTCTGTTGTTAGATGTTGCCCTAATGTCTGATGGTAAGTCATTCCAGAGTTTAGTTACTGTGTAGGAATGCAGACGTTGCCCTGCTTTTTTCTTTGGTCTATGTAGGGTTAATACTTGTTTGTCTTCAGATTGGAGGGTCCTGGTGAGTAGGTAGGTTTGGAGGAGAGAATTCAGTGATGGGCAAGTGTGGGGTTGATATATTACTTTGTGTGCCAGTTGTTGGTGGTGTAAGAGGTATGGTAGTTGGTGCCAGTTAAGGGTTTGGAGAACTGTGCAGTGGTGAGTGTTTTGGGGTGCATTTATAGCAAATTTGGCGATCTTATTATCACAGGATTCTAACTTGTTTTTTAGGGTAGTCTGGATGTTTCTCAGAATGAGGGCTGCATAGAGGAGAGAGTGGAGCAGGTAGGTAGCAGCCAGTTTGGTTGTACTGGCTGAGTTCATGAACTTTTTGTGGCGGTATAGCATTCCGAGTTTGCATTGGGTTTTCTTGATTGCATTTTGAAAATGTAGATCTAACGAAAGCTTTTTGTCTATGGTTACTCCTAATAGTTTGGTTTGGGAGACTACTTCTAGTTGGGTTTTGTTAAGAGAAAAGATTTTAAATTTGGTTGAGAGGTTTTCGGCTGTGAAAAGGAGGAGCTTAGTTTTACTTGGGTTCAGCAGGACCTGGGCGCTGTTTAGCAAGCTCTCTATGGAAGTGAAGGAAGTTTGTGTTAGTTGCTGGAGGTGTTTTATGTCATTGGAGGTAAAGATAACAGTAGAATCATTGGTGTATTGTATCAAGGAGCTTTGGTGTGAGGCACTGTGTAGATTGTTAACAAAGAGATTAAAGAGTAGTGGTCCAAGAATGGACCCCGAGGGACTCCAGTGTTGTTAGGTAGAAAGAGAGAGCTCCCTGCCATTTTACACATTGTTGTGCCCTGTTAAGTAGTTGTTGAACCATAGAAGGGCAGAAGAGGAAAGGCCAAGATTGGAGAGTTGTTGCAGGAGCTTTGGGTGGGAAACGGTATTGAAGGCATTGGATAGGTCAAGAAATATATATATATATAGCCCAGGACCAGAAGGGCGAAAGTGCAGAATACAGAAACCCCAGAAGTGCAAAATTCAAAATCTCGAAGTTCAGAGATTTTGAATTAGCGGTTCTGGTGTTGCGGTGTGTGAGTGGGTGGTTAGAGATGTAGGTAAGTGTTTGTGTTTTATGGGTTTTGGGTAGGGTTTTAGTGTGTGTTTGTGTGTTTTGTTCGTGTGATGTGTGTGTGTGTGTGTGTGTGAAGAGAATGTAGCTTGTGTGGTGGTGTTTTTGTGTGTTTGTCTGTGTAGTGCGACCTCGGACTCAGTATATTTAAGTAGGGGGGTGCAGGGGGGTTTCCCCCCTGCTTTTATGTAGGGTAGATGTTTGTGTATGTGCAGGGAGGTGTGTGTTTGTGTTTGCGGTATATTTAGTGTAGAAGACGCAGTTTTAAATTTCGTGCTTCTGGGGTTTCGGGTTTATGGATTTTCAGCTTCATGGTCTCGAGATACTGAAAT